>NW_004567103.1:49265031-49376374 GCF_000260355.1 Condylura cristata
AGAGAGAGAGAGAGAGAGAGAGAGAGAGAGAGAGAGAGGACAAAATAAATGAGGTATAAAAATATTTCTTTCCCAGAAAAAATATATTGAATTAATTTCTCTTAGCTATAATCTGGCATCCAATTTAGAAACTTCATTCATTTTCTTCATTTCTATGTATATTTGTATTACATAACCTGTGGAACCCAAACTTCAAGTCCTTATGAACAAAAGGTTAACCTTACCCTTCTTCATTCTCCACTATAATTTCACCTTCAGTTAAATTCTTGGCTTTTGTTTTCTTGGTAACAGGTAAAGAGGATAAATATCAGTGATATCACTAAGTCACCTTGTTTATGTTAATTAACTCTCTTTCATCCATACCATACCCATTTTATAGATGAGTAAACACTCAGTTACATAACTTCACCAAAGAGATATAAATAATACATGTTGAGATCAGGATTAAAAAGAAGGTATTGGGTCCTCCCTGGTGGTGCAGCAGGTTAAAACACAGCACTAAGAAGCTTAAGCCACTTCTGCATGAGCTTGTTTCCCGCCTGCCATGGAGGTGACCACATGGTGTGGCAGACCTCTCCTGATTCGCCCACTGCTCCCCTTAGCAGTGTACTTCGTAGATCTGCCTGTTCTGCTCCCAACTCCATCTCTGGTGAAGCCTCTCACTGCCCCTGAGCCTCTGGCCTGTACCCCAGTTCCGTATGCACAAATAAATAAATCTTAAAAAAAAAAAAAGAAGGTATCTTGACAACTTAGTCTTTAGAAATCTGCATCTAATCATGTTTTTATGTGGAATGCTAACTTGTCTTTTACCAACTTTTACTTCCTTGTTTTGCCAAGGTACTTTTTAAATACTTCCATTCATTTATAACATACTTTGTCTTGTGCTCATCTGTGTACAAGTCTTTCTTAAGTTTTTGCCAAATTCTTGAGAATAAAAATTTTCTTGGTCAATAACAAATAGTTCTTTATATAGTGATGGTGCAAAGTCATTATTTTCAACCCAGGTTAGTATTATGAGTTCTAGACAACATGGCTTCCTAATTATTGGAACTTTATAAATCTCTCATGAAACTCAAACACATTATGTTCAAACTAGATCCATTATTTTTCTCCTTTGTTTAATAATCATTCTTGTAGTTTTCCTGTCATAAGAAATCATGGAATAATTTATTTGTTTTGCCAAAGGAAGTCCTTGATTCTTATCTCATTCCTCACGTACCACTTAACTGTCAATTCTAACTTTTATTATCTCTCAAATATCACCAGTCATTACACTTCAGTATGCCACTATGCCTCCCCAATTATGTTTGTTTCATTCATTTACTAACTGATCTCTTGTGTATTCACCTGCTATAATATGAGAAAAGTGAGTTTTATAAAATACAAAGGTAATGATTTTCTTGCATTAGTCAATTCATAGTCATTTGAATACCTCCTTCTCAAACCCTTGTCCCTATGTTTTTATTCTTTAAAAATAATAGCACTAATCCATCAATATTTCCCGAGAAATTAAGGTCAATGTCCAGGGGTTCCTGTTTAGCCCAGGTTTCCTTTCTATTTATTTATTTTTAACATTTTTTAATTGAAGTAACATTGGCTTATCAGTCTTTTTGTGATTAGAAGTATAAGCTCTCCCCCTTTAGATATTGCCACCATACCATCCCACCACCAAGTACAGATTTTCCACCATTGTCCATTATACTCTCTCCCCACTTTGTTCTATTCACTCCCCTACCCTCGCTGGTAGCCTGAGCAATACAGTCAGATTTCTAAACTTTACATTGGTTTCTCTTTATTTGACCTTTTGTTTTGCTTTTCTGGTCCTATATATGACTACTGAATTATTTCACTTAGCATAATCCCCATCAGTTCCAGCCATTTTATTGCAAGTGGTAATAGTTTATCTTTTTATTTTCTTTTTAAATAGCTGAGTAGTATTCCACAGTATGTATTTATGTGTTTGATATATATATACAATATATAATGTATAAAATATGTTCATATAATATGTAACATATACTTATTATATAAATATATATTTTATGAATATAATGTTTACATAATATTATAATATTTAATATATTATGTATAAAATGTTTATATACATACGTGTGTATATATATATATGTGTATATTACATTTTTCTGATGCACTTCTCTGTCCTTCTGCTCTTAGGATGTTTTCATAGCTTGACTATTGTTAAGTAATGCTTCAATGAGCATAAGAATGCATATACTCCTTTGAATTAGTGTTTTAAAGAGTACTGATAGCAGTACCAAAGTATGAATCATACCTAGAGTCAATGGAATGATTATAACTGAAGACAGTTATTACTCTTGGTGGATTTATTGACAGCCTACAATATCCCTCAGGGAGAAGGAGAGAAAAACTTAGCCATCCCCTCAGGGTATTTACAATGTAAACAGAGCAATTAGAGTCATATTAACAAGTTCCTCAGAACTCTGGACATTGTTAGTGGCCTCCAGATGAAGTGCAGGTTTCTCAACTCAGCATATTTGACATTTTGGACCTTATAATTCTATATTGTGAGAGAAATTTCTTTAAGATGTTGAACAGCTCCCCAGGCACCTTCCTACCAGATTACCATAGCAAACAATCTTTCTTCTAATTGAGCTAAAAGTAAAATTAGTTTGGTGGATGTTTGCTGAAAATACGACTATTCAAAGTTGAAGCAAAGCATAAGTTAGCTATTCTGCCACTGTGAACATGATACCAAGCATCTGATGTCCCTGTTATTGACAGTAAAGTAATTGTCATGAACTATATATGCTTTTCAGCATTTATTCATTTCAAACTTAATGGTTAAAGGAGTTTTACAGTTTTACCTGCTTTCAACATTTTTGGGTTCTCTTACATTCTGTAAGTCATTGGCTGTTTAACAAATACTATTGAGGAAATCTTCAGCATATTTGAATAATTTCAATCATAATTCAATGGAAGGAAGGTCTTCACAAATTCCTGTCGAACTTTTAGATTACCAATTGGGTGAAATCTACTTATTTTAGAAGTTAGTTGCCTGTGTTCTGTGTTTTATGGTCAACATGGTGGCTCAGCTTTGCCCCTAATTCTTAGCAAGGTCTATTCATAGAGTCAGGGGTGAATCTAAAAAGCTAAATTCTCATGAAGAACTTCTCCACAGACTTGGATGGAGGTGGCTCCTCCCTGTGCCTCTAATGACAACAGTATATTTAAAGAGAATGTTAAAGCTCAATTTTTGGTCTGTATAGAAGTTTTAGACTACTGATATTATTAATAGAGATTATACCTATGATCATCATATCTATATTATAAACTAAGTAATATAAAATAGGCTCTGTATTTATAGATTACATTGTTGTTCTTTTAACTATTATTTCTTAGGTCAATTAATTTCAGACAATTCATATAATTCAGAAAAAGATACTTTAATCTCATAGCAAATCTGCCCTTTCTAAAATTAGCATGCTCTTGCATAACCTAGTTTTCACACAGTGAGTCAAAGTAATTTCCCCATATTAAACAGGAATATTCTCTGTAAGCAAGAAAAACAAACATTGACTATCTCAAGCAAATGTGGGTTTACTGGAAAGTGTTGAATTTTCACAGCTACTGGAAGGTTTGGGGAAGCTGAATGAGCTGGATGGAAAATGAGTTGGCCCAAGGGAGAACTGGATGTGGGTTGACTGACCTTTACTAAGTGATTCTGCCACAGCTGGACTCTACAATAGGTGCACAAAGTCTGCAGCACAAAGGTTTTCTAGCCATACTTAGCCCTTAATTTTGGCGTCATTCAGTTTAATATCAAACTAAAAGGCACATGAGTTCATTTGGATAAACTTGGGAGATATGGCCTCACTATACTAGTCAGGATTGAGAGGAAGTTCACCTTAGTAAACAGCAGGGTTCAAATCCTTTCACCACTACAAAGAGTGATAGTAAATTTCTATATCGTCAGATAAAAAGGCAGATTGGATGTTAGATTGTATATGTGTATATGTGTATGTGTGTGTGTATATGTACATACATATATATCTATGTATGTGTGTTCATAGTGTTCATATATATAATTAGATGTATGCATGCATATGTGTACACACAATATGTATACATTTACAATTTTCTTTTACATTAAAACAAGCAAATTAATATCTGATTATACAATGTTGATTAGTTATGTGTAGACAGATACAGATGACTGATAACTGAATGACCAAATGAATAAACCTCATATACTTGAAGCAAAAGACATTTTATCTCAAGTGCTGTAGCTCTCAAAGTCTCATATTACATTTGAATTTAAGTACTGCCTACTTGTAATAGATAGCCCCTCCCCACCAAAATAATAATTTTTGATGCTTTTCTAGCATCTGAAATTCTATGACCATAATACAGAGAATTCTGAAGTGGTTTAGAGTTCTATTGAACTTCACTTCAACTTTCCTCCCTGACCAAAAGCTTCCTTCCTATGGCCAGGTCAGCTGCCATTCTATCTATTCTCATTGCTTTCTTACAAATTGTAGTTTGCAATTGTTTTCCTCTCTGCATTCTCAATAGACTAAGGTCCCAGAAGACAAGAACCAAGGCTGCTTAGTTTGTATTTGTGTCCCCAGCACCTGGCGTTGTGTCTGGCAATTAGTAATCACTTTTAAAACACATGTTGAAGGATAAAGAAAATCAAATGACCATATGAAAAGAATGTTAGCATCATATGATTTTGCAGATATGGCAGTCATTTTTATAACCTGATAGAGTAATCAGACATAGATATAGGCACAATCATTTTGCATATATATTTTGCATATTACATATGCAAAATCAAACATATGTACAGGTAATTTTTAAAAGGTTTTCACATATTTTAGAATTTGAGGTGATAAAACAAATAGGTCATCACCTAAATCCCTCTGTAGAATGAATTACAACCATTGGTTTTACTGAACTTAAATTAGGCAGGGTTAGATTAAGTGCTTGATGTAGGACGATAGAAAAATCTGTACATTTTTCAAAATGATAAAGTCATACTCAGGATGTATTGTAGGTTCTGCCAAAATTAAAGTCACTTCTCTTCTGTGGACTAAGTCAGAAACTATTAATTGCATATTAAGTGTGATGCCAAGCAGTATTTGGATATAAGCCATGCTACTTCTGTTAATGTGTAGCTGGAAGGGTACCCTGGGACCCCCAAACCAACATACTCTAAACAAGTTCTGCCATTTGCTGGGGTGGAGTAGGGGCAGACAGGGAACCTGAATCTGACTTTTTTTTAATGGAGAGTACATTGTTAAACTTCCAATCTTCAGTCTGAAGTTGGGAATCTTCAGTTATCTGAATGGTCCCAGGCTCTCAGACTCAGTACAATGTTATTAAGCAAGATTCCAAAATGTTAGATTTAAGAAGAATTAAATCTGAAAAATTGAAGAGTTAAATTCTGCTTATGTTTATTTTAATATGCCTGTGCAGCCATAAAATCTATCTTTCAGGAAGTACATAATAATTGTGGTATAATTTGATAAAGAATGATGATTGAGACAATTTGTTCATATTCTTCCATAAAAAGGAAAAATGTTACAAAACAATTCCAGGATATTGGATCCTATTTGGTAATTGCTTCAAAAGACCTCTCAAAAGCAAGATGAACATTTATCTAAGCTTGCCCAGAATAGTTCCATTTTATGCCTATCAGCATACTGTTTTAAGGTGATGTGGCATTTATTCTTGGTGAAAGATCTTAGTTTGTCACAGAGAGGCTGTGGTCATTCTGCCAAGGTTGGAGCCAATTTTTTAATTGTATTCCTTACAAGGGTGGATAACTCTCTTTCCTTCCTCCATTGATATTATCAGGTGTGCAAATATTAGTAAAATGAAAGAGGTCTTTCCATTAGAATTAGGAGAACAAATTGAGGTGGACTCAAATCTTGCTTAATGTATTTTCCCCCTATATTCTCCAGATTCAGTTCTTTGGTCTTTGGCAGTCTCACTCTCTCTCTCTCTCTCTCTCTCTCTCTCTCTCTCTCTCTCTCTCCTTCCTCTTGTCTTGGAAAGTTTCAGCTTTATCTGCCTTATCAATTTAATAGAATTAATTACAGCACCTTTTTTCCCCTCCCTCAAAGTAACTTGATTCAGCTACAGTAGGCTTACATCTTGTATCTATTCCAAGGGTTATAGGTTCAAACCACTACACCTGCATACTTTCACACTCTACCAACCACCAGTGCCCTAAAAATCCTCCACTATGTTCCATTGGGCCCCTTACGCTCTCCCCTCAGTATTCCATTCATTTATTGAGGTTGGGGCAGGAAGATCCCAATGCTTCCTTTGCTGCTAGTTGAACAATTGCAGAACAAAACTGTCGAACTCATGTGAAAGCTTTTTAGTTCTCATGCAGGAGAACTTACATCATGGCGTTCATACTCTAAGTAAGCATTGCACCCATTTCCTGGTGAGACCATGCCCTTTCCCCATGACATTTTTGATTTTATGATTACAAAAAATAAGAAGTGGATGTCATTGAACATAGGAGAGGATTTTTAAAATCCTGATGGCAAATTATTTTGTGATTTTAAGAAAAGATATTATATGTCCCTGACAGCCAGGGTGGAGCTGTTGTCTTGGTTTGATAACATACATTGTCAGGTGTTCAGAAATCAGGATGATGGGAACTTTCTTTCATCTCAGTAGTCCTTGAAGTAGCACAGAAACCAAGAGTCTTTTATATCTTAACTTGTCATTAAGACAGATAGGTAATAAAGCTTTAATTTAATTACTTAAAGAGTGTTTATAGTACTTAGCACTATCGAGTGAATAAAACTACCCCATTCTAAAAGAACAAAAAAATCACATCAAACCTTTACAGATGTATTTTTACCCTGCTTAGTCATAGTGATTCAAGTACAATTAGGACCAGACATGGCTCCAGTCTAGTGCTATGTCTATAAGTTGTAAACTCACTCTTTACCTATTGGGGCACACATTTATAGAAAAGTATCCTTTCCAGCACAATGACTGTAAAAAGTTAATGAGCATTTCTAATAGATGGCCAATATTGATCAAACTGATGCTATTTTGTACTATGTGAAATACTATTCAGTGTATTAATTTTGACTCATTTTAATTAAAAGTAGTTCAAATTTGTAGGACTATTACCACTTCCATATATTATAGATAACATAATGACAATGCATTTACTTGAAACAGTCAATTTTACTGAGATAGTATTAATGTTTTATAATAATAGTGTAATTCTACATCTATGATTTAAAAAAAAATAATTGGTATAGTGTTAGGTTTATGGAAAACTTATGGAGATATTCTGTGTGCCCCATATGAGTTCACTCCATTATTAACAATTTATGTCAATGTGATACATTTGTCACATTTAATATCAACACATTATTATTAATGAATATCAACACATTAATATTAATGAATATTCTTACATTATTCTTGTGAATTTTTAAAGAAACTTACCAATGGTTATGCCATTACATTTACTAGCATGTCTCCTTAGGCATCTCTGGATTATGGTATTTCTCACACTGTCTTTTTTTTTGGTGGCCTTAACCACTTGAAGAAGTATTTGTCAGGTATTTTTTAAAATTTTGCAGAGCTGGAATTTTTCTGAAGTTTTTCTCATAAGTAGACTGGGGCTTTGGGGTTATAAGCTTGGAAAAGGAAGATATTATGTAAATATCATCCCCAACATTTCATATTAAGTGTACATATTACCAAAATGAATTTTCACTACTAATATTAGGAATGATGTCTTTTCAAACTTCTTGAAATGCTTACATATAAATCGTAAGGTATTTTGAGAATGCTTTAAAGATAAATGGCATTCTAATCAAATTTTGAGTAGTGGGAACCATCTGTTTCTAGAGAAGTGATGTTTTAAAACCAATTTTCCACTTGACAACAATGAACATTACTAAAACATTCTTTTTTTGCTTATTGTTATATTTTTCCATTGACTTAAATAATTTAGACCTGACCCAATTTGGTTCATATTTTTTCAGATCATCAAGATGCTTTATTGGATCAATTTTAATTATATACAAAAAGAAATTAATTTAGCTACATATAAGGAACTCAGTGTTGGAATGTAAAATAGAGCCTGAGATTATTATACAATTATCAGCATGTAATTATTCTATTCCTTGGGATAAGGTAATAATCATATCTTAATCCCTTTAATCATAATTAAAGAATTTCAAGCATTACTTGCTTTCTACAAGAAATGTTGAAAGTTGCCATGTGAAAATTTAGGACGAATTTTTATAGGAAATATTTTTAAGAGAATAACTTACTCCATTCTTTAGCTGTAGATTTCATATATAAAACAATGTGTGCTGATAATCATTACAAAAGAACAATTCATATTAGAGAGTATGTAGACAGAATACACACTCATCTTACCTGAGATGTTGACACTCTGACACTACTCATCATTTGGGAATTGCTCTTTAGAGTTCCAATATTAGGCAACTACCATGTGCCAAGAAGATAACAGAGGCCCCAGAGACCTTTGCCAATGTGGATGATGGGTACAAGTCACATTTCTCCTTTTCAGTCATTTAGATAAGAATTGGTGCTAGAATTCACATCAGTGGTTTCTCAAGATTTGTGATTTGGACTCTAATCAGTTGGTGAAAGGTAGGGTGACCTCCATGGTATAATGCACTCTGGACTTTGACTTCACCTTTGAGGCTGAATTCACCCTCATACTACCAGGGCTTATCCCTATATGTGGGTCTTCATAATATCCTAAGGACTAAGAAATCTCTCAAAATAGCTTCCTGATGGCAGCTCCCGGTATTTGGCTCTAAGAATAAGTTTTCAGAACAGTACGTTCAGAGTCATAGCAGGCACCAGCAGTCTCTAAACCTCTCTAGAGACTGTGATTTTTTTTTTTTCATAAAGGGATTGTGATTACACGCTATTCAGAGACTGCATTATGATACTTAAATGCCTCCCAGATGATGAACCACGTGTTAGAATTCACTTCCTTTTGAGCCTGTTAAGAAATACTAATATTTATTTTTCAAAAAAAGAAAAACATAATACTCGTAGTTCCTAAACCCCATAACTCTCAATTGGGGGAAAAAAGTAATTTGCAAGTGTTCATACACTTAATAGAAATTCAGCTCCAATCTAAGCTTCTGAGCAATCAATATTCATGCAAGAATGCCTATTTCACAAAATGACCAAAATGACTGGTACTGCCTTCAGTCCGTCACTGTTTTTAGGTTCAGAGACATTGCACAATTTGGCTATCCAAGGTTCTATAGCTAGTAAGTGGTGAATTTAGGGTTTATATTACAAAATTTTTACCTCTAGAACTTATTCCTTAATCACTGCTCTGAATCAAATCTCTGTTTATATCACATAAACATATGAAAGGTTTCATGTTTAAAAGTCTAATAATTTACTATAACTTTAAAATATTTTCAAACTTAATGTAATTAAAAGTTCTTAATTTCAGGTATGTTATGAAACTGACCAAATTGAGAAATTCAAATGGATGGATCAGACATATTACTACTTCAAAGTAGTACCATTTATACATGATGCAAAACTCTCTACTAAGTGCTTTGTACAGGTAACCATTGTGATCCTCTTTATGGCAGTGATTATCAACTCTGTTTTTCAACTAGTAAACTAGACTCAGAAAGGTTAATTCAGCTGTACAAGACCTATTGATATAAATTGTCAAACAGAGATTGTAATATTGAAGGTGTAGATGAAGTATATTTAGTTCTTCTGTTTATGTCTGATTGCATTATTTTTGGGGGGAGAGGGAAAGGTGTTAAGTTGTTTGAGTTCTTTGTAGATGTTATATATCAGCTCCTTATCATATAATATGTGAATATTTTCCCCAATTTATAGGATGTCTTTTTCATTTCAACACTAGTTTATTTCTCTCTACCAAAACTTTTTATTTTGATGTAGTCCCATTCCTCTATTTTTATTTCCTTTGCTATTATAGTCAAGTCCCCAAAGATATCTCTGAAGTCAATATCATGGAGTGTTTTGCCTAAGGTTTTTTCTATGATTTTATGGTTTCAGGTCTTACATTCAAGTAATTAATCCATTTTGAATTAGTTTGTGTATAGGGTATAAGAAAGTGACCTGGCTATATTTTTGCATGTAACTGTCCAGTTTTTCCAACATTATTTGTTGAATAAATTTCCATTTTGCAAATGTACTCCTTTGGCTCCTTTGTCAGAGATTAACTATCTATCAATGTATGTTTACTTCTGGACCCTCAATCCTCTTCCATTGATCTGGTATTTTTTTAACTTCAGCTCCATTCTGCTTTTATTACTATAGCTTTGTAGTATTATTTTTCTATACTGTACTTTAGAAAAAACATGTTAAAAGTTTATTTAAGGCATATGTGTAAGGGATAGGTAAGAAGAGTCTACCTTTCCCTCAATTCCACCTTGCTTCTAGTAAAAATGAAAACAATACCTAGTGTCTTACCTCAGTCAAGTCAGTTAATATCATGGAGATAAACCCCATTGCTTCATACTTGAATATGATGGAAAAATAGCATCTGAACTTTGTAAAATAGACAATCCTTGAGTTTATCTACTTGCTTTCTCATCTATTTACTGGTATTGATTTACAGAAATAATGTAGTGAATAATCTTAGCAAAGTACTTTCAAAAAAGGGTAAACTAACAAACACTTAGTAAATTAATTATCCAAATTCTTTTCACAAACAATGCTATTAGCTACTTGTAACCTGTGGAGTGGACCAACCTTGTTCTTATTTGCTCTTAATACTGAACCTGTAAATAGGGGTGTTTCCTTATTTTCAAATGTGTCATTGTGTAGTTGTTAATATATTCTATTCCATGAAATGTTGCTTTATCTGCTGGCCTATTATAGAAGACTTGTAGGTTTCCATTCTTGAGGCTCTAATAAAAGTATCCATGAATTTATACCAAAAATTTGAGAAACTTTTCACTACAGGGAAACTAGGCTTGTCTTTGCTGTATGATTCAGTGATTGGTTTCTCTTTTTAGAGCCTAAATATTTCAAAAAGAAAAACTGTTCTTCTTACCCTTTCAGCATCAGATATCTAATATGGTAACATGCCCAGATTAAGTGTTCAGTAAATACATTTAAAATGAAGGTTGGTTAGTATAAAAAATGTGATGATACATGCCATGCCAAGAAACCATAAAAAAGCATTATTCAAAACAGTTAAATATGCTTTATAAATTTTAAAACACATCATTACATTGTAGAATGATCATTTTTTATTGTCTTTAAACTGATGTATGACCTTTTTTTAAGTACATAAATTTCTGGTAAAGGGCCGTGCTTTTACTGTGCCCAAATTCTGAGGGGAAAATCATCTAGTGGGCTCATGTACTGGAAGTTAGTGTACTCCAACTCTTGGTCAGTCTAGCGCCAAAAGTAAGCATGTAATACTTTCTAATGGAGGAGTTATACAAATAACTGACATTAAAACAATAAGTCTGTTCTATTAAAAGTAAGAAATGTTATTTTTCAAGCTCTTTTGTTTCTGACATTCAAAACTATAGAGAAACATGAATTTTCCACATTTTAAATTTTGTCTTTCCAGGAACTCCCTGGTAGCCCAGGGGTTAAGTATCAGTGCTAACACTGTTATGGCCTGAGTTCAATCCCTGGTATTTATTATGCAGCAGACCTCTCCTGTCTTGCCCAAAGCTCCCCTTAACAATTCATTTCATTAAATCTGCCTGTTCTGCTCCCCACTCTGTTTCAGGCGAATCCTCTCACAACACCCCCCCCAACCCCGGCCCATATCCCAGATCTTCTATGCAAAGATAAAAATAAACAAATATATTGGCCCTCCCTGGTGGCACAGTGAGTTGAAGCACAGCACTGAGTATCTAAAACCACGTCCGCACTTCCCTACGATTCCCACCTGCCCCAGAGGTGACTTCATGGCATGGCAGACCTCGCCTGACCCGCCCGCTGCTCCCCTCAGCAGTGTACTTCGTCGATCTGCTTGTTCTGCTCCCCGATCTGTCTCTGGTGAAGCCTCTCACCGCCCCTGAGCTTCTGGCCTGTACCCCAGTTCTGTATGCACAAATAAATAAATCTTTAAAAATAAATAAATAAATAAATAAATAAATAAATATATTTTAAAAATATATAATAATAAAATAAAAGTTTCCCTTTCCTTTGATGATTTGTATGTGTATGCATACTATATATATAAACATAAATATATATATATTAAATATTTTATATACATATATATAAATTATGGCAATCATAGTTTTAATTCCTATCAGAGTAGTTTCATTTCTTACTAAATTGAATCTATCACAAACATTTCCCATATTTGTTTTTCCTAAAACACTTTGTTTTAATTCAAAATGGAAATATATTTATGTCCTGACTGTAGAGGGATATTGTTAGCAAATATGAGTAAAACAGTCTTCCACAACCTCATTTCACAGTAATTAGCTTTCCAAAAGTGAAAGTAACAGAGAATTTAAGCATATTAAAAGATGGAGGATGGAAGAGGGTCATGTGCTCAGAGAGACAGGGAAGAACTTGGAGGCTGTTGAATAAGAGGCACCGTCATAGACTTTTAAAAGAGGAAAGCTGAGTGGAATTGCACTGACGGTGGATACAGATGAAAAGTAAAAGGAATTTTAAAAAATACCCTATGAAATTGTCACTTTTTTACTTTAAAATTGTGAAGTTTTAAGTTTAAATTTAAAAATAAAGATGTTTATGGTTTTAGACCTTACATTTAAGTCTCAATACATTTTAAATTAATTTTTTGTCCGGTGTTAGCCATCTAGTTTCATTCTTTTACATATGGTTATTTGATTCCCAGCACCATTTATGAAAGATTTTCTTGTGCCATTGTAAGCTCATGGTGTCATTGTCACAAACTAGTTGTCCTTGTGAGTGTGTGTGTGTGTGTGTGTGTTTGTGTTTGTGTTCCCACTCCATCCTCTCTCCCCCTCCTCTCCACTCTCAGGCTCTCAGTTCCATTCCATTGTTTGCTGCCCCTCTTTTTACTCCAGGGCCAAGCTGCTTTAATTTCTATTGCTTATAGAATCACTCCACTTTTTTGCCTCCTTCTTTTTCAGGAATATTTTTGCTATTTCGATTGGTTTGTTGTTCCAGATAAGTTTTATGCCTTTTTTTTAATTATTTCTGTGAAGAATATCATTGAAATTTTGATAGGGGTTGCATTGACTCTACCTTGCTTTAAGTAGCATAGCAATTTTAACAGTTATCTCTACTCCATCTCTTTGTTTCTTCTGTTTCTTTCAACAATAGTTTATGTCTGTGTATGCCTTTTACCTTTCATATTAAGTATATTCCAAGGCCTCTAGTTCTTTTGATATGAATACAAATGAGATTTTTTTTTCCTTTCTGCTATTTCACTTTTTGCACATGGAAATAGAACAGATTTTTGGATATTAATCATATAATATCCTACCACTTTACTGAATTAATTTATTTCTAATAGCTTTTTTTTTAAAGATTTATTTATTTGTGCATACAGAACTGGGGTACAGTCCAGAGGCTCAGGGGCTGCTAGAGGCTTCACCAGAGACAGAGTGGGGAGCACATCAGGCAGATCCATGAAGTACACTGCTGAGGGGAGCAGCGGGCGGGCCAGGAGAGGTCTGCCATGCCATGTGGTCACCTCCAGGGCAGGCGGGAATCGAACTCATGAGGAAGTGGCTTTAGCTTCTCAGTGTTGTGCTTTAACCCACTGTGCCACCAGGGAGGGCCTCTAATAGCTTTTTAATGGTGTTTTTAATGTTTTCTCTATTATTATGTGATCTGCAAATAGTGAAGATTTACTTCTTTATAGTTTGGAGACTCTAAATTTTTTTCTTGTAAAATTGCTCTAGCTAGGCCTACCTACACTATACTGAATAGTAGAGAGTGGACATGCTTGTGTTGTTGCTGGTATTAGAGGAAAGGCTTTCAGTTTTCACTATTTATTGTGATATTGGTTGCGGTTATTAATATATGGCCTTTAATATACTGAAGTAAACTCCTTTTATACTTATTTTGCTGATGGTTTATTTCACAAGATGGTTTTGATATTGTTGGTTTTACAAGTGTTGGAGAGGATGTGTTGACAGTGTTGGTGGCAATGTAAATTGGCATAATCATTATGAAAAGTAGTGTTGAGAGTCTTCAAATTAAAAACAGAAATTCCATATGATCCAGTTATCTTACTTCTGGGTATGTATCCAGAAATATGCAAAAACAGTAATTGGAAGAGATATATTCAATCCCATGTTTATAGCAAAATTATTTACAGTAGCCCAGAACTGGAAACAACCTGAGTACCTTTAACTGATAGTAGAGAAAGAAAATATCTAAAATAGATACATACACACACAAAATTGAATACTACTCAGTTATAAAATCCTGTGATTTCCCTCAACATGAATAGACCTAGAAGGAAGTATATAGTGAAATAGGACAGACAAAAACAGATACATATGATTTCACATATATGTTGTATAAGAACAAAGACAAACCTTTGGACTCTATGAGCAATTTGTGGTTACCACAAGGGAAGAGTAGGTAAATTGGCACAAAAAGGAATAATGATATGGTGAAGGATAGAATTGAACTTGAAGTTAATGTAGGATATACACATGTTAATTCTCAATGAAGAACATATTATAATGTTATTTCAATGAAAAAATGTTTATAGAGTATGAAAAATAAGTCTTAGTATATGCTTAAATGTTAAGTCGATAATGATTCTGTGAAAAATATTATTCTTATAGTTGAAACTGAAATGTACTAGTAGTAACTAGTAGAAACAGAACTGTAGCAGAAGAACAATTATTTAATGTGCCATTCCTGCCTGGCAAACAGTTAAGGTTTTATTCTTGTGTTTCCTCTTAGGCCTCTGATGTAAGGAACTCAAGGGGAAATAAATTATACAGGATGAAAAGATGGCAATGTTGCCTCCCCCAGGATCTCAGAGTTTTGTCTACTTTACAAAACAGTCTCTTGCCCTTATTGAACAACGTATTGCTGAAGGAAAAGCAAAGGAACCCAAAGAAGAAAAGAAAGATGAAGAAGAAGAAGCTCTAAAGCCAAGCAGTGACTTGGAAGCCGGCAAGCAGCTGCCCTTCATCTATGGTGACATCCCTCCTGGCATGGTGTCAGAGCCCCTGGAGGACCTGGACCCGTACTATGCAGATAAAAAGGTTAGTTTCCTGTGACTGCATGCATGGCATCTCTGTTGGCTTTTTCTATACAAAAGATAATTTAAATTGAGTTTAAGTGGATGTTAGTGAAAAACGACATTGTGACAATGATGTTCAGTAAAATGTATGTGTAGACTTTTCAGAATATGTCCTTTTTCTAATTTTTTATCAAAACTGGTTCTGACAGCCACAAAATACTTTTGGTTTCTTTCATCTTTTAAAATTGTTCAGTGTAATGGTCTGCCTTTTTGGACATGACATAAACACATACAGATAGGAACAAAATAAGTGTCAATTTGAAAATGAAATCTGGAGATATGATCTAGAGTACATGTGCATGGAGGTACCGTTGAGTCATGGGACTATATATGATCACTCAATTAATAATGGAGTTTATAAGAGACATTTCATTTAAGGTGTTGGATAGAAAGGAATTTCAGAGAAGTAGGACACAAATGAAAATATTTTCCATTGTTCAAAAAAGGGGGTTGAGTATCCCATAAAATTACCCTGAAAGTTGTAGGTAAAAGCTGTTAGAATGAACAACGAAAGTGATTTGGTAACTTTGACAACAGTTTGTGTTTGGATGATAGAAAAATCAAAGCAAGGTAGTGGTGGATTACAAATACAAAGAGGAAATTTTACCAGTACATGCATACATGAAATTTACCACCAGAAAGATGGTTCTTGAAGAGCGAAATACACCAAAAATATTTTTTAACAAAAGAGCATGTTTGAAAGTAAAGTAAATTTACTCTCAGATTGAAAAACAATGAATGTTGAAGTACTGTAAGGGTTGATGATTTTAACAGATAAGGTCAAGCTACCATAGATTCTGTATTTGCATTAGGAAAGTAGAACAAAATCATATTGTCTGAAGCCTAAAGGGAAAATGGAATAAATTTAAGAATTCCTAATAGATTAAAGTAAATGTAGAGACATCAGAGGGATATGCCTATTAAATGGTCTCACTATTTTTCACACTTCAAGAGTAGAAATTATCCTTGGAGAGTCCTTGATGAAGGTTGCAGAGCTGAGAAGGTGCTGCCTGTATTAATGAGATGGAAGAAAGTTTGAAACAGCTACTCTAAAGTTTGTTTTACTAGGGAAATGAAGAGAGAGAATTACCATTACTTCTCACACAGCAATACAGTCAGGTTGAAGATGATAAAGATTAGACAGTAAAGGATGAGGAAAGTATAATTTTTTCTATCAGTCCTTTGCCACACAGCACATGTAGACTTATATTTGAGAGGTCAAGAAAGAGTCTAAGTTCCATTTAAACAAAGAATATACATGCATGTTTGAAGTCATCAAGATGCAAATAAGAGGGACTTTTATAGCAAATGACTTGTAGCAATTAAAGAAAGTAAACTTGAAATGTCTCAAGAAATATTTCATAGGATGAAGGTACTTTGTTATGGTAAAGACACATCCACCTCAGTAGTAATTGCTATGAGTATCATAATATATTGCTTCACATTAAAACCATTTAATAGTGCCCAATATAAATCAGAGCATCTAAGAAATCCCAAAATTATCACAAAGCTTCTAATGAACCAATGGATATTATGAAACAGAAAGAATGCTAGTTTGTATTGGGGGTTTGTCAGGCACTAGATTTTTTACAAGTTAGTACAATTATCACATTTTGATGAAAGAGAAATACCTTGATTTTAAATAAGATTAAGTGTTTACAGAAATTAAGTTGTAAATTAATTTACAAAACTATTAAGTTGTTATAGGTATTTAAATTCAGATTGGTTTGAGTCCCTACACCTTAGTATATTTTAGTCTTTGTTATACAGCAACTATCATCTTAATAGCTTTACAAAAATGGATGAGGAGTGAATAAGCAATGAAGCAGGCAAAATAAAAAAGTATTCTCTCATTTTATTGTTTTATTCTGAAAAATTCTTAGCTATGTGTGGATGTCTCCAAAAATGGGGGACCTGGTGTTACTTATCTAGCTACCCCTTCAGGAGGGAAGGAATATTGCTAGGACAATCCTCACCTCAGAGATGTAAACTTACTTTGGCTTGAAATGATTTGGAAAGCAGGGAGAAAATATTTTCATTTGAATGGAGGATAACAGTTTTATTAGCTAATATAAGAGTAGTAATTATGTGATGAACTAGTAAGTAGAGAGTATTTGGGTCAGGGACCTATCATTTTGTCTTGACCACAGCTCCATTCAACAGAATGCCAATAGAAGGATACCCCACATTTGTTCAATGTACTTGGGTGGAAATTGGTCAAACAGAATAATCTCATTTGTAAGGTCCTCAATTCTTAATATGTAGGCAAATACCAAAAGAAATAAGTGAGTCTTGTTATTTTCTTTAGGTTTGGGGCTTTAAAAAATCAAAGGTATCTGTACCTTTTTCTAGATCCTCAAATGTTCTAAAACTTTTTTTTTTTTGATTTTCCACTTAAAAATTTAAGGTTAACTTCTCTGTGTATTAATTCCTTGATGTTGCAAGTTATTCATACTAATTGACAAAAAATTTTATTTCTTCTATATTATAGTTATCACTGAGATTCAAAATCTTAATCCTGAATTGCTCTTAGTTCACATTTTAACTTTTATCTGAGGGTAATCATCAATAGTTTGTTAAAGCAAATAATACTGAATAAGTTGACAATCGAAGTTAAGACTGTTTTTATGTGGGGTGAATGTATAATATGTGGGGTGCATTTTAATACTGTTATGAATATTTTCAGTATAGTGAAAGTCTGTATCTTTAAGAAATGATAAATTACCAGTCACTCTCTGTTCAGGGTTTTTAGAGAACAGGTACATTATCTTACTATTTTCATATCCTTGGTACTTACTATAAAACCTACAATATCAGCAACTGCTCCCACCATTTACTAAGAATTTACAGTGTAAGCAGAAACTTAAGCTCTCAGGCTACTAGGTGATGGCTCTGGTATGTACCGTCAGATTTGTCTGCCTCTGAAGTCTGTGACCTTTAGGTATCATAATTTTTTAACTTTGCATTAAAAATTCTTAGTAAATGAGCCAAATTAAAAGAAGTAATTAATACTATAACATCTACATGCATTTTCTATTAGGAACTTTTATTGAGGTATTATTGGTTTTTTAATTCTGTTTATGATTTAGAGATAGGGAGTCACACCTCTCCAACTAGACCTGCCATGTAAGTAGGATCATCCTACCTAGGATTTTTGAATTTACTGAAAAGGTCCATACTGATCATCCAAATTTCATAGGCATAGCTATTTTCTTTACTTATTAACTTCTGGGTATATAAAATGTGAATCAAAATTAAAAATTTTATTTTAAATTGCACACTATTTTAAAGTGCAATTACAAGTGCAAGGTCACTTGATTTTACCAAGCTTATGTACTTATGTGAATGTCATGTTAGGCCAAATTACCTCTGGTTCATGAAGTCTCCCAGATAATTCTGATAGACATGTGACTCTGTTGTCTCTTCACCCAGATGCTCTTCCATTTCCCAGTATGCCTGTCACATCTTGCCTTGTGCTAGAGTTATTGATTCTTTTCAGTTTTTAGAAGTTTTTGCATGCAAACCCATGCCTCATTTATGTTTAGACCCCTTGCATTGTCTCTTGTGTCATACTTACTATACAATCATAGAAAATAATGGCTGAATGAATTTTTAAACCATCGTGTATTGAGAGATAAGAAAAGGCTAGGTGTAAATTTTAAAAGTAATTTTCACTGTAAAAGTGAAATTCCCTTAAATTATGTTTAGACATAACTGATATGGTGAAATAACCTGGAAGAGCATCTGAAAATGTTAAAATTTTTGAGACTATTGTCACATACAATTAAGAAACTATTTGCGGTGCTCTAAGCCATATGTACTTCTCAATAGCTCAATTCTCAATAAACTGAAATGTACTATATGACATATAAGTAAGAACTAATTTATACATGCACATGTTTCTTTAATGTAACACTACCATGTAAATTTGTAAATTGCTGATATTAATGTTCTAGAATGAAACTGAAATACGCAATTTCAATGCTGTTTTCCTTTTGCTCCTGAAGACTTTCATTGTGTTGAACAAAGGCAAAGCAATCTTCCGTTTCAATGCTGCACCTGCTTTGTACATGCTCTCTCCTTTCAGTCCTCTACGAAGAATATCTATTAAGATTTTAGTACATTCATATCCTTTTTAAAATGTAATGGTATTTTAAATGTTTTTGCTGTTTTATTTAAATAAAGATTTCAGTTCTTTTTGCACCAGAAAAGACTTTAGTTGTAGATTATCAATTTAGCATGATTGGAATTGGAATCTGAGAAAGTTGGGGGATAGACAATTTTAGTGCTTTAGGATAATTTGACTCCCTTATTCAAAGAGTTTGTTGTTGAATGTATACATTCACTTAGAATTTGTTTCTAAAGAAAAGTTACATACATTAAAGGAGTATCATCATATGTTCAAAGTTTCCATTATGCTCTTTTATTATATTCCTTGATTCTAAGCTACATTATTCAGCATGCTTATCATGTGCACTATTCTGACAAACTGCATCTTTATGACCCTGAATAACCCTCCAGATTGGACCAAGAATGTAGAGTAAGTGGGTATAAGTACATTTTAATATAGTCTTAATACTATCATTTTTATACTTCCTTTTTCCTACCAGCAAATTATTGCATGTAAAAATTGTGATGTTTATCTTCCTGCATGACATAGTTGCTTTTCTTTCAGTTATGTTTTTTTCACAACTACAATATTTAACCTACTAGGCAAAAGAATAAAATAACTGGATACTACTATATCTTTTAAAAGAGTGAGTTCTAGATATCCTTCATTCTTATTGTTAAGTGTATTTTTGATAGGATCAACGTGGGTATATTCTAAGCCCATCTAGTACCTACATCCTTAGTTATTTAACTGCCTCTACTTTCTAGAAGTTTCAGATATGTAAATCTTAAATTTAGGAAATATTTTGATTGTAGTTTTTCAAACACATTGAGTCCCATAAAACAAAGACACATTACAATAAAGGACTTCCTTTAGTTGGTCAGGATAAAATAAATCATAAAGATTCCTATGGTGCTTTTTTCTTGTCCCCCTGACCATCCCAATGCATTCTTGTGCTTAGGTACACTTTTACTGGAATATATACTTTTGAATCACTCATAAAAATCCTTGCTAGAGGCTTCTGTGTAGGAGAATTCACTTTCCTTCGTGACCCATGGAACTGGCTGGACTTTGTCGTTATTGTTTTTGCGTAAGTATTTTCATTATTTTCAGATGTCAAATCATGATAATCTCAACTACACAATTTTCCATTAAGGATTTACTTTCGGAGTCTGACATTTCCTACCTATAATGGTTACATTTCAGAACTGCTATATGAAAGATTGTCATTGATAAGCAAATGTTAAGTTTTTTCAGAAAGAGTATTTCTAACTCAAAGATATATGACATCATCATCTTCCATGCTCAATACTTGGATGTATAGTAAATACAATGTCATTTAGGTTCACACTTTTCCCAAGTGTTATTCTAAATTAATAATACCTGTAAGGAACATCAAAAAAAAGAACAGAACAAACAAACTTCAGGTCTTTAATAAATATGATGCTTATAATGCTCTTTTTATTAACACTGTTCAAGAATAAACCTTTTGTAAGTAGTCTCTACTTACTAAACTCAAACTTATGCACTGTATGTTTATTACATATGTATCCATATCCACAGTTAATTTTACATATGTATCCATATCCACAGTTAATTTTCACAGTTAATTATTCATAATGATATTTCCCAAGTGTATATTTGTCAGAAGAGATTATTTTTTTATAATCTCAAACCAAGATACAATATTTTCCCTCTTATCTTGAATATGTAATGTAATGCACATTCATTGGAAATATTTAGACAGTACATACAGGTCTTAAAATTTTAGTCCCCAATTCCATCGCCCTGTCCCCCCCTAGTCCGTCAGGCTGACTCAGGAGAGTCCCATGACTACTGCACTTCTCCTGAGTCAAAGAAGGCTGCCTCCTCTCAGGATCTCCTTTTTTTTTTTTTTTTTTTTTGAGACACAATGTAGATACCATAAAATTTATCCTTTCGAAGAAGAAAATTCAGTGTTTTATATATTTAGTATGTCCACAAAAATTGTGTGACCATTACCACTCTGTAACTTCAGAGTATATTCATTACCCTAAAAAGTGATCCTTCCCATTTCCTTCTCCTGGAATCTATTCAGCTATGTCTCCTCGCTGGATTTGCTCAGTCTGACATCTCATAGGCATGGAGTATATGTGACTTTTTGTGGCAATTAGCATAGAGTTTTTCGATTTGTCATAGATGTTTTGTAGGATACTTAGTAACTACACTACCATTAAAGTTGAAATCTAAATCAAAGCATTTAATTATTTAGGAATTTAGGTACATAAAACCATTTTTTAATAATATATTTGTATTTGCATGCCTTAAGTGAGTCAGATAAACTTAATTTGGTTGTAGTTGGAAGGAAAAAAAAAAGAGAAAGATTTGTAGAACTATACATTTTTTAAAAAGTTCCAAACATAGAAAATACCTTGACTTAAGGGTCAGGTAAGTATCATAGACTCTATAAAAATTTTGAATAACTCTGATTTAATTCTACAGGTATTTAACAGAATTTGTAAACCTAGGCAATGTTTCAGCTCTTCGAACTTTCAGAGTGTTGAGAGCTTTGAAAACTATATCTGTAATCCCAGGTAAGAAGTGATTGATGTGAAGCATTAGGCCACTCATAACTCCAACTATTTGGGAGTTGTTCTTTGTCTGTTTGTGTGTGTGTTGTCAATGTGTTTGTGTATAAACTCCCCTATTACAGATATGTGACAGAGTTTGTGGACCTGGGCAATGTCTCAGCGTTGAGAACATTCAGAGTTCTCCGAGCACTGAAAACAATTTCAGTCATTCCAGGTGAGAGTGGGGTTAAACACCAGGGCTGACTTTGAGCTTTTGGAAGAAAGACAAAGATTTTGACTTATGCAACTTTCATTAAATTCGATTTATGCTTTTCATAATCATTTTAAAAGTCAGCCTTTGCGTTTAATCAATTGCATGAATCTTAGAGGATGAAGATGGCTACTGGGCTCACATCTCAACTTGAAATTTTCTCTCCTGTTTAACTGCTCATTTTCTATTTTGCTTCTCCAGGAATGAAAATTTCAATTTGTCTTAGTCACTTTTCATATAGTTAAGAAGAGATAATAAATAACAGCATGGGGAGTTTGCATGGCACACTGATTTTTTTAACTTCTTCAACAAACCATTTCTGAATTGAAATTTACTAAGTTGTCACTGTTCGCTGCAATTCAGCCTCTTCTGTTTTGGTGTCATCACAGAGAGGTGGTTTGTTCTACAGGCATTTCCAAATTAGAACTTTCAAAGATTGTTTTTATAGGGGAATGTGGCTATAGTTTAATCAAACAAATTAATTTGACAATTGGAGTATTTTGAAAAAAAATATTTTATAAGTTTTAATCATTTGCTGTAATATTTATATAAAACAGAAAATCTATTCTTCTAGTAGGCTTTTATTGAACTAAGTTATTTAAGGTTATTGATTTGATATTAAGCATGCATTTCTAAGAAAACATCCCTTTTTTCTCATTTAGAGGTTTTATTTCATTATGATACTTTTTACCTTTTACATGCAGGCCTGAAGACCATCGTGGGTGCCCTGATCCAGTCTGTGAAGAAGCTCTCAGACGTCATGATCCTGACCGTGTTCTGCCTGAGTGTGTTTGCGCTCATTGGGCTGCAGCTGTTCATGGGCAACCTGAAGTATAAATGTCTGAGGGATTCACTTGACAATAATGAGACATTAGCAATAATTAACAAGATCGTTGAAGAAGAAGAAGCCTCCTACAGAAGTAAGAATGTCCCTGCAGTTATTAATAGGTTGACATAACACATACCCTTTTAGCAATGAAATGTTGCTTTCTCTTACTTCAGAATTATTCAAATTTATGGGAAGCTGATACAGTGTGACTTTCATGTGATATTTTCTAAAATACCCCTATTTCAAAAGCTTCTCTAATGCTTCTGGTATTGGAGACATGGGATATTTCCAGAATTCTCAATTTTTGTACAGTAGAAAAGAAAAACATTGAACTAGAACAATACATTTGCTATAAATTAATAACATTAATCATTAAATTCATCACAGGCTATATATTTTATATAGTATAGTTTTATAATTCATGCTGTGTTTTATATAGTATAATTTATTATATGATCATATAATTAAATTTATAGCTGATTAGACTTACAATACATAGCTATATTAATTGCATAATGATATCACATATTAAACGTCTATCTCAGTAATATTTCTAAAGGTTTGTATAAAACAGAAAGTAGACTCATTAGTACTATTTTTATATTATAAACAGTGAGAGCCTCACAGCTCTTTCTAATGGCTTCCCTCATTTTAGCTGATAGCATCACAACAAAATTGAATTCTGTAGGTATTTCTGTATATACTATATGAAATGATCTGTATATACAAACTTCTGCTTAATTCACAAGTATAAATTAGAGTTTCTTACATAAAGTGTAAACTGCATGTTTTCTACCAATTACCCCCTTAACATTTTCTCTCACCTGAGTTGTTGATAAGTATTAGGTGAGAATGAGATCAGGCAAGACTTGAGCCTTCTGTCTGACACCTGCAGTGTCTATCTGTTGCCCACATTAACCCATAACTCTTAAGAGATAATTAGATCCAAAGGTGGGGTAGAAATAAATCTTTCAAATATGCATGCCTTTATCAGAACAAGATCAGGAAGTGAGCATCAGGATTCTCTTTATATAATAAAGAGCTTTATACATCTTTGTAACTTAGTGTGTACTTTCCCACTTACTGGGGAAGACAAAAACAAGAGAAAACCTAGTTAGCATTCTAAAAAATTATAAATAAAGGAAACCAAAAAATTAGGATTCTAAAACAGGAACACTGGAGGCTTTCTGGGAAAATGTTAAATGTAGATGTGTTTCTTTATGCTGCAGATTTCAGTATATTTTCCCTAACTTTTTACCTTTATTTAGTTTTCAAGTTCTGGTTTTTACTAACTGAATTTTATTTTCAATTTACAATTTTTTTTGCTTTTATGTCATAAAAATAATATATTTTATGGATTGTTGATATTTATATTCTGCTTTATGAATAAATGCATAGCACATATTTTTTTTAAATTAGGATCACTATAGTTTTTTTTTTTTCATTCTGAGCCCTGATTCTATACTTGAGTTCATAATTTGAAATATTTGTAAATGTTTTGAATTGCTTCAAGAACTTTCTCTAAAGGAAAAGAAAAAGATTTTTAACTTTTGCCAAGTATCTTTATATTGCATGTATATATTAGTGCATGACTACTTAGTTAATGAAATTTTATCTCATAATCCTTTCCCTCAACTCTGCATTTTTGATTGACTTTTGAAATATAGTTTTAAAGAGAAGATGTTTATGTCATGTCTGAATTTGTTCTTGTTTTTTTGTGTCATAAAAGCCAGGTCTTATTGTATCATTAATTCAGAATTCATTTATCAGCATGTGTTGATTAAATGATTGCTTCCCTAAGTTAAACATTTTCAAGTTTCTAGAGCTAAGGCACCAAACATGTTGCCTCCAGCAAAACTTATATTTTAGTGTGAATGAATAATTAAAAGGAGAGGAACAGATAAGCAGAAGATTGTGTGTAATAAAAAATTGCTATATAAAAAAAATGATGGAGATGAAAAAATCTAAATATAATTGAAATGTGAAATTTAAAGTTAGATGCTAAGGATAAGAAGAAGTAATAAAATAGTGTAAAGATAGATAGGAATGTATGTTTGGGAAGTACCATTTGAGTTAGAAGGATAGCATGTAGAAATATTCTGAAACAAGAAAGAATGGGATGTATTTAAAGACTGGGGAAATGACAGTGTGATTAGATTTTACCAAGGGAGATACAGAATAGTGACAGAGAAAGAAAAAGAAAAAGACAGAAACCATATCATGCAGCAAGCTTTACACGTGGAAAGGAGTTTGGATTTTATGTTAAATGCTGGGGTTTTAGTCCCTGTGGAACTGATTGGGGAAGTGTAGGTGATAGATGAGAATATCCACATCATTACTACAATCTTTGCTATATTTTAGCAGCCTTAATGACAAATAATTCACAAGCCATAAGATTCCCACTTTTAATGAGTGGAGACCAATATTTTCTTGTGTATTATGGAGTTGGTAACTAAGTCTGTATCTGTCTAACTTTAAAATATATTCATCTCTCGAAAGGAAGCCTGTAATCACTTTCTATTCCACACTTCCCAGCCCCTGACAACCACTGATTTATTTTGAACATTTCATATAAATGAAGCCATACATTATGTGACCTTTTATGTCTGGCTTCTTTCATGTAGTAAGTTTTCAAGTTTCATCCATATAGCATATTGTAATACTTCATTTCTTTTTATTGCTAAATAGTATTTCTGTGCAAGTATGTACCATGTTTTATTTATTGTTTCTTAGCCAATGGATGTCTAGGTAGTTTCCACTTTGGGATATTGGGAATAATGCTGCCAAGAGCATTAATATATAAGTTTATCGTGTGTTTTCATTTCTCTTTATATTACATTTCCCTTCACAGGCAATTCTTAAATCCTCTGGAGGCTAATTATCCTAATAATTTAATGTCTAGTTGTTTAGGAATTATTTTAAAGTGTTATACTAGATCAGAGTGAGATACTCTGATTGCTTTCCCTTTCATCATTCTTATACTGATGTGAATGTTAGCTCTACAGCATGCTCGGGCTTCAGTCAGGAGTCCATTCCTTTATGTGGTATCTCTTCTGTGATGGTAAACACAGAATAAAAGATAATTTTAAAGTAACATTTCTATAATAAAATATACTGGAGATATATCTATAAATCATTCTGCTGTTACCACCCTCCCTGAGAGACAGGATTTTCCTTTAAAACAGTTGCTCATGCACATTTCACCTACATTTTTACTTGAAGCTAAAACATTAGTTTTATTTGCATTCTCTAAGACACACAATGATGCATCAGTCAGTCAGTTTGTCTTATCTGAAATTGTTTAATAGGTTAATGATAGTAATTTCCATCCTTTGAACAGTTATGTAGACTATCTGGTCACTGTATTGTTTTACTTGTAATACCATATTTATTTTATAAATAACTCTACAAAAGAGGTATTTTTGTCCACATTTTAAAGATGTAGTAGGTAAAGTAACTCACCTATGTAGGAAGGAATAGAAATCACATTCAAACCCAAATATATCTGACTACCCATTCATTCTACCATGGATAGTCCTCAAGTCCCACAAGTCTCCTAATAATTACATCTTTATTCTTTTGACTTTTTGAAAGAATGTATATTTTAGTCTTTTATGTCTTAACTGTATGGGTAAGATCAGCCTCCTAGACTAAGTTATTTTAGTGAATGGAGGAAAGAATATGAGATTCCTTTTGTGTAAAAATGGGGAGAAAGGATTCCCTGAAATGGGAAAATTATATTTATTTCAATGTCATGTCTTCAATATCTGGAATGTAATTATAAATAAATATTGATTGCTAAATATACAAGAAAACTTTAGAAAACAGTTTAGCCCATTTATAGTGTTGCCTTTTTGATTCTACCTCTTGAAATTATTTGGATCTCATGTAGAGGCGTTCCCTTCCCTTCCTAATTACACTAATTACACTTTCCCCTGGGTTAACACCTCAAGTCCTGTGAAACTCTGCTTAGTGACTCCCATCATTATCTCTCCATTGGACTTTCATGTAAGTCCAATCACTTACTTGACAGAAGTTGTTCATACCAAACAATCATCTCAAAATAAGCATAGTTGGGCAGAGATGCTTTTTTTTTTTTTAAGGTCATTTTAGCCCATTTCTTCCTCATCTCAGCAACCAGCACCACCATCTCACCAGTTGATGCCTCCTGTGTCCTCTGTCTTCCACACAGTCCATCAGCAAATTGTGTCCACCCATTTCTATCCCTTTCTTTCTATATTCAATACTCTGAACTTTAGCCATGTTACTGCTCCCTATAGTCACTTAACTGGTTTTCCTGCTTTCATTCTTGCTCTAATACAGTCTGTGGTCTACAAACAACCACACAAGATTTTTAAAAGCAAGTTATTTTTTCATATCTCTGTCTCCCCTTGGATTCTTCTAATTAAACATTATATTGAAAGCTCTTTCCATGACATGCAAAGCCTTATGTGATTGGTCACTGTCAGCCTCTGCCACCCTTCAGTCTTTACCATTATGTTCTTATCTCATCAGGCCATCTTGCTGTTTCTTTCAAACACCAAGTTTTTTTTTTTTTTTCTGCCTTACGACCTTTGCTCTTCTTTTCCCCCGCTGTCAAAATATCTCTTCACCAGGGTTTTTGAATGGCTGGCCTCTGTTGCATTTAGGTTACGGTTCAGATTAAGTTATCATTTTATAAGATGTAGTCCTTGAACAGTTTATCAGATTTCATTAATTTTTAGAACTTTCATTAGTCTGAAAATACCTTGTAAATTTATTTATTGGTTAATTTGTTGTCTTCCTCCACCCCACCCTCCACTCTTGCCTGAACATAAATAATGCTCCATAAAACTAGTAAACTTCTTTATCATTGTCTTTAGCACCTGACTCATGAGAGATGTCAATGAATATTTAAGGACAAATATATGAAACTATAATTGATAACTGAGCATATCTTGCCTGGAGCCAGGCCTGCATGTATGAATTTATGTCTATACTAATGAACTTACCTATTGTTTCAGCCTTAGATTTTACACTTTGTAATGTTATGTTGTTCAATTTCATCCTAAACAGAGTATTTTTATTTCTTGGAGGGATCCAAAGATGCTCTCCTTTGTGGTGTCAGCACAGATGCAGGGTATGTAATATTTGCTTTGGTTTCAGTCTTAAAGCTGTAAAAAAGGAAAAGCATATTCATCTAGTTTGTTGACCATGATGTTTGATTGATATTGTATTCATATATTTAATGACATCATTTGACACATTCTGTCCCACAACAAGTCCATACTTTAAATGTGCATATCTAAAGCATACTTTTTAAAGCTAGACTTTGAGACTATGCTTGAATTAAAGTAATATAAAAATCATATAACTCTTAAGGAAAGGAAAAAAAATATTTCCAGAAAACCTCACTGAATCTTGGCTGGAAGCTCCAAGCCACTTTCTTTTTGGAAAGCAAATTGACAAAATCAACTTTTCTTTCCACTAATTTCCATCCAGTGTCCAACCAACTATGACTCATAAGTGACTGAATGTAATGATATTGTTGCCCTGTTTATCTTAACTTGGGTAAATATAGATTAAGAATCTCAGTTATCCAAATATCCGTCTTGCCATTTCCCCCACTTATCAACTTCATTTCTGCTGCAAGATCTTTATTCTTGATACCCCCCTTTCCAGGTATCTCCCCACCAGGCTCTGTTAATCTGGAACATTAAAAGAAGATAAGGTAGCTTTCCCCAAAGATATCTCAGAACTCTGTATTTGTGTAATGTCAGCATAGATACCCATTCCCCTTTGTTAGAAAGAAAAAGTCAAAGCTACAAATCTTTACAAAACTCATATTGACTATTCCTGATTCTAATTCATTGCAAGACTAACTTGGAAGATCACAGTTTTGGTAGTGGACTATGTCAGTCTTTACAGATGCAGGAACTACTATATCACATCTGACACATGTTTCCAAGCTTTAATGTGATGATCATAGTGATGCGAATTGTAGCCAGTGTTTATTAGACTTTCTAGGTGAAGGAACTAAGTGAGGTAATAAGCATACATTACTTTCTTTAATGGTAAAAACCATCTTTGAGGTAGGTTTATTATTTTATTTTCATAGAAAGGGGGAACTGTGCCTTGCCGCATTTAAGTAATTTGACAGTCTTACTGACTAATAGGGATAGAATTCAAACCAAGTTCTTCTGAACTCCAAATAATCTTTTCCTTTCTTTGGTGAAGTTTTCTGAAAAATGTGTTCAGAATCATTACTCAGTCTTACTTTCCCAGAGGAGGAACCTTGAAATTCTTTCTGAATTACCTTTAGCTTGTATCCTGAAGACCCTCTAATTGGTAATATTCCTTTTTCATATGCAGTCAGTGTCCAGAAGGGTACACATGTGTGAAAGCTGGTAGGAATCCTGATTATGGCTACACAAGCTTTGACACGTTCAGCTGGGCCTTCTTAGCCTTGTTTCGGCTGATGACCCAGGATTACTGGGAAAACCTGTACCAACAGGTAAGTATTGAGATGCATGCTCATTGCATTTTTGAATGGTATAGAAATCTGATGTATGTTTGATACCAGTCATATATGAGATGTTTTATTTAATTTAGAATGAAAACCTATTGTGTCATTACTAAAATTAGACATGTTTTGCTTCCAGTAATATTAGAATGGATATTTTTTAAATTGTAATTCTTATCTTTTCTGGGCTAATTTTATTTCTAAATATTTTCTGAACATAACACTCTGCAACAGGAATACACAGTCTAGTTCCCTCATATCACTCCTACATTCACACAGCTTCCCATATGTGTCTGCTTGCAGTGTTCTCAACACCAGGCTCACAGACACCATGCCTTTTCTAAAACTCCATGTAGAGTTATTATGAACTGAATTGTGTCTCCTTAGACTATTATGGTGAAGCCCTAACTTCATTACTTAGAATGACGGCACTTAGGATCTTCAGAATAACTAAATTAAAATAAGGCTGTTAGGGTAGGTCCCAATCCAAACTTAATTACAAGAGAGAAATCTGCAAGGGAGGCAAGAGTTGCACGCACTCATAACAGGCCACATATTTCATGAGAAGGAAGTCACCTGCAACCCATGGAAAGAGGCTGCAGGAGAAGCCAAGTTGCCAATACTTTGGTCTCTGATTGCCTTCCTCCACAACTGTGAGAAATTAATTTCGGCTGTTTAAACCACCCAGTCTGTGGCATTTTGTTATGGCAGCACTAGAAATACTTAGTTTGCTTTTATAAATTTTCTTCTTCCAGCTCAGTTGCTTCTTCCTGTAAATTTACATGTCTTTTGCGTATTTTTATGTTTGTGGTTTCCATCTCTTGTGCTATAATTGTCTCACATGGCCATCTCTTCTAACTTGGAAAGGATCTTCTTAGGCCTGTGGACTCTTTTTCATTTCTGTATTATTCAGCACCCAGCCCCAAGAAGATGGAGACCAAAAGAATTATTCTGTATTTTCAATAATGATGAATCACTTTTTTCAAACTTTTCTTGGACGCTTTTTTAGCCCACCTTATGCTTACTTAATTTCTGAAATGTGATGTTTGAAGTCATGTAGAAAACTTCACAGGATAAAGTAAATGCAAGTGATTTCAAATACACAAAAAGAATTTACTCAAAATTAAAGAAATACAAATTCAAACCAGTGTGTGACATAATTTTTTTTACCTATCTGAATGACAAAGATCAGATGGAAGGTCAACAGAAAGACCTTTTCATAATAATTCAGAGAAATTCCCAAATTACACTGCCAGTTTTTCTCTGGGTTGTTATGAATATATGGAATCACGTAGCAATTCTTAAGTGCTTTTATCCAAGAGAAGAAATCAGTAACAACAATAACTGAAATAAAAGGGGATTGAGTGGCTGTGCATCAAAAGTAGAAGAGATTATTATTTTTTTATATTTAATACCTGTTTTAAACACTTGAAATTTTATTTTTACCATGTATTACCTTTAGATATTTTTGAAAAATCTTAATTTAAAACAAAGGTAGTTTACACAACACACTTGTCTTGTATGAGCAAAATACATTATCAGAAATTCTTCTTGTCTAAGAAAAAAATAAAATTTTATCAGTAAAAAACTACTTACAGGCTGTAGATATTGTCTAGCCTTACAATTAGAAATTATGCAAAGTAGCAGCACTATTCACAATAGGTAAGATATGGAAACAACCCAAATGGCCAAAAATAGATGCCCAGATCAGGAAGATGTGGTATATATACACAGTGGATTGCTACTCAACAATCAAAAAAGATAAACTCATGTCATTCACAGCAACATGGACAAAGCTTGAAGGGATCGTGCTCAGTGAAATAAGCCAGAAGGAAAAAGAAAATTATCAAATGATTTCATTTATAGAAGGAATACAGGAGAATCAAATAATGGACCAGGGAAAAGTAACAATAATAAAGAAAATAATAAAGCAAAACTAGTAGGCAACCATAAAAACGGGATACTCTACAAAGGAAGGGGTGGGAAAAGGATCAAAAAGGGAAGAGAAGAGACCAAGGAACCGGGACTATGGTGATGGTTCATGATTGAACAGGTGGCGGGAATTTTATGGCGAATACACAATGATATAAAAGATATAAATATAAATAAATAATAAAATAAATGTTGAAGAGACCCCCCCCCAAAAAAATAAAGCATCTATTTTTTGAGTGAATTTTAGATTGTGGAGGAAAATTCACAGTTATTATGCCTAGTAATAATCAAGAATCATAACTTTAGTGTGAATTTAATAGATTGCTACATTCTTTATTCTGAAAGTGTTTATTTTAATGTTGATTGTTTCCCATGGATTTACAATTTTATTACTTCACATTTTTTGTGACTTTGTTTACATAGAACTGCCCAGTTTATTCATATCTTTTATGCCATTCGAGTTGAAATAATTTACCAAAAATCTTCCTGTTATTAAAATAATTATTTCCTTTTTTCTCCAGACTTTGCGTGTTGCTGGGAAAACCTACATGATCTTCTTTGTTGTGGTGATTTTCCTGGGCTCCTTCTATCTAATAAATTTGATTCTGGCTGTAGTTGCCATGGCCTATGAAGAACAAAACCAGGCAAACATTGAAGAAGCCAGGCAGAAAGAGTTAGAATTTCAACAGATGTTAGATCGGCTTAAAAAAGAACAAGAAGAAGCTGAGGTAATGTTATATGGTTTTAAATTTATCCTAGAAGTAGAAGGGAAAGCCCCAAAGAGGCTTTCCCTCTGGATTGTTTTATATAAACAGAGCCCTACTTCTGGTGTGGTTGAAGGTACTAATTTTAGATTGAGATAGAATTGATATGTGCCCTATTCCAGATGTAGTTTCTTCCTCCTAAATCTGTTACACATGTTGCTTCAGTGGCTATGGTCTACAAAATCCTTATATATGTTTTTCTGCACAGTAATAGTATACCAAGGTTTAGGGAAAAAATACTTTTCTGTCATAGTTGACAGATACTCTGTGGTGGTAGAAAGCACATGTACATCAGTTTTATTAATGTTACAGAGACATTTTCAAATAAATCATGAGATTTAAAGAAAACCACATGTATGGTAGTAAAATCACAAATTACTGAGGATTCCTCCTAATTTCTCCCACCAGCAGGGTACTTCAGTAGAAAAGTCTGAAAAGGCCTGTACTAAAGAAAGCAGAATTTCAAATGCACGTATTCATCTTACAACTTCATTGGTTTCACCTAATCAAATCTTGTCAAGGAGCAGAAAGATGTTCAATGCAGTATTTTGGTAGTAATAAAAATTAGAAAGCATTTAATTTTCTAGAAATTAGAAATTGGCTAAGAGGATTACCATACTTTTGTATCTTGGCTATTATTCACCCATAAAATTATGTTTAAGATATAATGACAGGAAAAGCTCTCATAATAATGATTTATTTTGTAGTGGGACATAAAATTTAAAAATTCAAGAAAAAAAATTAAGAAGTGTATTTAAAAAAATTTAAGAAGTGTATTTATTTAAAAAGCTGGAAGAAACAGGAACATCAATCATTTATGGAATGTAAGGTTATGTGTGACCTTTTACTTTTGTTTACAATATCTATTTTCTGACTTTTATTTATTTTAAAAGATTTATTTATTTATGCATACAGAACTGGGGTACAGGCCAGAGGTGCAGTGGCAGTGAGAGGATTCACCAGAGACAGAGCGGGAAACAGAACAGGCAGAACAACGAAGTGCACTGCTAAAGGGAGCAGCAGGCGGGTCAGGAGAGGTCTGCCACACCATGTGGATCTCCTCTGGGGCAGGCGGGGATCGAACACATGCAGAAGTGGCTTTAGCTTCTTAGTGCTGTGCTTTAACCCACTGTGCCACCTTTCTGACATTTAAAAGGATTGTTTTAACAACATTTTATTTATTTATTTTTTCTTGTAAAAGAATAGCTAGGCTATCACAGAAATTAGGGAAATCCCTAAAAATATCTTTCATTTCTTGAGGAATTATTTTACAAAAATTTATTTTCAAAAAGCTCAATCTTCATTAAACTATGGAATCCCTGATTCTTTTGGCAATGTTGAGTTAATTACCTGAATAAAAGATACAAATTATTATTATATTATTTATGTGAGTAATTCATAATTATTACATTATTATGTAACTACCCAGTATGTATTACCTATATGTTAATTAAAATTACTTTCTTATGAATATGGCAATAGTTTATACTAATTTAATTTCAGACTTCATTACAATGAGAGAGAGGCAGTAAATATGTGCTTTGTAAACTTCCTGATCAGAACAAGTTGATGTGAGTCTTTGTACAAAGGACATGCAGGTGTAATTAAATTCATGATAGAGAGGTGCCCTGTTCCAGGTGCTCCAGACTTTGGAAATGACTCATTATATTGTGATCTCTTGGTCCAACAGGCAATAGCAATGGCAGCTGCTGAATATACAAGTATTGGAAGAAGCAGGATTATGGGCCTCTCTGAAAGTTCTTCTGAAACATCCAAACTGAGCTCTAAAAGTGCTAAAGAAAGGAGAAACAGAAGAAAGAAAAAGAATCAAAAGAAGCTTTCTAGTGGGGAAGAAAAGGGAGATGATGAGAAATTGTCCAAATCGGAATCAGAAGAGAGTATTAGGAGGAAAAGCTTCCATCTTGGTGTTGAAGGGCACAGACGAGGGCATGAGAAGGGGCGCGCCACCCCCAGTCAGGTACCACTGAAACTAGCAGATGCCTATTGCCAGAGCTAGTACTCAGAGAAAAATGTTGTATTCTGAAGTACAGACCTCAGTGGAGCTGAGTAAGTGGCTTCACTGATAGGTTTTTAGGTAAAAATCTTTTAGGGCGTTTATGGAAAGAGCACATATATGCACAGTTTTCCATGAAATCTGACCATCTTTGAAGGTACTTATAGTTTTGGAATTAGTTTATCTTCTCTAATAAATGAATTTTCAAAACAAAGATATGAGAACCGTAGTAGAAAGGGAGAAAGTCTTTACACTGTAGATTGACTTTTATATATTTACTTCATTTGCCTTATTGGCTAAAACAAATCAGATTAATATCTCATCTTTTCTGGAATTATTTTATCTTCTCTAATAAATGAATTTTCAAAACAAAGATTTATGAGAACCATAGTAGAAACGGAGAAAGTATTTACACTGTAGATTGACTTTTATTTATTTACTTCATTTGCCTTATTGGCTAAAACAAATCAGATTAGTATCTCATCTTTTCTTCACCTCTGTAGGTATTACAGTCTCATCTATATCTTCTTTTAAAAAACTTAGCTTCTATTTAAGTCTGTAAGACCCTACCAGTCTTTCATAAAGACAAAAAGCCCTTGCTTTCTGAGATCTCACAAGCTGTTTGGGGAGTTAGATCTTGAGTACATGCACTACTAATGAAAAGATATACAAGAGCAGCCCAAGCTAGTTTTCAGCAAACACCTTGTCAGACTCATTTTCCATTATTTATACTGTCCTTTACAATAGTCAGCACTAAATTTTATTGAATTAGATGCTTCCAAAGAAATTGCATAAAGCTTGGTCTATAGGCACAATTTGGCCTACAGATGAGTCATATAAATGTTATGTAAATTACCCTCTTTGATAATGGGCAGTGTTTTTCCAAAGGTCTGATATTTTATGACTCTGTAAACTCACTGGTAGTATTAGATCTTACTGTAATTTAACTGAACTTATACTACATTAAGTGAAATTGCAAGCACTTGAGTACAAAGTATACAATATGGTCTTTCATCTCAAAAGTTTCACTAACTTAATAGAACTCAAGGATTGATCTATGAAAAGCTAAATAACAGCTATCAAGACCAAATTCTTTTTTTTTAAACTGATATGTTCTTTTTAGCAAAATGAATGGTATAAAGAGAATGGACAGGTCATTCTTGGTCAGAATGATAGAGAGCTGTACAGCAGTAAATAGTGTACCTGGTCCTTAAAGGATGAATTTCTTCCAATCATCTTAGCCCCATTTTGGAAGAATTTGTCTTTTTGCTGAATTGCTTTGTTTTGAGATATGTTCCTTTTAAATCAGTACACAGCCATCTCCTCCCAGGTCAGTGGCTTCAATGGTAGTTACATAGATAGACTTCTATTTTCAGGTGCTTCAGCACATGCATGTCATCTTGTATTTTCTCCACAGTCGCCACTCAGCATCCGTGGCTCCTTGCTCTCTGCAAGGCGCAGCAGCAGAACAAGTCTTTTTAGTTTCAAAGTTCGGGGGAAAGATGGTGGATCTGAGACTGAATTTGCAGATGACGAACACAGCATTTTTGGAGACAATGAGAGTAGAAGAGGCTCACTGTTCGTGCCCCACAGACCTCGGGAAAGGCGCAGCAGTAACATCAGTCAAGCCAGTAGGTCCCCCCAAATGCTGCCAGTGAACGGGAAGATGCACAGTGCAGTGGACTGCAATGGTGTGGTCTCCTTGGTTGATGGACCTTCTGCCCTCATGCTCCCCAATGGACAGCTTCTTCCAGAGGTGATAATAGATAAGGCAACTTCTGATGACAGTGTAAGGATGTTTTAAATAGTTCAGGCATGGCTCAGCCCTTATTTTTGCATCACTCAATCTTTCTGCTGGAGCGACCTGCTCTCTGGTCCTATGAATGGCTCTGTATTTGGCAATCTTTAATGCATCAACTTGGTTCTCATACTCTGTGACCTGCTCTCTGGTCCTATGAATGGCTCTGTATTTGGCAATCTTTAATGCATCAACTTGGTTCTCATACTCTGTGCCCTAGACATCTGATTTGAAAAATACTTAAAACCTTGTTTTTGAGAAAAGGTATTTATTGATTGATGTTATACTTGAAGATTATAAATCATCCCTTTATAAAAACTTGTAAGAGATATATAAGCACAGAAAATGCATCGGTAATAGGTTGATGAACAGTACCATTTCTGGAGTGAAATTTAGATTATTTGTTACCTCCTGCTATCTTTTACAAGTCACTTCTTAACATATACCCTGTTGCAAGGGGTGTTATTTGAGTTGTTAATAATAGTAAACACATACTTAGTGTTTACAGTAGCACTATGAAATGATATATAATCATTCCTGTTTTACAAAGGGGAAACTGAGGCACAGAAATAAAGCAACTTATGCAAGGGTATTAAGCTAACAAACATTAATCCTGAAGTTAAAAGAGAGGCCCTCTGTTTCAGAGCTTAGTTATTAACCATCACACTTTGCTCTCTCTCCAATGTGTGTTAGGCTTCTTAACTTGGAAGTAATTTAGAATAGCTATGCTTTTTCTCATATGTATGCCATTTACTGTTTTCATAAAGAAAAAAACTCTTTGGTCTGGAGTCTATGAAAAAAAAAATATATATATATAATGCCGTAATATATATTATATAAATAAATGATATATATATATATATATATGCTTGTTTGAGAAGGTATACAAGCAAACAAGCATATATATATATATATGCACATACATACATACATACATACATACATATATACATATATATAAGCACCTACTATCCAGAACACACACAAAAACAAAACAACCATCCAAGATAACATTTATTAGTATTTAGAAGTCATTGTGTGATTAGAGGAAAGGATCTGATAGGCTTGCAGGTAAAATCTCTTTGGTTTCTGGATTTTCTAGGTTACTTCCTAGAACACTAATTATACCACATTGCTAAGTATCAGTAAAGGTTTTGACTAACCTAGTAAGCTTTGAATTCATGCGACTTCTTCATAAATTCATATTTGCAGAAAGTATACTATTTCAAGTGAGAGTGTAGTTCCATCAAAACCATGGTCACATACATATTTCAGTTTGAGTGACTGCATGTGCTTCTAGGTGACTTGTGACCTTATGCTTGCATGATATAGCTTCAGCTCTGTGTCAAGGTATTTTGCCTTCTCAAACAAGCATGTTACATTTCTATGGACCAGATCTTTGTTGTGTTTGCTTTTTAATTATGTGTATTATCTGTAAAATATTTTATCACTTGTGTCATATTGGGAGATTATTTCATTTTTAAATTAAATGTTTTCAATTAAAACTTTTATTTTTACCACAGAAAAATCAGTATCCTCATCAATCATGAAACAGAAACTACAAAACTAAAGAAATCAGTGGGTACCCTAAGATTCAGTAGAAATGCAATGAACAAAATAATGTGGCCTGATGAACAGTGTAGATGAAAGTAATTTAATGACAGTAATACAGCTTTGAAACCTGAAACATGTCTACATGGAAGATTTGTTTCAACAAACTCTTGTTTGACTCAGGAAAAAAGAAATCTCTGCTTCTGGAAAGTCAATAAACTAGCAACTGCATAAGAGAATATGTGGTTATTGAGACATTTCTATAAATAAAACTACTGCATGTATGTACATGTTTTATGTGTATGTCTGTGTGTACACACATACATACATACATGCACATATTTATACCGGTGTATCTCTGTTTTGAGAGATATATCTAACATATATAACCATATCTAAACCACTCTTCAGCTTTACAACTCTAGAAATATATATGTATTGTGTATACATGTACATATATATTTCTAAAATAATGTGTGTATGTACATATACATCACATACAAGCAGAGATAGATGCTAGATAATAGACAGAGTTGTATAGTTGTTTGTGTATAAATTTGTGTATGTGAGCATGTGTGTATTGTTGACTTGCCAGAACCAGTATTGTGTTCTAACTTATAATTTGTTGCCCAGATTTACAAGTAAGATGCTTTCACAACAAATAAGTATGCCTTCAAAGATAACTCATATTCCTGCTTGGCAGCTCTCCTTTACAGCTGAACAGTGGGCACCTCTTTTAAACAGAGCTTACATACTCAGTTTTGCTACTGTTCCCATCATTCTTAACTATTCTTTCCAAATTGAGTTGTTTTTCATCCTATGCTCAGGACAGTTTATGAGATCTTCCTTGACAATAAGAAATAATCATTATGGTAACCTCCACTGAGGTTATGCTATTATCACAACAAAAACTCATTACAGAAATTTATCAGAGAATACCGAAGTTTTTCCCTATACATACACACACACACACATACCATCACAATGGTTGTTGTTCTATTTTCACATAGGCTACTTACATGGCAAAATTATTTCACTACAACTATCTTCACACAACTTTATTTTATGCCTGCAACTTATAAGAATCCTGTTCTTAAAAACTATTGGGTCTTTTTCAGTGTACAACCAATCAAACACACAAGAAAAGACGTTCCAGTTCTTACTTTCTTTCTGAGGATATGTTGAATGATCCCAATCTCAGACAAAGGGCTATGAGCAGAGCAAGCATATTAACAAACACTGTAGAAGGTATGTAATAGTTGTTTTTCTACCATATAATAAATTCATAGAATTATTGGTTAGCCTTAAATAGGTACATAAAGTCTTAGGAAGCATTCGAATACTATAAAGTGGTAATAACACTGGTAATGATAACCAGTGGATACGAACGGCACCATCTTTATGTGTAAACCTATGATTAATGTTATTTGAAATAAAAAACAGGCATTGGGTGATAGGGTATTTCAGTGAGAAATGACTTAATGGTAATTGATAAGGAAAACTAGATTTACCCAGGGCTCTGGTGTTCTCTCATTATGTAGTATTAGAAACTTTACAGTCTTTCTGAATTTATCATCTTTCTAATACAAGTTAATGATGCATACTTCCAAGTATCTCTATGTTGCTGTCTGAGCACATTCTATAAGATTTGAAAAAGGTGGGCCCTCCCTGTGGTGCAGCAGGTTAAGGCACAGCACTATGAAGTGATCCACAACCACTACAGCATGAGTTTGATTCCCTGTCAGGGAGCTGACCCACATAGCATGGCAGACCTCTCCTGACATAACCACTGCTCCCCTTACCAGTTTATTTCAGTAGATCTGCCTTTTCTACTCCCTACTCTATCTCTGGTGAACCTCTCACCCCTGCACCTCTGGCCTGTACCCTAGTTCTTGTACCCATAAACAAATCTTTAAAAATAAAAATTGTAAAAAGGTAATATGTGACATGAACCTGTTTAGATTATAATAAAAATGCAATAGGGGCCCTCCCTGGTGGTGCAGTGGATTAAAGCACAACACTAAGAAGCTAAAGCCACTTCCGCATGAGTTCGATCCCCGCCTGCCCTGGAGGTGACCACATGACCTGGCAGACCTCTCCTGACCCGCCCTATGCTCCCCTCGGCAGTGTACTTCAAAGACCTGCCTGTTGTGCTCCCCACTCTGTCTCTGGTGAATCCTCTCACCCTCCGCATCTCTGGCCTGTACCCCAGTTCTGTATAAATAATTTTTTTTAAAAAAAATTTTTTTTTAAATGCAATAGGGAAAGCAATTTTAGAAATGTAATGTGAACAATAGTGGTTTAACTGTGAGATGCTGAGAAGAAAATCAAAGGGTGGTAACTTTAAATAATATACTGGCTCCCTCTTTGTCCCCCTTCAATGTGCCCAGGTCCTACCTTGTCTGTGGCTACTTTATCTCCACAAACACACATCCATGATGGGCCCAGACAAAGTTTCTTCCCACCTTCTCAGTTTAGTGAGAAATTAATGAGTTTTTGGTAAGAATTATCTGTTAAATTAATCATTCCATTAAATATTTCTAGTCCCTTGTTTCTGGAATTGATTTCACCTTTAAACTAGCAGGGCTTTTCCTGGGTAAAATAGAACTGCCTTTTTGTTCTCATGGAACAAGAACAGCAGGGCTAATTGTGTAGGACTACATTTCTTCATTAAGACAATAACAGCTCAGTTCTGTTATTTCCTATCTTCTGATAGGGCTGTCTTTCATTAAGAGATGCCCATATCTGCTCACTCATTGATTTCATTGCCTTCCCCTCCTTTATGCTTGAGCTAGTAAAAGAACATGTGATAAAGGTTTTTGCTTCACAGAAACAGTAGGATTAATTTTGCAAAGTCTAGTCTAAGTCAGAGGACTTGTTTCAATGTTAAAATGTACTGCTAATTTGGATCTTGTTAGGAATAAAATATCAAATGATTGATCTCATATATCTCTGTTGTTTTCTTCTCCCAGAACTTGAAGAATCCAGACAAAAATGTCCACCTTGGTGGTACAGATTTGCACATACATTCTTGATCTGGAATTGCTCTCCATATTGGATAAAATTCAAAAGGCTTATCTATCTTATTGTAATGGATCCTTTTGTGGATCTTGCTATTACCATTTGCATAGTTTTAAACACATTGTTTATGGCTATGGAACATCACCCAATGACTGATGAATTCAAAGATGTGCTTACTGTGGGAAATTTGGTAAGTTTCTTATGGTGTGTTATGTATCCATAGTTTCTCTGGTTGTCATTTCACTTTTTTAAAACAGAGTGTTAATTATGCATATCCAGCTAGATAACTATGCATCTCCAGAATTAACAATATGAATCGTTCTACCAACAACAGTTTCTAGTGATAGCGTTTTTACATAGTTTTCAGGAGTGTTAAGGTTATTATTTCCATAAAAGATCTTGACATTGAACATTTGATAGTGGTTTTTTTGTTTTGTTTGCTCTTGCCAGTATGCCCCTTGTCAGTAAGACTTTGAAAATTTGACCATTTCTTTCCCATTTATAAGTTTGTTATGGTGTCCTTTTGAGTTTACACACTACATATTTTCAGAAAAACTATGGATGCTTTGTTTTAACACCATTGGTGAGGTTTCTGGGTCTTTGGAGTCTCAAAGTCATTGATTTGAATTCTGATGTTGCTTCTTATTGGTTATTAGATCTTGAACAGTTAAAGTTCTATTACCTTAATGGCCTCATTTATACAATATTAATAATAGTTTATTTTTTAAATTAGTATAGTTCTTTATAATGTAGTGATAGTAACACTTTATCATATTGTTGAGAGGGATAAGAACTTTATTAGTCTGGCATATAAAAAGCACTTAACAGATTCAGCTTATCGTTGTTGTTATTGTCATCATTATGCTTTATTGTCATCATTATGCTTTTTCTTTATTGAATATTGAGAAACAAACCTTAAAGCAGATTATTGAGAAACAAAAATAGTTGAACAAAAAATAGAGGAGACCAGGGTCACAGGGTCAGTGAGAAGGTGTTGACAGACTTCAAGATGTAGCTGGAATCCTATTAGGAAAATGAATGCCAGAGTAACTTTTTTTTTTTTTTTAAGATTTATTTATCTATGTATACAGAACTGGGGTATAGGCCAGAGGTGCAAGGGTGGTGAGAGGATTCACCAAAGACAGAGTGGGGGCAGAACAGGCTGACCAACAAGTGCACTGCTGAGGGAGCAGTGGTCAGGCCAGGAGAGGTCTGCCACATCATGTGATCACCTCTGGGATGGGATCAAACTCATGCTAAAGTGGCTTTAGCTTCTTAGTGCTGCATTTGCCTGCTGCGCCACCAGGGAGGCCCCAGAGTAACTTCTTTTATATTATTTTTATTTTTGTATGAGGAGGCATTGATTCAAAACACTGAATATGATTGAAAAGTACTGATCCCTAAATTATAATAGTATGTCCAATCCCCAACTACAGCATCTAACTGTCTCTCTCCGCTCATTTCTCCATCACAGCATCTTGAATCTCCTCCCTTCTAGCTCATTTGACCAGGTCTCTAGATTCTAAAAGATATTCCAGTTTTGCCTAAACTATGGGCTTTCTTAGGTGCAGTTCTATACTTGTTAACCTAGGTGAGTCTCTGGAGTGAAACAAAACACCCTCCGATGCCATCTCCAATCCAATTCTAAATGCCCAGAGTAATTTACATGGGCAGTCCTACTCACACTCTAATTCAGTTAATACCTAGTGACAAAAGTGCTAGTTTCTAAAAACTTGCATGAGCAGGCAGATTATAGTTCACAACTAAAGAGTCCTAGTTTATGACTCTTCATTAATCACTTAATGTTTCATGTTAATCTCTCTTGCCCTATCCTTTGCTAATTGATCTTTGAAACCAAACATTTTGTTTCTGGGTTTGTCCTCTCTCTCCAAATGTTTATTAATAATTCCAATCAGGATGTTCATATATAGTGTTTTCTCTTTGTTGCTGTTTTATCTACTCTTTTATGCCCTTTGGGTAAAAGACAGGATTATTTAGCTTCTAAATGTTGGTGAAGGTTGAGATCCTGAAAATGAGTATTTTCTTGATGAATTGACTGCATCATTGGGAACCCAAAAAGGATTAGCCATGTTCCTTATTGCCATATTCCAAGTCTGGATGCTCACTTCTAGTCTTCTTGATACTGCATTATTTAAAAAATCGACTAACATAGTTATGTATATCCTTGAGTGATTCATACGTAAGTCTTTCATTGTTGCCTTTTTAAGTAAGTCCTTGATACCAGTGCCATGAATTAATGATGCTTTGTGATGCACTTTTGTGTCAAAGTTTTGAAAATCTTACATTAGCTGCTACTGTGTCAATTAAATCCTTTTTCTTCCTTTACTATAAATCTTTAAAGAGTGAGTCAATATGTTCTTTCTTACTGTAAGATCATCAGACCAGAGTAAAAAAACTGGTTCAAAATTTTAGCATCAATCTGTTTCCTTTTTATTTTCTTCCAAAATAACTTGTTGACCCACATATATATATATATATATTTTTTTTTGTAAAGAGTGACGGTGCTAATTTTCCAAGGTTTTATCTATCTGGAATTTTACTATGTTAGCCTAAAATACTATCTGCAGATGATGAGAACTGACAGCAGTGTTAGAGATTTAATGCTTTAATGTTTATAGTAGAGCTATAGGTTAATTGTATATATAGATTATACCTGTATAGCATAAAATGAGATAATAATATATATCTGAATTGTCTCACACATTGAAGTATAGTAAGTGCTAGGGAAATGGTCATTATGATCATTAAATAAATTCCATACCTTATAATAATACCAGATTTCTCATTTAGGTCTTTACTGGGATCTTTGCAGCTGAAATGGTTTTAAAATTAATTGCCATGGATCCATATGAGTATTTCCAAGTAGGATGGAATATATTTGACAGCCTTATTGTGACTTTAAGTTTAGTGGAGCTTTTCCTGTCAGATGTGGAAGGATTGTCAGTCTTGAGATCATTCAGACTGGTAAGTATCAATCAGTTTGAACATAGTTTATGTATAAAGATGTGTTTCTTTGGTTTTGTATTATTATCATTTCAAGTTTTTCAATATTTGAATTAAAGGATTAAATCTTGGTATCTGGTAAAATAATGTTACTCAGTAACAAGTATACTTAAAAACCTTAAAACCACACAAATATTTTAATTTTAGTGTCTTGAAGATATATTCAGGCTTATATGCTAGTATGAATAATAGGATAATAATTTCACTGTATGAAGCTGATGATGTGCAGAATTGCAATTGTCAAAATATTATCATTATTTTGAGGATTTAATAATCAAATATAAAATGTTTCACCCAAACAACTGTATAGTATTTGAAAATAGTTTTAAAATAAGGGCATTTTAAATGACTTTTTATGTAACATTTTGGATTTTATCCCTAGTCTGCATTAAAAAAAAAAACATAGTAAAATAAATTTAAAGGCAAATGATCAATTTTGAGGGAAATAATACTAGACAACTTGATAAAAGATTTTGTAATACTGAGCTAAAATTACATAATTCCTTCAACCTGTATAGTAATTATGTTGTGGCAAATATAACAAAATAACAGAAATATTGAGTACAGTTGAAAATGAAAATAGAAATAAACCATTTTAGCTAGGTAAACATGACTAAAGAAGAACTTACAATCTGGAACAAAACTCAAAATTACAAACATTGAGATCTTGTTCACAATAATTAATATTAAGGTTTGTGTTTACTTTTAGCTCCGAGTTTTCAAGTTGGCAAAATCTTGGCCAACACTGAACATGCTGATAAAGATTATTGGTAACTCAGTTGGGGCTCTGGGTAACCTCACCCTGGTGTTGGCCATCATCGTCTTCATTTTTGCTGTAGTCGGCATGCAGCTCTTTGGTAAGAGCTACAAAGAATGTGTCTGCAAGATCAATGAAGACTGTAAACTACCGCGCTGGCACATGAATGACTTCTTCCACTCCTTCCTGATTGTGTTCCGTGTGCTGTGTGGAGAGTGGATAGAGACCATGTGGGACTGCATGGAGGTCGCTGGGCAAGCCATGTGCCTGATTGTGTACATGATGGTCATGGTGATTGGAAACCTAGTGGTATGTCAACAGATATTCACACATTTAAAATTCTCTGTAAAAATGTTTCATGATTATCTGACCAGTTATTTTGAAGATTTTAGGATTTATTCTAAGACTATTAGTTGTAATATAATAGATATTTTAATACATGGGATAATGGAGAAGAAAATAAAAGATTGCTTTAATTACCTTCCCCATAAGCAGTGTCCTGATAAGACTCATGGGCCACAGTTGCTGATTCTTGTCCCATATACTAGTTTTATATATGAATGTGATGCAGAAGGACTAACCCCTTCATTTGCCTTGTTCCATTATAACTTAATTTATATTGTTTTTTTTTTTTAAAGCTTGATTTCTCCTTTTTTGGCTACACTAATCCTTGTTTGGGTTTGGTTTTTTCCTTTCTTTCTTTCTTTTTAAAGATTTGCTTATTTATGCATTCAGAACTGGGGTACAGGCCAGAGGTGCAGGGGCAGTGAAAAGATTCACCAGAGGCAGAGTGGGGGGGTGGGGGCAGAACAGGCAGATCCACAAAGTACACTACTGAGGGGAGCAGCGGGTGGGTCAGAAGAGGTCTGCCACGCCATGTGGGTCACCTCCCTGGCCAGGAATCAAGCATGCTGAAGTGGCTTTAGCTTCTTAGTGCTGTGCTTTAACCCACTGTGACACCGGGGAGGGCCATCTATGTTGTTCTTTTAAATAATCTATTTATCATCACAGCTTCATATTGTCTTAGACTCTTAAGAGAGATGAAAAGCAAATGTAGTCTATGTGACATCAATATCAAAATGAGATAATGAAGAAAAATTTCCATTAAAAGTAGGATTTATTATGGGAGACTGTGGCCCATGAGTCCAATCAGGACACTGCCTATGGTTACATGATCCTACAAGCTAGAAATGGTGTTTACATTTTAAAATATATTTTTAAAAATTGAAAGAAAATAATATTTCATGACATGTGAAAGTTATTGAAATCCACATCTCAATCTCCACAAGCAAAATTCTGTTGGAACATGGAGGTGCCATGTCATTTACATATTGTTCGTGGTTATTTTCTCTATGAGGGTGAGTTGAATAGTTGTCGGTAGAGATGTGCCTTACAACGCCTCTAATAATTATTACAGTAAAAGTTTGTCTACCACTGCCCTACAATATCTTTTAAAATTGATACTCCTATTTCTTCATTAATGTTTACTCGAATTGCCCTCTGTTTCTGTGGCTTTGCATTATTATCATTATTGAAAATTTAGGGGGGCCTTGAATCAAAAAGAAAAGAAATCTTGATATCTAATAAAATGTTTATTTGGTAACAAATGTGCTTAAAGACCTTACAGACTTTTAAGCTTGTAAGTGGAAGAAAATCAAGATAAGATGTTCTTCTATCACTCACCCACTTTGATTTTTCAAAGTCACCATGGTAGCTCAGCCACGTACTATGCTCCTCATCAGGTATTCCAGGTTGTGGTTCAAATCCCACTAACTTGAAAAGCGGTTGCTGTTTTATTCTTTGGTCCATTCAGCCTCCATTTCAAAAGTAATTCAGAGCCTAGTACAGAAACTGACACTCATTAAGTCACATAACAAATGGCCTTGTTTGGTGCCATTAAATGGTCAGATATACACAGAGTAAATTACGCAGTGCAAACTGCACAAAATACTGACATTGAGTTTCAATTCTTTAATTCTTAATCATCCTGAAGTTTTAGTAACACCTTTTTTAGTTTTATATAGTATAATAAATACCTTTCAATGTGAAATGAAATGCCCATTTTCTGTTTAGTTCTTCTGAGTTTAACTTTTGCTTTCATGAAGTCTCATAAAGGGATTTGTTTGTGTATTACCTTGTATAAAATTTTGCAGCAAAAAATATGGAGATATAATTCCAACAAAGAGGATATCAAAATCAGCCAGTGGTCACAAATATTTTAAATTGTATATGTAAAGTGATAGGGGTTCTTTAGGCTATTGCAGAACACTTAAGTATTTTTAGGCATTTTTCTCTAAAAGGTAATATATTTAGGTGCTAGGAGGTGATTGAAAAAAATGCACCTAGGAAGTAATCTGTCTTCATGTTTCTTACAGCCTTTTACAACAGAAAAAATAGTACACAAATATCATTAGAAAAGGGAAAAATGGAAAATACTGAATGAAATACTGTTGCTACTTGGGAAATACAACAATGAAATACTGTTGCTACTTGGGAAAGGAAGAAAAGTTCTAAATGATAGCTCAAAGGAGGCTTTTCAAGGGGGTTTTCAAAGAATGCATAGTATATTTAAACATGAGCGTAGGTCTGAGAGTGACGGTTTGAAAAGCAATATAAATTTATAATAAAAAATAGATGGGCGGTATTAGTGATTGTTTAATTCATGTAGAATTGGTCATGAGTAACTTATGAGTACCAGTTGGTCATTGGTAACTTATGACATTCATTAATTATTCATTAGTGATAATGAAAAAGAAAAACATGATTGATGAAGTTGATAATCATCTCTTTCTTGACTAAGGAATTACTAATGATACAGAAGTAAAATCCAAAAAAAAAGGACAAAAAATTATATTCCTCATGTGGTCTTCCATATATTACAGCTGTGTGTTAACATATCTTTTTTTTTCCCTCCCTTATGTATTATTTGGGTCATTTAACTTCCAATTAATAAAAATGGTTGAAACCATAACTGTAAAAGTATGGTTTAAAAAATAGAAGATTTTGGTATACTGATGTCTTCAATAGGAAACTGGTGACAAACATTAATCAGTATGAGACTTTGAATCAAGTATACATTAGTATTGGGTTGTTGGAAAAGTCACAGCACATTTTTGCCTGAAAAACAGAAAAAAATACATCATGACTTTTCTAACAATATAGTCAGTCTTTTCCTGCTTGACATGATGATCGATATATGATACAAAGTGGAATTCATGCTGCTTTCTGATAGCCAGTAGTTTAAGATAAGCAATTAGTCTTGTTATAATGTTTTAAGGAATGGGAGTTATTGTAGTATCTAGTCTCGATGAAGCAGTGATACAGCAGAAGCATATTATTGAAATATGTGGTCTAAAAATACTGAACTCAGAGACTGGAATGATGGTGTTTAGAGTCTGGAGTGTGAGATTTGGGAAGAATACAGACTTCCATTTATAAGATGGATAAGTTCTAGGACCTAATTACAGCATGGTGATTATGGTTAATATTGCCATTTTATATATTGATTTATATTTTGTTTTACATATATTCATACATACATATATATACATATATATATACATATATATACATATATATACACACACACACCATATTATATACTTGATGTTTTATATATATATATATATATATATATATATATATATATATATATATATATATGTATATACTATATTATATATTTGAAAGGTCCCAAGAAAGTAGATCTTAAATTATCCAAAACAAAAAAAAAAAAAGAAAGGTTAATTATGATAGAAGCAGCACCATTAGCTAACTCTATGGCAGTTAGTTAATCATTTGCAACAAGATTATTTGCCATTATGTTGTATACCTCAAATGTATACAATGTTACATGTTAATTATATCTCAATAAATCTGGAAATAAAGCTAATGAAAAAAAATTTAAAAACTATTATTTATGCAAACAGAACTGGGGTACAACCCAGAGGTGCCGGGGCAGTGAGAGGATTCACCAGAGTCAGAGTGGGGAGCAGAACAGGCAAACTGAGAAAGTACACTACTGAGGGGAGCAGTGAGCGGGTCAGGAAATCTGCCACCCCACCACATGCGGGTTACCTCCCTTCCCAGCAATCAAATTGGCACTGAAGTAGCTGCATCCAGCTTCTCAGGGCTGTGTTTTAACCCATTGTGTCACCAGGAAGGGCCCATGAAAAAAAAGAAATTTAAGTCTGTTAACACTTGCACTGACTAGGAAGGTTAAAGCAGTAAAATTGAATTATCATCAATATAACTACTAAAACACACATATCAAACAACCCATTGTAAAATATATTTTCTTAATGACAGTAAAGGTCAAAATGAAGATAAAACTTTAGAATTCCTTAAGTGAGTCATCAAAGTTGTTTTCTATGATTATCTCATTCCCCCATCCCCTGAACCCAGAAGTCCTCTTCATCTAGATTTATTGATATAGAAAGTTTTGACATAGTTTCTTCTACTTACACCTCCAAGAAAATGATTCATGTGTGACTGAAATCAGGGATGAGTCTCTTCCCCTCATTTGATCTAATTGTTAATCTTTTTAAATGATGTAGATGTATCAGATTATGAAGAGAGGTTACAAGAAAGTAAATAACAAGATTATTGAATAATAATGTTTTCTATATAAAATAATATTTTAAGAATATTTTACATATTTTCAGCCCTCTATGAGAATTCTCTCTTTTTTAGCAGTTTTGATTTCACCAGAGCCCCTAACTCAGAAAACAGACAGAATTTTGCTTCAAGTTTAGGCATTGATCTGACCCATTTTATTCTTTTCCAGGGAGAAACGGTTGGCCATGTAGCCACCCAATCAAAATGCCATTATCTCACTTCAATTGAGTTCAATGGGCAGGTCCTTTTATATGCTTTAAAAGCTTCATTAATTTGGAAGCTGGCACAATTTCTTGAACAGAATATTTTATTAGTAGGTGCTCGGCAAGTATTATATATCCCATTTGTTATGACAAATAGCATTTTGTCTTCTGGGAAAAGTGAACATGAATCTTGGCCTAAGTTCTTCAGCACAGTAGACACGAGTCAAAATTTTCTTGTTCTACTTGTTTTTTAAGGTAACCCATAGTAACTTTATGTGAGTGATAGGAGGACTTTTTAGGCTCATAGAAGGGAATTTGAGAAACTCCTGCTACAGAGTTGATGTTGAAAATGTCACAGTGATAATGGTGGTGGAACATTCTCTTTGTGTCACATGATACTTCAGGTATATGGCTGATCTTTGACCCCAGATGTTCTTACCAATGTGTGAAGAAGTATTGGGCATTTTGGTTTGTCTTTTAACCTGCATTTCAAAAATGTGCTTATTTTCTTTCTTTCTTCTTCTTTTTTTCTTTTTATTGTTCTCCCTATCTTGCCACACACATGCTCCCCATACCTATATAGGTCCTGAACCTATTTCTGGCTTTATTACTGAGCAGCTTTAGTTCAGACAACCTTACAGGATTTGAAGAAGACACTGATGCAAACAACCTCCAGATTGCTGTGGCCAGAATCAAGAAGGGAATAAATTATGTGAAGCAAACCTTACATGAATTTATTCTTAAAGCCTTTTCCAAAAAACCAGTGGTTTCCAAAGAGATAAAACAATCAAAAGATCTAAATAGCACAAAGGAAAACTCTGTCTCCAACCGCACACTTGCTGAAATGAGCAAAGATCAGAACTTCCACAAGGAAAAAGATAAAATCAGTGGTTTTGAAAGCAGCATGGACAGATACTTGATGGAAGAAAGTGATTGTCAATCATTTATTCATAATGCAAGCCTCACAGTAACTGTGCCAATTGCCCCCGGGGAGTCTGATTTGGAAAATATGAATACTGAAGAGCTAAGCAGTGATACAGATAGTGAATACAGCAAAGGGGTAAGACTGTTTAATATACTTTGTTTCATATTATGAATTGGCATAAAATGAGTCAAAATTTCAGATTTTGCTGTCACAAATTCTAATATAACATGCTGCTGGATAGTGAGTCTATACACAGGTTTCTGAAGATTTATCTGGTAAGATTTTAATAGTTCTTAATAAATGAATTAATCCTGCTTAGGTGTATTTGAGAGAACTAGGTACCTTTGAGTCTGTTCTTCCTTCATCCTGTTTGTTAGCAGTCCTAAAGTCAGTTTCCTTCCAGTGTCTGATGAGTCCACTCCTCTTTTCATCGTTGTCTTTTCTCTTCCAACTCCTTGCCTAAATCATTCCTTGTGGAGTCCCAACTGGTGCCTCCATTTCCCACCAACTCTAGTCCACTTCCTTGATTAATTTTACTCAGGCTCTTCTACTATAAGTAAGTCTCTCCTTTTTAGTATCTTTGGTCTCCCAAGCCTCCTGAGTGATAGACTATAGATAAGATTTCACACTATGGTTTGGCCAGCTTTGACCAGTTCTGTCCACCTGCTGACCTAGACACACTCACTCCTTTCTACCCAAGCTGATTTCTGTGTGAGCCATCGTCAACGCCCTGCATGACTTTACTTGGGATTTCCTCCTTCTTCAGTCACAATGTGATAATGTATCTTTAAAGATGTAGCCCTCAGCTTGCTTGTGTGTAAAACTGTTACTCCAATATCACAAGATTGGGTGAAGATTACATGAATGAATGAATGAACACAAATAAGAATAGAATAGTATGCAGATTGCTCAAAAGCAAGAGCTATTGCATCCTTCTTAATTTCTCCCCAAGCTGATATGACTGCTATTCATTTTGAACCCACAAAATATTTAAATCTTTTGGACTTCTTATTTAGCCTTTCATCTTAACTTTTTGAGAAATAATTGTCTGCATCAAATGGTACTGTGAACTCACTGAATGCAGCAACCCTTTCATTAAAATATTTTGTATCTTTCTCCATATCTTATTGCATATGTCCAATGCATTAAACTATATTTTTGTTAATAGGGGATATAATACCCATAAGTAAATTGTATGAGAAATTATTTTATGGCATCTCTTTAAAGTTTCACGATATCACTTTCAAATATATTTCCTTTCCTTGGTTTACATTTGAATATAGTTGAGAGGTATTTACTGAATGCTTTCTAATTGCTTACTACTATATAAAAGCTTGCTAACATGAATTTACAGTGGATTTGGAATAAGTGATGTGAATGTGTGTACTGGCCATGTGACAGAATTAGGTACATAGTAAATGTTCAATATTTAACTATTGAGTATATAGATGAATAAATAAATTTTAAATATATACTCCTGGATACCAAAGATATTTTTCCCAAGATGACAAAGTAAGGAATATAATTCTTTCAGTTTTTAAACCTTTACATGAAAGAAGTAATAACTCCAAATTCAAAATGAATTATTATCTAATTTCCGGGCAGTCTTTCTGAATAAGCTTGGGATTCTAGTTATTGAGGAACTTTGGTAGCTTGGTGAGTACACCAAACACTTCTTATGTTTTAATATTTGGGAGGAATTATTTCATACCTGGTTGTTTTTCCTTTTCTCATAGTCTGTTCCTCACCTTACGTGAATCTCCTTAGTTGCTGGCAACACTCTTATTCTTAATACCTTGAATTATTACATGTTAAAGGAAATCTTCTAGATATGCTTATTTAGCATTTCATATTCTAACTAAGAATACCAACTCAGGTAGAGGAAAGCAATTTATTCAAAATTAGAAGATGTTAACTTTTTATTACTGAATTACTCATCAATATTATCATCTGAAAATTGAGATTCTTAGCACCACTATTTTAAAATTATGGATTTTGAAAGTTTGCTCTGTTCACAAGAAATTTTCCATTATATATCTTAAAGTGTGCCATCTTGAGTGCATTCAAACTTACTTTATAGTGGACTTGAGAAGGAATAAATGCTCAAAATCTGTAAGAAATTTGTTAGATAATATAGAGATAACAGTGAACTATCTCCAACCATAAATATTCTAACTTAATCTATAAGATGAAAGTATCCATAACTAACAAATTGTTATTGATTTTGTTTTTCAACTTAGCCTCTAAAAATCCAAATATTCTATCTCTTTTATTTTTCCATGTTAACCACCTTACACTCAATCTTCTACTCTTCAGCTCCTACTTGAGTTTCCAGATTTTTAACTGCTATTTCCTCCTTTGTAACTATAACTTTTTCACACATAAGACATTTTTGAAATAGTGACTACCAGATTGTTTTTTATTTAAAAATTATCTTTTTTATTTATGCATAAAACTGAGGTGTGAGGATTCACCAGAGACCGAGTAGGAAGCAGAACATGTGAATGTATTGAAATACACTCGGAGGGAAGCAGCAGGTGAGCTCTCTGCTGTGACATGTAGGTCAGCTCCCTGGCTGGGGATTGAAATCATGCTGCAGTGACCAGTGATAGCTTGATAGTGCTGAGACTTTATCCCCAGGGAGACCCACCAGGGAGACCCACTATAAGACTTTTGAGGAACTTTCCTCAAAGTTCCATTTGATGGAAGTAACACCCAATTCAATAAGTTTAGCTTTTATAAATTTTAAGCATGACTTTGAGAGGTATAGCAAAGAAAAGCTTCTGGAGGTAGAATACTTATTTCAAGTCCTAGCTTTAGTATTTGCTAACTTTACAATCTCAGGAAATTTGCAAAAATCTTGTTTTCTTATATACCAAAGAGAATTATAATGAAGATTAAATGACTTAAATAAGTAATTACAAAAATTAGTGCCAAATTAATAATTATCATAATTATCATGGCTATGAAATTATAGTTGACATCCCTGACTGTATAGATAGCTAAGTGCTACCAGTTAAATTTAATAAAGGTAGCATTATAGAGAATGAAGCTTCACAATTTTGGTGTGTAAAACACACTCAGAAAACTTGTTACATGTGCAGTAGTCACTGCGATGGGTTGAGTTGGAATAAGAAATGAACCTAACTCAATACGTGGCTTGTTGATCCAGGTTTCTGAATTATTTTAGAGAAACTAATTTATGGGCTGATGATGTATGTCCCAGTTTGCCTGCCTAGGAGCCTGTAGTTTGAACACAGAGAAAGAGCATCACTACCTTCAACACTTCTCACTCTTTCCCTTTGCCCTTATCTTGATACCACTCTCCCTTACCTGCCATCCTATTTCCCCAAAATATTTATGGAGCCCTTTCCAAGCCCTTCTAGGGCTGACTCTCAGACAGAAAGGTTTTCATTTCCTGAAAGACATTTAATTATGCATTCCAGAATAAATTCATATATTTTATATAAAACCCCTTAACAGAAAATGAGCAGAGAGATGAATTCAAGTAAAGTGTTGGATAAAGTATCTTAAAAGGTACTGAGGAAACAACAGAACATCAACATCTCTCTGGAGACTAAGAGTCAGTTTTAAGATCAAGATTGACAATGCTGTCACCAGCCCAGTGTAGCCATGAATTCAGGCTGCTGCCACTGTTCCTCAGAATGCAAACACAGCTGATGCTCCTCAGTATCGGCTTCTCTGGAGGTCAATGCAGGCCTATAAGCACAGGGCAAACATTAGAAGACACTGTATAGAATTTCACCACTAGCAGCAAAGCACCTCCTAATTATTAACCACTAGCAAACCATGTGCCTGCTTATTCAATAAATATTTATTGAGATCTGCTAAGCTCCAGGCACTGTGCTAAGAGTTGCTTAGGGGAAAAAAAAAAAAAATCACCCAACTGCAATAATCTAATGTTATTGGCATCTGGCTTAACTAAGTTCTTCAGATGTGTATTTTCTTTTTTTTACATCCTGCTAAACCTCAAAATTGAAAGCTCAAAAATTCTAAATAATTAATTTTTTAAACCGGAGAGTTCTTCCTTAGAGGGTAAGATAGTTCCTTTGCTTTCACTTATTACAAATTCTGTGATTCAAAAATGTCAAAACTAAAGGCATTTTAAAAGAATGATTAAAACATTGATTTTGAAAGTTTATGTAAGTTTCAGAGAAAAACATTAAATTTATGCACTTTATTTTAATAAATATTTTAAAACAAACAGCCTTATATGATATTTTAAGTGTTATAAACTCTTACCACTTATAGAGAAATTAAAGTACACTGTAAATCAAATCCTCAATTCCTGCTCTTTTGACAAATCTAACTTACTTACAGAGGGAGGCTTTGTTTACATTCTGAGCAGAGGAATGGGTAAAATCTCCTCACAAGAGTTCCTATTTATTTCTCCTCAGATCAACACTGATACTTAGCTTTACCTAATTGTTCTTTAGTGTCTTGAAATATTGTGTTAAGATTATGATGAAACGATAGCTGAAGTACTAGGAAAATACTACAATGAAACCTTTATATTTTACTTAAACTTTGCATCTTTCAGGATGCCCATGAAAACACTGCAAATATATACAGAGCTTCAAGTTCCAGAAGGAAACAAAGTCCATATGGGTCCTTCATTCACTTTGATCACTATGTAATAAAAATTTCAAAGGACTCCACCCAAGTACATTTTCTACTCACTGTTTTTATTCATGTGTTCCCCTCACATTTACTAAGCTCCTGGTGGTTACCGTATGCTACGGCAGACACTCAAAGGCATGGCCTAAGTGCACTCACTTTTACAGAACATGTAGGCTGAATCTTAAGTTGAGCTCTTACTCTGTCCCTGCACTCTTTTTTTTTTTTTAAAGATTTATTTATTTGTGCATACAGAACTGGGGTACAGGCCAGAGGCTCAGGGGCCGTGAGAGGCTTCACCAGAGACAGAGCCGGGAGCAGAACAGGCAGATCGACGTATACTGCTGAGGGGAGCAGCGGACGGGTCAGGAGAGGTCTGCCACGCCATGTGGATCTCCTCCGGGGCAGGCGGGGATCGAACTCATGCGGAAGTGGCTTAAGCTTCTTTGTGTTGTGCTTTAACCCGCTGTGCCACCAAGGAGGGCCCTGTCTCTGGCACTCTTAAATGATAAAGCCTCCTACCTTTGAAGAGAAACACATAAAAAACCTAGAAACTATAGTTGCACATATATAAAAGAATTTAAAATTTCAGACAAAATATGGAGGCAGGATAGAAGAAATCTTTAAAATAAATTGCAATACTTCACAAAGGAGATGGAACTTAAAGTAGGTTTTATGGTAAAACTAGAATTCCATCGGCGATCAGAAGAGAGTGACATTTTAGATATGAAAGCATGTAGATTTAAAGGAAAGTTCACTAAATATAGATGAAGGTGACCTGGTGGGAAGTAGTAAGTTATAAAGGTAGATTGGTACCAGAGAGTGAACGAACACCTTAACATACTATAGCAAGAGATTGAAATATGCTTCTTCTTTTTTTACATAAAAAAGAAAATGTTAGGTCTTGGTTTTATTTTTTTATTTTTATACCTTGTCATTAGTAAACTTTACTTTCAGAGAAAAACCATGGTGGTAAAATAAAGCCCACCAGTTGTGGGAGACGGAGTAAGAACGTAGTTAATTGCAATGAAAGGTATTGCAGATATCCAAAGGAGAGTTAGTAAGGGCTCAATTTAGGATCGTAAATAGCAGCAAGTGAGGATAAACTGTAAGACATTTGCAAGTTAAATATAAGGACTTAAGGTCTGGATGTAGGAGTCATGAGCCATTTCAAAGGTTGTAATGGTAGCTGCCATAACTAAGAGTTACAAACATGGTGGCTCTAGATAACAACAAATTATTTTATTTTCTTACAGCTGTAAGTCTGGTTTTTTGTTTGTTTGTTTGTTTGTTTTTTAGGTTCTAAGAACATCCTCCCTTTCTGTCTCCTAAATCTCTGACATTCCTTTTTTTTGCAACTGTATCACTATAATATCTGCTCCTCTCTTCACATGGCATTCCACCATGTGTCTTCCTTCTTATGAGGACACTAATTCTGTTGCATCAGGGATCACCTAAATAACCTTTTCTTCATTGACTATATCTACAAAGATGGTTTTTCTAGTAAGGTCATATTCAAGGATACCAGGAGTTAGGGATTAAAGGTATTTTGGGGGAAGATATTTATCAACCCATAACAGTTTTGACTTAGAAAACTGGAGCATATTAATGCTATTAAAAATATACTGGAAGAAAAGGGGTAATAAAGCAATGTTGGACTGTAGCTATTTGGAAATATAGTCCCACGTAAAAGAGAGAATCAAAATTATAAACAAGTTGGAATTTTGTATGTAAATTTTTATTATTGGATTATGCAGGTAATTGTGTTTTCCAGTTTTGAGAGAGAAATCTCTGTGTAGCATATTTATTGGAGAGTATACTCAACAACTACACATAACACTTGTAAGAAGTTCGGGAAACATGATGATTGGACAGAGGAGAAACTGAAATACTTCACAATATCAACAGAGGTCAGTTGATACTCCAAGTATCTCCAGTGCTAAGATGACCCTTTGGAGTTTTCTCAAATTGAAGGAAGGGGATCAGGGTTTTGTGCCCTACAGTAGTCAGTCATTGGATGTAATAGTGTTACCCAAAAGCGGTCTCAGTTTCCCTCAGCCAAAAAAGGAAACAGAGTTTGAAGAAAAGGAAAATGGTTTTATTTGTTGACAAATGAGGAAGGCAGCAGACTTATGTCCAAAAGACCACAGCCCTGCTCTTTGGCAAGATACAGGGCTATTTATACAATGTTCCAACAAAAAAAAAGGAGAGGTGGGCGAGTGTCCGCAAAGGGGAGGGAGTAAAAGTTAGTGCTGGGATGGAGACCAGTGGGCACCAGCCTTTATTTACACAGACAAACAAAAATGGGGAACCAGCAAGAGTAATGGAGAGGCGGGCAGGGGGCAGCACAGGGAGGAAGAGGAATGGGTGCTGGCCAACTTTCTCACTATTTGCTTTTGTTTGGGATTTCCTTTCCTTGATCCTAAGCCTGTCAAAAGAAGAGAAGCTGCAAGGAAAGGAAAGGAAAAAAAGTAAATCCACCGACAATTAAGAGATCTGGGAAAACCAATTTCGTCATAACTTGTCAAAGGAGGCAAATCCGCAAATGCTTATCTGAAGGCCCATTTACTGTATCACTAGTGGGTAGAATTTGAAGGTACCTATGGACACCCAAACTGTTAAGGAAAGAGCCCATTTCCCATTCCACACCATTTATAGGAGAACACCACACAAAGGAGAGCAGTTCGATGCTAGTATTTTTACTCATATATATTTAATGTATATGTAGAGAAAAGAGGAGCAGGGAGAGAAGGATTTCAAAATGTAGACTACTGTTCAAAGTCCAAAACCACTTATCCTCTCATGGGCAAATGCAAATAGGCAGGGCACAGAGACAGGAGGTAAGGCCCAAAAGCAAAGGTGCCAGAATGAATCCAAGCCATGTACTGGCAGGAAGTCCAGGCAATCCCCAAAGATTAGGGAGATGAGGAAAGACCTGTAGTTCAAAGTTACTATCCAAGCTGGGTAATCTATCCAAGGTGAAAATGATGGTTGAAACCTATTTGACGAGAGAGCCAGGTTCACACTGCCTGTTCCAAGTAGAAAAGGAGGACCCCCTCCCCCAAGCCTTCACCCCCTCACCCCACCTACAGTCTTTTCAGGGTCAATAAGACCCTTCAGCTCTGCTCTTAGTTCTCAGCAGTCCTCTACCCACTTCCCCCATTTTAGAAAGAGTCAAGTTCATGGTGTGCTGGGAGTTGTAATGGGATGTCAAAAGTGTATAGTTGGAGGTGAAGTTTGTCACTCCCTGGCTGAGATCATCACTCTGCCTCCTCTAATAAATGTAAGCTCTTACGCTGCCCTTGGGCAGGGAGGAGGGGAGTGCAACTTGGGGAAGGCAGCTTCCTCCTGCATAACAATTTAAATTGAGGGACTTGCTGGAGACTCCAGCTGCCAACTTTCTGGCTGCTGGAGGAATGAGTGACTTGCCTAAAAGATCTGGGCAGTGCACCATTGCATCTTTACACCACAGAGACAATAAGAAGTCATAAGGCAAGTGACAATTCAACACCTGAGGGGTGAACACAAAAAAAGAAAGCACCAAAGAGAACAAGGAAAAATATACACATTAGCCACATTATATAGTTTTCTTCCTTGTGACAACCTTGGATAGTGGGTATTATTAATTATTTACAGATGGATATTATTAATTATTTACAGATAGATATTATTAATTATTTACAGATGACTAAGGCACTAAAGGATTAAAAAATGAAATTGGTCAGTCACTGATGTTTCTAGGAGTTTTTAAAAATTTTAACTCCAAGCTTTTAGCACCATACTATATACCATCACTAGGCAAGGCAGTGAGCAGCAATATAATTGTTTTCTGTTATGCTCATATAACATTGTAATTCAGGATCAAATGTTACAATGATATTGTACATTTGCTGATTCATATTCAGCCTCTAATTCTCCTTAAAGCTAATTTATTAGGTTATAGTCTACCATGATAATATAGCACATTCTACAATAGATAATGAACCGGTCTATTGAGGATATCAGGTTGAAAGCACATGAAAGGAATATCAACTTTAGCCTGACTCTAAATGATGTTCATTTCATTGGGTGATTATGGTGGAGAAGGAAATCCCAGGCAAAAGAACAAACATTATTCACCTGATTACTCATTCATTTATCTTCCCATTCATTGTTTACTCAATTATTCTTCTCTGGAGAAACAAGTGTGTTAACTTGTTATGAAGTGTTCTACTTGTGTTGACTTGACAAAAAGTTGTTTAAATATTTGCAGTCATCAATGTTAATAAATATTCGGTGTCTTTTTACTTAATCATTTTATTATCAGGACTATCTCTCTAGTTTTTTTTTTTTTTAAAGGTATCTAATTGGCACTTCATTAAAGATGAGATTGTCATGCAGATTACCTCATTAGTGTGAAAAGGAAACTCCAGGTTGATTGATTTAAGATTATACTTTTCAGGGAGGTTGAAACTATGATTATGTCAGGTATTAAAACTGGATCAGAACAGGCCTGAGAGACACCTTTTGAGCCTAGTATTTTATGTTTCACAATATCTTTTTTTTTTTTTATCATACCTTAAGCTTCACTGAGAGATTAGATAAAACTAAGGTATTAATACTTCTACTTCTCACAGATTTCTCTGGTCCCGTATGTGCTATTCACAGGCCATTTAGATTCCCTTAAAGTTTTTTCCTCAAAGAGGCAAAATTTAGAGGATGGTTATAATTAAAGCTTTATGGGAAACTGACATTTGATTCCATATTTTATGCATGGCTTCTTTGAATATAAAAAATACTATAGAAATTTACTTAGATTATTTTTTTCAGATTGTTTCCAAACTACTTAAAAATCTTTCATCTTTATTGTATTTGCATGTGTCAAAAAACAATGAAATTTTTGTCTGACATATTCAAGTCAATGTTTTTATTCTATTTTGATCAGTTGGAAAAGATCCCTTTCCTGAAATTCTTTTGAAATGTCAAAAAACTAAATATGATAAGCATATGCTTTAAAACCTATATTACTCTCACCCCATTCCGATACTAGGAATCACTTAATTTTTATTATTTAATTCCTTTTATTGAAGTAATATTTGTTCATAACATGGTATATGTTTAGGGCACATACCTTCACCCCTCTCCAAATGTCTATAATACCATACCCACCACAGTAATCATCCACCATTGTCCATGGGTCCCCATTGCCTTCTTATTCCCATCGCCCCACCCCCTACCTCTCTGGTTCCCTCAGATTTGCAGACAAGTGATCACTTATTTTAAAATATCTCTTATGAAGAGCAAAAGATGTCCTTAGCACATCTTTTTATAGTGTTTAAATTAATCTCTTAAATAATAGAATTATATAACAGGATTTTAAAATCAATGTTTAATATTTAATAGAATTAAAATATTTGAATAATACTGCTTTGCATTGAACATGTAGCATGTGTTTTCAAGCATGTAATTAATTTCTGTTTACAAGTATGAAACTTTAGACATTTCAGATCATTGACTCATCATGCCGTATTTCTAAACTTCAGTACCTGACCTTTTTACTTCTCACAGGGGTAAAAACAAATTGGATCAATCAAGATGCAACTCTGTGGTTTTAACCAGGCAGAGACATATGTGGCCACTTTTAAACAGGTTACCTTAAAAAAAAATCATTACATATATGATATTTTTTTCAGTGTCATGCATGCTGTTCAGCTACAAAATCTTTCTGTCTGACCCATTGCAAGAAAATAAAAACACACAATTGTGCCATAGATGACACACAGCATGTTACTGGGGCAGTTCCATCATTTTTTGTGATTCCTTTAATGACTTCCTTGATACAGCTTCATGTTTTTAGGTGATTTCAAATGCATGATACATAGATTTTTTTTACTGGATGGATTATAAAAGCAAGCTACATAGGATGACAAAAGTCATTACAAACCTCTATGAATTTCCCCACCTAACTTACTCTATATATGTATAAATGTTTAACACCTTTTCAATCACATTTATTGCTTTGAGAGTACATCTTTAATATTCTCACCATAGCAACACTGCAGCAAAAAAAAAAAAGGTAATTATGTGAGTTGATGGCTATGGTAACCTTATGTGGTAAACATTTATTTCACCACATATATCAAATCATTATAATTATACTTTATACTTACCCAATGTTATATAACTGTTATATCCCAAAGCCAGAAAAGTTATATTTAGAAAGTTAAATTGAAACTATTAAAAATTTTATGGGAGAAATATGTCAGGCATAAGCATAAAATCTCAGAACTGGAAAGAAAGCATTATATTGATGTCTAAAGAAATTAAGACTCAGACAGTTAAGCTGCTTTCTGATTTTACATCTGCAAAGTTGGGGACAAAGTAGCTAGTGTCCAGGAAAATTTTGAGTATATTATAAGATGGTTACTAGGATTTTATTGCTATAATTATTTCAGTAATTAATGTTTGATTATACCTAAAATACATCAATTACAAATTAACAGGCCCTGCCTATTGAGTGATGAGTTATATGTGCTTAAAATGCTTATTTTCATTCTAAAAGCAATATTATGCACTTATTACAGTTATATATATAGATATATACGCGCTCAGATATACACACATACAGAGTAGCATTAAGAAAATAAGTTTACATGGAACAATCTGTCAGTAAGATATAAAACACTTTCCTTAAAATTACAAATAGATTAATATAGATTTCTTTATATAACATTTATATAATATTTCTAACAGGTATGAAAGAAAATTACCACTCAGAAGTAGTATCTTAATTTTAGCATACGTGTTGAATAACTGACATACTCTTTAGGGTGGAAATCCACGTTAATGAGAATTTTGCCTTTTTTTATAATCCATTTCCTATTTTTAATTTATCTGTCATATTGGGATGTTTGTATTATTGTTTTCCATTGCACAGTGATGAAAGCAAAACTTTATCCTGAAATTGATTCACTCTAGGGTTAATAATGCTAAACATTTCAAGTTTTAAAAGACATATATTATTGTTATGTTTTATTTGAAGTTAATTTTAAGAGTGCTCCTTAGTATAGACATATTGGAAAAACAGGTAAAACCATTATTTTATTTCCTAAATTATTATTAGTATTTTTTAACCATGCTAGAAAATACAAAGTGCATATTAATGAATGGTGATTTTGATTAAAAAAACCTAAGGCTGTAACAGTTGTGATGAATTACTTAAAATATGTTACTCTCTTTTGCATAAGTTGCCTACATAAAATTAGAAAAAATGTTTTAACAGTACTAATTTTCACTTTATATTATATTTGCAAATTTGGAATCCACATTTTTAAAATAATGGTCATTCATTGTTCCCTTAATTGGAATTAGCCTTGTGCTTCCTAATTATAGGCAGCTTTAGAAGATAACAAAAATTATTCAAATGTACAGGTAGCTTTTGCTAATTTTGGATATAAATGATATTTAACAAACGTGAGTGATAGATTATCTTCTTTTACCTCACCATTGCCATCATTTGCTTATGTTGATCCTAACTTCTACTTTTTGCAATTTTCTAGCAGGTGTTAGTAGCACTATTTAATTGATTGCTTCAAAGGTTTTAAAGCATACATTCTGATTTGACCCACTGTATTCCAGCTACTGAAATACCTGTTCTCTGCAAATAGCAGTTCTGTGTTAGCACACAAAGCCCTTGAACAGTCTGATCACTTTTCGTTCCACAAATTGATTGGTGACTACTATTTACTTTTCATTAGGAATAAACTCCACAGTGATACTGCAGAATCTGGCTGAGACAAGTGTATATGGCCTGTTCAACCTTCTTAGAAGGCCAGATGCTCTTGCATTTGTTTGTTTGATTTTGTATTCAAGACAATAACTTTTACTAGCATAATTTTTATATGATTGGCTAGAAAATGTCCTAGGTAGAAAGTTCTTGGAAAATTAAGAACTCTCAGTAAAACTGTTGACTTTATTTTCAATTTCCCTGGTGGTTACTAAGAGCCGACCTCATTATTCCACCAACATATCACGCTGACCCTGTGATGGAACTGTGAAGTGGATTTCCTGCCGAATAAGCACCTGTTCCCAGAAAGCCTCCACAGTTTCTCTGGTAGCGGTATACAAAGAACTCCAGGAGTGAAAAAGGCTGCTTGCTTGCTCTTGATTTTTAAAAATGCTGGCATTTTGGTTGTCCATAATTATAATGTGAGCCAGGAGCTTATTGTAACTAGTAAATAGAGAATTTTTCTGCTAAGTTGAGTGGAAGTAAAATTTAAATCTAGGTAACAGGAAAATACTATGAATGTTCAATTGATGGAGAATTTTGGTAGTACTTTTTAACTCAGAACATTGCATTTTTAAATCTTAATTCTTAAGAATCTTAAAAAGAAAGAGGAATTTCAGCAACATGAAAAGTACGGGGGAAACTTGAGGGACCTACGAAGCTAAAACGTGTAAAGAAACTAAATATCAGTATACTCAGCATGAAAGGCACAAATGGTAAAATCTTTGGTGATTTTCAGTTTTAAAAATGCTATGAGTGTTAAATAATTGCAAAGGGCTAAAACCCACAAAACAAAAATAAAATGGTAACTCCCTAACACTTGCAAGGAGGAAGAAAGCATATTTTTGTTCTATACAAGTAAAAGAATATTTAAAATTCAAATTATCCTATAAGAGAAGGGTGAACTTGGAAAGCACTGAATTCTTAGTGCATGGTATAGTAGTTGTCTGTGAAATGTCCCTCTAACGTGTCTTTTGAGCTTACTGACATACAGTGGAACTTAGTTTATCACTAATTTCTTCCTTAATTTTCTGCTCACTTATGCTTATCTCTTCCTTTTGATTTGCTTTACTCAACCTTCTGTTATCCTCTGTCTTTTTTGATGTTCAAGTGAATAACTATTCTAGGCTTGATTCCTCAAAGAAAATCTTTTGTTGCATGAAGCAAGCTACATATGTGTACTTTAAATTTAAAATATTTGTAAAGTTTCGACACCAGTCATCCACTGTATTTATTTTTCAATTGATTTATACTTAATTGTAGGTCTTTGGGTATAGGTTTTTGTTGCATTCTATATTTTCTACAATGATGTCATACAGTTGATGTTTTTCTGCTTTTAAGTTCCAGATATCAAGCTATTGGACAACCATACTTCATACTTCTAGAAATAAGAAATGGTCAATTCGTATTAGCTGCTATTCATACTAGTATGAAATAGCTTTACAATATAAAAGCTTATCTCAGGAAATGTTAGAAATAAGTTTATAAGTGATCAACTTAGGAAGTTTTTAATGATACCTATATTTAATATGAAATTATATAGAAAACATACTTTCAGGCATAAAAAGACCAAAAATAAAAAAGCTTTTAATTTTATCATATTTTCAATAATCGAAAAAGACTAAGATATTAAGGTATCTATAATGGTTTTTAAACAAGATTAAGCATATTTCTTAACTACTTCAGTATATTATAGATAATTGTAGAATATGGAAAAATATGCAGATATAATTTATAAATGTGTGTATTTGTATATACTTTATAGTAGTTATCTCAAGGGAATAGAATCATTTATAAAGTACCTACAATCAATATCATATTTAATAGGAAAGCAGGAATACTAGCTATGGCATCCTTTAATTCATAATGCTGATATTTGGTCCTCTGTTTATACCTTTATTTATATGTAGACTGCCAAAAAAAAAATTATCATTCTTGATAACCAAAGAAATGCTACACAAAAAGTCTACTTCAATATTTGTTAAAGATAAAGTCCACACAGAAGTTACGAGGGGACATTTATATTATCAAAACAATCAATTTAAATGAGTATTTTCTTATTTTTATTAATTGCATGTTTAAACTTTTATATTTTTAATTAAAACTGTAATCTTAACAAGAGAAGTATGCGCTGTAATAACTACTAGTTTTTAATATTCACATGTCATTTAGCAAATGAGAATGAAAAATGAACTCTTCTTTTAAAGTGCTGCTTTAAAAAAAAACAATATTAGGAAAATTTGACAGAGTTTTGCTACAATTGCTGTATGTATTTTTTCTAAAAGTTTCTGTGTATGTGTATGTGTATAACATGTTTGATCATGAAATTCTAGGTGGGAAAACCTTGATTTGTTATGATCCGTATGTGATCATAATGAAAATTCATTCCTCTCATGTGTTAGTCTGCCATGTCTAATTTCATTGAGTTTTTGTTTAGAGTTTGCATGTGGTGTTCACTTTGGTATGCACTATTTCTTGATATTTTAAATAATGCTATATGATCTTTTCTACTATATCCTGAATTTTTATGATTAAAATGGGTACTGCTAAATAAGATCTTTACTGTGATCTTTGGCATTTTGACTTCAAAACAATATTGACTTTTTAGTCTTCATGAAATATCTTCTATCTATATCATCCTGAGATATATTCTTACATCAAGAGATAATAGAAGAAACATGTTTGGATTTCATTTTATATTAATTTGTTTTTATAAATTTTAAGTATCAGCAAGTTTTTTCCTGCCAAAAGTCAGATCTGACCTTTCAGTTATCAGACATTGGCAATTGGCATTTATATATTTTGGTTGACCTAAAATAATAATAATTGTTACATACAAATTTATATTAAAAACATAATTAAAATGTAGCAAATATTTTGCAAATGTTATTAACATGAAGACATCTCTTTATGTTAATTTTGTCTAAATACTTCATTGTTAGCATATTTAAAGAAATAAACATATTTCGCAGCATGTTTAGATAGAAAGATCAACCATAAATACATTTTAAGATTACTTGACCTCAATTTGTGTTTGTATGTTTTTATGTTTGTATGTTAATCTTTTTTCATAATATTCTGCATGACTCCGATTATTAAATATTGCTTGCAATGCAAGATTTCAATGAACTCTAAATGAACTATCTGGTGGGGTGGTGACTTTTATTTTAGAGACCAAACCAATCAAGTTCCTCTGAGTGCAGCACAGTTGATAACCCTCTACCTGGAGAAGGAGAAGAAGCAGAGGCTGAACCTGTAAATCCAGATGAGCCAGAGGCCTGTTTTACGGATGGTAAGAAAAAAATGAAGAACTTAGTTAGCATTCATTTATTAGTGCTATGGATTATGCCTTAAAACTTATTATTTCCTGGGGACTATTTAGCAAAAAGTCAAAAGACTCCAGTTCATGCTGAGCCAGCCATGTCTTTATGACTAAGAGCAAATCATTGAGCTTTCTAAGCTTTAGTTTCCACACCTGTAACAATCTGCTGATTCTAATTTATGAGGACAATGTGTTATACAAAGTGTGTAAAATACTATGCTACTGTTGGTTGTTCAGACTTCTTACTTAAAATCCGTAACTCACGATTCCAATTCCAGGAGACCACTAGAATACAACTAACTTGGGCAGTGGCAACTATCTTAACTTGACAGTCTGTTGCAACTTTTTCCCCTGTTTTGGTTTCAAAGATTAGAATCTACCTTTGTTCTTCTCTTGAATCTCTAAGTTGAGTTGATTTTCTCATTACTTTTAGTGACTTATTTATGCACATCCTATGGCATCCCTGCATAAATATTTCATGCCTGGTTATCTTCATTTCTTATATGCTCTTGGGTTTTAGCCTGATATCTGTGGTTTAACCAACCATTTCTATGTTGTTGACTCTTAAATCAGTTTTTACCCTTCACCTCATTTTTGAGTTTTAGTTCTGCTTACAACTCTCATAGATCATCTTTTCTTATTGTTTTAAATATTTTAAATTTAATGTTTCAAGTAAATTTTAGTGATATCTCTCCCCCATGTAATCTATAGTTTCCTCCAATCTTTAGATCATCTCATGACGTCATGATTTAATCCTACCTTTCAAGCAAAGACTTTTGCCATAAAGACTCAGTCATAACCATTCTAGTTATAGATTGATCACAAAAACCCCAGGTTGATCAGAAACTGGGGAGGGTCCTCAAGGGAACTCTGTTTCACACTAAAATTTGAGAATCATTATTGAGGATAAAATCTGAAGTCATTAATGTGGGGTGTGAAGGCTTGTGTATTTGGCTGCAGTCTATTCCTTTTCTAACTGTACTGCCTTTAATTCCATTTTACTTTCAGCCTTACTGAACATCTTACTACTGGAATTGTAAGGGATTTCATTCAAACTTTTTATTTGAACTTGACTTAGGAGAGTATGTAGTGTTTTCTAAGAAAATATGGAGTCTAAATAAAAACACAACACTAGAGTAGACTTGGAGTTAATGAAAAAATAACACAGGTTTCAAACCCTATAAACATGAATTGCTCTACTGCTAACTCTTTTCTGAAACCTTGAACACATTTTTAAAGTACTATACCTTAGTTTCCTCATCTGTAAAATGGGTTATTGCAACCACATCCATAGAGATTAACTATTTAAAATAATGCTTAGGGCCCGCCCAGGTGGCACAGGGTCTTAAAACACAGTACAGTGAGTCTGTCCGCAGCCACTGCAGCATGAGTTCCCAGTAGGGAAGTGACCCACATGATGAAGCAGACCTCTCCTGTTTCACCTGCTGCTCCTCTCAGCAGTGTATATCAATTAGTCTGCCTCTTCTACTCCCAGCTCTGTTTCTGGTGGATCTTCTTACTTCCTGACCTATTCCCAGTTCTTTTATGCATAAAGAAATCTTAAAAAAGAGAGAGAGAAATAAAACAATGTTCATAAGTTAATCAGTATAATGCCTATCTTCTTTTTTCCTTCCACTCTCCCTATTTCTTTTGAAATGTTTTGTTAACAGCCTTATATAGAATCAGTGACTATATTGATACTAAAGACTTACTGCTACTAATGGACTTACCATGATCCCAGTACTTTTTTGTAAAAATCATTGATGTGCTTTTATTTTCCAAGATTTGGTCAACCAGTTCCTTATAACAGTAATTCAGGAAACAAAATGGTGAATAAAGACACTTAGAAACTGTAATAGGTACATAAGTTTTGTTTAAATACAAGTCAAATCCCCATTTTATATGAGAAACAAGTGTAGCACAAAATTGACAGAAATTTTGTGTTTGCTGAAAGTCATACCATAAACAAAAAGTTGTCTGAATCCCAATAAATTGATAGTACTATGTAAATGTAAACTTGTACAGATTCTACCGAAATTTCTTCCACCCATTTTATGAATGACACTGACCTAAAATTCTAAAATAACTAGGACAAATAATTATTAAACAGCTTCTGCATGTTAGTCCCAGACTTGAAGATTTGGTGAGAGAAAGTAGCGATATAATGCATCTCTTTCCCAGGTAAATATGTACTGATATAGTAGATCAGGGTGTAAGAAGGGTATCCTACTTTTCTCAAGGTAATATATAGCTTGTTAATTTGAAAGGGCAGCCAATACGACTTCTGCCCCCCAAATCTTCTGATTTCATAAACACCTTATAAAATAATGGTCAATTCTAACTTTAATAATATCAACTCCTTTGTACCTATTTGGTCCTTTTATTTGTAGGGGAAATGTGAATAAAGCATTTGTTTTAAAGGACTCAGAAATTTTTAAGAACTTATTTTCCTAATCAAAGATTGTATCAGTTATACTGATAATGCTAATACATTGTTATTAATGGATGATTTGCCTTGGAGAGGAGAGAGACTTTTTTTTTTTTTGAGAGCATTGGCTTAACATGATGAAACCTAGTATAGACTTTATGAAATACATCACAAGAAGCAAGTTAACGAAAACACCCCAAAGAATTAGCATTTACCCATGGGTAACCATTAAAATGTTTGAGAGGTTCTTGCTTATGTTTACATTTAATTACTAGTCCTTTTTAGAAAAAGGTGTGATAACGTTGCTAACCAGCTAGGTTGGAAATCGCTTGGGATCTTCCTTTGAAGCCAGCTAGGAGGTCGAACACTCCTGCCTCAAGATAAGAGAGGAAAACTCTCTGAGGTATGATAAATCTTAAGGGCAATATTGGGGAGCCTTTATCACAGATAAAATGTTTACTTTTCTAATTAAAATGTATAGTATCCTTTCTTGCCTCAATCATAAGAAAAATATGTCTCTTCAAGACTGATGAAAATAAATTACATACAGTAAAATTTTCTTAAAGAGAGGGATAACTTCATCCTCTGGTAATTATACTTGAGGCAGGTAGATTGAGTTTTGACGATATTGTTGCTTTAAATTTGACATAAATTCTAAAATGTCAAGCGTCCAGTTAATACTATAAATCCATCTTAAATGTTTTTACTCTTTTTGGTATTTCCTTTTGTCCTGAAATAAATTAGGCAGAGGTCCAAATTTCCCCTACCCTTTGACTATCTTTTCATAAAGATTTATAAAAGGTTCTTTCTTCACTAAATACTTTTGAGATATAAAGTTATTGTTTTAAATATAACAAAGATAATTTCTTTAAGATGTGAGGTCATTTTAACTATTATTAATGTGTAAGTGAAGCTGTGTATGTTTTAGATTCGGTCTGCATTTTAACACAGTGCGTAATTTCTAGTAGTCATAGAGATGCTTAAAAAATGTTAGAAATCTAGGGGGATTACAACTGTTTCAAGCCAACTGTACATCGTATTTTAAGGGATATAGAGAATGACAGCAAATGCTAAAGTCATGAAGAAGTAGGTGACAAACACAGCTTTAGTTTTCCTGGGAACTTAAAAACTTCCAGAAATAAAGCACAGTAACACAACAATATCCATGATAATAAAATCAGAGAGTCAGGGGCAAAATAACATAGCTTTTTACATTTTACAAAGCAGGAAATTAAAGTCCTAGAAGATGCCTTGTATTAACTGAATCAGCAAACTAATTTCATTTCATAATTATGGAAAAAAACTATAAGAAGACATTGTCTTAAGTATAGTTCATCATGAGAAGTCTAGGTTTGTTGTTCCAAAACATTGATCTCAAGTAATAGGCTCAATATTTTTATAAAATGTTTTTTATACAAGGAAAAAAATTTTTTTTAAAGTACCTCACTTAAATACTTCTAAAACAGGTGTCTAAAAGATTTTGGCGATGAATATTTGAAGAAGTCAATATTTGTCTACAAACCTGAGACTTATTTTATAATATTATAAGCCAGTGTTACTTCAATTAAAAAAAAAAGAAACAAACGTGTTCCTCAACAAATAAGTTATTACTCCCCCCAAATTAAATTTAGTGTTTTCCTTTGTTCCTAATGGTTTTTCATCTACATTTTAAAAGAACAGAATTACAGTTTCTCTTTTTACTTCAAAGCAATCCTGATTATTTATATTTTAATCAACCATAATTCTTAAAATTTAGCTCTGAATTCCCTTTGTTCTATGATTTTTTTATTTGTTAACTTTCATTTATAACACTGTGTATGACTCAGAGCTATGTCTCTTCTTCCTCTTGTGCCAGGAGTATATAAGCAAATGTTTAATGTATGACTATATCCATCAATTTATTATTATGTTCTGCCAGTCTAAAAGATTCGTAGCACAAAATTTACAAATAATATTAACATCGTCTATGTTCCATAAAGCTCATTGAGTCTCACAAAGTATATGTGTTGAATATTGCCAGAAGATTGTATTTGGAGATAAACAGAGGTTCCAGTTGCTAAATAATTATAGTTTAAACCTGAAAAGTTGTTATTATTTTCATTTACAATAATCAATAAAATGAAAGTGAAACAAAGAAGCTCCATTTCAGAACTGCACTCTTCAGTGTGAGCAAATATTCGATGAATAATAAATGCTACGTATATTTTTTGGTGCGAGTTACAGTGTGATGGCTACAGGGAATATATCATTTTACTGTTTATTAATTCTACTATAGAAAATCAGCAAGCCCTAATTTATAGTATGAAGATTCTCATCATAACTGATTTCAAACTTCTGAGGTAACTTTACTGAATGTAGAGTTGGGAATAAATACATAGCAGCCAACCAATATAACAAATTTCTACCATTCTGATATACTAAATAAGTACAAATATATACAAATTATGTATTTATAAATAGTAAATATATGCAAGATGATAAATAATAGTATAGTATGGCTGACAAGTAGTAGATTTTTTAATACTTATTATCAAAGTTATCTAATTTTAAATTTATATAATTATTTATAATGGTCCCTTTGTCTCCTCACTTTAAATATGTTCTTTCTGTGACTTCAAAAACTGTCCTGGTCTCAGCTGACACTTACATGTTAGTGATCCCTATAAATTCATTTCTAGCCTAAACTTTATCTCTGATTTTTAGATTTATATCTCCGAATATCACAAACACCTCAATATTATTACCTCCTTCTATGAGCTTCATTTCATTGCTGACATCCACTCAGTGGTCCTGAGTTCCTCTGTCTTACATCCCATATCCAGTCAGTCACTAAACCATGTCTAATGTGTCTAGTTTCTAAATAGAGCAGCCCTAATCCATCTCTTTTCTTAAGGATTCTGAGGCAAAACCCAAAATAGTTCCCTGACTTTGTCTTTCTTAAAGTTCCTGCCCTCTTTTCCCTTCTTCTTCTAATTTATCCTCTGCATAACTTTTGGAGACTTCTTTTTAAACTACACTTCACCTATACTTTCTACTTAAAATCCTCTACTTTCCACTTTTTGTTCCTTTAGGCCCGGGAGCATGCTTTCCATAATCTGATCTATTGTGGAACTTAATTTCATGCCCCTGCTTCTAGGGTACAGTTTGCTTTCTTCACAATTCTGAGCTATTTGTAATTCTTATGGACAACATGTCTCACTTCCTCTTGGCCTGTAATCTAACCAAACTCTTCTTGTCAAATACTTTGATTCAATTTAGACTCCACCTCTTCCATGAAGTCTCTTCTGACTACTCTTTAACAAACAAGGTTAGATATATTTCTTCCATGTTACCAAAAAATAACCCTGTATATCTGGCATTTAGTTGTCCAATTTGGTTATTTATTTCTATTTCTGTCTAACCAAAACCAAAAATAAATTTATGAAAGAGGGGAAGCTATGTAGACAACTGAATACACAGCAGATATTCAATAAATATTTGATGGAGAATTTAATAAACCTAAGAAATTAAATAAAATGATCCTCAGTTTTTCTCAATAGTATGTATTATACCTAGAATACCAGCGGTTTTTTGATTTATTTTTAAAATATGAAATAGTTTATCTCTTTATTAAGTTCTGTTCCTTTTGAGTTTGATTTTAAGATCTTCCACTAATTTCTTAATATTACTTGATACTATGTTTTTCAAAGGACTTTTTAGTATAGTGGTAGCTTGAGAAAAAATAGATCTCCTCATCTAAAAAGTCATTCATTAGCAAACAAGACCTTAAAATATATTTTTCTTCAGGTTTTTCATCATTAGTACATCAAATAATTGTTGAGTGTCCATCCTATATCAGCACCATATTAGAATTGCAATGAAAAGGTAAGTGGTTTAATCACTTTACTCACTTGTAGAGATTGGTGAGAAACTGGGGAAGTACAGAAGACATGAATATTTTCTAAGTAACAACTGATAAATATTCAGAAAACACTATGGAGAACTTATGAAAGAAGGTGGCATCCAAGGTGAATTTATGTGAAGCTACAGATATAGATGGTAGAAACTATTTGGCTGAGGGGCTATCATAGCGAAAGTGTTACATTAAATCTATTTCATGCATTTTACTCTAAATATGAAGACTTTACATGGATGCCTTTCTTGGCAGGTTGTGTGCGGAGGTTCCCATGCTGCCAAGTTAACATAGAATCAGGGAAAGGAAAGATTTGGTGGAACATCAGGAAAACCTGCTTCAAAATAGTTGAACACAGTTGGTTTGAGAGCTTCATTGTTCTCATGATCCTGCTCAGCAGTGGTGCACTGGTAAGTAATCTGACATTTAAAGCAATACTTTGATGAAGTCAGCATTTTTAAATAAATGAGTTGTAAGATAAACATATCATGGCAGATTATTTTATCTATAATTTAATCACTATGGTTCATAACCAAGGAGAAGATTTAGTTTAGCTCAATAAATATTTACTGAACACTACTACATACCAGGTATGATACTTGCTGCCTAAAAGTACCTAAAGATCCAGGTTCTTTACTCAAGTTGTTCAGAGAGCACTGGGTAAGAGAGAGGCACAAGTGTTACAGAACTGGGAAGTGGTTGTAAGTGAAGTGCATACATGACAAATCTCTGGAGTAAGGAGGACAATTTTCTGCTTGGGATTTCAGAAAGATAGATGATGTTTGCCAATATCTAAATGGATTACTAGCAATTTTCCACCCAAATAAGGTGGGCTTATAAAATGGTATGTGTAATATACCATAACAGAGCATGAGATTTTCTAGAATTGAAAAGTTGCCAAAATCTAAAAGTGTCATGAGATGAAGAGCAAATACAGGGAGATGGTGGTGCCCAGAGATACAGTGACTAAGACAGACAGTGTCAGCTTATGAAATACTGTGTGTTAGCTGGGAAACCAGTCTGTAGTTGTAGGATGAGGATGGAACAAGTTTCTCATTCTGTGTACACCAACTACCTTTAATGAGGACTGAGGGAATCTGGGAAAGTTACAGCTCTCTGAACCTTTGCTTTCTGGCGGAAACTAACAGAGATAAGCTGAGAGAAGTCCAGCTCCAACTAGAGATAGCTTTGGAAATTCCATTGTATTAGGAAACAGAATATTCCAGAACTTTTTAAAATTGTCTCATAAATAATGGATCTGTGGTTTATTTTTACTCTTACTTATAATAAATTGACCTGTTACTTTTAAATTGGTAGAAGATATGAAAATTCCAAGCCTAAGACAAAGGGCTTTAGTTACAATGGCATACATAGTTCATGGTACATGAACTTCAACATATTTTTTTTTGGTTCCTCTTGTCCCAAGTGGTCACAGGCCATAGTATGGACCTGTTTGAGTATAACGTCACAGCTGAGGAACACTGAGCTTGGGAAACATGTCCTTCTATGGAAAACAGGAACCTTGTTCTTTCTCCTAGAGGGAGACACTGCTTTATCCCTCAAGATTGCTGATCGCAAAAGCAAGCCCTCTGAGAAATGGCCAAAGTGAAGAGTAGCCAGGGTCTTGTCTTCCTGCTACACCCAAAAGACATGTAGAGATGCGTAGTGCTTTCAATGCAGTGCATCTCCTACCCAAGTGCCTTCTCTCAAAAACAGTAGGTGTAATAAGAAAAACACTAACTAGTTTGGTGGAATGCAACAATAGCTATAGTTATTTGTAATAACAAAATCTGTTTAACCCAGCTAAGTCACTTTTGTGATTGAGACTTTCAAAAAGGTGATTATGAAACAATTAAAGTTCATAATTACCCTATGTAAATGTCTAAAAGGAAAATATCATGAGGAAGAGGGGATATAAAGAAAAAAAAAAGGATCAGATAAAACTAAACCCTAGAAATATGATTATAAAACAAGCTACCAGGGTGGAGAGGAAAGGTGGAAAACAGAGGTGGGAAGGAGCACAGTAGGCCATGGTGGAGGACTCTGGGTGCCTTGGTAGACGTGGTGCAGGAATATACCTGACTAGCTGTGAACCTACATCTCTGAATTGTATAGTGTTGTAAACTCGATGTTACCTCAATTAAAAAAATAGCAAAACTTTGAAAAGAATGTTCGTATTATTTTTCAAGGCATTTATGTCTATGACCACACTATCATTGCTATTTACTAAAAGTTCTGGGAACGTGTAAGAGGTGCCACATTTGCAAAATGACTGTATAGTGATCTGGAGAACTGAAGTTTTGAAAGATTAATGAAATTTGGTATAAAATGCAGAGAAGACACCATCCTCTATTTTCTGCAGCTCCATTAGGTGACTGCATTTATTTAGCAAAACTTTTATAGACTTTTGCTGCATCTTGACATGAAGCAGGGCCCTGGGACTGCATAAGCCTATCGTGATGAAGAAGGCCCAAAATCATATTAGTGTGAAGGATAGTGCAGGGTGAGAAAGACTTTTAAAGGAGCTAACCTTGGAATAATGTCATAAATTATTAGGACTTACCCATCTTGAAGAGGGTAAAGAGGAGTAACATAAAATGGAAGACCTTGTAAATGTCAGATCTATGGTTCTTTTGGAGGTTACAAATAATTTCTACCTTTTATACTTTCTCTTGATTTCTGATGACCTGTGTCCAAGACTGGTGAGAAGTCTAAAACTGTACACAGTAATTAAAAGCCAGAAGAAAGTCAATTGCCCATGTTAATATTCTGTTTCAGTGGTTTCTCCATCATAATTTTATTTCCTATTTTTAGCATGGATTATAAGCTTTAAGTTGCATATGAATTAAAATTTGAATATTTTCTCCATAGGCTTTTGAAGATATATATATTGAAAAGAAAAAGACCATTAAGATTGTCCTGGATTACGCTGACAAGATATTTACTTATGTCTTCATTCTGGAAATGCTTCTAAAATGGATAGCGTATGGTTATAAAACATACTTCACCAATGCCTGGTGTTGGCTAGATTTCTTAATTGTTGATGTATGTACTTTTGAGAAAATTTTAAAAAGGGTTTATTCTTACTACTAACTGTTCTAAAAAAAAACCATTCACTAATATACATCATCATGTTTTTATTTTGATTAGCTTTTTTAAAATTTTAGGCTGTTGGTTTATGTTTTTAGAAATATAACCAGTGAAAACATATATAGGGAATATTAAAAGAAATCCTTTGACAAATGTGGTTTCTCTTCTTCACATTCTAATATTTATATTTGCAAATATTTTCTGCAATTAGAGAAGATGTGATTGTTTTATATATAGGATTTAAATATCATGTTAAATATTCCTTTTTGGCAATAGGAATAAAATAAATAACAGATAGTAGGAGTGGAAATGGAGGACAAAGACAAATGAAAACGATAATATATTGACTTAATAGAATTAGGAAAACGAAGATGGGGGTATATCAAGTTGTCTGACATGTATGAGCTCATATTTATGTTAAAGTGGTAGTGCTAACACTAAATAACTGTTAGAGAAAAGGAAAAACATGACATAAATATTTTTCTCAGTCACAGGCTAGGAGCACCAAAATGAGTCACAACTGTTATTTATTTCAAAGGCCTAACCTACTCTTCATTTGTAGAGTGATAGTAAGATAGAGAATATTCATTACATTTTTCAAATAATAAATACAGAAAGCTATCAAAAACTTTGATATAGAAAATATGTAAAAATGCCTGAAAGTGAAATTTTTAAAAACACAATAATCAGTTTTAAACATCCCATTTCAATAGTCAAAAAAGAGACCCTAAATCAAGGCATCGCAAATAGAAATCAGTGGTATAGAACACATTATCATCATCATTATCTGGTATCCTCTATTGTGTTTTAATGGCATTTTCATAATATATATTAAAATTATTATACATTCTATTTTATATTGTGTGAAAGTCTTCCTTAATTTATGACTTCAACCTCCCAGTCTTATTTTTTCAGAATGGCATATGTTCTTCAACTTTTTACTAATTCTCCTAGACTTCCTACACTAGTCTGTGTTTAGGCAAAAACATCATCTTATAATTATTTACAGTATTTAGAGATTTGCTTTCCATCTGATGCCTGGAATTAGAGGACAACATGCAAATTTTTGTAGTTCCAACAAATGCTGTTACATTTAATCAAGAATTGTATCACATGACTTTTCAGAACAGATAAATTAGTACAGCATCATTCATAGTTATCAAAATACAAACATGACTATACAGAGTTGGATTATAAAATTAAACCAATACTTACCATACCTACTCAGTTCAGCTTATCAAATGCTTTCTCAAACTCAGGAAATTCTTTTTAAACAGACTAATATATTAAATATTAAAAGCAGTAATATTTTTGTTTTCTACATAGATCTGCAAGAAAAAAAAAATGTTTTCCAAGGTATATTATGTTACACCTTAAATGTTCTCTTGTGCTTTCCTTATGAGAACTCCAATTTTTGATACCTTAAATTAATGATTTCATATTATTTGTTTTTTTATTCACCTTTTACATGTTTCCTTGTAACTGCCAGAGAAAATAAATAGTATGATGGATGTTTTCATAATGTAATAGTTTTAAAGTAAGATTAGCCAAAAGAAGAAGATATATTAAAAGGAATGTAGAGTATTTCATTGCTTTCCTCCTAACCTTTAAATATGATTGGATCTTAATCTAGAAAATATCTAAGATATTCAAAAACCTCTTATCACATTGTAATTTTCATCACTCATTTTAAGAAATAAAAGGTTACAAGTAACATGTATTAGTTAAGAAAGATACAACTGTTTAATAACAGAAACTATTTTTGTATGTGAAAATCTGAATTAGTGACTCAAACATGTAGGGCTATTCAGAGCTCAGAGAGTTATATAATGCTGTCTGTAATATTACTTAGTACATTCAGAGATAAGTAAACAGTAACATATGTAAGTATAAAAACATAGTATATAAAACATGTTTTTGAAATGTAGTGTGAAGCAAATCTGCACACAAAATTATTGCTTGTTACCTGCGATACAATTAGGGGGAAGACTGAAATTTCTTATTTCTCAAAAATTGAAAAACTTATCTAGAGCAGTTGTTCTCAGACTGCTCCCTGAAGCAAGAGCACAGGCACTCAAGACCTATTTAATGTGAACCCCCAAAGTTGGGATCCAGTAAACTGTTGTAATAAGCTCACTAGTTGCTGCTTCTTCATATTCAAGTTTCAGAACCACTAATCTGATTTCAGAGAGGGGAGGGGTGGATTTATTTGACTTCTTCTAGTGTCTAGATTATTTGAAATTTAAGCAATGGCACATTCACCAGTAAAACATAGATCATATATGTATTCTTGAGTATGCATAGCTAAGTAATAGATGCTCATGCATACACACACATATAAATTCTACTCAGATACAGACCTTGTTGTATTTACCTCGATAAAGATATGCTCAGTACTCTGACATTCTACAGTGGTCTGTCATTTTCTCACAGATAATTCACATTATAATGAACATTTACATTATTTTCCTGATTAAAAGGGACACTTTTATTCTGATATTTTAAATTCACTATTTTTTAAAGTGGAAAACAAAGGACCTGAATGGATGAATTTAATAATGTATTGCATTAATATGTGCAGAATATGTAGCATGAGGACTAAAAAAGAAACAGCATTGCTACATTTAGTAAACTATTAGAAAGTAAGTATATAAGATCAAAATAGCACATCCTCATTAAGAAATGAGTTAACTTGTGTTTGTTTCATAGCAGTACCAAGTGAAACTGTAAGCAATGACTTTCCCTACTTTTTCAAGGCCAAAATAAGGAAGTTGACTCTCAAGTCTTTCTTTTCTTCCCTAGAAAACTTGAAACCATTGAGTCATTTAATTTATAATGAAGAACTGCATTCTAGATATTCTTAGATATTGCCTCCTGTTACATCCAGTGTAAAATGAGTGAACATTTTAAATGAAACTTATTCAAAGACTGAATGCATTTACCAATGCAGATCTAAGGTCATTGAGGAACTCATTTATTTCTCCATTATCAAAATGCATATTGATTTTATTTCTTTTTTTTTTTTTCTGAGGTAATCTATGATAGGAATACACATTTCTGTTGAATTCTGGTTATGGTCATTTTGGTGAGTCTAATGGGAAGTTCTATATGCTTGTGTTAATTGTGAATCCAGTGTGATCACCTAATCTCACACTCTTTCTTGAGCATTTCTCCATTCGTTATTACTAGGTAGTTCCTTGGTGCTGGTAACTATAAGGCAGGAAAATCTAATGAAGAATTAGCCCTATTTCAAAAAATCATAACCTTCAGAATATTTTTTTTAAAGATTTATTTATTCATATAGAACTGGGGTACAGGCCAGAGATGCGGAGGGTGAGAGGACTCACCAGAGACAGAGTGGGGAGCAGAACAGGCAGATCAAAGAAGTCCACTGCTGAGGGGAGCAGCAGGCCGGTCAGGAGAGGTCTGCCACGCCATGTGGTCTCCTCCGGGGCAGGCGGGAATCGAACTCATGCGGAAGTGGCTTAAGCTCTTAGTGCAGTGCTTTAACCCCCTGCGCCACTAGGGAGGGCCCGACCTTCAGAATATTTTAATAAAGTTTATCCTAGGACTTAGACTTGGCCAAGTGAATGTCACTTAGCTAAATAATTACATACTTCATTGTGTTCTGGTTTTCATTTCAGTTGAACTTTTGTTAATTGCTCTAATTCAGTGTTCAGAGTTAATAAGCAAGTACATAAGCATTGACTGAGAAAGTCTGAAGCACATAAGATTTTTATTCAGGGATAAGGAATAACCTACGTTGTTTTTATTTTTTCATCTTACTTTGGTTAACCTTCCTTTAAATCTGTTTCCTTACAAAAACATCCATCTTACTCAATTTTTTAGGCAATGACTAAATAACTCAATATATGAAATCATATTGTTTTTATTGAGCTTCTCTTAATAACCTCAGAAATTGACTTTTCCTCTTTGTGCTTTATTATTTCATTGTAAAGACTTATGAAAAATTTATTTTTATAGGTTTCTTTGGTTACTCTAGTGGCAAGCACACTTGATTACTCTGACCTTGGCCCTATCAAGTCTCTTCGTACACTGAGAGCTTTGAGACCTCTAAGAGCTTTATCAAGATTTGAAGGAATGAGGGTAAGAAACTTCTAAACTCCCTCGTACTTTTTTAGTGAAGTATAAACTATAAAAAAGGATATGCATAAATTATGAACTTTATATTAATAAGCATGTGCATATACATACCATGTAGGGATATAGGTGGGTCGTTTATTTACATAAGTGTGTATACTTGTGCATATGTAAACATATACACAGCATTTCAATGCACATGGTTTAACAAAGAGTAAAGCAAATACAATGCCTCCTTCATATAACATTTTTAGGCAAAGATTAAATAAAGTATACCGTTTCCCTTAAATGAAAATTCCCCATTCTATGATATTCAGTCTTGACACCATCTCTCACATGCACGTCATCAAAAACTCGTCTGAATCAGGTTTGCACACATTGTTAAAGTTCTACCGTGAGTAGGGGGCATAAGAAAAGACAAGGAAGTGAAATAGCATCAGCCATTTCGATTTCATCTTCAAAATATGTTTCAAAGTGGAATTACCTCAATTTTATTGAGGAAACAAAAGCTCTGAGGGTTCATTTAATTTGCACTAGGCTTGATCGTGCCTGAGAAGAGATTCATTTTTCAGAGGCGAGGCTATGACCACCAACAGTCTAGCTTTAAGAGCTGTATTAAATCAGCAACTTCTTCATAAAAATACATGGAGGACAATGACCTTATTTTCCCTAATTAGTTCATAACCTCATTCGTTGTTATTTTCCTTGAATTTCTTCTTCTCCAGACTTATAATGCTTTCTTATGTCTCTGTTGTTTTCTGGCTGGGAATGCAACTCCCTGCTCTGGATCAACCTAGCCTCATCAATACTGAAGATAAATGCCTACTCCTCTTTTAAACCGCAATTACAATTTGCTTTGTTTGTCCACCACATCCTCTCCCTGTGCTCAGACACATAAAACTCTTATATTGGGCATCCTCTCCCTGTGCTCAGACACATAAAACTCTTATATTGTATTTTACTTGCTAATTTACCTGACTGCCTCTAGGCTGTCGTCTCTCTACAATTTAATATACAGTTTAGTCTAGCTTACTGATTTTTAAGTGTGGTCTACTGACCAGCTAATGGCATCATCTATGACCTTATTAGAAACAAAAATTCCCAGATCCCATCACAGGCATACTAAATCATAAGTTCTGGGCTGATATCCAGAAATCAGAAGACTCCAGTGAGTTTTGGATATCTTTAAGTCTAGCAGGTCATTATTATTCCTGTGAACCTAATTATGACAGGCTTCTCTACTGATTAATGTGTCCACTGTTTAATGACTTCTCTGTATATAAGGACTGAAAGTTTATGTTTTGATTTATACATAGATGATATTGGAACTCATTGACAATAATGTAATTTTTAAGCATTAGCATGTTATAATATGTTTAGAATCTATTAGTTGACCCTAGATTTGAATATATATTACATTTTCATGAACAAAAGCTATATTTTTTCAGTAGAAAACTACTTCCTTCAATGAGTATTAGGACAACTATCATTTAACTCTACTTACATTTTGTTCATTTTCTGTTACACAGGTGAATTGGATACAGGAGAATATTATAAAAATAGTTGAAGCAATCAATAAGTATATTTACACTTATTAACCATGTAAAACAAGAGATGTTTCTTTACCCTGCTATGACTTTTTTGTAATCCTTAATTTGGGGACTTGCATTTTGGCTCTTGATTTATGCAGTTGCTCCATTCACCCTCCCCATCCATGTACAATGGCAATTTGAAGAATACCTTATATTTGAGGCATATTGTAGTATTTGTGACTTTAACAATATTTGGTAGCCTCTCTTGTTTCAAGTAATCCCCAAGATAGAAATTCATAGTGTTTCCCCACTGGAAATAATTGGTGAGGCTGCTTGCTAAATTGCAAAAAAAAAAAAAAAGGGGGGGGGAGGAGAAATCATAATAATCATTACTTAATCTTCATGTAATACTTTTCACTTAAACTTGTTAATATATTTGCACTCAATGGGGACTAGAGCCAAAAATGTAGGAAAATCAATAGGTTTGGAAGATTAAGGAAATTCAGGAAATCTGAAAAGCTATCAATTCTACAGTGGATGTCAGAACTAAAATGGCAAGAGGCATTGGGGAACAATAGCAGTGGATATGCTGAAAAGCAGAATAGACATTATTATTTTTAAAGATAAACTGTTTCATTTTTGTTTTAGCTGAGATCTGCACTATTTTTATCAATGGATTTCCAAATATGTATTTTGTAATTAGAATAGTAAATGTGAAAATATTACTCATTCTAAAGGTGAGGAGATAGAGGTACTAGCAAAGGTAATTCTAACACTATAAATTTTTAAAACATACATTTTATTCATTTTTAACATATTTATACATTTCTTTTCTAGATCTTGCAGGTTTTGAGTTCATCTTACATATATCAGGTTGTTAGTTTATTTTTCTTTGTGTTTATTTAAACTCAGCTATTTTGTTGGGTATTTCTATGAATATCACTGCGTGTTCCTCATGTATTTTTGTAAAAATCATTAACTTCAGGACTCCTGTTACTTTTTATACTGCTTGGCATAATGCTGAGCATTGAGTAGGTATTCTGTAAATATACACTGGTTAATTTGATATCTTAAAAACTTAGGGTGACTTTTCTAACATCTTTACTTCTCTAATATATTTCGTTAATGTGACCTATTTAACCTTGTACTAATCATTATCATTCTTTTCTTTTCTTTTGAATACCAGGTTGTTGTAAATGCTCTCATAGGTGCAATTCCTTCCATCATGAATGTGCTGCTTGTGTGTCTTATATTCTGGCTAATATTTAGCATCATGGGAGTAAATTTGTTTGCTGGCAAGTTCTATGAGTGTGTTAACACCACAGATGGGTCACGCTTTCATTCAAGTATAGTTTCAAATCGATCTGAGTGCTTGGCACTTATGAATGTTAGTCAAAATGTACGATGGAAAAACCTGAAAGTGAACTTTGATAATGTTGGACTCGGTTACCTGTCTCTGCTGCAAGTTGTAAGTGACTCCTTTCATAAATATTTGATATTTTAGTGGAAACTGGATGATGGACATAAGTCATTCTTTACATAATATCAACTAGAAATTAAAGATAAAACAATCAGTGATTTTAAAAGCAGATTTGGTTTTCCTTAAAACATGTACTACAAAATTGAGTTAAGAAATTATTTCTGTTGCATTTGAGTTATTAGTCCATAAATGACTTCTTGATGTTATCCCCCAGCCACAATCATTGCACCACTTAACTATTACTCCAAAATTTACTATCAATTTTATACTCAGTAATGAGTACGTCCCACTAATAATGAGAACTCTTATGAAATAGGCAAAATTATTTTCAACCTTTTTAAAAGATTTTTCTTCTTCCTCTGCTAGAAAAATAAAAGTTTATGTGTACATTCACAGGCAACTATAACAACCTGGAAATGACTAATTAAGACTTAAGTTTCTAATGTGATTTGGGAAGATGTCCTCTTTGTTTTTGACATAGCATCTTTATATTGGTGTTTTGAAATACAGTCAAAGTTAGTAGTTTAATATTAAGTGTTTTAGCATTCAATAAACTAAACTCACTTATGACTATTTTTGAGTATGAACTCCATATTCAGAATCTACATGTGTTGTATTTACAGGCTACATTTAAAGGATGGATGGATATTATGTATGCAGCTGTTGACTCTGTTAATGTAAGTATTGGTGAACCTACCACTAAACTCTGCGACATTTTCAAGCTCCTTTGTTTTGGCCAGAAGTTTTTAAACCATAGCTCAAGGAGCTCTTTGTATGCATATACATGGTAAAGAACTTCTGCCTAATAGCCTGGTAGTTACATGTGCAGGATTTGAAGACAGATTTAATAAAATTCTGGATTGACCATAATCATGAACATTTTGCAACTGATTTTGAGCAAATTTACTCTTAGTCTATTGTTCTGTAAATAGAAAAAAAAAATCATGCCTACCTAGTGAAGTTGTTCAGATGATACAACAGGAAAATAAAAAAAAAAGGGCATTTAATGAAGCCTTATACTAATAAGGTATCAGCATATGTTAATTTATCAGACTAAAAATGAAATTGCATTTTATCCATCATTTTAATTTTTATATTTTAAAATGCTTTAGATGAATTTATGTCAAGTAAGTTTCACATTAAGAAAGTCTGAACATCACCAGCTAGTTCATGTTGCCCAAAAAATCAAGTGAAGACATTTCTATACCAAATAAAAAAAATCAGCGAATTTTATGTAAATATAACATTATCTCTTTCACTGCTTTTCTCTGGAAAAAAACTCATACTTTTGGTCACTTTCTTACTACAGTGTTCTAACAATGTGAGAACAAGTCTTACTTATGCTTAATACTTTGCAGCCATTTGAAGATTATATTTATGTACATAAAGAGTATATAGTACATATTTAATATGAATAAATTTTCAGGAATGATTATGTTGAGCCTCAACAATGCTATAGCATCAGAAAAGCCAAGTTAACCTAGGGTAGTTCTGTTTAGATTATCTTCTCAAAAAGTGTGAAAAGGAAAAAGCCAAATGTGACTGTCAATGTACCACTAAATTTTCTTAATTTTATAGGTAGACAAGCAACCCATGTATGAGTACAGCCTCTACATGTATCTTTATTTTGTCATCTTTATCATCTTCGGTTCATTCTTCACTTTGAACTTGTTCATTGGTGTTATCATAGATAATTTCAATCAACAGAAAAAGAAGATAAGTATCTTAAGTTTTTTTTATTGTACTAGAAACAAAGAATAGTTATTTTCACAAAAATGTAATGCGAAATTTAGTTTCATGTTAACTAATTATTTCCTTTATTTGCTTCTCAAATAATTGGCCAGTATATATTTATAGGTATGCTTAATCTTATCATCTGCATAGAAAATATCTTCTAAGCCATAACTTCTTACATAGTATACAGTATTCAGTTTTTTTATAATGTTCTCTATTTGAATAACCAAAAATGTTCACTATTCAAAACACATTTTATAAGTATTCATTATATTCTAAGATATTACTTTGTGTGGTGTGTGTTGGGCTAACACTGGAAGGAGCACAAATTAAAATGTGGTTTCTGAGATTGAAGAGTTTCTGTAGAAAAAATAATATATAAGTAATGAAAATTAAGATTTATTGAATGTTGCATATAAGGCACTCTCCTGAAATTTCTGCTTCTCTAATATTCACATCAGCTGTATTAGTTTTTTAGAACACCAGTAACTAAGTACCACAAACTGGGTAATCTCAAGCAACAGAAATTTATTCCCTCACAATTCTAGAGTTTAGAAGCTGAAATTAAATGATTTAACCCTATTGGCAGTGTCATTATCTCTTCAGAGTCTCTGGGGGAGAGGCCTTCCTTACACCTTCCACTTCTGGTAGTTCAATGTTCCTTGGCTTGTAGCAACATAACTTCAGTCTCTGTAGCTGTGGTCATATTGCCTCTGTCTCTTGTTTCTTCTTATCAGACATCAGACACTATCTTAGTGATATGAGGAAACATCTAGACAATGATTCTGATTTTAACTAGATTTATTTTTATTTCTCTACCTTGGAGGTCAGGACATCTTTATGACAGAAGAACAAAAGAAATATTATAATGCAATGAAAAAGCTGGGATCCAAGAAACCACAAAAGCCAATACCTCGACCAGGGGTAAAAAAAAAAAATCGAATGTTTGTAGCAATAACATAATGTACAGCAGTTTCTTTAACATAAATGCAGATCTTTTGATATATTAAACAAAATTGCTTGTAAAATTGAATTTATGTATTTTTAACATTATCATAGCTTTTATTTTTATCAAAGCTTTTAATATTTCTATGACAGAGTGGTTATATATACTTTTATGTCAGTTATATATACTTTTATGTCAGTTATACAACTTCCTACTAGTAAAATGGTTTTACTAGTAGGTTTTACTGTGATCTAAGAAATTCAAACTGAATTTATTTTTTATTGAAATTTATCCAAATGGTGAATTTATGATGTAGTGATTACTATCAGTATGATGACATTAACATTTAGATCTTTGATATTACATCAAATAGCAAGAGAATCAGGAGGATTATTTATTAACCTAAACTTTATCCTACTGTAGAGTCAAAGACCAGAATAGACTCAACTGAGAATTTGAGTCTTACAGTTAAAAGAATATTTGTATTCCTCCAAGTTAAAAAAAAAATGTTTAAATGCATTTCAATTTAGACTAAGTATCCATTACTAAAGAGCTATGGATAAAAGACAGAGAGCATCCTACATCCCACCCAATTAGTACATGGCTGGCTTTGTAAGGATCACTTAGCACTTTTTAAACATTCTTATACTCTCACCCAAACTGCTAAGTCGTAATTGATGGATTTAAAAGTCTTAGATTAAAGTTTTTTGAGTGCCATCTTTGATCTTGATAATAATGCTTTAAAACTTGATTGTGCAACTATTAGGGGCCTTTACAATTTTTCTTTTTTTTATGGAAGGCATACTAGCAATGAGATTGATCTATAGTAAAGATATATATGGAAACATTGTATATATACAAAAGTTAGGATAATAAACTCTCTGATATATTAGTTCAAAACTATGTGACATTAGTTAAAACAATAACAAAGCAAAATTTAGAGACATACCCTAAGTTATGAAATTGAGATTTTCATAGTAAAATTATCTTTTTTTTAGCCATGATAATTCATATATAATACTAGGGTAGATAAGCTTAAAAGCTTATGTTACTATGCAAGGTTAACTAAAAACTGGTCCTAGATACTGAAAGTCAGCAATGACAAAAATTTTCATTGATTTATATTTAACCCATTATTAACATTTCTTAGAAAAGTAAGATCCTATGACCAGGGATAATTTATGAAATTTTTAAAGATGATTTGCTTTTAACTAATGTGATGATTTGTGTATACAACTTATAAAATGTACATTTACATTCCACTTTTTCGCTTGTGTCTTTACAGAACAAGTTTCAAGGATGTATATTTGACCTAGTAACTAACAAAGTTTTTGATATCACTATCATGGTGCTTATCTGCCTCAACATGGTAACCATGATGGTAGAAAAAGAGGGGCAAAGTACCTACATGACTGATGTTTTATATTGGATAAATGTGGTCTTTATTATCCTTTTCACTGGAGAATGTGTGCTGAAATTGATCTCCCTCAGACACTATTACTTCACTGTGGGATGGAACATTTTTGATTTTGTGGTTGTGATTCTTTCCATTGTTGGTAAGACCATTTATTTATCTCAATTAAACAAGCTCCACAGATATTTAGAGAATTTTCTGAATTACTCCGTGTAAATTTACTTTTGATTAAGTCAGTTGCATGAAAGAATGAAGAAACTTTAAGAGCAAAAGTAAATAAAACTACATAAGAATCATGGGATTCATACCATAGTCTTCAAATGTTTTTCATTTGATGAAAGCATATTGTAGTCCTTGGTACTGAATTTCCAAGATTAAATAAACTTCACTAAAGTGGCAACTGTCTTTTTATATTGTCCAAATCTGAAATCACATCCAGTTTTAGTACATATGAGAATTGCCTCCTGATTAATAATAACATTAATAGCCAGAGTATCAGCAGTTCTTACAAATTCTTCCTGAATTCAAAGTGAAGATTTCAAGAAATATCAACTTCATTGCCTATGGTGCAAATCTATATAATTCAATAATTGTTCAAATAATCTGCCATATCTATGAATTACAGTACATGCTTCCTTCTTGATTGCTATGGTCACTTTTCTGTCTTTCTGTTTTTTATCATCTACACATGCTTTTCCCAATATTTTAGCATTGCATTTATTTTTAGAATTAGAGATTGTAAAGCTCATATAGTTCAAACTCAACTTACAAATAATTAAATAGGCAACAAATATTAACGTTCACATGACCTAAAACCACAATATTGATGACTGTAAAATAGAGCAAATTATATTCATTTTGTATTATATTGTGGCAGTCATTAAAAATAGGCAAGAATTGGGCCCTCCCTGGTGGCACAGCAGGTTAAAGCACAGCACTAAGAAGCTAAACCCACTTCAGCATGAGTTCGAACCCCAGCCCTGGAGGTGGCCCACAGGGCATGGTAGATCTTTCCTGACCCATCCACCACTCCCCTCAGCAGTGTACTGTCAACCTGCTCTGCTCCCTACTCTGTCTCTGGTGAATCCTCTCACCACTCCTGTACCTCTGGCCTGTACACCAAGTTCTGTATGCATAAATAAATAAATCATTTAAATAAATAGACAAGAATCAACTAAAAAATGGATTCAGCTAGTGTTCAGTGGTACAAATTTTAAATGACATGTGCCAACATTAAATCTTTTATGTAGAAAAAAAGATTACATATTTTTGGGTGAAAATAATAAAAAGAATGACAGAATTGGTGAATATGTGAAATGTGGACACTTTTCTATACCAAATTTCTTGAGATTGATTTGGTAATAGTTGGCATGAAATTTTGTAATTTGGCATGGAATTTTATAATGAAATTGTGATTATCTGACCTAATAATTTCTACTAATATATTATAAAAAAATATTCCTGCTACCAGTAATAAACATGTATGTATTTGGATATTCAGTTAGGCCCTCAAAATCAAAACCATACATTTCCTCAGTATCTTATATATGTATTTTCTCAGTATATGTATATATATACATATATATACACACACACATATATACATATATATACACATATATATATACATATATATTTCCTCAGTATATGTATATATACACACACACATATATATATATATTTCTTCAATATATATATAAAATACTGAGGAAATACATATATATACACACATACATAATACACACATATATTTATGAAATATTACTCAACTAGGAAATCATCTTGTCATTTGTCTGGAAGTATTTCCTTGACCTATAATTGACTAAAACAGATTATTGAAAAAAAGCTTACATCTGTGTCTGTGCGCTTTCATCATGATACACAACAAAATATTAATAATAGTTCTGCTTGGTGATATTTCAGGTGACTTATGTTTACTTTTCAGTACATACTGTTACTTAAATTTTCTTCCTGAGTAGGTATTATCCTTATAATTAAAAAAATTATTATGCAGGCCTACCTGGTGGTGCAAGAGGTTAAATACAACACTGTGAAGCTATGGGCAGAGTTCAATCCAGGGCCAGAGAGGTGACCACATGGCACAGGAGACCTCTCCTTTCTAGCCTGCTGTTCCACTCAGCAGTGTATGTCAGTCAATCTGCCTGTTCTCCCCACTCTGTCTCTGGTGAATCCTCTCTTCTCCTCACACCTCTGGCCTGTACCCCAGCTCTTGTATGCATACATAAATAAATCTAAATATATAAAATAAAAAAATCATTATGGAGGGGAAAAAATAACATCCATAAATTTAATTTAAAAAAAAAGTCATAGTAGTTAACTGAAATAAATTTTCTTTGGGGGCACACAAATCTTTATTATGATTTTGATATAAAATGACAGTTCCAAAATCATGAGATAAGATGGCAGATAAAACTATTAAGAGACATGATTTTCTTTAGCATGAATATTTCATTTTAATTCCTTTCCTCCTCACCAGGTATGTTTCTAGCTGATATAATAGAAAAGTATTTTGTGTCTCCTACCTTGTTCCGAGTGATCCGACTTGCCAGGATTGGCAGAATCTTGCGTCTCATCAAAGGGGCCAAGGGGATTCGCACGCTGCTCTTTGCGCTGATGATGTCCCTGCCTGCGTTGTTTAACATCGGCCTCCTGCTCTTCCTGGTCATGTTCATCTACGCCATCTTTGGCATGTCCAACTTTGCCTATGTTAAAAAAGAAGCTGGAATTAATGACATGTTCAACTTTGAAACCTTTGGCAATAGCATGATCTGCCTATTCCAGATCACCACGTCTGCCGGCTGGGATGGGTTGCTGGCGCCTATTCTCAACAGTGGCCCTCCCGACTGTGACCCTGAAAAAGACCACCCTGGGAGCTCAGTGAAGGGAGACTGTGGGAACCCATCTGTTGGGATTTTCTACTTTGTCAGTTACATCATCATATCATTTCTGGTCGTGGTGAACATGTACATCGCTGTCATCCTGGAGAACTTCAGCGTTGCTACTGAAGAAAGCACTGAACCCCTGAGTGAGGATGATTTTGAGATGTTCTATGAGGTTTGGGAGAAGTTTGATCCGGATGCCACCCAGTTTATAGAATACACCAAGCTGTCTGATTTTGCAGCTGCTCTGGATCCTCCTCTTCTCATAGCAAAACCAAACAAAGTCCAGCTCATCGCCATGGACCTGCCCATGGTCAGTGGAGACCGGATCCACTGCCTGGACATCTTATTTGCCTTTACAAAGCGGGTTTTGGGTGAAGGTGGAGAAATGGACTCTCTTCGGTCACAGATGGAAGAGAGGTTCATGTCTGCAAATCCTTCTAAGGTGTCCTATGAACCCATCACAACAACACTAAAACGTAAACAAGAGGATGTATCTGCTACTGTTATTCAACGTGCTTACAGACGTTACCGCTTGCGACAAAATGTCAAAAATATATCAAGTATATACATAAAAGATGGAGACAGAGATGATGACTTGCCCAATAAAGAAGATATGATTTTTGATAATGTTAATGAGAACTCAACTCCAGAAAAAACAGATGCAACACCATCCACCGTCTCTCCACCTTCATATGATAGTGTAACAAAGCCAGACAAAGAAAAATATGAGACAGACAAAACAGAAAAGGAAGATAAAGGGAAAGATGGCAAGGACAGTAAATAAAGCTTCACTTCTGCTATATTGTTTACAGCCTGTGAAGGTGATATAATTGTGTTAATGAGACTCTTTTAAAGGGGTCTATGCCAAAACTCTTTTAATCAAAATATTCTCAAAATTAGTGCATTCACTAGCTCTGATTCCCTAAAATAGTTGGACAGCATTCACAGATGGCTATTTTTGCAGCAGTAAAAAGTTGTAAGAGTCACACTATAGGGGATGATTACAAGAAACAAAAGTGATTTCATTTTATTTGCTTTTAATAAAGTAAGAGATCATGAGGAAAATATTCACATCTGCCTTGTCATCTTTTCACATAACTGTTCATCTTTTCCATATAAATATACTCACACAAACATCTATTATCTGATATCTACAAAAGTATTTTGCTTTGGTTTTGTAATCAAATGCCCTGGTAAAAGGATTGGACATTAGTAATTAATGCTTAGTTAACACACTTTGTTATTTAGAGCAAGATTCTTACCCATGTATGGAGGTCATTCTGTGTTCGAGGTGCTTAAATTTATTCTCCATTGCATTAGAACCAAGTTATATATGCCTGTAAAATGTCATGGGATTAAAACATTTATAGGCAATTCAACAAATATTGTCCATCCATCTTGACTCATGCATCAACCCGGATAACCCTCACCTTGTGAGTATTGTGTTTCATAGCCCACATATACATATATATGTATATGTATGTGTATGTATGTATACACACATGTATGTATCTTTAATGTTCATAAAAAACATGACAGACTATTCTAGGTACATACCACAGTCTTCAAAATAAAATACATGAAAAAATTTGAGAAAATATGCAAGTAAAGAAAACTTTACTATTTGTAAAACATGACTCTGGGCTGTGCAGCCCCAAAATACTGATCATGACGCAGTTCAGTGTGTTTTGTCACACTTTTCTACTCTCTTACCTATTGCTTAGTTAGCCTTAAGTGCTAAGCAAAGTTGGTTTCCCTTCATTGAAGTGCCTCCTGATAATCAGAGATCGATTTGATAAGCTACATGTTTGAACAGAAGACAACATAGGCACAGTGTTTACTGCACCACCTAAATACCATCCTGAATGTGTATGGCAAGTTTTAATTCATAACACATGGCAGACTTTCAACACAGATTTATGTTTAGTGTAAGTGAGCAGTGAACAGATTCATGCCAACTTTATTGCCACTAACTTACTTCCTTACTTGTACAAGTAATCCTTTTGCCTCTTCATTCTTTGCTTGGTAAGGAAATTGTTATTTTCTGCTTAAAATTCTATCACTCTGCAGCATATTGTGCAGCACTCATTAAAGTTGCCTGAAAACCTATAATTTACCAAATACATATTCATTTTACACTAGCTGTTGTCCTCCTATGCTTTATGTATCTAGCTTTAAGAAATTCTTGTCAGCAGTGACTTGAGAAGGAACAGCCATGATCCATTTTTTCATGAGTTTATCCAGGAATGAGATATTCTATCAAATTATTCATGCACAGGCAAGAATTGGGATACAACACTAGAAAGTTTTATTTAGAAGATTTTGTGGGAGTTTTCAAAGCAACTACATTTCAGCCATTTTTAAAATTAAAATTAAAAATTTACATTTTCTATAATAAGTCCTTAAAACACATTTTTGTTTTGACTGGTTAATGATTAAGGAAATTTAATCATACCTAATAAGAATGATGAGTAGAAAATGAGCAGTTGAAAGAGAGAGAGTAAGAAACAAAAGAGATACTTCCATGTAATTCCTATCTAGAATGTTTTATAAACAGTGATGTATTTTCTAACACCCATAAGAAAAATGATCACTTCTAAATATTTGTTATAAGATACATATGAAATTAAATCTAGGGCCAAAGATTCTTTATATCTACAGTCAAACATTAATCTTCAATTTGAGCCACTTTATATAATGTGAAAGATACTATCAGTGTTTTCCTAGACAATGTAGAACATTGATCAGATACCTTCCAAGTCTGTTGAAAATAGGTCTTCACAGTTTAATTAGGAAATCATACAAAATATATTACATTTTTTAAAATATCAAATTAAGAAATTACTATTATCTTAAATTTGAATTCAGACTATCCTGATTATATTAAGCCTATATAAATATAGCTGCATTTGTTTTTATGTTATATGAAAATATGTATAGTGGGAAGACAGGTTTATGTGTGATTTACTATGTTTTACATTGTTTGATTTTAATGTAAAATTAAAAAGATGACTCTAGTTCATCAATACCATTTCTTCTTAGCTTTTAAAATAATATTACATAGCTGCTCTTCCTCCTATTTATGCTGAACTGTGTGTGATTTTTAGAAAAAATATATATACATAAAACCTACTTGTTTTATGTATATATATTTCCCCAGGATGATGTCTAATTGTGGCTTTTTATCAAATAAAAACAATATTTATAACTAAAAAGCCATTTTAGTACAGAGTAAGCTTGAAATAAAATTAGACCTCTCTTGGTGTAGGTTGCTGTTTGGTACTAATCATGAGCTGTCAGCCTCCAGAAGGCACTGTCATGCTCCAGTTTCCATTAATCACTGAATCATCATATCACCTAATGATTTAGTTACATTAAAACTTACAATAGTAGGGAAATGACCAGATCTGAACACAAATCCACATATACTTTTGGATAAAAGTGGGAGAATCTTCTTTTACCATTTTGACTGTTAAATACTTGCAAAAGGCATTTGATTTGTGGTTGTTTCTAAATGCTGACTGTTGCAAACCTCAACCCAAAATCTTCAGCATGATTTTATAAAATTTTGATAGCTTTATTAAAAGAAGTTAAGATAAAAGGCATCTATGTAAATAATGCAATTCTAAATAGCAATTTTGGAGAAATGTTAATGAAAGTCATAAAAGGGCCTAAATTATTAATAGAATGTCCAAGTAACTGGCCTGGATTTAGGACCTATGTATAGAGGCCACCAGTTTTTTAAATATTTGGTTTATTGTGTTCTTGAGGGAAATAATCAAATTTGCTTCATAAAAATTAATGAATAGTCACTATTATAATAGTGCTGTTTTCATAGAATTCTTCACAAATTTCATACAGCTATGAATGCTCAAATGTTTAAATTTGTCCTAAATTATATTGTAGCAACACTTGAGACACATTGTAAGAGAATCTAAAAATAAAAGTCCAAAAATAAAAATATGTTTCCATGTATTTTCTGTCTCTGTGACAATAACCTTTAAAGTAATAAATTCCTAAATAAGTTGTATCTACTGATAGTTTTTTAATTACTGAAGATGACAGTTGCAGATGTCTTATGAAGTCTTCTAGAAAAAGAAAGATGGAGATATTTCAAAACAATTCATTAGTACCTGTGACAGAGTGTGTATATGACCAGAAAATTCAGATAGAAAGTGAAAATACATACTTAGTCACACAATTATCAATATGCAACTCCATTTTGTAATAGTATTATGAGGTAGTATAGTATACATAAATGACTAAGGACTTAAATTCTCTGACCAGTAAATGTTTAATAATGGCTTTCCTGGAGGAAATACTCTTTTTTTTTTTTAAGATTTATTTATTTATGCATTCAGAACTGGGGTGCAGGCCAGAGGTGCAGGGGTGGTGAGAGGATTCACCAGAGACAGAGTGGGGAGCAGAACAGGCCTACTGATGCAGTACACTGCTGAAAGGAGCAGCAAGCAAGACAGGAGAGGACTGTTGTGCCATGTGGGTGTCCTCCCAGGGGGATGAGGAATGAACTCCTGAAGCAGCTGAGGCTAGCTTGCAGTGCTGTGCTTTCACCTGCTGGAGGAAATACTCTTATTTGTACATATTTGCATATAGTTTTTGCCAGCACATTTCAAGCAAGCACTGAAGTGACTGAAAGTTTAGATAAGAGGTGGGCACCCTCAGACCCCTTTGACTATTCTAAACTGGATCCAGCCCACCACTGACTCACCCTGTGCCCTAATCACCAGGAAAAAGGGGAGGTTCCAGGTTCCCTGCCCCACCCAAAAGGAGGGTGGAACTGAGCAGGGAGGAGAGGAACCTAGAGAGGAGCCTGAGGAGGAAGTAAGCTGGGATGGAGATCCTGAAGAAGGCCTGAGGGAAGCACATGGAGCAGAGATGTGTGAAGAAGCGGCTCTTGTTTCTTGGCCCCCAGACTGGTTGAAAAAATGTGGGTGAGAGACCTGTTGGGGAGGTTGATGATGGCAGCGTTTATCTTGATTTGGATTTTGTCCTTTTCCCCCTGACTTATCTGGCATTTCTGATCCTTTTCTATGGGTCCCCTCCAAAAGATGCTTTAGACTTGTGGTGGGCTTTCAGGCCTTGCTTTCTGCCAGTCCCTTTTGGGTAGACTTTTACCTATGAGAGATGGGTAACTTTGGGTGTTTGATTTAGAAACTATATTCTTTGTCTTTTCTGTATTGCACACTAATTGCATTATAATTCCTTTCCATTAAAAGTCTTAAATTGGCCCTCCCTGGTGGGGCAATGGGTTAAAGCACCGCACTAAGAAGCTAAAGTCACTTCAGCATGAGTTCAAACTCCACCATCCCCGGGAGGTGACCAAATGGAGGCAGACCTCTCCAGGCCCTCCCGTTGTTCCCCTCAGCAGTGTACTTCATTCATCTGTCTGTTCTGCGCCCCACTCTCCCTGGTAAATCCCCTCACTGCCCCTGCATCTCTGGCCTGTACCCCAGTTCTGTATGCACAAATAGACAAATCTTTAAAAAAAAGTCTTAAATATTTTGTCTTGATGCAGCAGATGGCAGAACCTATTTATAGCAGGCAGGTTTGGGGGTTCAGAGGTACCTCTCTCCCCCTGCCCTATAACAGGAGGTCAGGAGTAGAAAAATTGCGAAGGAGGCACCACAAGACCAGAAACCTATTGCACACAATGATAGAAACTGGAGGTGGGGGTAGTAGTGATTAACGTACTTGTTATGGAGATGGAGAGTCTTTGTAGAGAATCCCAGGTCTTACTAGTCCCACCCTTGACCTAATTAGGTTAACAAAAGTTAACAGGTCCACAAAGGAATGAGCCCCTAGAAAAAAGAGAAGACTGTATCAATACCATCTCTGCACTGACCAGAGGCAGTTGTCCCTCTGCCTCCCTGTGCCTATGCAGGTGCCCCTGGCCAACTTCTCTCTCTGTAGGTCAGCAACCCACCTGCCAGCCTGTGACCTGTGAGCATGCTGGTCCTTCTCTTCACTGACCTCTCCCTCTGCAAGGCCGAACAGGCAGCTCTGCCCCCATGGCTGCCTGCTGTGACTTGCAGGCCTCTCTTTTAGCAAACTCATCCCTTTAGCAAACTCTCCCCTTTCTGGCAGCTCTTTCTGTCTGCTTGTGTCTGTGCGAGCATTCTTTACGTTTCCCTTCCTTTTATAATAAACCTGTCCTTTTGGATGTAACTACTGATACAGTGAATGGGCTCTCAGATTTGCCCTCTTTGACAAATTTATGACGGAATTGGTTTTCCCAGAGCTCTTAATTGACTGTGGGTTTACTTTTGTTTTTTCTCTCCTTTCCTTGCAGTTTCTCTTCTCTTGACAGGTTTAGGGTCAAGGAAAGGAACCCCAAACAAAAGCAAATAGTGAGAAAGCTCACCAGCACCCCAACTCCTATTCCTCCCTGTGCTGCACCCTGCCCCCTCCCCATTACTCTTGCCGATTCCTCATTTTTGTTTGTAAATAAAGGCTGATGCCCACTGGTCTCCATCCCAGCACTAACTTTTACTCCCTCCCCTTTGCGGACTCTCACCCACCTCCCCTTTTTCTTTGTTGAACGTTGTATAAATAGCCCTGTAACTTGCCAAAGAGCAGGAAGGTGGTCTTTCGGACATGAGTCTGCTGCCCCCCTCATTTGTCCACAAATAAAACCACTTTCCTTTCCCTCAAACTCTGTTTCCTTTTATTGGCTGAGGGAAACGGAGACCGGCGATCAGTAACACCACCACCTCTGTCTCAAGGAGAAACTTGCCCAGGAAACTAGCTGTTTGTCAGTAAATCTTCGCATTTGGTCACTCCCAACACTAACTAGGGCCACTGAAAGGGACCCCAATCTCCGAACCCATCTCCAAAACTGATTTCACAAGGACAGCAAAAACATTTTATCTCCAGTTTTTCCTATGCTCCAGCAGCCCAGAAAACTGATTTGTTAGCTCTAAGTCAGAGATGAGGAAAGAAATGAGGGGACATTTATTTCCCATATATTCTCCAAAGAAGTGAAACCAAAGTTGGGCCCTCCCTGGTGGCACAAGTTGTTGAATCTCAGTACCGTGAAGCTACCCACAGCCACTGTAGCAAAGGTTTGATTTTGCTACAGGGAGCAGACACACATGGTGCAGCAGACCTCTCCTGTCTCACCCATTGTTCCCCTCAGGGTGTATTTTGGTCAATGCGCCTATTCTGTTCCCTGCTTTGTCCCTGGTGAATCCTCCCACCTCTGGACTGTACTGCAATTCTTTTTTTTTTAATAGTTTATTCTTACATCATTTTGTACATTTTTTATCTCAATTGTAATCCCCGTTATACCCCAATTCTTGTATGCATTAAATAAATAAATCTTTAAAAATATATATGATTGCTTAATGATTAAAACAGAAATGAAACCAAGTTCAAATCCAGATCCCTCTGACTCATGAGACCTCATATTTCATTTCAGGAAATGATAGTCAAAAAAGGTCACATCCGGCAAAACCGGTAAAATCACCTCATTATAAAGCTTTCCGAAACCACTGCAACAGGAGTTCCCTCCCGGCCAGGAAGCTGACCCACCTGGCGCAGCAGACCTCTCCTGACCCAGCCACTGCTACCTTCAGCAAGAGTGTATTTTGTCAACCTGACTGTTCTGCTCCCCACTCTGTCTCTGGTGAACTCTCTTAACCCCTGCACCTCTTGCCTGTACCTTAGTTCTGTAAGCATAAATAAATAAATCTTTAAAAAAAGTCACACCCAATAAACTGAAACTAAACCAAGCAACACACAGCAACAAACAAAACAAAAGCTTGGTTAGTGTTAAGGTGCTTATGATCTTGGTTATTTTCTGAATACCCCAGATATCTTGCTGATGTGCAAATTATAATACTACTTTTGGGGGAATAGCATGTCCTGGATGAACTCCACTCACTGATGTTTTATGGACTCCACCCCCACCATCAAGTCAAAGAGATCCCAGGCACCAAGTACTCCACTGCCATCGAGCCATGAACCTGCCATCACTCCTGACTTCTAATCCAGAAGCTGGGAGCTAAGGGTGGCGTTAAGCAGCCATGCTTGGCATAAAGCTGAGCACAAGTGGCCTGGAGGGAGACTTCGTTTTTCCCATCTTCAGCCTGCATCCAGGGTCCAGCTTGTGCAACATTCAGGCAGCAGGTATTGACCAATTAATCTCCCTCTTACCCCCATTCTTCCTTTCTCTAGCTGGGCACCCATTCTTTGCATTCCTCTTACAAATACCTTTCTATGTGAGCCTACACTTGGGTCTTGTTCTGAGTTTTTAAACTGTGGTAGTGGTAGTCACACCTGGACCACATCAATTGTAAGTGAAGGGTGTAATTAGATGGATCGAGAATTCTAAAAGTAGATTAGAATTCAGTGGACCAACAAACTGTTGCAAACTCTGTTTATTGCCTTCTTGTTTTTTGACTCCTCTAAATATTTGTAATCACTGAAAGAAGAACTACATCAAGCAAGATGTGTCTATTTGTTTAGCATTTCTTAAAAAAAAATCAGTATGCAGAGTAAAACTGTGAGATGGTGAGGAAGTTCAGTCTTGGCAGATAGAATCTTCGTCTGCCAGGGGCAAAGGAAAGGAGGTGACTGATCTCCAACTAAACCCAGGTTTCTCAGACATTAACACATGTCAGAATCATAGATTGCTGGGTTTCACCACCAGTCTCTGGTTTTGTAGATCTGGAAATATGCCTTTCTAACAAGTTCTCAGGGGATGTAGAAGTTTTTCAATCAGTGCCCTCATTTAGGGATGCTTCAGCCATCGGGAAATCTGTGTATACTTTACAGCTGGAGAAGTGCTGGCGGTGATCCCTCCTCTGAGGTGGTCACTGCACGGTGCTTAACTTCCACCCCTGAGATTTGCTGTAGTTGTTTGGGGGCCGGGGGGCGGGGCAGCATGTATTCTAATGTGCAGCTAAAATCAAAAACTAATGAAATTTGCATGGCTTTTAACCCATAGGTATTATGTTCTTTACCCACAACTGTCTCTGCCTACTCCTAAAACTGACCTAATCAGAACAATCATTTCTTCAGTTTCCTAGTTGTATTGTGTGTTGAAGGGTCAAAGGTGAGAAAGCCAACTGAGATGTCCAGTAAATGACCTAAGTTATGACTTAGGAAGTTAACATGTGGTCTCTCTCAGTCTCTGCTATTCACTGCATATGTGATCTTACATAATTGAATATGGTATTTAACACATAGGTTTTGTCTTTTGTTCTGGGCAAGTATAGAGTATAATGAGCAGTAAGTAAAGAATTGGAAAACATGAAATTATTGAGGAGTGTTATTAACAGATATAATGATAATGGTACCTATAGATTGTATATTAAAGTTAAAAAAATTAGTGCAGCATCTAGTTTAAAAGTATCCCCAGATAATTTGCTACCTGATTATCCCAAATAAGAATGTTAAACAGTAGTGACCCAAATGCTACTTGCTTTTTGAAATTAGTATTGGTTCTAGGTAATAAAATTGATTACAGTTCTACAGTATAAACATGCAACTTATTATTGTACCTTACAAGCATGTGTCTTTATAATGTTCACATGCTAAGGACAGAAACTATGAATTTTCCAAGTAAGTAGAAAATTATAATATATTATTTCTCTCCATACATGAAATTAAAGCACATTTCTTCCATTCCATTGTTAAAATGAGATGGCACTCGAACTACCCAGAGTCCATAAAATGTCTTAAAATAAATAGCAAAGAGTATTTATGAGTTCATTTTGGCCTGCCAAGTATTTCAAGTTCTTTATATAATGGCTCCATCTTGTGGTCAACAAGATAAAAGTTTTCAAGTTCCCAAATATCACTTGTTTTCTCCTTCCACAAATAATCAAACTATTGAGAGGGAGAGGGGAGGAGACCTTTAATAGCAGTACAGGGAAGAGCAGCAAATAGCTGAGCATACACAGGAGTGTCCATTATGCAAGTTTCCTATGTAATCCTTGATTTGGAAACAGTGGAAATGATACTAGAAAATAATATCACATTTGTTTTTCTGAATATGGCAGCAACATGAATAATACCTAAATTTCCAGGACTGAAGGGACTTGTGTGATTTTTTTTTAAGATTTATTTATTTATGCATATAGAACTGGGGTGCAGGTCAGAAGTGTAGGGGCGGTGAGAGGATTCACCAGAGACAGGGTGGGGAGCAGAACAGGCTGACTAATTGAAGTACACTACTGAGTGGACCAGGGGGCCTGTCAGGAGCGGCCTGCCATGCCATGTGGGTCACCTCCAGGGCTCGGAATCCAATGCACACGGAGGCGGCTGCTGCTAGCTTGCAATGCTTCTTCCTAACCCTTTACGCCACCAGGGAGAGCCCAGGAACTTGTGTGACTTTTCTCACACAAGTCATTGCCTCAGTCAATGGATCTTGAAAAGCTTTCATCAACACTACAAAGTGCCTAGGTAAATAACATCCTTCCTGATTCATATCTAATTCCTCATATTTGAAGACTTTGTTCTTAATCATGAAAAAATAATAATTTCCTTCTAAGGAAATTAAGCTATAATAAAATGTCTAAACCTATCTGAAAATTGGAGAAAATATTCTCATTTGGAGGAAAGTTATAGAAAGTAAACCTTAGAATATTATCATCTGGATCATCCTTTTGTCTTTTGTTACAATTTACTGAAATATAATTGACATGGCAATGTAAGTTTAAGGTGTGCAATGTGATATGGCACATGTATATAGGGAGAGATGTTTATCACAAGATGGTTAGAAAACAATCTTCCCCTTACATATTACCATTTTGTTATTGTTGTTATGGTGAGAACATTAAAACTTTTCTATCACAACTTTCAGATATGTAACGTAGTGTTGTTAACTGCACTTGCTGCGCTTACTGAAAATTTGCACCTTTTGGCCAATATCCCCCCCAATCCCAATCCCTCAGCCTCTGACAACTACCATTCTAATCTCTATTTTCATAAATTTAATACATCTATGTCCTAAATATAACTGAGATCATAAAGAATTTGCCTTTTTTTTTTTCTCTTTGATGTATTTCACTTAGTGAAATGTCCTCAAGGTCCATTCATGTTGTTGCATTAATGGGAAAATCTTCTCTTTTGTCATTGAAAAATATTCCTATATGTGTATGTGTGAATAGAGAGAGACAGAGACAGAGCAAGGTTGAGAGAGAAAGAGAGAGCGAACGAGAGAGCACATTTTCTTTATCCAATTATCTGTTGATGGATATTTAGTTTATTTCCATGTCTTGGCTAATTTAAATAATGCTGCCCTAACCATGATAGAACACATACACCTTTTCCTTTAGATATATATCCAGAAGAGGAATTGCTGCACCAGTTGTCAGTTGTTTTATATTGTGGTTGTCCTGATGGGCATTCCCCCCACCAGCACACCACGGTTTCTTTTCTTTCGCATCCACAACCTATGTCCTCCGAGCTCTTTTTTTGACTGTAACCACTGTAACAGGTGTGAGATGATAGCGCAGTGATTCTGATTTGCATTTCCCCAATTACTAGTGATGTTGAACACTAGTTTATGTACTTGTTTGCTTTTTGAATATTTTCTTTGAGAAAATGTCGATTCTTTTGCCCACATTTTAATTATACTGTTTGTTTGATTTTGTTGTTGTTGTTGTTATTGAGTTGTATGAGTCCTTTATTATTTTTTGGTTATTAACTCTTGTTGGATATATAGTTTATAAATATCTTTTTTTCCAATTTTCAGGTTACCTATTCATTTTGCTGTTTTTTTTTTCCCACTGAAGAAAATTTAAGTTTGATTTAGTTCTGCTTTTATTTCTTATGCTTTTCTTGTTAGATAAAAGGTAAATTTCACCAAGATCAATGCCAAGTTGTTAGTCCCTCTGTCTTCTTTTAGAAGTTTTATAGTTCCAGTTCTGATGCCTAAGTCCTTAATTCATTTTAAGTTAATTTTTGGTGAGTGGTGTAATGCATTTTATTCTTTTGCATGTTACTATCCAGTTATTCCAGCACCATTTCCCTTTCTCTACTGAGTATGTTTAGTTTCCTTGCCAAATAGTAGTTGACTATATATGTACATAAGTTTATTTCTGGGTCCTCAATTCTGTTCAATTAATCTATATATCTGTTTTATGCCAATATCTCTTTGATGAAACTGAGGTGAATCTTTTTGGCCCTACAAATCTGGGAAAGATAGACACTCACTCTCAACTTCTTTCTTCAGAAGGAAGCTCTTTCTAGCTGGACATTCCTGCTTGATACTGACTCAACTTCTTTCTTTCTAGCTGGACATTCCTGCTTGATACTGAGGATTGTTGGCATGTGAGATGGCATACTGCAGGCAAGACAAAACAGTTTTCCTTCTTTTTTTGTATCTTATTGCCAAATATTTGTTATTGTTGTTCCACTGTGTTACTATCATGTCTTAAGTGGACTCCTGAGCTATTTTTATTAATGAATAGCTGTCTAATAATTGATCTTTTTTTGGAAGGACAGTCTAGAGTTTCCTATGTCACCACTTATTTTGTGTCTGCATCTCAGAAGAATTTTGACAAATAAGACATTTTTGTCAACTTGTTTGGATAAACTATAAGAATCATTTTTTCTTGTTATCATAACTTGCTCCAAAGCCAACAGAATAAGCATGGGTAATTTATTCCACATAAGCACAACCTAGTAAAAACTATTCATTATCTTAGGAATATTGTCATGCCTGTCTATCACTATCCTGACCAACACTCTTGTATCTTTTATATTTTGTTTATTTGTGCAGTGACTTCCTGATTTGAATCTATTGGGGCATAACCTTCCCAAATTAATCTTTCTAAAATCCAGTCAATGTTTAGATAGATGATGCTGCTTGCAAATCATTGATGTGCTCCCATTATCTATGGGTTAAGATCTAGATTGATTATTCTGTTGTTATTGCTCTTATCAACTCCAACCTGCATTATCATTTTAATCCTGCATGATTTCCCTTTTCAATCCTGTCACCCCAGTTAGTCACAGCTGTTCCCCTGAATATATCATACACTTTTCTGCAATTGCCGCTTGACCTTATGCAATCTTGCCTGTACTTTATCACTCTGGGGTCTTTTCCCTTCAGTTTATCCAAGTCTTCTTAGTCATTTGAATATAACCTTTGGGGACTATAAAGGAGAGAAACTTGGCATGAATCAGGAGGTGCTACTCAAATGGGGCAGTATTTTATCAGGAGAGAAGCCAATTGAAGAAGGGCATTACCAGGAACATACTCCAAAATCAATATCAGAGGAAGGAGGCAATTTTCAATCTGCAAGTAAAATGGAAAGATCAAGAGCTCTGAGATTTGATCAAGTGAGATGCCAAGTCCGACAGTCTGAGCAAACAGAAAGTCAGAGAGCTAAGGTGAGAATTGAATTGAAGGATATAAAAGGACTGAGGTGTCAATGCCACAGGTCAGTACAGAAATATTATTTTCCCTCTCAGCTGTTCTTCTAGTTTGGTGTGGTAACCTTGGTGTGATAGTTTGGGGGATAACCTTAAATTAATAGCACTATTTTATTAGATATACTATCTTTCTTGGTCCAGTTCACTCCAGTCTTCTCTAGGCATCTATGAAATGTTCTTAGATCATTCCAATACATAGATGTTTCAGTCTCCTCTGACACCACTGCACTTATTATCGCCATTTCTCATCTAGCAATGAATTATATGATTGCCTAATGTCATCTTATTGTGATCTTATTTTTAAGACTAACATTTTTGTTTATCTGTGATTGTGGATAACAAAACGTCATTGGAGTATAAAATTAAAAATTCCTTCAGTGTGGACACATGGATCTTTTAGACCCCACTTTGCATAACATAAATATATATTTTTATAGACAAGTACTTGTTACATACTTAGGAATAAGATACTTTAATTTATTTGCCTTTGTAAGTAGGTCTAAAATGTAAGCTGGTGTAAGGTCAGTCTCTGAAATCATTTCTAGAACCATCAAACTTACCTAAGATACATATTGAGAAACAATTGTGTTGATTCAGTCTATAAGAACTATGGATGAAATTCAGATTCATACTGAAAAATGCAACATATTTTTTAGCATTCTTTGGTTACAAGCAATAAAATCAACTCTGGTTAAATTAAAGGGCAATATTTTGTTAAAAGCATAATTTGTGGTTCAAATTAATTGGAAGACTAAATAAAAGGACTTAGACAAGAAGGTATGAACAGAACCCTAAAGGTCCAAATAGAAGACCATCAGTGCACCACCATGAAAATGAAAGTCTCTGACCATTTTTCTAGATGTGTGTTCATGTTGCTCAAATCTCTGAGCCTTCAGACAGAAAAATCTACTAGATCTTACCAAAGTCAGTTGTTGACCACAGAGAGTAAAATACTTTGACTGCACAGGTATGAGGAGAAATTAAAAAGTGAATCCTAGAATTCTTACCAAAAGAAGAATGGAATTTAGACTTTCAGTGAAGAACAGCCAGAAGAGCTGTATTTTATAGTTCAGTGAATATAATGATGAGGTTTCATAAATCAAGATTCTGTGAATGAATTTTCTAATCAGTTTAGACATAAAGCAGGTGGAACAAACACAGGGCCAAGATGTTATTTAAAGCTGTAACATACTAAACCCAGGCTTTAGTCTTGGGGCAGACTTGGCCACACAATGTGAACATAGGAGCTTTTGGCCAGGAAGTCCAATCAGGTCAGTCATGAGTGCAGAGAATGGGCAGGTTGCCAGATAAGGATGCTTCCAGTATCTGGGCCTCCTGGTTACTTGGATCCACCTTTAAGGTTATGTTGGCAATGATTCTAACAGGTTCACATTGAATGGGAGTTTTGTTGTTAAAGGTTGTTGTTCTCCAGTGAAGGGAGGAAAGAATATATTAACAAAATGCAGTAATTTTGTGTTTCACGTGGATCCCTGTTACCCAAGTGGAAATTAGGTTGCATAGAATTAAATTTAAGAAAACATCCAATGGATGAGATCAACTGCTTAGTTATTCTTCAGCAACCCCAAACACAAAGGTCCTAGAAATGCTTCTTTTTAAAAAATTTAGTATTTGAATATATTACTATATCTTCAAAATATTTACCAACTGATTTTTTAAAAGATTTATTTATTTGTGCATACAGAACTGGGGTACAGGCCAGAGGCTCAGGGGTGGCGAGAGGTTTCACCAGAGACAGAGTGGGGGAGCAGAACAGGCAGATCGATGAAGTACACTGCTGAGGGGAGCAGCGGATGGGTCAGGAGAGGTCTGTCACGCCATGTGGTCACCTCTGGGGCAAGCAGGAATCGAACTCATGTGGAAGTGGCTTTAGCTTCTCAGTGCTGTGCTTTAACCCGCTGCGCCACAAGGGAGGGCCCCCAACTGATTTTATTTTGAAAAACAATAATGCCTTAAATTTGAAATTAGTGATAAATTGAATGAAGTTTATAAAGTGTGTGTTTCTCATGTTGTATTACTTATAACTGCTTCTGTTATCCTGAAGAATACAAATTATAGACAAGGGTTACTTTATAAGAAGAGTCCAACAACATTTAGCAGTAGGGTCCGAACTCTTCTGTCTTCTTGGAAAGAGAAAAACAACTATTGAAAAAATAAGATTCCCTTAGCATGAAGAGAGTTAGTCTCAGTGTGAACACCTTTTAAAGAATGATTCTAGTTGCACAATATATTCATAATTGAGCAAGATATTTTACTTTATTAGTGACTCTAATAAATCTAGACAAAAATGTAGAGGGCAACTGGAACATAAACAAATAGAGACAACAAAGTCAACTTATTTTCTTAGTATGTGGAACTGGTTATTAACCAGGGAGTTGTGCTTCATATTCTTGATAGAACAAAGAAAAAAGAAAGAATCTGTCCCATTTTCACAAACAAAGAGAGAATGGGCATTGCTAATCATGAGAAATATTTGAATCCATTATTAAATATTTGGAACTGTATTTTTAAAAAATGGCATTTGTTGTTAGTTCCATATGGAGAAGTGATTTAAACTGAGTGAAATTATTTCATTTCTTGGAGCAAAGGTCCTACAAAATAAGACATTTATGGCTTTCCAGTGACTAGGCAGAGAGACAGATTCATTATCAGCCTTTTCCTTTCTATCAGTTAGTCATGGAATAGAAAGAAATACAAGGGACATGTTTTACTGCAAAGTGAAACACTATACAATTAAATGAGAATAAAGTACAGCATATTTAAAGTTGTGCTTTCCCTACTACATTTAAATGTTTCATTCAATTCACACAAAAACATCCAGAATCTTGTGTTTTTACTCTCTCAAGCATAAGAGTTTCCACGAAAAATCAGTGAAATATTTCACATGCTATTTAACATGAATATCGCCATTGGCAGATATTGGAGCACTTAAACCTAATTTAAGCATCCTCAGGAAGTGGTAGAATTGAGCCAAAGGACACATTAAAATGGTTTTAATCTCACGTGCAGATATTGAACCAATATGGAGGCTAGCGAATGACTCTCCACAATACTTTATACCACAGGAAAATAAAGCAGGCATGTTATGGAAATAATTCTGTGAGGAAGTTTGTTGTGATATAAAGTCCTTTCTTGTAAGAAAAGCATTTTTGTAGTGATCATCTGGGTAATCTACTAGGAAATTGTGTGTGTGTGTGCGTGTGTGTGTGTGTTTGTGTTGAGCACACAGTGTAGAAGAAACACATCTCAAACCAACTTTGAAAGATGCTGGGGCTGACTGACTTGAGTCCCTAACTCCAGAAGGAGCTCTCTGGTAGCAGTGGGCTACCTTCCTCAGGTGGTAATTGCCTCTTTTCCAGACAAAGGCAACAGGACTAGGCTGCAGCCATCATGCCTCTGTTGTTAGTACCTCTTGTTTAGTATTTAATGATGTCAAGTATTTGGAAGGAAATCCTTTAGCCCAGGATGGAGCGATTAACTAGCTCAACTAGCTCAAATTGCCAAGCCCAGGATCACTTCAATTTGATGACAGGCACTTCTGCTAGACACAGAAAATAGCAAATGTAGAAACATTGATGTATTTTAAATTCTAGAAAGATTTTACTGCTTTTTAGAGATGAGAACAAGTGACAACACATTCTAAGAGTTTAAATCAGTGAGCAATTAAGTCTTTCTTACCCATTTTCCAAAATAAGTAGTTGAATAATACTTAGCTCTTTGATGGAATACCCAAATAGAAAAAAAAAAAAAAAAACTTCATTGGCTTGTTTTTATTTCACTGGATTAAAGTTAAATCTATCTGAAGTTTCAGAATAACATTTCTATGATGAAAGAACCTCAAAAGCAACTCACAAAACATTAGTGAAAAACAAATAATGGAGATAAATATTTTCGTAAGAGTAATATGCCCCAGGCAAAGAACAAAAAAGAAGTAACCCTGTTCACCTTGAAAATATATTCTTGTGTATATATGCTGGGTGGGTGGGAGCATCAGAAAGTAAATTTTCAAGGCTCAAAAATAAATGAAGATAATTTCTGGTAGTGGCAAAGTTCTATGATGAAAAAAGTCAGGGTGATGTGAGAGGCATTGCCTATGGAGAAGAGGGAGAAGGCTTACAGTGGACTTCTAGGGAAATACCTCCATGGGAGCTCCTAACTAATACAAGCCATGCAAAGACTAGGAATTGTCATTTAAAGATTGAAAATCAGCATGTGCCAGATTGAGAATAGTATGGACAAATCCACTAAGGTGAGAATGAGTGCAGTTACTTAAGGAAAAAAAGGTTGGTGTGAACAGTGGGGAATTAGTCCTGAGACAAACTGAGATCAGATCCGGAGGACTTTGTTTGACCTGATAAAGGATCTGGGTTTTCTACACACACATTACACAGTGGAATGACATATGCTGAGTAAAACCTTTAAAAGATCATTCTGACGATTATTTGAAGTAGAAAAAAAACACATGTGGAATTATGATCATAATTAAGAAAATTTTGTAGCAGTTTAGGCTAGAGATTATGGGATTTAGGTTACGGTGGGGGAAAAAATGCCTTCTTGAAAATGGCAGAAAAATAGAAAGATAAAATTATCTTTTGGAAATGAGTGAAATAAACTTCTTCCCCTGTTTTCACAAACATTTTTTATGACCTTCTAAGTACAGTTTTGATATTTCAGACATAACAATGGAAATAAAAACCTTGCGGAGTAATACTATAAGTAGATTTGAAAAAAAAAAGGCTAATAGGTAAAATATTTTAAAATAAAATATCTTCATTTTCTTTTTAATTTTCCTTTGAATATATAAATATATCTTCAGCGCAGAAAGAAAAATTGAAAGTAGGAAAATAAAAAAAACAAAACAAGACAAAATTAGAAACTAAATATCGCCAATAAATTTCCAGTCAACAAAAACCACTACAACTACTTCCCAGTTAAGAGTCCTTTATTTTTCTCTTCCTTTTAGCTATTATTTTCTTAATGACTATGTCTTAAAAGTATTAAACTCAGTTAGGAAATGTTGACAAATCATTGGAATTTACAATATTTCATCAATATTTCATTAAATAGAAATTCAAGGATGATGCTTTAGTCTTAGCCAAGGTTGGCAGGAAATAGCTGAGGCAATCACAGAGTAACAAATTATGAGGAAAAAGGATGTGTGTTGAAGAAAAAGCAACAAAAAAGACTGAACTGCTGTCAATCACTTAAATTTGTATGGAGCCATAAAAAGACCCTAAAAAGTCAAAGCAAACTTGAGGGGGGGAGTGGAGATGTTACATGGTGATATTTCCACAATTCTTCTTAAGAGGTGTTTAATCCCTGCCCTGGAGGTGATCCAGATGACATGGCAGACCTCTCCTGACCTGTCCGCTGCTCCCATCAGCGGTATACTTCGTTAGTAGGCCTGTGCTGCTCCCCATCCTGTCTCTGGTGAATCCTCTCACAGCCCCTGTACCTCTGGCCTGCACCCCACTTTTAAATGCATAAATAAATAAGTCTTTAAAAAATACACTATTTCAAAAAGGTATATGCAACCCAATGTTCATAGCAGCATTATTGTAAGTGCTAAGACATGGAAACACACTAAATGCCCATGAACAGATGTTTGGATAAAGAAGATGTGGTATATATAATACAAAATGGAATACTACTCAAATCTTAACCATTTGTAGCAACATGAATAGAATTGGAATCTGAAGGAATCTTGCTAATTGATATAAATCAGTAAGAAAAAGATAAATACTGTATGAATTCACTCATCTTGGAATATAACTAAACAAAACAAAAGAGTAGAAAAAACAAACTTTTCCATTCTATCGATAAAACTAGTCCCTTGGGAGGGAGGGTGCAAAGGGTTGAGGGGGTTCATTTGATCGTGATAGAGGGTTCTTGGCCCTTTGGTGGGGGAGTATTGTGGTAACATTCATTTGCAGAGATTTGAAACTGTCCTCCCTACAAACATACAGTATTATAAACCAATGTTAACTCATAAAATAATAAAGGAAGAAAGATATACCAGTTAAAGACTAAAATGATGAGACAGACCAGAGAACTCAAAGGTAGAGCACTATATTTTTGAAGAACTGAAATTAGGATAGTGTGAATAAAGGATAGAAAGCAAAGGAGTGCAATAATCTATGGGAGAATCCTGCATAATTTTTAGTGGGTTTTCTTGGAATTAGACTCAGAGGCCAAAATTTTCACTTAGGGGCTTACAAGTGAAAGTTCTCAAGATCAACATTTATGGGGCTATGAAGTTACTACCCAACTTTTCTACATGCAGGGAAGAAGTTGATTCCTCAAAGGTGCCTTAGACTGTTTATTTATTGTAAATAAAGCAGGTTAAGGATACACTGTGCAAACCATACTAGAATGAAGATAAACCTAAGCTTTAAGCATGTAATTGACACAATCTGATGCGTACCTGCAAAAAAATGTGTCTGGCTACAGTATGAACAACAGATTAAAGAGCAGCATAACTAGAGCAGAGAGTACAGATGAATATTAGTTGCAAAAATCCAGGCAGCAGATGATGGTACCTTGAGTAGTACAGCAGCAAGAAGACTGGAGAGTTGGCCTTCCAGTAAGACTGGAAAGATGCCCAGAAGTAAATGGAGTAGGACTTGGTGATTAGATATGAAAAAATTTAGACAGGGAAGAGAGCAAGGTATAACCTAAGTTTAGATTATAACTTGGACACCCGAGATAGGAAACAAAAGAAGTCAATTGTTCCTGTATTTATTAATACTAGGAGGAAGATAGTGGACTTAAGCTTGGAAATGTTAAATTTTAGAGAGAATAAGTGGAGATGACTAAAAAGCACACAAATGTCAGGGTCTGGAGCACAGGAAAGGGATTTAGACAAGAAATAAAAATATCAGTCATCATCATACAGGTAGTAATTGTGACCAACAAATGAGGATCATCATTTTGGATTATCATCCCCATTTAACAGATGACAACAGTTAGAAAATTTAAACAACTTCTAAAAGTCACAATGTTATTAGCTAATATTAGCCAGAATTTTATCTTTAATTGTTCTACTATGATTTTGACACTATACCATAGCTAACTTCAAGTGAATTCAACACAGTTTATTGTGAGTTATATGTTTTTAATGATAGTAACCTTATGTCGGGGTATATAACAAAGCTTAACATTAAAAAGTAAAATTAGATAAGTTAAATTGTGGCCTACTATCTTCTCTAACCTTAAGGAAGATGTATAGTTTGTTTCTTTAAAGAGAAAAAAAAAAAAACAGAAGAAAAAAAGGCTTAATCTTTCATTAACCACTTTGTAAAGGAAGCTTCGGTTTATTCTGACGAGAATTAAAAATGCATAGCAATAGGCATTTAGGATAAAATTACCTCACAACAAAAAGTGTATGTACTATTAGTACTGAAGTTATTTATTTATGTGTAGCTAGAATTACATGCCCATATTGGATTTAGGCTTATGAAAATATCTGAAAGTGTTTCTTACAATTGTGAATCACTGAAGATGTGAAAACCTGTCATGGACTTTTAGAAAAGGAGTCTGAGAAACTCCCCAAGATTTCTATTGGAAGAGATAACATCAGATACTTTTTTTTTGTTTTTGGTTACTTAGTGATTTATATGTTTTTAATGAGGTAACACTGTTTTACAACATTGCATATGATTTAGGAGAATAGATTCACACCTCTTCAGATATGGGCACCACACCACACACACCACTAAAACACCCCTAGTCAGTCCTTTACCATAGTCCATTGGGCCCCTTCCCGCTTTGTTTTCACCTCCTCCCTGATAGCCTGCCTCAATTCTTCAGGGTTTGTTTCTGTTTAATACCATCAGTGCCTTTGTTTTGTTTCTCTACATTCCATATATGAGTGAAAGCGTCCAGCATTATCTTCCTCCGTCTGACATTTCACTTAACATAATCCCGGCCACCATTTTGTTGTGAGTGGCAAGAGTTATCTTTTTTTTTTTTTTTTTAAAAGCCATCAACAATTCTTAACCATAAGTCCACGGTGGCTGATATATGTAAATATAAACACATAGACTCAGAGATCAGAAAGTGTGGGCTAGGGAATTAAGACACAACAGTCATGTTACCAGAGGTAACCTCATGTGAATATATCCTCAACAGAGACGGTAAGACGGTACCATACACTCTTTGTAAAGGTGACCAGTTCAATGGAAAGACTTGAATATATTATTATCATTCATAAAATGTCATTTAGGTGAGGGCCTCCCTGGTGGTGCAAGGGGTTAAGTCTCAGCACTATCAAGCTATAAGCAGTCGTTGGACGCTTTCACTCATATATGGAATGTAGAGAAACAAAACAAAGGCACTGATGGTATTAAACAGAAACAAACCCTGAAGAATTGAGGCAGGCTATCCGGGAGGAGGTGAAAACAAAGCGGGAAGGGGCCCAATGGACTATGGTAAAGGACTGACTAGGGGTGTTTTAGTGGTGTGCTCAAAGGTGCCTTAGACTGTTTATTTATTGTAAATAAAGCAGGTTAAGGATACACTGTGCAAACCATACTAGAATGAAGATAAACCTAAGCTTT
>NW_004567103.1:49376474-49400351 GCF_000260355.1 Condylura cristata
GTAAAGGACTGACTAGGGGTGTTTTAGTGGTGTGTGTGGTGTGGTGACCATATCTGAAGAGGTGTGAATCTATTCTCCTAAATCATATGCAATGTTGTAAAACAGTGTTACCTCATTAAAAACATATAAATAAGTTCAATCCCCCGCTAGGGTTTTGGCATAGCAGATCTCTCCTGTCTCACCCTCTGGTCCTCACTATGTCTCTGGCTAATCCTCTTAGCTCTCACCTCTTGCCTGCACCACTGTTCTTGCATGTATAAATAAATAAAAATAAGTCTTAAAAAAAAGTCATTTAGGTCAAGTGCAATTATATGTGTATATACATTTTAGAACTGCAAAACTTGCTGAAGTGCTATAACATCAAATTACATATATTTCAGGATTCCTTGCAAGCTGAAATGAGGTGCAGAAAGAAGACCTTTTTAAAAATCATATTATATCTCTAAGTTTCTTCAAGATGTTGGTTTTGATATTAAGATATATTTAGGCTAAATGTTGCTATGTAGCCCTTAAAAATTATCTTGCTACCTGAGAAAAAGAGGCCATTTAAAGAGTACAGGTCCTATTCATCATGAATGTGGCTTTTTAAAGAGTGAAAATAATAGAAGAATGTGGGGGACAGTGAACAAACAGCTTTAAAATCTAAAGGGATAAAAATGCATTTCAGTTAGTCTCCATTATTTTTTTCAAGTTTACACAGATTCACAAATAGGAAATAGATTCAAGATCATGCAAAAAAAGAATGTTTAATGGTAAAAATAAATGAAGCTTTTAGATTCCAAATCAAAGCATGTGCCACAGCACTACACTGTTTGATTTCATAATCTAAATAAATAACACACAGAATGATAGAAATTGGTATGTTCTAAGTTAAAATGTCAAGTTATATGTTTAGAAATTCCAAGACTTGTAATTGGCTTGGGCAATGGCATTGCTTAGTTTTTAAGTATCAGATATAAATCATTCCTCTAATGAACATCTTACTTCCTTCATTCTCTGTCATTGTCCTCTGTCATTGAAGATGTTAAATAAAATGCATCGATATGAATTAAAAGGCAATGGGACTTGATGAATTCTCCTGGAGATTATTTTTAGGATGAAAGCTTGGCAACGGTTTCTGTGATTAATCATGATAATGCATAAACACTCAGCTCCAGATAACTGACCTATTCCTTCTTTATGGAATATTCCACTTCTGTTTTTCTTTCATGGAGGAATAATCAAAATGCTCTTTTCATATTCTTCCCTGAAATAGCCCCACCTCTATTTCTCTATCCAAATCCCACTTTCCTTAAAAAGATATGTCAGGTTACCAAAGGAAAAAGTAATCATGTTCTCTTTTGAATTTCAATGTACTTCTATTTCCGGCACTCAACACTGATCATATGGTCTAATGTATATATCTCCCAAATCTTAAATGTTGCAAATGGATTAAGCTGTATGTTCTAGAACAGAGGCATGGAGTAGGGAATCAATAAATATTCTTTGTTGTTAGCTAGGGTAAATATTTAGCAAATGACTATATATATCAGAACCAAGGATATTTGAAAAATTCATTTAACCAATGGGTATTGATCAGCCTACAAGCTGAAAGAGAGCCTTCTCTTAGGGATACTCTTAGATCTCCCATCTTCCCTATAATAGAAAAGTGAGAATAAAAAAGAAGTTAAAAAAAAACTCAGTGAGAAGGTTTCTATTTAGTTTAACCTGAAGGTTTACTTCATTAAAGGTTGTCTTCTTGTGGAAGAAAAGGACTGATAATCCCTATCCTTATGTGAGGGCAGCAAGAGTGATATTTACCACCCATATGTACCCAGTTACTAACTGACATATTCCCACTAGAATTCCTGCCAGCCTATGAGAGAGGCATTATTATTCCCATTTCTACCCTCCAAAGTTTACCTTGAAATTTAGGGAACTAGGACTCCAGAGAGACTAAAATCAAGATAAGTCGTTCTTATGGCTAATATTTGCTCTGCTTATGCATTTTTAACACTCAGTGTATATTAATATATCAGATGTTATTTTTTATTAAAGACTCATAATTAAGGAGATTCACAAGATTAAATACCAATTTAACCTTTTACACTATTTTAAAGATCTACTTATTTGTACATACAAGAACTGGCATGTAGGCCAGAGGTGTGGGGGTAGTGAGAAGATTCATCAGAGACAGAATGAATGGAGAACAGAACAGGCAGACTGACTGAAATACACTGCTGAGAGGAGCAGTGGGCGAGATAGGAGAGGTCTGATGTGCCATGTGGGTCAGCTCCCTGGCTGGGCATCAAACTCATGCTGCAATGTCTGGTCATAGCATGATAGTGCTGAGATTTTAACCTCTGCAGCCTCAGGGGTGCCCAACATTTTACATTTAAAATTTATTTTATATCCATGAAGAAAGAGCAAGTGTCAGAATGTACCCTAGAAATAGTTTCTCTTTAAAAAAAGAGCACCAATCAAAGTCAAATTTTATCTGCTTCTTTATTTGCCAACTAGCCATGTGGAACAATAGTAAAACTTAGGGTCCTGTGTCCTCCAAATCTTGTGACCAGTGTATTTAGTGTGCTCTGAGGCTGGAATTAGAATTAAACTTTTTAACTAATTAAGCTTGCTGACAGAGTAATTCCTTGTATGTGTGAAATTTGCTTGCATTTGGAGTCGTATTGCCTGGCTTCTACGAAGTGGGCAATGTTTTCAAATCTGAAGATATCTGCAGATGTTCAGCTAGTTGACTAATCACTTCTGAGACTTTTTTCCCCAAAATAAAAATCATCTGGGGATTAATTGTTACTCAGAATAATAACAGAGTTTGGCGTGTCTGATGATATGTTCATCACTGGGTCTAACAAGTTTGAGCCCATCTCTGAAATCATGACCTTCTCTTCCCAAAGTCTCAGGGAAGCTCTGAATGGTAATAGGGATTCTTAATGGCAGGGTCTGGGTTACAATTTACCTGTGAAGGCAGCTTCATAAGAAATCAGCAAAATTCTAATAATGTCCAGAACAGAATCTGAGTTTATTAGAAGAATGAACTTACGTATGTCTGCTCCATGTCACCACCTAATAATTCAGTTTAGGATTTCATATGTTGCCCTAAACAAACCAACTTTCTGACAGGGGGTCTAGAGGAGGCCTGTGTCAAGCTGTCATTCATACTGATATGGTATTGATCCTGACTGATGGAGAGGTGGCAATTGAGATAGAGGGATTTAGAAAAAAAGTAACAACTTGCTTAAGACACTGACGAGTATAAATTCAACAGTCAAGGACACATAAATCCTTCTGTGCCAGAAGACTGTCCAAGTCAAAATTAACAGGTGATCCTGATAATAGGTGCCTAAAAAGGGTCAGAAATATAGTTAGTGAAACTAAGCAATGTGAGATGCTTATGGACTCCATACCAGTAGTTCTGAAACCTTCCCCAGATTTTGACATTAGTTGTCAGTGACTTTGGCTCTGCCTTCCCTCGCAGCTGGGTAGCTGCCAGGAACTCTCTGGGCACACCCACTGTCAGCTTCCCAGACTTTGCCCTTGGAGACATTTACCTTGCCCCTTTTGTTGCCAAGTGAATCACATTCTTATATTATTGTAATGTGGATTCCCTTCCCCACCCCCTAGTAAATTCATATTGTGGCCATATGCATTTGACCTCAGTTATAAGTGAAATCTTGCTCTCCACAGAACTTAGAACTCTAGAGAGTCCAAACCTGAGAAAATACAAATTTTCACATAAAGACTGATAAACGATACCGGATCTCAAAGATGACCATCTATCTCTGGTCTCAAAGATGACCATCTATCTCTGTAATGATATGCAGACATCCCTCCCTTTCACATGTATTTTTTCCCTCTTTTAAGAACTGTATTGGTTGACCTGTAGGAGGCAGCATTGCCTACAAAAGCTCAGTGTTTCCCACCTTGGAGCACTTGCATGGTCTTTTTAAGAGATAGATACTCCTATGTGGCCATCATCTAAAAACCTCAAATAAAAGCCTAATCATGTTCAGATAAAGTTCTGACTCTGAATGGAGTGAATTTTTAATACCCCTCACCTCCACCTAGCCGTGCACTTGATTAGATGAATCCTATGGTGGAATGGATTGCAAAGAAGACTGCACATAGAATTCTGTGCCCTGAGTTGTGTCCTGGCCTCTGTCACTATAGGGTTATGAAATCAGGTGAGTGACTAATTGATAGATCTTATTGTGGGTCTGGCAATGTTCTACATATGTAGGGGAACAAATACATGAATTTGCTTTATATTATGCACCTTTTAAAGATATAAATTATCATTAATGCTTACCTACCAGTAGCCCAACAGTGTCATCAACTACTTCAGCAATGAAAGAGGAGGATGACTTAGTATATACAATGCAACTAAAATATAAAAATATTGTTTAAAGGTTTTGCTAAACAAAACACACTGCCATGTTTTATAATCCAGCTATAGCTATAAAAAGTAGTGACTATTTTTGTTCATTGCAATATTTGGTTTTTCATTTACTTGACCTCATCAAAAAAGTATTTGTTGACCAAGTCCTAGAATCAAGCAGCTATTGGCTTCAGGCAAGTCTCATATGCTATTTCAAACCTTCCTCTTGACTTTAAAGTTGCAGAGGTGGGAATGAGATGAGGCCTACAGAACAAACAAATGGGCCTGGGTTATCCGGTTCCATATCCACAGGCTTATTTCTCTACTTCTAGAGCTCTGAATTTAAGCAGAAGGAACTCCGCTAGTTTAGAGTTCTGTGTCCTTATAAACTTTCACATGAAAATGGATGAGGGAGCCGACTTGCTATTTGAAGGCAGCATATCTAAAAATGGGATCCAAATACAATAGCTTAATTTAGAATTCTGACTAAAATGCTTGAGGACTTTGTAGAAGAGGAGGGGCAGCACAAGAAATGTTTGTTGATTGCTTGCTTTGCTGGTATACTAAAAATTTTACTGAGCACAGGTTGAACCATGGCCTATCCTGAGGAAATCTAAATGGTAAAAGTAAAGTAATTAGTTAGAAAGAAAGAGTTAGTTGGGCCCTACCCCATCTCCGCGTACTGCTGACCTCTCCTGACTGCCCGCTGCTCCCCTCAGCAGTGTACTTAGAGGATCTGCCTGCTCTGTTCCCCACTCTGTCTCTGAGGGTGATTCCTCACACCACCCCTGCACCCCTGACTTGTACCCTAGTTCTGTATGCATAAATAAATCTTTAAAAAAAGAGATTATTAATCTGAAAATAGTCGATCAGAATATGTAAAGTGTACAAAAGATAAAATTAATTTGAGGATCTTTTCCATCCTTTTTTAATGAAAGGAGAGGTTGAGCTGCTGGTGGCATCTGCCTAATACCTGCAACAGGGTTACTAAAAGAATAACATAATAATCAAGAAGAACTTTGGGAAACTAAAATATATCACATAGGACTAACATATTTACTTTAAAATTTAAAACATATAATTTTAGAGTATCATTATAAAGTAGACTATCAGTGCTTAGCTTCTTAATAGAGAATAATTTCTTTTAATTTCTAATAAGGATTTAATGAAATATGTAGTTAATAGTCAAAACAGAGCTATTATTATAACCAGATTATTTGCTTAAAAAAAGTAAAAAAAGGCCAGCCATTGCGGTAAATCAACTTTTGAAGTATATACTTTGCTTATTTTTAGAAAATGTTTTTTCTGGAAAAACTGACTATAAAGATAGCTATTAAGTGACATTTTCAATGAAAATCTGGTGGTCCCTTATAAATAAAGCAACTTTTAAATGAGATATATCATTATTCTTATTACTTTCAATTCAATACATCCGGTTTAGATATATTGAACTTTTTATAAGTATTTGTGGCTTATTTTAATTCTCTTTACTAATCATAACTTTTATTGCAGTGAACATTATTGCATGTATACCATGTTTTTGGTAGGCTTTATTTTGGTGCTGGTAATTCAAAGCTGAATAAGTTACAGTCTTGGTTTTTAAATAGTTAATAAGTTAGTTGAAGATGGTGATATGAGATAAAAATATTTAATAAAGTATAATGTAAGCACCCTAAGGTTGTATAAGCCACTGAATTATCTCAACTAGGAGTTGTAATTTCCACTTAGGTGGGATTAATCAGAAAGTACTGGGTAAAAAAAAAAAACTTGCAATTAATAGATTTCACTGCTGTCAGAAAAAAAAAAAAAACAGAAGATAGGATGAGGTAAAAGGGAGAAATTGAAGTGAAGGGAGTTGAATGGTCCCCTCAGCAAGAACAACCTGAGTAAATGTAAAGAGACATGAAATAGCATAAAGATTCCTTATATAAGCAATTCAATGAGAGTGCAGGCAGTGGGTAAGAAAGTAAAGTGCTTTCTTTTAATTTGGTCTGAAAATTGTTCAGAGATCTAGACATGAACTACTGAATAAGGTTGTTCAGAGATCTAGACATGAACTACTAAATAAGGTTGTGAAGACTGACTAGAAATAGAATGTGAGGATTCTCAAAAGAAAAGCCAATGCAGTCATAGCTGCACGTAAGGGCTACATTCAACATAATCTAATGAACCAGATAACCAGATAACCAATGAACATGGGATAATGAACCAAGGCCTGTACGTTCTGAGAGCCCAACTGGGAAATCAACTTGGGAAGGGAAAACACCAAAACTGAACACTTAGCTCTTTTTCCCAGGCAGCCATCTCTTCCCACCCTCCCTTCACACAAATAAAATGACCTAGATGATTCTCTTGTTTATTTGAAAACGTATACCAGATGGTGTCACTTGCATGGGGGTGTAGAGAAATGAAACAGGAAGTCAGATAAAGTCAAACTTAAAACATTCAATCCTTAGACCCTCCCTGGTGGCACAGTGGGTTAAAAGCACAGCCAGCTAAAGCCATTTCAGTATGAGCTCGATCTCCACTCTGGAGGTGACCCACATGGTGTGGCAGACCACTCCTGACCTGCCTGCTGCTTCCCTCCACAGTGTACTTTGTTGTTCTGCCTGTTCTGTTCCCCGCCCTGTCTCTGGTGAAGCATCTCACCCCTGCACTTCTGGCCTGTACCCCAGTTTTTGTATTTATAAGTAAGTAAATCTTAAAAAAAAAAAAAAGTAATTTTCCACATGTTTAGATGGACTCTAGATTGTCACCTCACTAAAGTATGGTTGCTTTATCCCAGCTTCTTTATAAAAGATATCACTCAAGGTCCCTCCCTGGTGGTGCAGTAGGTTAAAGCACAGCACTAAGAAGCTAAAGCCACTTCCACATGAGTTCGATCCCCACTTGCCCAGGAGGTGATCCACATGGCGCTGCAGACCTCTCCTGACCCACTGCTCCCCTCAGCAGTGTACTTCCTCCATCTGTCTGTTCTGCTCCCTACTCTGTCTCTGGTGAATCCTCTCACTGCCCTTGTACCTCTGGCCTGTACTCCAAGTTCTGTATGCATAAATAAATAAATCTTAAAAAAAAAAAAAAGATATCACTTAAGTCACCACTGTGCCTACTGAGTGAGTTCCATCTTTGTCAATCCCAACACGGCTCCAGAACACTAATTATAAACTAACCTGTTCCAAGCACATATTTTTCATACTACTTATTGAAAAGTCTTTATATTTTAATTCTTTCAGCATTCATCTTAGAGCTATCTGGAATTTTCTTTTATCTAGAATGCTCTCTGTGTCTTTTAGTACCCTTGATTTTTTATGTCAGATCATGGCCATGTTTCTTACCCTATGTCTCTCTCTCTCTCTGTCCCTTTCACTTCTCCTCTTTTCCCTGCCCCCTCAACTCTCTCACCCACACATCCCACACTGATATTAAGCCCTCTGGCAAGTGTAAAACAAGTTTCTAATTACTTCAGGCTAATTAGTTTGACTATTAATGTTGAGGCTGACACTGTTATTCTCTCCCGTCTTTATTAAGAGAACCCCAACTTTGTTTGAAATTATTTTTTAGCCCATTCTTAGAAGTAGTCATTCCTGCCACCATCCTCTCTGCTATGAGGGGCCATATAACAATTCTGCTCAGTAAGATATGGGAATACATTTGCTGAGAATTTCTGAGAACTTTTCTTCCCTGCTATCAACTCTAGACCCTTCCCCCTTATCTTTCTCATGTTGCACCTGAAATCCAGAAGTGATATCCAAAATATTAACAGGATATTATGATCATAAGAGGTTAAGAAATGATCTTTCAAGGTTCATGTACCCCAGCGTGCTTGCCAAAGCATGTGGAATCATTATAATTTGAAGTACTTTATTTAAAATACAGTAAAGCTCTGAAACCTAGTTACTAGCACAAAAAATTTTAAATCGATGCTGTTTTCCTTGATTCCTGCATGTAGAACAACAACAACAAAGAAAGATGTGATTCCATTTTCAGGGACAAAATATAATCAATCATACCACTAACCCAAAGAAAAAAATCCTCCACACAAGATTTAAATACTTTCAGTTCTCTAATCTCAAAAGGTGAAAATTAGCACAAGATGGTTTTTAGAAAATACTTCAACTGTGAATATAAAAGTAAGGCAGAGATATTTTGGTGGCCATGATACTTATGTTCCTTTCTGAGAAGTATCTGTACAGAGAGAGCCATTTCTCAATTTTTTACTTTTTACTTCTATCTCTTACCATAGAAACATAAGTTAGCCATGTGTCTTCTTTCTAGGTTAAAGAGGTAGGAGTAATTCTCAATGATCATCTTTTTCATCTGTTATCTTACTCTGAATATCTAGAGGGTAGAAAAGGCAAAAGATAGAAAGATTAGGGACTCATGAACAATCCTTTGGAAGGCTACTTGTCAGCCAGAACTACCAAAAACAACAACAAAAACCCAACAACAACATTTTGCATAGTAAGTAAGAATTTCATTGTATGATGCCACCAAGACATTTTTGTGTTTATTTACTGCTGAAGCTAATGTTCCTCTCATTATCATGCAGAGAAAAAATTAAAATCTCACATTTTACTAAGTTAGACCTGAGAAAACTGAAAATGTACAAAAGTAGTTGGGCTGACCTAGCAATAACAATTTATGCCATTAGAAAAAAATGTGACATTAAAATAGAAATTAAATAATTTATAGAGAAATGAAGAAACTTTATGCGTTTGCAACTTATAAACCTGCAAGAATACATATTAGTTTGTTGTCTCTAGTTAGGCTGTACATAGTGTAAGAATTTCCCCTATTTATTCCTGTAAGACAGAAAAATTAATACCATGGTCCATGTGACTTTTCAGTGACATAGAGACTAAAGGAATAGTAAATCTTTTTCTGAATGGTTTATTTCAAGGTGATTTGGATTCATAAATTGTGATTTGGAAATAATATTTAAAGAAATAACAGAGAAAACTTTCCAAACCCAGAGAAGAGAATACCTGTACAAAACTAATAAAATCCTGGCATACTTAAATAAAGCAAGACTGTAAATAAAGCATACAGTAGTGAAACTTGAAAGAGTTCAAGAAGAAGAAAGAATATTGAAGCTGGCAAGGGAGTAAGGCAGATAAAGGTAGCCCAAGCAGGCTAGTGTCAGGCTTCTCTGAAGAATCACTATGAACAATTATTATTAGAGAAATACAAATAAAGACCACAGGAGATACCATCTTACACCTGTGAGAATGACTCATATAAAAAAGACCAGAAACAACAAATGCTGGCAAAAATGTGGAGAAAAGGGAGCCCTTCTACACTGTTGGTGGTAATACGAACTGGATCCAGCTCTAATAGGAAGAAGTATGGAGGCATCTCAAAACATTGAAAATTGATCTGCCACTTGACCAGTAATTACATTCCTAGGCATCTACCCAAAAATTCAAAAACTCTAATTTGAAAGGAAACTCGCACTCTTATGTTTATTGCAGCTCTTTCACACTCCCATATTTATTACAACTATATTTACTATAGCCAAACTATGGAAACAACTAAGAGCCCCAAAACAAATGAGTGGATCAGGAAGATGTGGAATACTACACAGTGATCAAAAAAGATAGACTCATGGCATCTGTGACAACATGAATGGAATTGGGGGATAATGATAACTGAAATAAATCAGGAGAAAGATAAATACTGGATGGAGTCTCTAATATGTGGGCTATAAAGTAACTAAACTAAGAGTGAGATAAAGATAAACTTAAATAGGTGACTATAGAACTGAAGCACCAAGGCGGAAGTGGAGGGCAATCACAGAGAAGGCAGCTCAGTGGAACATGTTGGTGGCCTATGGGTGAATTGGTGGTGGTGTACCACACTAATAATGCCTTATGGGAGTATCCAAATATTAGCTCGATTAAAAATAAGTAAATAGTCTACTTAATAAAGAGGTGGGGGGAGTGGAATACCGGTATTATTTCTCATTCCAAGCTAAAGAACAGCTTCTGGTTTAGAACTAGTCTTATAACCTAATTGGGCTACCTGTTAAAACCCTTCTCAGCAGGAGCCACATGCATTTCAGACTAGATGATTCCACCAAGCAAACAGGAAGAAATGACAAAAGAAAAGGAGTTAAAAATCTCTTTCCCAAAAGAATTAATGTGACCCCATTTTGCTCAGCAATGGCAGACATTTCAAGAGTTAGAATTCTAATTGTGTCTGTTTATTCCTTCATAGAATCTTATCAGAAAGAAATGACATTAGGCAACCATATATTTAGTGAGTATAGTATGGTTTAGCACATGAAATAGTTTTCCTTTTTCACTCTGAAAGGTTTATTTACATTTCTTCATCAATCTGAGTATAATGTAGTTATAAAACCATCTGTTACCCAAGAAACATTCTTTTTTTTTTTTAAAGATTTATTTAACCAGGGTACTGGACAAAAGCTGTGAGAGGATTCACCAGAGACAAAGTGGGGAGCAGAAGAGGCAGAATGACAAAGCACACTGCTGAGGGGAGCAGAGGGCAAGTCAGGAGAGGACTGCCACACCATGTGGGTCACCTCCGTGGCGGCGGATAGAACTGGCACTGAAGCAGCTGCTGCTGGAAGGCAGTGCTGCACTTTAACCCACTCTGCCACCAGGGAGGGCCCCAAGAAATGTTATATTGCACAAATGGGATCATTTGTTCCATAGAAAAAACAGGTATAAAATGAGAAGCCCTTTCCTTCTTCTTGGAACATTATTCAGCTTAAACTATAGGATCATTCTGAATGCTTAGGAATTTGCCAGAATTACCAAAATTCTATGTTAAGGAAATGGATTTGGAGGGAAGCAGCCCCTTTGCTTCAAAACAGAACCCATGCTTTCTTGGGGGTGGCAATGGGCTCTACTAAACACCTAATTACTGCAGACACTAGGACAGGGGTGACATTTAGCACAGCTACCACCCAAAAACTATAAATCAAGTCTCTAGATCATCTTCTGGGAAGCTCTGGGGGAAAGATAGTTTAGCTGGCAGTAACTTTCGCCCTTTCTGTCCTCTAGCCTGGAATGTAGTCAGGATGTGACAGATAAGCCAATCCTTTTAGACCACAAAGCAACAAATAAGATGAAAATCACTACGAAGTGGGCTAAGATGAAGGAAAACTGAGTTTCAGTCCCTAAGGATTCTGTGTCTTCCCGGACTATGAAGTCCTACCTTAATGCTACTTGACCTTAATGTCACTTGACTGGACTTAATGTCACTTGAGATAAACAAGACCTCTATTTGATTAAGCCTAGTGAAAATGGAATTATCTCCTATGAGCTGCCAAACCTATACCAAATGAATCCAATTAACATTAAGGAAAATGATAAATTTTTAAAAATTAAAATTTCCAAAGAAATCTTTCAGAAGTGTTTATTTTTTATGGCAGTTACCAATATTCATAAAAAGAGTCCTTCAAAGAGTCCTCTGCGTCCTTAAAATGACTCTACTAAGCTATTCCATACACAGTTTGCATACATGGATCATTTTTTGAATGTATTTAACCTCTCCAGTTATTCATTCAGCAAACATTTATTAAGACCCTAGTAAACATTATGCTGGGGGCAGGATATAGGGGAGAAAAAGAGCTAACTACAAAAGATTCAGCTTACTTGAAAGTACAAAGACAAAATATTTCTAAAAACATTCTATATTCAGGTTTTTGTCTATGGGCTGTTTATTCTGTGTACGTAAGCTCTCCAAGTGACAGATAAGCTCAGCACCACAATTGACATTGATAAAACAAAACAGTCTGAACTGAAACATGGTGCATATCATTTAATGCTTAGAAAACTGTTGCAGCATTTGAAATTTGAATTCAGTGTTGCACCAATATGTTCACTGCAGTTGTGAGAAATAACTGAACCCAATTTCTCATTCCATGCAGTATAGAACTTATTTTTTCCAGTTGAACTGCTAAAAGCAGATATTTAACGCTACTGTGCTTTATTTTCTGTCTTTTTAATGAGACAATCAGACCTTAATATAGAATCAAAGGGCAATTATTCACTCTAGACAAGTTGGTGAATGTCAGGAAAACCACTTCCCATTCACCGCTTCCTCTGTGTTACCTAAGGCCATCATTTAACTTCTTTCTACCTCATTTCTGTTAGGGGTTAAATGATGGAGTGCAATTAGATCATTGCATTGTTCTATAGACCTAAAGTTCTCTTATTTCCCTGCTCTATTCTCCATGTGGTACATTAGTAGTCAAGTTTCCTCGCTAAGAGCAGCACATTAACATTATTTTTAAATGATGCATGGTTTCTTCTCTATTTCTGTTGCCTCGGGAATTACACATCTTAGCCCACATCCTATATATCAAACCACAATTTTATATATAATTAAACAATAAAACCATCTTTCATAAAAATACCCTATCAATGTACTCAGGGTTAGAATAGAGGACTGGTTTTAAAAATATTCTAGCCTTTAAGGACATAACTTGCATTATACACATTTGAGATAATTGAATGAAAATTAGGTGGAGAGTACATTGTTTTTAATTTACTCTTAAAAGTATTTTCCCAGCAAACCAGGAGTGAGTGTAACAAAGCAGATTTCAAATGCACAGTGATCCTCTTGCCCCATTTGAGAAACTGCTCTCAAAGTCTAAAAAAAGACTCATTATATGCAAAATCTGAATGCTGAAATTTAGATTTTGCTTTTCATTACACACAATGGAAATAGCAAACACATCTGACAGTTTTCTGCAAAGCACAAAGAGGCACCAGCTTTCTTATTTCATGAAAATATCTGAAACTCGAAATACTTCAAACACACCCATTTTAACCTACCCCATTCTGAATCTGAAATATAAAATAAACAAAGCTATGATCTTGTGTGTAACAAGATGTTTCAGGAACAGGAACCTCTTCACCAATCTTTCAGTTATCATCCAGCCAAACAACTCACATCTGCAACTATCACCCTCATCACATAGCCACATATTCCCCTATACTCACCACAATGAGTTAAACGTAGACAAAAGCTCTCCGTGGCAGCCTTTGAATCATGATTTTGCTTTACCATTTCCTTCATCTTAGATGTCATTGCACAGTACTTTACAGATAGCAGTTCATTCTGTTAGACTTACTGCAAACACTGAAAGAAGTGTCTTGCATTTGCTGGAAGATTTGGCTTTTATGTTTTTGGTCATTCTTCCTATATAAAGAACAAGACCAGTTTCTGGGCTATTCTTAATTCTCTTCCCAAAACATTTCAAAAAATGAAGGCATGAGAGACTTCATGATTTCCATGCAAACTCCCAGCCTGCCCGCCTGCAAGCTGCTGCCAATACTTCTTACTCTTGCTGGTGATGACATTCAGCAAGCTCCCCAGCCCCGATGCTTCGTTATGTAAGGCTGTCTAGGTCAAGTGTAGGAGACACAGTGCTGGCCTGTGCAAACTCATGCAACTGTTCCTTCAGATTAATACTTCAGGGGCTATGGAAGCTGGAAGAAGCTGAGCTTTCACTACATCTTTTGGGGGTAAATATTTTTGCATGATTCAGTGGTTTATATGCTATAGTCTTGGCAGATGCCTGTCAGCCATGCTGAGAGGTGCAGCGAGAAATTACTAAGAGATTCTAGTTCTGTCAGCATGCTTGAATAAGCATGGTAAGTCTCTTAGCAATCCTTGCTTTAAGACTCTTATAAAGTAAATAAATCAAATATTAGGGTTTGCTTATCAAGCATCATCTCTAACCTTCCAGGAATGAATGTTGATTTGACTACTTAAACTCTGAATACAATCCATTTGCTCAGAGGTGTTGTAGGAAAGCATTATTAGATCTAAGAGATTTACTGCAGTTCTTGCCCTTGTCTGAGTACAAATTTACTTCCCTGGTAAATGAGCTTTATGCTTTCCTGTATTTGTCTTCTGCTGTAACTGTGATAATATGAGAATGGAGACGGCATAAGCTGGCAGATAGATGACTTCAACAAATAACATATCCTGCCTACTTAGTTCCAAGGTGAATACTGCAGCAAGAGTGCCATTGGACACTGGCACTGAATGATGTTAGGTTAACTGCTTTGGTTCAAACTGTAAAGTGGTTAGGGGACTTAGAGGCTTGATCCCAGGTTTGTCACGAACAGTAATTCACTCTGTGAGTAAAAGTAGAAACAGGGTAGCACTAATTCTGTTTTAGATTCTCACACTGTGTCCTGGCATAGGAATTAGTTAAAATAGCAGGCTCTTTTTGAATGCTGCAGAAAAGCAGGGTAAGATTGCGGCAGCAGTGTGATATTGGCAAGGAATTTTAATGAGGTTTAACCAGAGATGATAGGACAGATGGCACCTGATTTAAAAGATAGGTGCATGTTTTAAAAAGTTGAAGACCCATGTTGTGCAGTTGAGAGGGTTTGGTTTTCTGTGTGTCCTTGGCAAATGAAGTTAAATGCTTTGTCATGAGTTAAGAAAATAAGGGCTATGTAAACTGTCTTTATGATGTTGAGGAGCTAAATGGAAGTCTGAATATTCAGTCATACTTGGTGTTTTTAAATGAAACTGACTGAGGCAGGTTATTGAGAGCAGATTCAATAGGTAATCAGGTAGTTTTAAGTATCTAGCTGCCCTTTATTAAATTGAAGGGAGGAAAATGTGTATTACTGAAATAAATCTTTTGGGGTACTTTTCACTCTCTTAATCATGATCACAAGTAGCACAATGATTATTTATCATGGTAATATGCTATACATCATTTTATGGTATATTTAACTGGTTAAATATGTACATATTTTCCTAAATAAGTTGAAGAGATAGTTAAGACCCCTCAAGGCCTGATTTTATATTACTGATGTCAATAAGGTATTTTCCCAATAGATTTAGCTGGGCACAAAAGCCCGTCAAACTAGGTTATACTCAGTTTGGCCTTTAGAATATTCTATGTAAATGTAATCTTAAAAATAATGAATACACATGTAGTTACATAGTTATATATATAGTTGAACCTATGTGTCTTTAGGATAACACTGTTGGTACTCAAATGGTCTATAAATCATTTTCAATCAAGGCCTTTTTTTTTTTAATTGGTTATTGTTAGAAAGGATTCTTCTGGTAATGAAACTTGGAAAAGTTTATTAATGTCTTCATTTCTACAGTAAGGGGTTAAAATTCAATGAAGTCTAGAGTTAGTTTTGGTTCTGCCATCTGTAGACTATAATCCTTTTAACTGTGAGTTAGCATTAATTAATCTATGCCAAAGTGATATTTCAATTTTGGTGAGATTGTGTTTTAAAAATACTTAAAATATTAAGCCAACTTGTTTTGATTTCCTACCATGCGTGAATCCAGTGGTTCTCAAAGTGTGGCGTCAGTGTGACCAGCACATCAGCTTCCCCTAGGAATACAGACTCTGGACTTATTGGGTTTGAACATTTGGAGCTGCGGCAGGGCCACCTGCCTTTAATCAAGTCCTTGGGTGACTCTGAAGCATGCTCAAGTTTCAGAATTGTTATGCTGGACAGTACTTTGATTCAATGAAATATCATGAAAATAATTTTTATTACATGCCATCAATTATGTATTACATAACTAAATTTTCTTTTTTCTGGTAGCCCAGATTTCCCTTGTATCACTATATTTTCAAGATTTTTACAATTATTCAGTACATCTTAAATCTAAGCTTCTTCATAAGCTTTATTTTCCGACAGTTTCATTTTTAGCTTCAAAGGACCTGTCTCTTCTGTTTGCTCACTGTGTGACCTGACATGCGTCACTGACCTCTCTGATGTTCAGTGTCTTATTTGTAGATGGGAGATTGGCCCATCTGTTTTTAGGCCAATCTGTTTTTTCAACTCTGCACTATTGGCCTTTTGAGTCAGATATTTGTTGCTGAAGAGTCGGTCCTGTAAATTGTATATTGTCGAGAAGCTTCTCAGGTCTCTAGCCACAAGGTGCCAAGAGCAATCTCAGTTGTGACAATCAAAATACTAGCACATGTCCCCTGAAGGCAAACTTAACCATCCCACCCCTCTTGTCCTGCTATTCCCTCCCCACATTTGAAGATCACTGGTCTAGCTGAATTCCCTTACATCAAGTGCAGGTACACTACATAATACAAAAAAAAAAGAAAAAAAAAAGGATTGTTTCTCCTTTTGGAGAGCAGACAGCTTAAAAATAGCAAATAACTAAATATCTTACTTGTGTGACCAAGTATAAGCTAAGGTCTTTTCGTTCCCTTACAGATAGAAGACACCTGCCAATTATATCCCTTTGCAACTTCTCCAGGACTTAAAGTTTTACTTGCCTCCTGCATCCTAGAGTCCTGGTTCCATGTATACTAACTCATGATGCTAAACCAGTGACCCAGATTCCATCTGGCATTCATTATCACTGGAGATTTATCTAGACCAGTTATCTTTTGGGGTTTCATTGATTTCATTAAGAATGTGTTTCTTCTTCTCATTCTCTATTGCTCTCTCCCATCTCTGTTTCTCACCTCATGCCTTCAAGATGTTCCTGAGAGCTAGAAATTCCTTTACTAGACAGTAGCCCAGCTTTTGATGGTTGTTATAGTCAGATGGATGTTATAGGCAAATTCATCAGTGTTCAGACAGTCTAGGCCTTCAATTTAGGGTTTTCTTCCCTTCAGGGAAGGCAAACTGGGTCATGTTATGTGGCTTGAGTTTAGGTTCATTTTCAAGTCTTTAGAAGTTATATTGAAAACTTGGCCTTCAAAATTGCACTTGTTGTATGCTAGAAACTTGGGATTTTAAATTATATCTGCCCGTGAATTGTTACCACAAACAATTTAGCAATTCACTCTTAGTATTTTCTGGATTTAATAGGCATGGTAGAAGTAGATAAGTAGACAGACACTTCACACAGACAGTCACACAACACACACACACACTTTTCAAGATTTTGAAATTTAGAAGTTCTTTTCAGTTCACTGCACTACAAATTCAAATTAAGTCTTTTAAGATATCTGTGAATTAAGGGATTTGAATATAGGTCAGGACAATGTACCAGGTAGCCATATTTTGATTGGTCAAAATAATAATAATAATAGTTTATACAGATATTCTCCATTTTTAAAAATTTGTATAATATTATTTTGCTTTATGAAAGATTTCATTAGTAACTTATGTGCTAGCTAGGCAAAAGAAATCTGAAGATTTTCATTTCTATAAAAAAGTCAAAAAACAAAAAGAAATTCGACATTTCTCTTGCAGCCACCACTAACAAGGAGAGAGGCAGCACATGCCCCAGAATGAGAGTGGCACTGCCAAACTCTTTTCCTGGAGACTACTTCATACAGGTTGTGCACTAACCATATCTTTCTGCTTTTACTCGGTGTGAGAGTTATTTTCAATCTTAGGTGTTATTTGGTAGGATTTGGGAGGCAGTCTTAGAATACTCACACATTCTTTACAAATACAAATCAATGTAATCTCTTCCTTGCTTCATGCTATTTCCACTTACACAAGGTCAAAAAGTTTCATAAAAACTGTACATTTGGAGAGTAGGAAAACATGGATTTGGATATCTTTATTTTCAAGTAACTTTATAGGCATAATGCTTTCTGAGGCCTACGGCCACCCTGTAGATAGTTCATCACCACTCTTGTCATTTCACGAACCAGAAAATAAACTCAAGATCTCAGATGCCAAGTCCACTTCTTTCTCTACTCTCTATAAGACAAGTTTTAATAACATATGTAGTTTGAATACATTAGTGAGTATTATTTCTAAGTGGATGTGTTGATAAAAGCCTATTTCAAGACTCTTCCTGCTCCAAAGTCAAAAGATACCAAACACTCAGACTTCCTTACTTTAAAATGAAGTAGATACCTTGATTTGAAATTAAAAGTATTTTTTTAAAGATTTATTTATTTATGCATACAGAACTGGGGCACAAGCCAGAGATGCAGGGGCTTTGAGAGGCTTCACCTAAGACAGGGTGAGGAGAAGAACAGGCAGACTGACAAAGTACAATACTGAGGGGAGCAGCAGGTGGGTCAGGAGAGGTCTGCTGCTGTTCATCTCCGACAGGGGATTGAAGCAGCTGTGGCTCGCTTGCATCCCAATCCATTGCGCCACAAGGGAGGGCCCAAAATTAAAAGTATTTTAACTGATAGTATAATGTTGTTATGTCTGTTATACTTTGCTTCTAAGATTAATATGTTTTCCAGAAAAACATTTATTTGTATAATATACTTAATAAATTGCTCTTTATATTATTAAAGTACTAACAGAATGATTTATGTACATCAATTATTATACTAGTCATAGGCACATGATTATGTTATTTAATAGTTTCAAAGTCCCCATGGTGCCTGGATTATCCTCTTCTTCAGAACTCACATTGAATTGAAATTGACCTAAACTTGGTCTTTGGCAGAATTACTGGATCACCCAGCCACAAACTCTGTAATCACCAAAATGAAACCACAGGACAGACTACTTCTATTCACTGCTACACCCAGTGTGTGGTATAATATTGGGGCATGTCCTTAGTCTCAATAAATATATACTGAAATGCAGTGAATAACTGTCCTTGCTATCTAGTTAAATTTTGGGTGTTACATAACATTAGTCAACACTATCAATTGCAAAACCAGCAATTTGTAAATGAGAGCTAAATAGAAAGCACACATTCCAAAAAGAAGAGTTGGATTCATTTGTAGATAGAGTATATTTGGAATTACTTGCAACTCTCAGTCATTCATTCAATATAGAAGTTTTCTCAAAATTACAATGTAAAAAATTACTTTCAACATCAAATATAAATTCTCTCTTTAAAATACTATTTCCCCAACACCCAGAACACACAGTTACATTCAACTCTATTTCATCTTCAAGTAAGTATCCAGTAAGAACATGGCTTTATTTCATTATGTAACGTTAGCACAGAAAAAAAAAAAAAAACAATAATAGAGACTAACTTAAACACATATTAAACACAGTTAATTTCACATAATGTGATAATATAGGTTAATTCCATTTATTTTCTGAAGCTGTGATTCAGTTTAATTCTGTTAGTGGAAGTCCTCAATCTACATCCTGTTCCAGTAAAGTTAAGAGTATAACTTCGTCGTCTAATAATCTCCTTTCTTACCACTGGCTTGAAAAACTCAGTGGTAAGTTTCTTCAGCTGCTATTATGACTCATACTCTCTCCTTGTCAGAATCTAAGTGATAATGTAAGCCAAGTGACTTAATATGGTGCCTTTCACATATTAAAAGTGCTCAGAGAATATAATATTTGGCTTCATGCATTTCCAAATTGAAGGGTTTTCCTACTATACAACCTTCCAGCCTAATAAAGTAACTGCATTCTTCTTTGGTAAACCTTGTGTGAGGTCTTCCAAAATTCTAGTTCTCACCAGAATTTGGAAGCTCCCCTTTGTTTATTGAGATCCAGATATTGACGCTCTTCATTTTAAGCTACTTAGTTAATAGTTTCTCCATTAAATCCCTTTTGTATATAGTATCTGTTTTTTTAATCTTGACTGAATCAAAGTGCGATTGTAAAGCAATAGACATTTCATGTAAAGATAACTCTGTTGTGATGCCTTAGAGAAGAGGAGACTTGGAGCAGAGGAAGATATAAATAAAGGTCTGCTCTCTTGAATCAAGGAAAGGACTAGGAAAACAGAAAAGAGGACATAGAATATTAAAAACTAGCTGAAATGATAGATGATAGATGATAGATAGATAGATAAATAGATAGATAGATAGACAGACAGACATCTTAGAAGCATCTACCATGCAAAGTAGGGCAAATAATTTCTGAGTTTCCTCATTACTGAGATCTTGGAAAGGTCCACATTCTTATTTGCTTAATTGCAAAATGAATAAAGTGTGTGGAAATGGACATGCTCATATCCCATTTGTGTTCATTAAAGAGGCGCAGACCCAGAAGGAGACCTTTTCTGCTTATTCAGCCTGTGTTTCCCACAGAGAAGGAGAATACAGGTTACTTAGATGCAATGATAACAACTAGATATAAAAGATTTTCCAAGATACCAAGAGGAGCATGAAAACAAGCACAGAATATTGTTTCTGAGTTCCTTGTGTATCAAGTGCCATGGGAAATATTGAGATGGTGATTCTATCATGTTAACGTCCCATAGTCAGTAGAGAAATATGTCTTTCATGTAACCATAGAAGACCAGGCATAGGATCACTCACACCTGGGGTGTGCCAGAGCTCCAGTTAATGCCAGGTTCAGTAAGACTTCCCAGTGGAGCATTGCCAACAGTAACATCTCAGTTCCTAGGCCCCCAAAATTTCCAAGGCATTCTAGAGGTTTGGGGTAAATGTGGTTATCCTCTAGTCCTCCACAGGCCTACTCCCACTCACTTGCCCATCAATTATAAAGCATTTACAGCCCTGAAAGCAGACCCATGATTTGACCGACAGTGGAAGGGGTTTTTTCCAAAGGTAGAGAGAAGAAGAGATAAAGTTATACGTAATTTTTATGAGTTTATGAGTGAATTTCTGAAGACTATAACTGCTTAAGGATATATGAAAGGTGTTCATTTCCTAATTGTCTACAGAAACTTCACAGGTCCTAGTCCTAATGACATGCATTCATTATAGATAGCTTCATGGTTTTCTTAATAAAGGCTTTCTGCCTTTAGACATGAAATAAAAAGATGTTTTATGTTTGTGAGAGTTTTTTAAAGATTTGTTTGTTTATGCATAAAAGCTGGGGTATAGGTCAGAGGTGTGGGACGGGTAGTCTGCAGGAGGTAAGAGGATTCAACAGAGATAGAGTGGGGAGCAAAACAGGTGGCTTGACTGATAGACATTGCCGAGGGGAGAAGCGGGGAAGACTGGAGAGGTCTGCGGCACCATGTGGGTCCACTCCCTGGCCGGGGATCAAACGCTGGTTGCAGCGGCTACTGATAGCTTCATAGTGCTGAAATTTAACTCCTTGTACCACCAGTGAAGACCCTGTAAGATTTCATTAGTAGTTTAGGGATTACATGTTTGTTTATGCTAAATTATGGCAAAGCACAATTTTATTCTGTAAATCAAGAGTTTCCTACATAAACATCAGCCATTTCCTTCAGTGTAAAGAATATCCTCTTCATTAAAAAAATCTAGTTGTCGGCCCTCCCTGGTGGCATAGCGGGTTAAAGCACAGCACAAAGAAGCTTAAGCCACTTCCACTGTGAGTTCGATCCCCGCCTGCCCCGGAGGTGACCACATGGCGTGGCAGACCTCTCCTGACCTGCCCGCTGCTCCCCTCAGCAGTGTACTTCGTCGATCTGCCTGTTCTGTACCCCACTCTGTCTCTGGTGAATCTTCTCACCCTCCGCATTCTGGCCTGTACCCCAGTTCTATACGAATAAATAAATAAATATTTAAAAAAATCTAGTTGAATCTCTTTTATATATAGACAGTGGTATATTCAATTAGAATGGCAAACTGGCATAAGTAATCTATCATATTTTTCTTAGCATTTGTTTTAACTAACCTAAGAGGATGGGAAAAGTCACATGTAGACACAGAATAGAATGCAGTTTGATAGCTCAGTTTTTTTTTTTCTTGTATTATTACTGTTTGTGGTTTTCTTTGTTTACATTATTGTTTCTTTTCTATCTTTATCCCTATGTGGCAGCCCTCCTGGACATTATGCTTTATATACTGTGATTTAGTTTGATCTTGTTTCCAGAGCCAACACTTTATGAAGCCTTTTATACTTAAAGAGAGAGGAGAGGCAAAAAGCTCAGGCATGTGAAACATTAAATCCTGCTTCAGATATGAACAATAACTACCAAATAAATATGGTTTTTTAGCCTATAGAAATAGAAAATATATATTTTAGGTTACACTTTGACTTTTCAAAGAAACTGTAGAACATTAAGACCATGTTTCCTGGTATTTCTGGGAGTTCTCAAGGGCACATGCCCTTGATCTTGAACACTTTGTGGTTAATATTTAAGATCAGTATGTTGATCTAGACTGAAGGACAGCACTTTCTTTATCCTTTGCTAAAACCAATGTTGGTTAGTTCATCACCTCTTAAACAGTAACTGCAACCATACACTCCATTACATCCATCTCTGTCAAAACCTGAGTGAAAATCAATTGTGGCATATCTAGAAATATTCCACTCACTTCCATTTTGCTTCTTATGTGCTGATGCACCTGCTCAATATTAATTTTCTTCATAGTTAGGCTGTGGAAAAAAATTTGAATGGATTTTTATGGTATAAAACTAGTTATGTGACCTTGGACAAGTAACATTGCTGTTTTTGACATCTGTCTTCATTTTCAAAACAAGAACATTTGTTTGGATGAACTCAGAATTTTCCAGTTCCACAATTCTTCAATGATAATCTGAAACGTCTACATAAAGCAGTAGTAAAGATTTATGTCAATGAACATCCTGTATTATGAGGTTTAAAATGTTATGTTATCCTCTTATAAATCCTGTGCAATTTCATTCTGGAGTTTTGGTTCATCATAAATTCATCTTCAGAAAATACCTTAATTCAGTCACAGAAACTGGGAATAAAATGACAAATAAGACATAGTTCTTGATCAAAGAGAGCCTAGTGCTAGGCTCAGGGAATGGGAAGGTAGTCAAAGAGAATGTAGTCAAAGAAAAGTTTTCCAGGAGCTGAAATGAAGGAAACATAAGTATGAAGGTGTGCTAGCTCCTGGCATATTTAAGGAAAAGGCAAAGAGCTTGTTAATGAAAGGTGACATTGATGGCATTTTCATCACCATAAATATTGAAAGTGTACTCAAACTTTAGATGAAGAAAAAAAAAAGGGAGGCCAAAAATAAACCAGGTCCCCAAGTAACCGAGGATTTAAAATTGAAAATTCATATAGAACACTAAAGGGTATTTTAAAATCTTGTTTGGATGGTTTTATAATAAAGGAAGAATAATATTACATATCAAGATAAAGGGAAATTTTGTGATTTAATAGCCACTTTGAACCAATATTGCAGTGCTTAGTTTTACATTCGTATGTTTTATGAAGGTAATGTTTTATGTTCATATATTTAATTCCCCTGTGGGAAATCAGGTTTGTCCATAGAACCCACCTATTCAGTTAGAGATACCATGATTTCCTTCTCCAACATCAGCGGCTGCCTATGTAATTGAAAGGAACTTACAGTGAATCTCCCAACAAGAAGTAACTACAGCTCTGGAAATGGCCATCTATGGGTTTCTAATTGAATTCTGGCTTTCCTTGCTTTGGATGAAAAGGCAGGGAAGGAAGACAAAAAGGCATCTGGTGATGTCCATCATTCCACAGACCCTCTAAGATACACCAGTAAGGTGAAGTAAGAAGAACTTTAAGATCACGCCTCTCTCTAAGAGGGAGAGGGGAGGATGTGTCACAGAGAATTGGAAGTAACTTTTAATGATTTTTCAAGTGTTTGTAAAATAGAAAATATCGTTCTGTGTGCCAATTAGCACACTGATTCTATAGACACTTGAGAAACATTTTATTTAATTTTAATTTAAAGATGTATTTATTTATAGATATAAGAACTGGGGGTAGGGACCCTCCCT
>NW_004567103.1:49400861-49433434 GCF_000260355.1 Condylura cristata
AGCCGCTGGTCAGGAGAGGTCTGCTGTGCCATATGGATCAGCTGCTTGGCCAGGATCCAACTTTTGCTGCTGGGGCTGCATATAGCTTCACAGAGCTGTAATTGAACCCCTTATGCCACCAGGGAGGGCCCAGAAAACATTTAGAATAAACTCATCAGAAAAAAAAAAAAACTTGAATGATTTAGACTCAATATATTATAGGTGATTTTAAAAACAGTAATCTGAGTTAGACATCTAAGTGTGTAAGAGCTATAATTCTGTAAATTCCATGTGCAGGAAAGGGAGCATCTTCCAACAGTTTGATATTATGTATGAAAAAATAGTTGATTTGGGTATGAGGGAAAGAAAACCTATATGGATTTTACAACAGTTGCAAATGTCCACCTAAGAATGCCCACAAGAGATTCTGAAATCAGGAGGCCAGTTTTGTGCTATCAAGAAACTGTAACTTTAAAGTCATTGAAAAAAATGAGTTACTGACGTTAGTACTAATGAGGATTTTTTACTATTGTTTCTACATTTGTTTATCTAATAGAAGGTAAATTCCACATTCATTTCTGGCTCTACTTCAAAAGGACAAATTAACCTGAGAAATAATGATAATAGTTCATTATTTTTTGCTGGGAAATTGTTTTCATTTCTAAAATAGTGACTGCTGAAGGCACCATGTTAATGAATACTTGGAGGTAAGCTTGGAATTGGTACTAAATCTTCACAGAACATGCATCTACAGAAAAGGTACTGAGAAATTCCCCTCCACAAAAGCAAAGCCCTAAAGTAGTAAGTTATATTTACTGGAGGATAGTATCAGTACTGTATTTTAGAATTCCATTCCATGAGAGTCAAAGTCACAACTGGAAACCAGGTAATGATACAGTGGGCTTGTGGCTTCAGAGATATAAGCTCTGGACTCAAATTCTGGCCCTGGCATTTGCTCACTATTCCATCAGAAGGGCTTGCCATCCCTACCACACATGTTGCCTCATCATCACGTTCTCTGGGATACCACCTCGAGTTCAGATCATTGTTCAACTTCTACTCCAGATACTAGTATTCTGATCCCTTTCTTCAGGGCCAGTCCTGCTTCATATGACTGGGTGAGCTTAGACTCCCGCAAAATAAAGGAGGAAAACTCTACGGTCATTTATAACTCTGAGCAGTGGAATCCAGTTCTCAAAATAGGATTACTTGGCCATTACTTTAGAGAATTTTTGGCCAAATATCAAGGATGACTCCCTTCTTCCCAGGTCCCAAGTTAATTGATAAGCTCGTTTTTATGTGGTATCTAAAAAAAGAGCTGAGAATTCAAAGAGATGGACATCATACCACATGTTTTGATAACACAGTCCCTTTAATTTCTGTGCAAGAAAATATTACATAATATTTAGACATTAATCATTGATTTAATCTTGTGATATTGAGTTGTCTTTTAAAACTACTTTGGAGTTTTAATTGCAACAGGAGATGCTCCTATTTACTTTAAAACTGAGACAAAAAACCCCGATATAGTTTTTTTTCCACCTGGGAGGACTTTCTTCCTTTTCATCACTAGGATTTACTGATTGTGATAATGTCCCATTACAATATTTCCTATATCTTTTGAGTATTGGAGCAGTGAACTGCTGATGTTAACCCCAAAGTAGCAATCTATTCTCATGGCAGAAAGAACTGTGAAAAGACTAAAGGACATTTTATGCTTTCATTTTCTTTACCCTATTAGAACTCTCTCATAGGAAAGGTATTGCCCAAGCTTTCTAGTGAACTGAGAAATTCCATGCAGTCCCAGGTGGAACAGGTATGGTAACACAGGAAATGCATACATTCTTTCTACCTTCTGCAAAAGATTACAGAAGATCTCCTGAGATGGTTAATTTTCATGTTGTGAGGAAAGGAACAAATTTCCTTTTCATTCTTTGAAAGAAGCAACACAATAGTGAGAAAGAGAAAATTCTATCTCAATTAATTAATTCACCATACAAAGATAAATAATGTAAACTCCACAGGGAGTTTATAATCTGGGAGGTAAATCAATTATGTGCTTAAAACTCTCAGCACAAGGTCAAAAGGGACAAGAGCAATTGGGTTACAGGGCAGCACAGATGAGGTTTTATCTGTTGCCATCTTTTATGCATATGTGATTTGAAGCATACATTATACTAATTTAATGAATCTCACATTTTACCTGTATATAAGACCTTATATGAGGAAAGTTAGTATCAGAACAGCCTTTATTTTCTGTCATTTTTTAAAGGACACATGTATTTATGCATATAAGAACTGGGGTACAGGCCAGACGTACAGGGGGGTGAGAGGATTCACCAGAGGCAGAAGAGGGGAACAGAACAGGCAAACTGGCTGAAATACACTGCTGAGGGGAGTAGCAAGCAGGACAGGGAAGGTCTGCCACACCATGTGAGTCAAACTTGTGCTACAGTTGCTGTGGATAGCTTCATAGTGTTGTGCTTTAACCACTTGAGCCACCAGGGAGGGCCCAGAACAGCCATTTATTTTTTTGTGCCTGCTTCCCACTTAACAAGTAGCCATATTTCACAAAATTAAATGTGAAAGTTTTTGTGTGCTTTGGAATTAATAAGAAAAAATATATTATTCTACTCACTGAGAAAATAAAAGAAAAACATGATCGGAGAGGAATACCTAAATCATTGCTAGAATTTTCTATGTATAGATATAGGGAAGGCTTTTCAAAAGACTGAAAAACAATAGAGGCAGAAGGGTGGTGTGTGCTATGATAATAATGTGACTCTCCTTGGGCCTGACAAATGAGGTGTCTGTTGAACAGAATATTAGCAGTACTTGATAACTTTCAAGGGCCAGAGTATTTGGATACTGCAGTGAGTGAACTGGGCCCGTTGGAACAACTGAAGCCAAGTTCAGCTAAGCAAAAGTGTAGTTCATTTGATCTGTCATAAGTGTAGTTCATTTGATCTGTCATTGAACCTCCAAATTAGGTAAGTGTCTGGATCTTGGGAAGGGTTGTAACTAGAAACAAGAAATCATTGGGTTTATTCTGCATCTGTCTTCTGTTCCTACTTCTATACCTGCATGGCTCTTTTCTCTCAATGTCTTAGCATACTGCGTCCTGAATCTGCATTAACAGTACCAGTTCTTTGCGGGGGATACATACCCACCCCCACCCTGGTCCTTTTAAGCAAAGAAGGTAGTTCAACTCTGGCTTTGACACAGGTAGAGCTTTTGTCAGGACTTATATACATACTTTAAAAAAATGGATACCTATAGGAAGTAGTTAGAAGGAATTAAAACACATGGTAACGGCCTGCCCTGGTGGCGCAGTGGGTTAAAGCACAGCACTAAGAATCTAAAGCCTCTTCCGCATGAGTTCGATTCTCGCCTGCCCCGGAGGTGACCACATGGCGTGGCAGACCTCTCCTGGCCCACCCGCTGCTCCCCATCAGCAGTGTACTTCGTGGATCTTCCTGTTCTGCTCCCCACTCTGTCCCTGGTGAAGTCTTTCGCCACCCCCCGAGTCTCTGGCCTGTACCCCAGTTCTGTATGCACAAATAAATAAATCTTAAAAAAAAAAATCTCTCGGGCCCTCCCTGTTGGCACAGCAGGTTTAAGTACAGCACTTGGAAGCTAAAGCCACTTCAGCATGAGTTCCATCCCCACCCACCCAGGGAGGTGACCCACACAGCACCACAGACCTCTCCTGACCTGCCCACTGCTCCCTTCAGCAGTGTACTTTTCTATGATCTGCCTGTTCTGTTCCCCATTCTGTCTCTGGTGAACCCTCTCACCGCTCCTGCACCTCTGGCCTGTGCCCCAGTTCTGTATGCACAAATAAATAAATAAATAAGTCTTAGGAAAAAATCTCTCATTCTAGAACAAGGAAAGACAGGTAGACTTTTGGATATACTGCAAAGAACAATGGATTCTGGACTAACAACTTCAGTTTTTGTTGTTTTACAAGCTTTTTATGATCCTGAATAAATTTCACAAAAGCTGCAAAATTCTCAGTATTCTCACAGTATAATGGGAATAAATTTATCTACTGCACCATTTATACTTAGGAATAGAAAACTTAAATAGAGGGTAAGTGATAGTCTTCAAATAAGAAGTGCATAGAATTTACTGAAAATGAGTAAACTACACAGTTAATTGTGAGTTTACACATGACCAAATCTTAAAGACTTTTAGTTTTTTACAATCTATAAGAAAGGTGAACTGTCAGTGGCTTTGGTTATAGTTTAGCTTAGATTTTCTATTGTCTTTAGAAAACCTGATGGCTTTCACAAATCTATCAACAGGTAAAATTTAATTGGATTCAATATATATATATTTGCTTACTAAAACTTGTTATTAAAATTAATATCATATATACATATCAGGAAACATAGTAAAAAGATAATAAATCAAGACATTTACACTAGGACATCTTGACTTTATAGGGGAAGATGTAAGTATTCATGGAAGTTCTCAGAGGCATGCTTATTCATGTTTCATTTGAAGTAAAACACCTCTGACTATTTAGTCTGAAGTACTATTAAAACAATATTAAAAATGAAAAAAAAATCCAAAGTTACTCCCCAATGGACTGTTACAGATATGTAACAAAGAGCCACCCAATTTTCTCCTGGTAGAATAAAAGGACAAGTAAAGTTTTATTCACAAATTCTGTAACTTTTTAAAAATTTTATAACAGTTTGTTTTTACATCATTTTGTACATTTTTTTTTTTGCCATCTCAATTGTAATCCCCACGGGTTTCCCATCACCCAGTCACCCGTGTGCCATCACCACTTTCCTCCCCACCTCCCCGTTTTTTATCCCATTCCCCACTCCACCCCCCCAAAAAATGTCTCTGGTATATGGTTGTTCATTATTTTTGTTATTTTCTCGCCTGGTCCATTCAAATTCTGTAACTTTTATAGATAGCAACCACTGAAAGTAGGAATAAAGTTAACTGAAGTTATTTGCTACACTTGAAGATAGCTATATATACAGTCTTAAGCATTTTTAACTTTGACTTATTAGATGTTTTGTATAGAATAATTTAGAATGAAGGAAAAACAAGAGGGAGACACTAGTAAGAGAGCCAAAAGAAAAAAAAGGAAAAAGGCCAGAGATAAAGGAGGCTGAGAAAGAAAACATCAGTCGGATGGAGAGAAATAGTTAGCGTTTGGCCACTAGATGGCGATATAATGTAAGGTGCTCTCGGTTTTTTTTTTTTTTTTTTTTTTTAAACAAGCTATTTGCTGATTTGTATTAGGTACCATAGAGGGAGGCGAGGATGAAGCCGAGAGGATACTGCAGAGGTCTCTGGTGCATATGTGTATGTGTGCGTGTGTGTTTGGCTATATGTGTCCTGCCCCAGTGAGACTGCAGCTCTTGTAAATACTTGTTCACCTTTTGCAAGAAGGAATCGGAACAATTCCAACTGAAGACACGTTGTTATCATCTAGTCTTTGGGAGATGCTGTTCCTCATTGCAGATGGGTGATTTTCATTTTTATCAGGTAAGCCATCTGGTTGTTTCATTGCAATTTTAGGCATTATCGTTACAGTTATTTCTTTGGGGGGTGGGGGAAGAGTCTTAGAAATACAGTTTGAGCAGAGCAGGAAGTCGATTTTGTATGTGAATTAGACCAACTATCCCCCTCCTCCCTTTCTTCTCCTCCCCTTCTCCTCCCCTTCCCCTCCCCCTCCTCTCAACCTTCCATGAACTGAAATCAGGTTTGTTTTGCAGTTCAGCATTTTGATTCAACATGGGATTCTTTGGCCTGAAATAGCTTGGAAGCTAGCCAGTTCTTGCCTTTGCTTGCTTTCCCACTATTCAAGGTCTCCTTTTGAAGCCCCCTCCTTCACCGGTGCTTTAGAATTGGACTAGCTGGCTGTGAATAGAGGTCATATTGTTCCAAAGGATGGAGCAAAAATTAGATCTCAGTGTTAACCCCCAGGAAGAAGGGTGGCGGTGGCGGCAGGATTGCCTCCGGAACCTAGCATTGCAGGGGTGTTCAGCCTCCCGTAAAGGCTGGGATTTCAGGAGAATTGCTTCAAGCCTCGGGTGAGAAGGGGACAAGGATTTAATCCCGTTAACTCTCGCTGAACCGCACTTAAAAAGGGAAAACTAAAAACAATCCCTTCTTCCCCCGAACGCCAAATTGGAAAGATTGAGCTACTTTTAATTAGACAGAGGTCACTATCAGCAATGATACTGCAGAGCCCGTTGGGTTCCTAGTAAGAATCGTCTTGCTTTTCCAAGCAGCACGAGAAATATCTCTGGGTGGACATGAAGCCTTTTCAAACGTCTTTGGCCTTTGTAATCTTGGATTCCCTCTCTCCTACCTGTTTGAGGTACGTGTTTAAACCCCCTCCCACGATGACTTCTCATTTCTTTCAGTTCCCTTCAGTTATTCACCGACAGTTGTCACTGTCACTCCTCTTTATTAAATAAGTTCAAATACAGTGGGGCTGGGTGCTTGTTCAAGTGTGGTAAAATGATCAAAGCCAAAGCAGGGTAATGCCCTGTCCATATGTGCACGGAACTAAATATTTCCGAGGTGCAGTATCAAACTTGCAAATTGCCAAACGCTGTTGCTATCACACCTATAAAATGTGGCTCCATCTTCTATGGATTTATAGGTTCACGTGGTATTTCTGATGTGCTGGTGTAGTAACAGAACATATTTCTCCATAAAGCACTTTAAATCATCCCAAGAGGATGATGCCAAACAGAATAGGAAAATTCCATGCTGAGGCTGGTGTTTCCTGCTTCGTTTGCTCCTGCCGGGCAGGGTCTAGCTTACCTTCCCATTTGCTGCAATACCTGGCCTGCCAGGGTGATGTAACGTGGAGTTCTGCACGTTCACCGGGCGTCTGACACTTTCCTGTCCCCTCACCCGTGTATTTTGGAAGCGGCATCACTGTGGAGAGAAACTCCTTTAAATCTCCCCTCGGTGGCTGCTGCCATCAAGCCATCACCTCCCTCTCTTCTAGGAGCCGTGTTGCAATTTAGGCCTTCCTCCACCACGCTCCTGGAAGAGATTTTTAGATGGTGTCTATTTTAGGAACATAATGTGTAGACAGGAATGGATGGCCACAAAGATTTACCGGAAAACAATTTGGTGGAGAGGGTGAGGTAACACTATAAACCACTCAAAAGGAGCACAAGTGGCTGGTTATCACATGGACCCAGCAAGGGAATTAGTTTTCATGAAACTCACTGCAAGTCACTTGTGTGGCTTTTCCCCTTATCCTCTTCAGTTGTTGGTCTGGTTGTTTTTATTTATTTAATTTTTTCCAAAAATTTCATTAGGAGGTCAGTACACCCTGAATGCCAATACTGGTAAAAATAGTATGTGGATTTTGTTGCCGAGGCTTAGTCTCCATTTACATAGCCCCTTCTGGCTGGAAAATTTGGTATGTGGAGCTTCATTTATTAGGGCAGTTTCACTTTAAGGCCTGGTCAGGAGGGTTTCTCCCTCTTTGGTAGAAGAGGAGGGCACAATTGGAAGCCTAATTAATTATACAGTATCCAATAAGGCACTGGGGATCTCAGTCTGGATCAGCATTAGGGACTAGCAATACCATGGGCAAAGGGATAGACCAGAAATCCAGAAGTAAACTACATTGCCACCGGCACAGGAATGAAAATTCCAGAAGCTCACAGAAGAATCCAGTAGAAACCAGTCTAGCTCCTTGTATAGAGGGCAATGTTAGGGAACCCAGAGATTGAGTCACAGAGGGGAAAAGATAAGAGCACTTTTCTCCGTTATAATAGACAAGGAGGGGAGAAATCAGGGGCTTATCTAGTGTTATTTCTAGAATGTTACAGAACAGGCAGTCCCCATGGGTTAATCTGGGTATGAGCAACCATCCACAATTTAGCCAGGGGCCCATAAAAACTGTTATATTCTTCTTGGACAGTTGGATGCCTGGTCTCCCAGTTACCTTAGAAGGGGGGAATGAAGGAGAAAGAGGAGATACAGAAGCAGTGGGGAGGGGGGTGATTGGGGGGGGGACTCTGCTATTTGATGCTCTAACAGCTTTACACCTGGGTCAATGGGCTGTGAGCTGTGAACTAATCACTTCCCTTTGAAATTCTGATTAGTCAATTGAGCCTGTTTCCCAGCTGTTCACATTCTGCTCTTTACAGTAGGGGCTGGGAAAAGACTTATTCCAGAGTAGTGATAGTCAGGAGAAAAAAAAAAAAAGAAAAAAAAAAAAACTAAGCCCAGCTGCCTCAAATACCCAAATGGTGCTTTTTCTTTGGTCCATGTTCATACACAATATTTTATTTAAGAGGACAGGGAGTGGATGCTAACCACTCTTTTAAACCATTCTTTACAAATATTTCTCATTTAATTCTATAAGGTAGTTTATCACCAACTTATAGATCAGGAAACCATGCACAGCACAGTGTGGTTAACTTTGCCCTTGGTTAAAGAGCAAAGACTGAGCCTGATCTTGAACCTGAGCATTGTGGAGTCTGTGCCCATGACCATTTCTTACCACCTGTGTGATCAGAGAGCTATGATGTAGCCAGGATAGGCCTTGTATTGGAGGTTTTGGGGTGCCCCTCATTCTGTCCTGTAGCAGACTCAGATTTGTGCAGTCTTCGTGGCACCAATATATTACTCATTTGCTCTCCTACATGTCAAAAACGTAAGGTAGTTCAGTTTAGAATTATTCCCTGAGTCTACCCCATTTGTTTATTTAAAAATGCATCTGTGTCTTCCTATTTTAGGTGCTAAAAAACGGTAAGTGAAACTTTAAAAATCCTTGCTGACATGGAACTTTGGTCCACTGGTGGAGTAAAAACAGTAGGCAAATTATGTGTAATGAAGTAACCATGACTATATGTTTCTGGAGGAATAATAATAAATCCGGGTAAGGCCCTAGGTGGAGATAGGGGCTTGCAGAGAGAAAATGATGCCAAGGGGCAGGAAGTTGCTTTTTTTGTAATGAGTGAGAGAAGAGCAATCTGGGCAGTAGGATGAGAGAGGACACAAAGGTCCCACAGGGCACAGTTTGTCATGTTGGAGGAATGGCACCTGCCTGTGAGCCATCCTGAGAGCAGACGGAACAGAAAGAACCAGGGGACTGGTAGTGATACGGTTACAAATGACTGGTCTCTCAGATAAGCATTAAGAAGTTTGTCTTTCCCCTTTATTTGACAAGTTTGTTTTCTTTATGACTGTATAAGTCTCTCAGGTAGCCATTGGCAAGTTTGCCTTTCCCTCTTCTGTGCAATTTCTCTCCCCTTGTTTGACAGGTTTGTCTTGCATTCGGAGGAAAAGGGCTTTAAACATTAGATGTTGAAAAAACAAGCTGTGCCCAACTGTCTCCAGCTCCGTGCTGAGCCCTGCCCCCTCCTCTTTGCAGACCCTTGCCCATTCCCCCTCCCCTTTTTTTTTTCCCTTTGTATAAATAACCCTGCACCGGGCCAAAAAGCAGGACTGTGGTGTTTCAGACATGAGTCTGCAGCTCTCCTCATTTGTCGACAAATTAAACCTCTTTCCTTTTCCTCAAACTCTGCTTCCTTTTATTGGCTGAGGGAAACTGAGTCCAGCGTTTAGTAACAGAGGGCCTGTGAGACCGCCTCAAGGCACTTGGAACTCTAATTGTCCCCTTCCTTTGTAAAAACAATCCATGGACAATGTCAAGTAAATGTAAGTCTCCTATAATAGTGACAAGTTAGTAGGTTTAAGAAAGGATACCAGTCATTTCCACATGTGCTAAAAAGGTTTAAAATTCTGTGAAGTTCTGTAGAAAATGTGATAGTTCCTAGAATTCAGCATCATTCTCGTAAAGGTGTTTACAGGGCACTACTTAATAAAATAAAAATGTTTGAATGAGCTTGTTGGTTGGATGGCTGCAAACTATCACTTAAAACTTCAAAAGCAGGCCCAGTTAACTAGTTAGCAGTGCTCAGTCTTGAAGACTTTCCCTTAAGTCCAGGAGGAGCAGCGGGCTGAGAACAGACAGGCGGACACAACCAGGCTTTGCATCCCTCATCCCTCGAGTGGCCAGGGCACAGTAGGCACAGTAGGTGATTCAACAATGTATTTTTTTTAAGATTTATTATTTATGCATACAGAGCTGGGGAACAGGCCAGAGGTGCAGAGGATTCACCAGAGACAGAGTGGGGAGCAGAACAGCCAGATCAATGAAATAGACCGCTGAGGGGAGCAGCAGGTAGGTCAGGAGAGGTCTGCCATGCCATGTGGGTCAGCTGCAGGATGGAGATTGAACTCGTGCTGAAGTGGCTTTAGCTTCTCAGGGCTGTTATTTAAGCTGCTGCACCACCAGGGAGGGCCCTCATAATGTAATTTTTAAATGAATATTAGGCATGTGGTTTTAAAATAATGGCAAAATATAAAAGTCAACTTTTCACATTTCCCTATGTTAGACCTTTTTAAAGATTTATTTATTTATACATATAGAACTGGGATACAGGCCAGAGGTGCAGGGGCAGTGAAAGGATTCACCAGAAACAGCGTGGGGAGCAAAACAGGCAGTTCAACGAAGCACACTGCTGAGGGGTACAGCAGACAGTCAGGAGAGTTCTGCCATGCCATGTGGGTCACCTCCTGGGTGGGGATTGAATTCATACTGAAGTGGCTTTAGCTACTTAGTGCTGTGCTTTAACCCACTGTGCCACCAGGGATGGCCTGTTACTGTATTTTTATTCCTCAAGTTTCACATCCTAATGGTATGTCTTTCTATTTTCTTGACTGTTTGCTCCACTCCATCTTAGTTACTACCAACATTGTAGTTCTCTCTATCAAGTATGAGCTTCTTTTCTAACTTGAAGAAATCTTGCTTCTTAGTTTTTCATGAGAAGCAGTAAAAACCTTTGTCTTCTCATGTGGCTGCTTACTTTGGTGCCCTGTCTACAAATTTGTCTTTAATTTTTTTAAGATTTATTTATTTGTGCATACAGAACTGGGGTAAAGGCCAGAGGTGTAGGGGTGGTGAGAGGATTCACCAGAATCAGAGTGGAAAGTAGAACAGGCAGATTGACAGAGTACACTGCTGTGGGGGGCAGTGAGTGGCTCAGGAGGGGTCTGCCAAGCCATGTGGGTCACCTCTGGGGCTGGGGTTTTAACTCACAGGGAAGCAGCTGTGGCCAGCTTTGAAGTGTGGCACTCCAACTCATTGAGCCACCAGGGAGGGCCCTTGTCTTTACTTTTGATGAAGTATTTCTGATCCTTGGCTTTAAGTTTCTTCTTTTGTCATGTGTGTCCTTGATGTACTGAGAAGGAGCCATTGCCTAGTTCAAGGTCATGTAGAATTACTCCTGTCTTTTCCTATGAGTATTGGAGTTTTAGTTCTTACTTCTAGGTCTATGATTCATTTTGAGTTAGTTTTTGTCTATAAAGTGAGGTAGGGCACTGATTTCGTGTCATTCTTTTGCATGCTGGCATCCATTTGTGCCAATACTGATTGTTGATAAGCCTGCTCCACCTCCCTTCCTCCCTCCACTTGAGATGGCATGTTAATCTTGCCTTATTTAAATGCATCTATCTTTTTAGCACCAATTATTTTGTACACTGGTTACAGAGATGACATTTTTTTCTATAAAAATAATAAAAGCCATTGTGATTTTTCCCTCTTGAGCTTTCCCCGAACTTTAAAGTATCACAGAATTGGCCTATATATGCTTAACTGTTAAACACATTTTTAACCTAACTCTTATCAATTTTTTTTATATTATGTTGAAAGCACTTTCATTTGTGATTCTACTAGAAATTTAAGAAGATAATGATGCACAATTCAGCAATGAGCTACTATTTTTAGAGAAATGTTACTAGTTATTTCTAAGAAACATCTCTACTGTATTTCACATGCTCTCTGGAACTCATGCAAACATTATCTATATTCTTTATACTATTTCTATATGCTGCTAGTCTACTTTTCATGTTAACAAACACAATTGAGGAGAAACTGTTGAACGTGAGATAGAATTCTAAGACAATTGGCTGCTGTGTTAGTTTGCTAGGGACGCCAGAACAAAACCCACAGATCAAGTAACTTAAATGACAGGAATTTATTTCTCAAAGCTCTGGAAGTTTAACCCTCCAAATCAAGGTGTCCGCAGGCTTGGTTTTTGCTTTGGCCTCTCACTTTGACTTGCTGACGGTGGCCTTCTGACTGTGTTCACATGTTTTTGTTTTATTTTTCTCTGTGGGCATCCCTAATATCTTTTTTTATATCCAAATTTCATTTTACAAGGAGACTGGTAAGATTATGATGGGGTACCCTAATGGCCTTGCTTGAACTTATCATCTTCTTGAAGTGTTTTTCAAATACATTCACATTCTGAGCTGCTAGAGGTTGAGGTTTTCCCATGAGATTGTGAAGGTGTCACAGCTCTACTCATGGCATTGTCTCTGGCTGTACTGATGGTGACAGCTGAACCAATGACAAAGAAGATTGAAACTGCTAAATTACTTGTTGTTGATGAAACTGTTGTTATAATAATGGTGGACTTTCATTATTCATTTTCACCTCCCACTGGATATAAGGAGTCTTTTGTGTGTTTATTAATAATACAATAAAGGCAATTAATTTAGATTTGTATTGAAAGAGGCATGTTGAATAACAAGTGGGCAGAGCTGAATGGTGGAGATTCTGCTACCATGTGTATGCTGGAAAGGCACGGTCATGCTCATAAGCTATACGTTTACTGAACTTCACCTCTTTATTTCATAAGAAAAATGATCCTAAAGGATATTAAACATTAGAAATTCATGGTGAAATTACAAATAAAATAATTATTTTCAAAGTCTGCCAAAACAACTGAACGTGAATGAGATTTATACAAATAATGTCTCAGAGCGGCACTGCCTCTCAGAGTTGATGTCTAGGGTAATTGACAAGAGTCAAATGACATGAGTCAAGAAAGTAGCGACAGGTAGTCCAGACTAAACTTTGGGTAGTTTTTGCAGCATGCTATTTTCTGCTAGGATGAATCAGTTCATCTGCTTTCAGGCTTTTCTTCTTGGTCATTCTGGTTAAAAGTTAAAATTCTAGTAACTGTGCATCAGTTTGGATTGTGAAACTGACTCAGCTAAAGGTGAACTGAGTTCCTTGACTGACATCCCCATCAAACTATTCCCCATCCAGGAGGTGAAATTCCATCCAAACAAAACAGGCTACATACACATTGTTAGGAGAATGATTACATAAATCGTGGCCAATGTAAGTTGTGAGGCATTTTAGATCATTTAACTAAGGGTTTTGAATAGGAAAAATCTGTAAAGAAAAACTGTAATAGTTAATGGCTGACTTGTGTGATTTCATATGATATCTGTTTCCTTTATAAATTTAATTTTAAAAAGCAGGATATTGCACTTTATTTTTCTGATGATAAAAGCAGTACAAGCTAATTACACTATGCTAAAAAGAAATGATCATAGAAATCAAGGTGTTAAAAATGACTCCCATAAATTAACATAAAAATGATCGGTACTAACAATTGATTTCATATACCAAAGTGTTTATGGCTCAAATCCTCCAAAATATTTTAGCATCAGAATAAAATTTAGTGTATGTTTTTTTTTTTTTAAGATTTATGTATTTGTACAGAACTGGGGTACAGGCCAAAGATGCGGAGGGTGAGAGGATTCACCAGAGACAGGGTGGGGAGCAGAACGGGCAGATCGATGAGGTACACTGCTGAGGGGAGCAGCGGACGGGTCAGGAGAGGTCTGCCACGCCATGTGGATCCCCTCCGGGGCAGCGGGGATTGAACTCATGCTGCAGTGGCTTTAGCTTCTCAGTGCTGTGCTTTAACCTGCTGCGCCACCAGGGAGGGCCCTAGTGTATGTTATTTTTAAGTGGGAATATTTGACTCTGTTTTGTACAAATATATTTATTATATCTCCAGTAAAAGTCATGAACTCAATGTGAAGTTACTGCAGAAACGGTGGAATATCTGAATATTTTACCAGCCCACAAACACTGTATAATAAAGCTTAGTATTTTTTAAATTTTATAACAATAGATGAACTTTTGGAAATTAGTTATAAAGTTAGTTTTGAAATGCCACCAGGTGGGCTTCGCTGGTAACACAGGAGTTAAAGATGCAGTGCTGTCAAGATTCTGCCAGCCACTGCAGCGTGAATTCAGTCCCTGGTATGCCAGGGAGCTGACCCACAAGGCCTCTGCTGACTTACTGCTTTCCTCGGCAGTGTATTTTAGTCAGTCTATCTGTTCTGCTTCCCACTTTGTCTCTGGTGTGGCCTCTAACCTCTGGCCCATACCCCAGTTCTTGTGTGAATAAATAAATACATCTTTTTAAAAACAGTGTCACAAGGTGTTATTACCAAAATTGTCTGACTTGGTTATCTGAATTTTCCCTTTAGAACTCAACAAAAATTCAAGAAGATCATATTTATATAGTTTTTATTCTTTACAGTGAATTATTTTAATAAAGATTGACTTCAGGGCTCTCCCTAGTGGCACAAGGGGTTAAAGCACTATAGTATGAAGCTCTCTGAAGCCACTGCAGCACAAGTTCGATCCCCGGCCAGGGAGCTGAACTACATGGCATGGCAGACCTCTCCTGGCCCACCCACTGCTCCTCTCAGCAGTGTACTTTGTCAATCAACCTGTTCTGCTCCCCACTCTGTCTCTGGTGAATCCTCTCACCTCCCCTATGTCTCTGGCCTGCACCCCAGTTCTGTAAGCATTAATAAGTTAATCTTTAAAAAAATTGACTTCAGGTTGAGAATACTAAAAACAATGAAAAATATATGTAAATTCTGACATAGTAGGTATAAAAATTTTAAAATGACTTACAATAAAACTCACTAAGCTGGCAATAGCAAACTGAAAGATTATCCAATAGAATGATGACATGAGTAAATTAACAGTGTGGCTCTCCAGGATGACATGGCAGTGTGGTGGATCATTAGTATATGTTGAATTTTGGAATGTGGTCTTATTTTTGTTGAGGGAGGCCTCTCTGTGAAGAGGAATAAATGTTTTAGAGATCAATATCTAGATTATTTTAAAGCAAATATTGATCATTTAAAAATTAAAGTATCAAATAAAGAAAGGAAACCACAGTTCAGAGCTTCCAGTTATGTATTTACAGAGGAGGGAAAAGGTTGAGAATTCTGACACATGAAATATTCTAAGTAAGAAAGTCAGTAGATTTGGAAATCCTGGAAAGAGTTCTTTTGGTGACTTAACAAATGCTACCAGCCAACAGTTTTGCTACTACATTGGAATGTGATATGCCATTTAAAAAGACCAGTGGTATTTGGGGCTATATATATATCAGTGTTTTGGTACAAAACCAAAGAGGTAACTCATTGGCTTCAGGTCCAGACTACCATAATTTCAGTATTTTGTGGGCATTGACATTTTGGATTTCAGGTGACTTAAAGAGCCTAGAAGATTGTAAACCAATATTTAAGGCATTTAGAGAATTATAAGTCAACCTGTATGAGTGAAGACAAGTGTCATATGAAAAAATTCCAAAAGGGAACTCTAAACATAGTTAAGTTAAATAAAAATCAGTAAGCCACGAAATGAAAATGAGTTTTTGATCTCTGTAAAAAATCCCTATGAAGTAACAAAATGAAATTCCAGTTCTCTCTTCTCTAGGACCAAACTTTGTCTTATCTTAACACTTTTTTTTCATTCATAGACATTTTGCTTTATCCTCTGCTTTGCATTCCCTCACTTTGTTTTTGAAAATTATTTTCCACCGTCATGTTGTCAGTATGTTTGATGCATAAAGAATGTAATCCAAAAATAGAAAAATCATTAACATGATCAGCAGTATTTTCAAAGTGTGGTCCACAGAATGCATTGAGTTCCTTTGAAATCTTTTAGGGAGTCCATCAGCTAAAAATTCTTTTGATAATAATATATTTGTCTTTTAGTCCATATTATTGATTCCAAAGATCAATTAAAATTCTGTCTTAACACTTATCAAAACAGTAATATCAAATTGTACTAGTACTCATATTCATCACTTCATTCATCCCCAATAAAGCCAAATAAATTAAATAAAAGATAGTTTTACTAAAGAAATGTTTTTGGTAGAGGAATAAAAAGTTCATCAAATAATCGGTAGACAGATGTTTATTTTACATATTCTGTGGGCTGAAATGGAAGTATGCATACATAAAGAATATTTGCATCAATTATAGTATGATGATTCACTCAAATAAAGTATTTTGTGCATTTGGTTGAATTACAAGCTGAACTGGTTGCTTTTCCATGGGATACCATTTTTACTTGAAAGAATGACTGACAGGAAAATTGTAGTTATTCAGATTTGGATATTTGGCAGACAATTTTTTAGAAATGAATGAAGTGAGCCCGTCATTTCAAGAGAAATAACTGATAATATTTGTTACCAATGACAGCATTTAAACTTTCAAGAAAAAAAAATTACAATTTGGAAAGCTTCTTTCTGCCACCATTATATCAACAGCTTTACTCAAAATTTAAAGGGATTTTCTGTTGCATTTAGTGGTTATATTAACAGAGGTATAATGAAATGTTTCAGTATTTCAAGTTTCTGAATAACTTAGTCTACCAATATTTTACAAATGAGTGATGGATAAGTGATACAAAGCATACCTGGATAATAAATGCAAAATGTAATAGACTAATGGACTTTAGTGACACAAAGAACATGAAGTTCAAAGATACAATTTCAGATTCCACTCGTCAAAGTTTGATAAACAATGAGAATACTATTACAATTATGTGAAAAACTATTATGATTTTCCAACTAAGTGTTTTTATGAAGCCAGGTTTTCTCCATTCAAATATAAGCTATTTGAATGCCAGATTGAATGCAGAAGCAGATTTAACCCATCAAGACATAAACTCAAATATTAAAGAAATTCATAAATTTATAAAACAATGTTGCTCTCAATGTTTCTTTTTTGTCTGATTATTTTTTACCTAAAATATTATTTTGTTAACATGTTACTAGTTTGCTATTGTTATTATAAATTAATAAATATATTTAAATTTTTGTCCATTTTGATTTCAATAAATGTAACCCACATAAATTAGGTTTTGGGGTCCTCAATAATATTAATAATATAAGCAATTCTTTTTTTTACAGATTTATTTATTTAAGCATACAGAACAGGGGTACAGGCCAGAAGTGCAGTGGTAGTAAGAGGATTCACCAGAGACAGAGTGGGGAGCAGAGCAGGTAGATTGACAAATTACACTGCTGAGGGAAGCAGCAAGCGAGATAGGAGACATCTGCTGTGTCATGTTGGTCACCTCCCTGGCTAGGGATTGAACTCTTGCTGAAGTGACTGCAGCCAGCTTCGCAGTGCTGCACTTGAACCCATTGTGCCACCAGGGAGGGCCCTAATATAAACAATTCTAAACAAAAATTTATGCGACAAGGATTAATTCAATCAATCACATTCCATAGTACATTTATGTCTAGTACAATGAGACATGTATTCATTGACATTATTATAATGCAGGTAACTAAGTCCCCTGAAGTCATGCTAAATAGACTATGTCATATATACCAGTTTCCATGACTGTAACATGAACTGCGCATATCATCAGTTTAGTTTGGTAAGTTCTAGTAAAAGTGAGCAAAAAGTGCTTCAAAGCAAATCAGAAATTATAAAAAAATGAATGCTCTAATAAGTTTAATTGAATTTTCATCATTCAATGTAAGATTTTTTTTGGCTTTTTATCAAATACGAAGTTCTACTTAGAATCTGCTCTCCATACAGTCACCACTGATATTTCTAAAAGGCTCACCAAGTCTTCACTGTAGCTTAAAACCATAAGTTCTGTCTTGAGGTAAAAGCCCAATTTGTTCAGGATGGCTGGCTTCTGTGAGTTGTCTGGGTGTATCTGTTCTCCATGGCCTATCTACCCTATTATTAGTCCTGTACAAGTAATTGCATTTCTGTGAATATCCAGAGCTGTTTCTGTCTCCAAGCCTTTGTTGCTGCTTTTTTCTCTGTCTGAAAAGCTATGATCTCTTTTTTCCCCAGGAGTGATACATTTCCTTTTGTGCTGTGACTGTACTACGTACAGACCCCTATTGCAGGACTTTATTGTGTTCGTTCTCTGCCTCCCTTTACTATTCTGTATGTCTTTGCAATATGTCTATTGACAGCTGTACTAAGTATCCTATAACTACCTATTTCAGTTCTGGAGACAGCCCAAACTCAAAAGATGTTTGATAAAAAACCCAAACAAAAACAATTTTAGGGTTTCGTTCAGCACCCGAGAATTCCATACTTTAAAGAATGTTTTGGCATATATACTTTTGTAGAATTATACTTATGAAGCACGAAATGACTTTAAATAGTTCTTTTATTTCCTCTGCACATTCTAAGCTCCTGTCAAGGAGCCCACATATGCTATGATTAAGCACTGTTTTTCAAAGTTATTCTGAATGTGTTTTTTCTTATTATTATCTTTAGCTTTTATGAGATGATTCAATGTTTGAGAAATTTTATTACTTCTCTTTTTGTCACTTTGAGATATACTTTTGGCTTTTGCTTGAGTCTCATTTTTAAAAAGTTATCCAACTATTTTTATAGCTGCAAAGCACATACTTTGGATGCTAACATAGAATATATAGAAACATTTAAAGAAGAAAATATTCAGAATTCCACAATCTTATATGTGATTTTTCCCCACAATAGGGTATTATTAGTATTTTAATATTTTACTATAAATCATTTTGTTTTTAGTTGCTGCATCATGAGATCACAAGATTTTTTTCAGTTTTGTACTTACTGGTTGTTATGTCTTAATACCACCCCAAATAAGCCAGATTTGCCATCCCAAATAATCTCAAATATAATTTTAATGACTCCATATTATTTCACCAATCTCAATTTTATTATTCATTTAATCTATTTTTATACATTATAACTATGACTAGCATTTATGCTGATTTCTCATTCATATGGACAAATGAGAAGAAACATTGATGGTAACATTCTTTAGCATTATAATGATGTTCACAGCTGTTGGATCTTAGAGTAGAGCAATCGATCAGAGAAGAAATAATTTCCTTAATCATTAGTTTTTTTCACTTAACCAATATGTATTGAGATCCTACTATGTATAAGCCTAGGTGCTAGATATCTACTCTCAAGCACTGTAGATTCTTTTTTCTTAAAACACTTTTTGCTGGTTTTATATATATATATATATATATATATATATATATATATATGTATGTATGTATGTATGTATGTCATTTATTTATGCATAGAAGAGCTGGAGTGTAGGCCAGAGGTGTGGCCTTCCCACAGAGGTATGAAGATCATGCGAAGATTCACCATAGATAGAATGGGGAACAGATCAGGCAAAATGACTGAAATACACAGCTGAGGGAAGCAGCAGGTGAGACAGGAGAGGTCTGCCACTCCATGTGGGTCACCCCTTGGCTGGGATCAAACCAGTGCTGCAGTGGCTGCAGATAACTTCAGAGTGCTGAGACTTAACCCCTGGCACCTCCAGAGAGGTCCAAGCATTTAGATTCTAATTAAAAATATAAACTGGAGCCCTCCCTGGTGGTACAGCGGGTTAAGACACAGCATGCAAGCTAGTCACATCTGCTTCAGCAAGTTTGATTCCCAGCCCCAGAGGTGGTCCACATGACACAGCAGACCTCTCAGCAGTGTACTTAATCCATCTGCCTTTTCTGCTCCTCACACTGTCTCTGGTGACTCCTCTCACCACCACTGCACCTATACCCCTACTCTTGATTATTCACAAATAAATAAATAAATCTTTAAAAAATACATAAGCTGGGTATAAAGCATGCTTTGAAAAAGAATTCATTACTTCTCTGATACTCTGAGAATATCATATGCTATTATGGTCTCTAATCAAAAGCAATGCATTAACAAAAATTCTTGCCTTCTCTTTTTGATTAGAAAATGAATCAGAATAAGAACAATTGTAACTTACTCTATGTCTACAGGATGATTAACATTAAGAAAATGACCTGACCATTATAAAATAGAGACCACCCCCAACAAATTAAATCAAGTTCACCATAGTGTCCTTTACTAAAAAAAAAAAACCTATATTTTACTTCTGTGCAGCATTTGAGTTTTGAAATATATGCTTACCCCTCTCTCTTTTGGAAGATGGCCTTGTTATTTCAATCATTTTAGTGATCAATTCAGCAACTATTTATTGTGTAACTCTAATGAGTAAAGCCATTTGTGTGGTATAGTGATCCAAGATGCTTATGAACTGCAACAGAAATAAGATATATTCATAAGTATGTATAATGGGAGGTAGAAGTCAGCAAGTATTGCAAGGATTGTAGATATGCTTATGGGGATTCAAAAATGACTTGCTATTTGTTTTGAAGATATGCCAGTGGATGAAGGGATTAACAGTCTATATGATAGCAAATTTTACTCTGCCTTGGGATATAATGAATAAGTAATAAACATCTGATTGATGAATATAAATGAAATACATGTAGCTTTTAAGAAATATGACCTATGATAAAAAATAATTATGAATAATAGTATAAGACATGCCAGTTAACAGTTTATTGTCTCTCAGATCCAAGTTCATTCTTTGGGGCCTAGTCAGCCACAGTGCATTTATGCCATGCAAGCATTTGTCCTTTGCAGTGAGCGTGATATTAATCTTTAATAAAATAATGAGAAGAGATCACTGAGAGAACATTGCTACTGCTGTTTTTCCTGGATCTAAATGCTACATTTTTATTTCATTTGCTCACATTTACCAGGTTCATTAGAGATGGATGAGGGGGGTGTGTGTGTGTGTATGCTCAGTTGGGTATGTGACTGGATAGACAGATAAGGGCACAATGACCACCTGGCACAGCCCTCCCAGCATCGGCATCACACACTTCTGGACTCACACCCACAGACATGTCCCTTTCTGCTGAACGTCCATTTATCAGCCTTGGCTAACCTGAGGCCTGGAGATTTTTTTTAAACAACAACACCATAATAGACTACAAATTCTTTGACTCTGGGAGCCTTTAAAAGTGAAAATATCAACCGTTTTCTAAAGAATGCTCATTAGCTAGTGGCAAGATCGACCTAGCAAATGATCACAAAATGCTAAATTAAAGAAATTTGTCATTTTTCTTCAAAGTAAAAACTCTTGTAATAAACTAAAATAGGGGTCCTTCCTGGTGGTGGAAGGGGTTAAATCTCACTGCTATGAAAATGTCTGCAGCAACTGTAGTACCACCTTGATCCCCAGGCAGGAAGGTGACCCACAAGATTCAGCAGACTTCTCCTGTCTCCCCTGCTGCTCCCCTCAGCAGTGTATTTCAGTGGATCTACTCCCTACTCTGTCTCTGGTGAATTTTCTCACACCCTGCTCCTCTGTCCTGCATCTCAGCCCTTGTATACATGAATAAATAAAATAAAATATTTTGAAAAAGAGAAAGGGCACTTCTTAGTGCTGTATGGGTTATGTCTCACATGAAGGCCTAGCCTGACTTCCATTTCCACCTGGGAAATGACCCACATATATGGAACAGCAGACCTCTACTGGCTTGCCCACTGCTCCCCTTAGTAATATATTTTAGTAGGTCCACCTGTTCTGCTCCCTATTCTGTCTCTGATGAATCTTCTTACCTCCGCACCTCTGGCCTTTACCTCAGTTCTTCTATGTTAAAAAAAAAAAATTAAATATCCCCCTTAGGATTTAATTGAGATTCTTTTAAACACATCAGAAATAAACCGAGAAATCATCTCATTTCCCTTCAGAAGCACTTGCCCACAGATGAAGTATTTTTTGTTATTTTCATTCCCTGAGGAAGTACTTTCTCAGGACCATAATATTAATTGTTTCCTTTCTCATAAGCAGCACTGTTTTTTTTTTTATATCAAAGAGGAAGAAATTTTCCCATTATAAGCTGTTGATCAAGACACTTAGGTTATAGAAAAAATATCAACTTAAGGTGAACATAAAATGCACATTAATTTATATTTAAAAGGGAATTTTTTTAAGGGGAGGCGGATAAAATATTAAAAGATTATGGGTACGAAGTAGAACCTTAGAGATTATAGGCACAAGTCTCTCCTTTTATGAAACTCTTATGTCCTATCAAGTGCAAAACCACATTTTGTAGATGAAGAAATGGTAAAAAGAAGTGAAATGATGTGTCTCCACTCACCAAAATAACTAGCTGAATTTGGAACAATTTTTTCTTGTTCAATTCTGTTGTCTTTTCCACCTCCACCTTCTCTGGGATCCTGGTCTTCTATTTAACTCTTACTCCATTATAGAATGAGATATATTTCCCTTCATTTCCAATTTTTCCTTTTCTAGCTAGAGTTACATGTGGTGTAATAGAAGGTTTCCTGAAATGACTCATTAGTGTCTCCGGTTCTCATTATCTACTTATTTTTTTGTTAGTTGTTGGTTTATTTCCTATGATTTCATCATTGTCATGATTATGATTTTCTTTTGTTGCACATAAAGTGCAATAAGAATATTTTTATAAAATTTAGGGTTTTATTTGTCACATTTTTTAAACCACCACTATCATTTTTATATTTTTAGCCCTCTGGAAATTCTGTATGTACATTACAGTGACAAAGGACAACCATGAGAGTAATTCAGTGGAGACTTTTATGTTCTTACCCTTCTAGATTAAGCTTTAACATTTGACAAGATTAACACTGATAAAATCATTTGTCAATGTCATTTTTTTTTTTTATCTTACTCTCTTACCCAGTTTCCTCTTCTAGAAAATGGGAACCACTTGTTGTCTTCAAATTTTGACCGTTGGCTTTACCTTTGTATGCTTTCTTTAGAATGTTACAACAAAACTGTATATTTCTTTCTTCTCAGTTCTTTTCTTGACTGTCCTTAAATGCCACCAATGAAATTAACTGACATAATTGAGTTTGATACCCAATCATTCACTCATTATTTCACTCAGCAGATATTTATAAGTCTAGTACCAGGCACTATGCCATAAGCAGAGATATATTTCCAGTAAATCTGATATAGCAGAACCAGGGCTGGAGTCAGGCAAATCAGTATTCATATCCCAGCTCTTAGCTGAATATTGAATCGCTTTGATTAAGGTATATTTTTCTCTGACTTTTATTTTCTCATCTATATAATAATTGTTATGAATATTATAATAATCATAATTATAATAATAAAATTAATTTAATATCATATGGTAAAATCTGTAGTTCATGTTCATGGAACCCACAGCATAGTGCTTGGTTCTGAGTAGATACTTTTAAAAATTTTTATTATATATATAATAAATATATATAAAACATCATTTTATATAATGCATTTATACAACGCATGCTTTTTCATCTCGGGTGTGGTCCCCAGGACACCAGTCCCCACCACCAGTTCACCCACGTACCTTCACCATGGCTCTTTTTGCCCTTCCCACCCCTGTTTTGAGCCTGCTCTCTTCTCCCCTCCTGTAGAATGTCTCTGGTTTATAGTTGTTTGTTATATTTGATATTGACATTATTATATTTTCTTTACCTTTCTTTTCTTTTTTTACTGAGTAGATACTTTTTAATACTATTACATTCTCTTTAGGTATTTTTTAAAATTGTCTAAGGGATCATGATAACTTTACATCTGTTGCATGTCTTCACTTGTTTTCCCAGCAAATTTCCTTTTTTTTTTTTATAAAACCCACTTCAGTTTTCATGTACTTAGAAAGATTCTTCTGCTTCTGTTCTGAAAGGATCAGTCCTGGCCTTTTCTTTGCTTCCTCTGCCTCATAGATAACTTACAGTATTATGTTACTCTAATACAACAGTGTAATCTATTGTATTTAAGTGTATCTCTTCTAGAAGACAGCGTGCTCCTCTTGAACAGAAACCTTGCCTTGCATTCCTGTCCTACATTCAAAATCAGTCTGGACACCATTAGGCAATTCAATAATTCTTTGTTCTTTTTTAAAGATTTTGTTTAATTTTGTGTAGAAGAGTACAAATTCACCAATGACAGAGTGCAAATTCACCAGTATCAGACTGAGGAGCAGAACAGGCACATCAACTGAAGTGTACTGCTGAGGGACCAGCAAGCAAGAAAGGAGCAGTCTGCTGTGCCATGTGGGTCATGTCCCTGGCTGGGAATTGAACTCAGACCATCATGGTAGGCCTTAGTGGGGTTTGCCCTGAGGTTTAACCCCTAGGCTACCAAGAGACCCAAATAATTATTTATTCTTAAACAGATTAGACCTTAAGATCTCAATGTCTCCCAATATACACAAAATAGTCAGCATCAAATATCAAAGCTTTATTTACTGAATTTTATTTATGAATATTTCTCTATACATATTACATCTGAATAACAGGGGGATTACTTATAGATGTTACATTATCAAAATTTTATATATTTTGTTGTAATCAAAATTTGTTTCTTTAATTCAAAATCTTAGAGAAAACATACATATACTTCATTATGAATGATGTGTTTTACATACTTTTAATAGAGATAACTGTCACATTAAAATATTCAAAGTTCAAAAAAATATTCAAAATTCATCTTTAAATTAGTGAAGATATGACAAAGTATAATACAACTGTTCATTTTTTTTTTAAAGATTTATTTATTTGTGCATACAGAACTGGGGTACAGGCCAGAGGCTCAGAGGCAGTGAGAGGCTTCACCAGAGACAGAGTGGGGAGCAGAACAGGCAGATCGACGAAGTATACTGCTAAGGGGAGCAGCGGGCCGGTCAGGAGAGGTCTGCACACCATGTGGTCTCCTCTGGGGCAGGCGGGAATCGAACACATGCGGAAGTGGCTTTAGCTTCTCAGTGCTGTGCTTTAATCCGCTGAGCCACCAGGGAGGGCCCAACTGTTTATTCTTAAAACATGTCTTTTTCTTTTTTTAATGCAGTGACTTAGATAAATACAATAAGGTTATTTCATAATTTTTGAATTTTTTACAATAAATATTTCTTATTTATGGCATTACTTTATGAATAAATTGTAAGCAATATTTTCTTGGCTTGAAATAGAGATATTAAATGAAGGACTGGCCAGGCTGATTCTTGGTTAGGAATGTAGGCACTGTAACTTAGAATAGTAATATAAATATTGGCTACTATTTGGTGAAATATACTGATATAAAACTTTTGAAATGTCAGTACATTAAAACATAAAATTATAAAAGATATTTGGCTGTCAAATAGGTTGAATGTTCAAATTTTCTTACAAGTTTTATAATTATAAAGGAGTAAAGTAAAATAAGACTTATCTTTCAAATAACTAATGAGTAAAAGCTTTACTAATTTTACATTTGTCAACTCAGTGAATATAATTTTCTGATATTAATTTTAGTTCACAGTTATATATAATATATATATGTACACACACAACTATCACACATATATGTATACATGTTTCTTTATATACTAGAACATAACATGAAATCAAGAACTGAGGCAAAGTCTTCTGACTGGCCCACATATTTTATTATCTCTTGCTTCTAACTGGTCTAGATGGACTCACATGTCAAATTGTTTTTAAACAGTTCTTTTAAACCTGACATTTGTAAAGGAGAAATTAATAGGCATTAAAGGATGCACTAAAGGATTCTAAAATTTATCATTCCCTTGTTGGCATGAAAAATAAAGAATTATAAAATATATTACTTACAGATATGTCCAAACTACTAGTAAGAACACAGAAAAAATTAGTATATTTTTGGAGAGTTTTAAACACTAATGGTGAATACAATAAGTTTTTGTCCTACGGTTAAATTTCTTGAGGCCTTTGTTTGAACAAAGTGACTAAAAACCTTTAGGACTTGCTTTATCTGAACTTATTTCTTGAATTTTTTTTTATCAAGAAACAAAACAAAACAAAAATTAAGCATATATTGAATTTTGTATTTACCTATTTTAGAATACTGCATATAAAAATCATTATGACCTTGTGAATAGAAACTGTCAGAGAATTAAGTTTCCTCTGGACAAAGTATAAAATATTGTGTTAATCAAGACAAAAATAATAGATATAATGTATCTACTTCAGAGAGGCTTTGGCATATATCACTGCACAATCTTGAGATGAACTACCACATGAGAGAAGTTGAAGTTTTACTGACTGTTAATGGTAACAATACATATTAACTGTCAAAAAGGCTTTTCTGAAAAAATTTGCATTTTTATCAGATACTATGAAAGTATATGAAGCTATCATTTGTAAGAGCACAGATATATATGTGTCAGTATATGTATTTTTAAAATGTGTTTATGGTGTGAATGTGCATAAAGCATTGTGAATCTAAAGCTGAAGTGGACATTGTAAGTAGATTCTTAGAAACTTTGGGTGAATTCTGAACCTGACTTCCTTCAATTATTCATGTATATCATATTGTTAGGATAGTGTTGATGTAATTCAAGATGGTTAACAATGACTCCATGATATCCTGAAGAAATGTTTTGGTTTTTTTTTTAAGATTTATTTTGTTTATTTATGCATGTAAATACTTCCGGTGTAGGCCTGAAGTGGGGTTGTGTGGGGGTGGTGAGAAGATTCACCAGAGACAGTAGGGAGCAGGACAGACAGAGTGACGGAGATACACTGCTGAGAGGAACAGTAGTAGGCCAGACAGGGGAGGTCTGCTGCGCCATGTGTGTCAGCTCCTTGGCTGAGCATGGAACTGGTGTTGCTGGGGCTCCTAATACTTTCATAGTGCTGTGACTTAACCCCTTGTGCCACCAGGGAAGTCTGGAAGAACTGTATTTGCTTATGCTCTTTGAAATCAATCGAGAGACCATTACTACTTAATAATTATTACTGATTTTGAGCTTGAAACTGGGAATAAAAATTCCAGTGGTTTCTAATGAATGACATTAATAGCTGTAAGGGGTATAGGAAGAGAACACAGAATAACCTTGAAACTTTTAGCAACTGGTTCATTAAGGCAAGAAAGACTCCAATTTAAAGTTCAGTCGAGCCATAGCACATTTTTAATCAAGAACAAATTATACAAATAACAAGTATTGAAAAAAATAGTCACACATTGGAATCAACAAGGCTCTATGTTTAACAGAAAGTCAATGAATGTTGTTTCTGATTAATAGCAGGAAAATAAAAGGTTCATATGATATTTTTATATGCAAAGATCAATTTTATAGTTTCAATCCTTTTTTAATGTCAAATTGATTTTTACAAAGATACAGGCTGAATAAATAAAGATATCCTATTACTAAAAATGATACAGTACTAAGGGAAATGGAGCTGAAAATCAGACATCATCGTTAAGCTCTTGTTACCATTATTTTGTTAGAGTGTTTAAGCCCATCAGTGAAGTTGGGTATAAATTGGAAAGGAGCAAATAAACATGCACATAATTTTGGGTCCATGATACAGAGTTAAAAGATTGAAAATTTTTCCGTTTGGAAAAGAGGAAGCTACAGTCAGATATCATAACTGTTGTCAAGTGTCTATCACAAAAATATATGTGATTGAATTGTTTTTATATCTATAAAAGATAGATCACTGGAAATTGAGATAACATAGAGTTTCATTTTTTTTCTTTTAATTTTTAAAATAGAGTTGAACTGATTTACAAAATCAAATACAATAAAAATAAGACTAAAAAAGACCAAACAAGCTAAAAGAAGTGATGAAATAGATGTTACCAGACCCAAAGTAATGATTTTTGCCTTAGTTCTCAATTTAGTTTTGTGCCTCTAGCAGCTAAAGGGAAATGTGATTAACCATAGATTATGTAGGTAGACGCTGTTATCTACACAGGAAAATGAATAATTAAAGCAGAGTACTCTGCAAATCTCTGATAGCCCTCTGTTCTCTAGCTTATAACTGAGCACAGTTAATGGTTTGACAGTTTTGTTATATGATTGATTGGTTAATAGGTATTTAGGATCGTTTCTTATTGAATTTGGTTCTGTGGTATGAAATGCCCAAATATATGCCTAGGCCAACTAAATAGAAGTTTCTAGAATTTTTATCATTTCCAACTTATTTTCTGCATTTGGCCCTATTTTGAAACATATAAAATACTACAATTTTTTAAAATGATTTTTATTATGTATTACTGGGGAACAGGCCAGAGGTGCAGGAGCGGTGAGAGGATTCACCAGAGACAGAGTGGGGAGCAGAACAGGCAGCTTGATAAGGCACACTGCTGAGGGGAGCAGCAGGTGAGACAGATGAGGTCTGTAGTGTTATGTGGGTCACCTCTGGAGTCAGGGATGGAACTCACACTGAAGCAGCTGGGGCTAGCCTGAAGTACTATATCCTAATCCATTGAGCCACCAGGGAGGGCCCAAACACTACAATATTTTTATGCTAAAATTATTTAAATTTTGAGGTACAATATTTTGGATGTTATTTTTTTTGCCCAAAGACTTTACAAAAATATAGTGCTGATTTTATGTGGAAAATATATTTGACTCAGTTTGATATTCTGGGCACAACTTAATGCCAATTTCACTAAAAACTTACTCCTTCTGGAAGACATATTAAAAGATTTAAATGTTTCATTTCAAAAGACCCTTTTCAACATTGCACCTTATTAGTGTATCAGATATTCTATTTGCAGGTAGCCCATTTTGACACACATAATAATATACAACTGTCCTCAAATCAGTCATTCTCCAAGAGTCATTTTTTATGTGGGTATGATAAAATAATGACAGTTATCTTTTTCTGGCCAAAATTTTAGTTCCACCCGTATAACAGAGCTCTGACATCTCAAATAGGCACTGTGTCTGAAATTACAATCAAGACCTGGGAAAATTATCTTAATCTACTTAAGAAAAAGCAGGAGAGTTCAATTTGTATTGAGAAAATAAAAAAAATATGAATCTGCTGCCTACATTTTGCTTTTAAAATAAAAACAAAGTGTGAAAGAGTAGACCCAATTAGATCTCAAACTTCCTTTCTGACTGGAGAGAGTTGCTCCATTATCTATAATACTTAACTTTGTTGAACCTCTCTCTGTTGTCTCCTCTATAAAAAAAGACCGTTAAAATAAAATTTTTACTACCTATTACATACAAAGTGGGTTTCCTATTTATGGGGGACAGAGGAAGTAGACAGGAAGTGATTGTTCTCAGGGAATAAAAATCCACTCAAACTAGTGTAAGTAAAATGGGTTATTCAATGGAAATCCCATAGACTGAACCATAACTAGGCCACAAAGAAGCAGACCTAAAACTGAGAAATTAGGAACCATATCAAAATAGCCCAATCTTTCTCAGTGATTGCATGCTTGCTTACTTTTTTTTTTTTTTTAATCTCTCTTGCTTATTTTTTACTGTTTCTCTTTGCTGTTTGACAAACTTCTGTTGCTTCCTCATAGCCAGGTATCTCTTCTCCAGGCTCAACTCCAGATGAATTAGTTCTTGTCTCACATCATTCTGACTCCAGTTTGAATTCTCAAGAAAAAAAAAAAATCCTATTGTCTCTGTAAAGTTTATTTACTGGTTCCCCTGTGATTAGCATCCTGTTTTATGGGAAAGGGAAAGTCAGGTGGCACAAGCATGGCTGTGTTATGTCCATCTGGGACATAATTTTCAATGATGGAGTGAAAGCTAGTTAAGCACCTGAAGTTTGTCTTAAGAATGACTTGAACCAACATATTCTTATTTAAAATGAGTGATCTCATCAAGGTTTTTCATAGTTGAAAAAGTAAATCTCCAGGTCAGAAATGACCATGTCAACATTCAAATCATTAAATCATGAAGTCATCTCTGTGAATAAACCAATATTTGTATGGATTAGCTCAATTCCTTGGGTACTAAAAATTTGCTTTTGATTTTGGTACAGGATGCCTAATGTAGTCCATTCTTTTATACCATTGTTGCTCAACACTTGACAATTCGCTAAGTATAAGCCCTACATTAGAAACATTCTAGGCAAGTGGTTTAAATACAGATTCTCTGCCCAACATCTAATTTCTGATACAAAATCTTGGAGTGGGACCTTGGACTATATCCACTGATTAACAATGTAAATTCAAATTTAAAAATTGGCGAAAAATAGTGAAAGTCATACTTTTGCAAACATGTTTTAGAAAGAGTTATTTAACTTTTGGTATCAGTTCAGGTATACTGATTCATAGTAAGATAAAAATAACTGAGTAAAATTTTAGAGAAATAAGAATAGAATCTCCCCAACTGATCTTATGAGTACAGTGTTTAAGATGAGCCAAGTTCAGTGTCTGTTAGATAATAACAAGCAATGTGTTATATTATTTTTTTTAAGATTTATTTATTTGTGCATACAGAACTGGGGTACCGACCAGAGGTGCAGGGGCAGTGAGAAGATTCACCAGAGACAGAGTGGGGAGCAGAACAGGCAGATCGGTGAAGTACATTGCTGAGGGGAGCAGTGGGCGGGTCAGGAGAGGTCCGTGGGTCACCTCCGGGGCAGGCAGGAATCAAACTCAAGAGGAAGTGGGTTTAGCTTCTTAGTGCTGTGCTTTAACCCGCTGCACCACAAGGGAGGGCCCATGTTATATTATTTTTGTTCCCACAAGTTAAGAAGTATTCACAAAATTAAGAAGTAGTGATCTGGGATTTCATAGAAAGGGGAAGTTTTATCTGAACAAAGCTCTAAATTGTTTACTGCATTGTAAGTTTGAGTCCCGGAAGTGTGGAATCTGACAGCATGGAAGAGTCAGATGCGGAAGCAGACAGCACATTGACTGCACTGAGCAGAGGGCCTGGGCTAAGCCATGCCTATGACTTCAGTCCCTTGTGCATTCATTCAACAGCAACAATAACGCATTTACAATACATGGGATGCCACACTATTTGCCTGTCTAAGATAATAGAGTGTAGAATGAGTGCACTTATATTTCTAAAAGTGTTGGAGGAGAATATAGGCCTCAAGACATTTAGTACTTATTGGATATTTGCACAATTTGCTTTCCCTTTCACACTGAAGTTGACTTTTCTGTTTTCTTTGGCAGAGCAGCACAAATAATTGAGCATCAGGGGGAAGGGTCTCTACTTCCCTCTGATGCCTGCAAGATTTACCAGTTTATGAAATGTTTGGAGAGCTGAGCAACTCCTGCCTACCTGATAGCCTACAGTCCCTTTTCTCAGCTCAGCACTGTCCTGTACCGCTATCCCTGACTTGACAGCCCTGATTTTGAGCTCAAAATGAATCTCAAACTACAAACAGCATGCAATACATTTATTACTATTTTCCTTATTCAAATCAGTGCCAGCTAAGTCCCTCTTAAAAGGATACTCTGCTCTGGTTACTAGATAGAAGAAAAGGTTTCAAAATGCTACATCTCTGGTTTCTAAAAATTGTTAAGCAATTTTCTAAGGTAAATGCATTTCCTTATAGCTTGTATTCGAAAGAATTAATTTGAGATTAGCTAGGTGAGTCAAAAAAAAAAGAAAGAAAGAAAAAGTAAGAAAAGAAAAGAAAAGAAGGAAAGAAAGGGGAAAAGGAGCTCTTTTCATCTCAGCTGAGATGAAGCTGTGCTTCTCCAGAAAGAACGGTTTTATTTCTAGCCTCCCTGCAGCATCTCTTTGCTGCATTAATACATTGCTGCAAAGCTGTGCATTGTATAACCCGTCTCCCTCCCCACCCCAGTCAGTAGGCTGTTTAGCTCTCTTTCCCATGAAAGGCATTGTTCATGAGAAGGCAAAAAATAAAAATACAGTGCAGCTTAGTCCATTATGTTCTAACATTTGTTTTATGCAGATTGTGGGAATCTATGTCAGTAACTGAAATAGACTGTAATTGTAGTTTGAATTAATTTTGGTTAATTGTATTATTTTAAAAAACAAAATCCCAGGGAAATGAAATTTTAAAATTTTATTATAGGTTAGGACTAATTAATAAATAGTCATTTGAAGAAATCAATAGATGTTAAATTTAGTAATTTAGAATAGGGTTAGGGGCTTTTACTTTAAACTATGAACTTTTATTAACAACTGCTCTATGAACCCAGAATTTTGGAGGTCTATTAAATACATGTTACTCTTTTGGATGTTTTAGAAGGTAAAAAGGGTTTGTTAACTTTGGTAACTGTAGGGTGTATCAATTAATTTTGTAAGAAAATATCTGCCTCCTTCCCAGCAATATAGGCTGCTCTGGTAACTGGGGAAGCAAGACTTTATGACATGACTTGACTTAGCAGAGCTAAATGTTGCCAAATTCTTATCTGTGTATTAGCTTTCATTAGGGATATATTACGTTGCCTGTGAGATCAGCAGATAACTGCTTCATTGCTCAAAAATGGATGGTCTTAGACTCACACAAATGTGTCACAACATGTTATGACTATTCAGGGTTATCATTTCACCCCTAGTGATCTCCTTTACCTTCCCTTTCTTTCCTGTGGAGGTTGTTAGCATAGGACCTAATGAGTCAGCAATAAAGTGATAAAACCAATGAAGGAGGAAAGCCATTGGTGTGGAAAGATGTGGATGAAAATCTCTTGTGACTTTCCTTATAATAAAGTAAACCTGTCTATAAGTAGCATGTGATCTATTTCAAGGTAACAGACCAAGCTCCTAACTACAAGCCTTCATCTGGATAATATGTGTAGTTTTAGACCAGTGAAAATGTATAGCCACTATCTGGACAAAACACACACACACACACACACACACACA
>NW_004567103.1:49433660-49487216 GCF_000260355.1 Condylura cristata
TACACATTTGACCCTTTATATGGTTTTCTTCCTGTAAATAAATGCAAAATAATTCTTGATTGACAAAAGCCAGTGATAATTACTTCTTCCATAAAGAAAATTATTCTCTTTGAAAATTAAAATATGAAGTTAATCAGATATTTTCCCTAGGTTTTTGTGGTATCACCACCACTTGTGAAAATCTATTTGCCACTGATTTTAACACATACCATTTTCTTTTCTTTTTTTTAAGATTTCTTTTTCTTTGATGATTTATTTTTATTTATTTATGCATAAAATAACTGGGGTGTAGGCCGGGGGGGGGCAGAGGAGAAGATTCACCAGAGACAAGTGGGGAGCGGAAATGGCAGATCTACTGAAATACATTGTTGAGGGGAGCAGTGAGTGAGGTAGGAGAGGTCTGCTGCACTCTGTGGGTCAGGTCCCTTGTCAGGAATCAAACTCATGCCTCAGAGTATAACAATAACTTGATAGCTCTGAGACTTTAACCCCTGCACCACCAGGGAGGCCCTAACATTTACCATTTTCAACTTTTGTTAAATAAACCACTGTCTCTCTTCAGTTAAGCATTGTGTTCAAGAAAAAATTCAGAAACAAATGTTTTCTCTGGTAATACTACTTTCATGCCACTCTTTTATGTAGTTTCTCCCTAGCATTGTGATGATTCCTTCAAAAAATCCCCACCAAAAGTTGAACCATCCATAGTATTCTTCCACTGGAATTAGCATTTCCCATCCAAACACACACTGCTATTTCTCACCAATAATGAACTCTCAAGCTCTCAGTCTGATTGATTTGACCCACTTTGTTACTGAGAAATGAGTTAGACTTTGAGAAGGAGTCTCATCATTTATTCACACTGATGTATGAACAACTCATATACTTCCCAGAGATATTTGTCTTTTAAAAGAAAATACTTGTTAACTGAACTGCTAATGTTGACTGATTCAATTTCAGGCAATATGAAAAGAAATATTTTAGTAGGGAAAACTTTGTTCAGATGTAGGGTTGCTAGATATAGGAAATAAAATTACACTCTGTCAAGTTAAATTTAAATTAAAAAAACTACATAGTGTTTTTATATATATTGCATGAGATATGTTTAGACTAAAAAAAAATGTTGTTTACCAGAAATCCAAATTTAATTGGTTGTGATGTGTTTTTGTTATGTTAACCCCATGTAAACTTTTTAAGTCATCATGGCAGTTACTAGATCTTCCATGGTACAAGACTGGTCCAACCTCCCTCCAATCTGCCAATATTTTAGTTACTATTTGGATGCCATTTGCTCTCATCCAACACCAACCCAGGAAAAAACAGCCAGTATCACAACAAATGAAGCAATCTTCTAGGCCAACTCATTTCACATTTAAAAAATGAAACAATTATTCCTTGGTCAGGCAGGGTCTTTTGGACTTTAATGAGGAGTAGCAGTTGAGAAATGTTTGTGAATTTAAGCAGTAGGAAAAATAATTTGAGTATAAACATTGGTTGAATGTAATAATAGTATTTAAATTATTTATAAGGTCTTAACAAAACATTTAATCGAACAACTTCAGCTGCCACCTGCTATTGTGGATAACAAAAAGGAAATTTTTCTCAGCACTTAAGAAATGTTAGAAAACATATTGAGATGAAAAAACAGAATTGGAGCCAAGAAGCATGCAGTTTGTTCTTAAGGAATTTTTGCTTTCACTGTGTCTTTCCATTCTTCACTGCTGATACTTGAAAAAAGGCAGAGGCTCCATGAAAATGCTGGGTGGGAAGAAGTCCGAACATATATTTTGTTGTCACACACATATAGGGCTTCTGCTCTTGTAAGATCTTAACTTGGAGAAGTAGGCATTTCTGATCAATTGTTTTCTTGTTTTAATCCCAGAATAGAGGTAAATGGAGGTTGACTATTAAACATCCCATTAAAATACATATCTAAATTAGAGAAAAATGACTTAAGAATTTTGGCCTGGGAGTTTTGTGAGATACTGAATATAATGCTTACTTAATCATAAGAACATGTTAGGGCCTCCCTGGGTGCACAGTCTCATGCGATCAAGCTATCATCAGCTACTACAGCATGAGTTCAATCCCTGGTCATGGAGCTAATCCACATGGTAAAGAAGACCTCTCCTGTCTTTCCTACTGTTCCTTTCAGCAGTGTATTTCAGTAGATTTGCCTGTTCTGCTTCCTATTCTGTCTCTGGTGAATCCTTGCACGCCCCCCACACCTTTGGCCTACACCCCAGTGCTTATATGCTTAAGTAAATAAAAATAAATCTTCAAAAATAATAAGAATATGGTTTGCTGATAATAGTTCAGAATGATGTCGCAGCTTATAGTATATACACACTTTCACTGACTTTACTTATGGAGTTGAGAGAAATGTAGCTTTTAGTCTTCAATTTCCCTCTATTAAAAATGGCAAGCATTAAGAGCAGAATGCCTAATCTCAAGTTAAGATCCAAGTGGCCTAAAGCCTATTTCATAAGCCAGTACGTGAAAGGACTTTGCTTACCTGGCAGTATTGCCAACATTATCATTTTACCTTTGCCAATGCATCTTCAACAGCCCTACCCAGTGCCTTGTACCTCATATGCATTGAATCTGAGGACTGAGCCAAACTGATCACACATGTGGCCCACGTCCAGACAGGGATGGAGTTTGGTGAGACATGACTGATAGATATCATAGGTGTGTGATAGTGTCCACTCTCTTCATATTTGTGATAACCACCAGCTGCCTGGCAATCCATCCACCTAAAGCTATGGCCATCCTTTCAGAGTTTCTTAACCCAAGACTCTTACACTACAAAAGGATTATAATAAAAATGACTAAATTTACTTAAACAACAATGCCGCTAACTTAAATAGAATTGTATGTAATAACTTCAGTAGATTTGTATGTAGTAATTAAGTAGAATGTACATCACAGATGACAGATAACAAAGAGAAATTTTAATCAGTGAGTTTTTGTATCAGGAAATTATCCTTGTCTTTAGCATTTCAAGATCTCTTTTCTGTGAGTTCTTTCAACTTACTATATGCCAATGTGGTTCTTCTCTGAACAAAAGTATATGGTAGTAAGCTACAGAAGATATTTCTTTTCTAATAATTGTCCAGTGTTCTTTATATGCAGACTCTTTACCGGCTGCATTTCTATAGCTCTGCTACTTCTGTCCTCCATGCCTCATAATTCAGAGCACTTCCCCTTGTGTTCAGATCAGTCTTATCAATGAAAGCCACCAAGGGTAGACACTCATCCTGCCAGGTGGTTAATTTGTATGCAGCACCTGCTCTATACTGACATCTTGGTATCCCTTTCCCCTGTAGTTCTATTTGTTTACCCAACAACTCCTTGGTTCTGTGCTCTGTCCTCAGACAATAACATTGCCAAGAAAAGATTTCCTTTGCAATGAGAAGGTTTCAGAGAAATTTCTTTGAGTAGGAAGAGTAACTTCCAATTAAGTGAGACAACCATGGAAGAGCATTTTACCCTCTAGGACATTTTTCTATGTGATACTGAACACCCTCTGGCTGTTGCTCCCAAGGACATCCCTTGAACAGTTTCACCTCCTGAATTGTTTAGCCAGCAATCACAAGACTGAGGGGTGAAAAATCATAAAAAAGTAAATATATCCTTATTAAATAACCATGAGTTGTTACAAATACAAACCTTAGACATTCAGTAAAGTTCCAGCCCAATGGATGTGCTATATTTTTCTCAGAACAGAGTCAAATGCATGCTGTGAGTCCTGAAAGGGTTATAGACTGACTGAGAATGTTACATTATTTTACTAAAATGGTTCTCCAGGAGATACTTGTAGAGTATGTGTAAACATTTTTTTTGTCCCAACATCGTATTAAAGTGTTAGCACTGGCTTTTCCTTCTTTCCACAAGAATAGTACCAAGTAAGTCTGCTTCCCCCCCCCCCGCTTCCATTATTTCCATAGCAATAAAGGGAGAAATGCTGACTCTAACACTATTTCCATGACTGCAGCTTAGTGCTCCACTTCCCACCTTTACCAATGCCATTCTTACAAGTGACTTGCATTACCCGAGAGAGAGAGCAGAAGGAATAATGGCACTCATTTCTGTCTTATTTTTGTGGGGCTTATATTAAATTGGCTTTAGACAGGTTTTCAAATAAAATTGAATGGCCTCCTAACATATATATATATATATATATATATATATATATATATATATGAGGGAACAGGTGAGAATATGACCAGCAGACATGAAATGAGGGAAAAGAAATAAAAAATCAAAGAAAGTTGGGAGGGAAACAATGAGCCAATGTGAAAGAGAAGGATGGGCAGATAAAAAAGACTGGCCACTGTACTTTCTGCTGCTTCAGCCTTTTGTTCAAAACTTGCCATACAGGGCTCTTTCTGGTGGTGCAATAGATTAAATAAAGCATAGCACTGTGAAGCTATTGCAGCCACTGCAGCACAAGTTTGATCCCCACCAGGGAGGTGACCCACATGATGCAGCAGACCTTTCCTGACCCGCCTGCTGCTCCCCTCAACAGTGTACTTTGTCAGTCGGCCTGTTCTGCTCCCTGCTCTGCCTCTGGTGAATCCTCTCACTACTCCTGTACCTCTGGCCTGTACCCCAGTCTATATGAATAAATAAGTAAATCTTAAAAAAAAAAAAAAAACTTGCCATACATAGGCAATTACTCACTTGTTCCCTGATAATCAGGGATGGGAGACCCACATTGCACTTGCTGTGCTTTCCACCTCACATGTGGAGAAAAGCCATGAACAGTTAGACTTCTACTCAGTATATTCCCCCAATCCCCGATCACTTACCCACCAAATTAAGATAATTTATTCTCTAACGTGGAAAAGTGCTTTGCTAAATAATTTAAAGAATTTGTTTATAATTAAGAAGGTTACTGTATTTTTGACACAGACAAATCATAGTTGTGCAGAGGAATTACCTTGTTACTTTATGTTTTCTGAAAAGCGACTTGGTTTTCACAATCCACCATCTTACTTTTTATTTTTATTTAAGGCTTTTATTTTTTTTTAAGACATATTTATTTACTCATACAGAACTGGGGTAGAAGCCTGAGATGCTGATGCAGAGACAGAGTGGGGAGCAGAACAGGCAGATCGACAAAGTACGCTGCTAAGGGGAGCAGTGGGCAGGTCAGGAGAGGTCTGCTGTGCCACATGGATCACCTCTGGGGCAGGGGGTTGAACTCACATTGAAGTAACTGAGGCTAGCTTGCAGTGCTGTGTCCTAACCCATTGCACCACCAGGGAGAGCCCCCCATCATCTTACTTTTTATAATCTGTTCTCTGTAAGTAAAAAACATACTAATGAAACTCACACTGTTGTTGTTGTTTTTTAATTTATTTATTTATGCATACAGAATTGCGGTGCAGTTCAGAGGGATGGGGGTAAGAGGATTCAACAGAGACAGAATGGGGAGCAGAACAGGCAGGTACACTGAAATACACTGCTTGAGAGGAGCAGTGGATAAGGTAGGAGAGGTCTGCCACACCATGTGGGTCACCTCCCTGGCTGGGATTGAACTTGGGCTGTAGTGGTTGCAATAGCCTCGCAGTGCTGAGCTTCAACCCGTTGTGCCACCAGGGAGAGCCCAAAACTTACAGTTTTCTAGATAGAACTAGAGACAGTCTAATCAACTAAAACATGACAAATCTCAGTCAAAAATTGGATTTGAGATACAGCATTTTTTCAGTTTTTCTTGGTCTGCAAAGCGGTTTGATCATTGACTAATAATTTATGATGATGTATTAGTTAGCTCTGTGATGTTAAACAACCTGAAATCTCAGTGACTGGCAGATTTGTTAGTGGCTACTGGTTGACCCTGGCAGCCTGCTTCTATGTGTCTTGCTGTTCCATAACCCAGGCTGAGTCAGCAGATCCTATTTGAGACATGTCACCCCCAGGGCAAAGGGAGAAGCACAGGCTGTGTGGAGCCACACACTGCCTTAAAAACTTGTCTTTGATTGAAGACTATGTTTGTTGACTTATATTCATTTCCAAAGAAAATCACGTGGTCAAAGTCAAGGTGGAACAAGGAAGTATATTTTAAGAACCCTACCCATCAGGAAGAACTGTTAGTCAAATGACAATTGATGGAAATGTATAATCCCCTCATGGAAAGCAAATGACTGAACATATACAGCTATTGAATACCACTGATGTGCCTGTTTCACTCCTTCCAATCATGTCCTGCTGCTCTGTGCCAGCTTAGTGTACTGGTATCTTTGGTAAGAGCAAAAGTTTTCCTATTAAGGTTCTATACTCTCAGCTGTACCCTACTAGGATTCTGTCACCGAGCTAGAGAACTACCAAGTCCCCTTCCCTGTGTAGAGACTCGCACAATGTACACTTGCAACTCTCTCCCACTTTCTCCATTGCCCTGTGACATTATAGCATCATATCTATAGTGCATGTAGGGTTTTGCCAAGGGCAAAAAGAAATAATTGACTTCATGTAGTTCTGTATACTGCTCTATGAACATTCCTAAGGTAGTAAAGACTTCACAGTTCAACGTGCTGAAATGATAAAGGAAAACTATCAGCAGAACACATGCATATTTATATTTCAGCAAACTATACTGCCACATGAATTTTCTAATATCTAAGGCTTTCAATCCAGATCTAGGACACATGTATTTCAGCACCTCATACTGTCAAAGCATCATTTTAGTCAGGAATACATTTAGCACAAGATATGTCTTGCATTGCACAGTGGTTGAGAGGTTCTTGGAATTCAGGAAATGAACTGTTGGTGCAGTTATAAGCATAGTCTTGAATAGCAATTGCCCATAAGACTGTAATCACTGAATCACTTTGCAAATAAAGAATCATCAAGCAAAGAAAAGGAGGAGTAATGATAGAATAATAACCATTTTAGTGAAAAAAATGAAAAGTTCTCTGTGGTCACATGTACAATCCTGTAGGTTACAAGAGTATATATGTAGTCAAACACACGGTGAGAACTCACGTAAATGAGTCTACATATTTATTAGTCTCTAAATACTCTCAAGCATATTGCCAAGCAGGGTTAGATTTAAAGTTAATGTAACAGTGGTGCAATGTGTTAAAGTGCAGCACTATGAAGCTCTCTGTAGCCACTGCAAAATGAGTTCAATCCCTGGCCAGAGAGGTGACCCACATAGCGTGGTAGACATCTCCTGACTCACCCATTGCTCCCCTCGGCACTGTATTTCAATTAATCTGCCTGTTCTACTCCCCAGTCTGTCTGTGGTGAATCCTCTCACCCCCTGCAGCTCAGGCCTGTACCCCGTTCTTGTATACATAAATAAATCTTAAAAAAATAAAATTAATGCAACTTATGGAATTGGAGCATTAAATTCTATTTTGTTTTCTACACACTAGTACAAAAATTACATCATGAGATACCTAATAATGGCACAATTTTATTAATAAAAAGTGATATACTTTTCTTAGTTGCAAATATACCTAGCACATAATGTTTTGTTGTATTTCAATATACAGCACTTTTATCATACTGTGCATTAACTTTATGTTAACATCTGAAGTAAATATAGCTTTAGCAAAGTAAGTAAGTGACATATTTGAACAAAGTAATTGATATTGAGTGAGGACTGAGTGAATTTTGCATTTCATAGTTTAATACTAGGACATGTGAAAAAAATCTTGAAATATACAAATAGAGATGTACATAATTGTTCAATATGTGATTATTTTTAATGTAATATACATATATCATGAAAATTTAGGGTAATAATAAAGTTTTAAAGCATATATATATTTGAAACACATGGCTAAAATATGCTTGTTAATCCCAAGCAATAAAAATGGGTATTATTGAAAACCATATGAAATGAATTTTTTTGATAGACCTATCATGTCAAATTGTTTTAGAGAAGATAAAGTGTAACCTTGGCTGTTAAAATTTTATGTAAAAAGCAATTTCTTGGGTGTAAAAACAATAGCTATGTGAGATCACAGCTGTAAGAATAACATTTTACCTATTTTGACTAGTATTGGCAGTAACATTCTTTTGTAAAGTGGGTGGCAGAAATAACCACAAAATCAACTGAAATGTTTCCTCACAAACTGTGGTGCCCATATGGTTGTGTCCCCAGAATAGTAAGGGACCCTACAAGGAGCTGGCAGTCATTTGGCCAGGAATCTGTTTGGTTTCTCTTTGGCATGAAAAACCAAACCACTCTAAAGACAAAATTGCAGATATATGAATTTTCCTCCACTTTAAATTATTTATGATAAGGTGGGCAAAATACCCAAATGTTGTACGATCATGACTTTGATATTAGGAAATTTGGAAAGATTGAAGTGGGGCAGATGGATTCTATATAAAGTGATCAGCCCAGCGATAATGAGAAATAACCAAGTTTAGCAAGACATTAAAAAGTTAGAGAAGTAAAATATAAATTGACTATGGAAATGTATCTATAGGTTTCAAACTTCCTAATATGTTTTCTAAAAGTAAATATTATGATTTTTTTTCTAGGTGTCTATTTCTCTTGTTTGTGAAAATAGCCTACATTTCTGCCAAAATACATCATTTACTAGACTTGGGTTGGTGTTCTCCAAGGAATATAATTGATTGGTTACTTGTATTTTATTTGGATACATTTTTATTTAAGATTAAAAATCATTCAAGAACTGGGGAATTATGTGTTACATGTTGGAAACTGACAGGCACTGATTTCGGAGTCAGGAAATAGAAGTTCTGGTTCCAACTCTACCTCTGATAACCTGAGTGGTCCTGGACAAATTCCATATTTATTTTGGAAACAAACAGAACGTACCCAAATTCTAAACAAAGAAGTCTCTATTTTGCTTTTATTCAGTTTGTTTTCTCTTAAATGAAAGGGATAGATTAGATGACCTCTGACTTTTTTTTTTTTTTTTTTAAAATTTATTTATTTGTACATACAGAACTTGGGTACAGGCCAGAGGCTCAGGGGCGGTGAGAGGCTTCACCAGAGACAGAGTGGGGAGCAGAACAGGCAGATCGAGGAAGTACACTGCTGAGGGGAGCAGCAGGCGGGTCAGGAGAGGTCTGCCACGCCATGTGGTCACCTCCGGGGCAGGCGGGAATCGAACTCATGAGGAAGTGGCTTTAGCTTCTCAGTGCAGTGCTTTAACCCGCTGCGCCACCAGGGAGGGCCCTCTCTGACTTTTTTTTAATGTTTGCTATTTCTTCATTTTGTGATTTACTTATCTTTATGTGATCTGACCACAAATAACTTATGTGTTTTAAAATAACTTATTTAACCTTTTAGAAGTTCAGAGATTGAGGCAAACTAAGGCTTCTCTGCCTGAAAACCTATCTTGTAGACTTTTGTTCCCCATCAACATCAAAGTATTATTACATTAAGGATTACATACATATTTTCTTATCTGTACAGAAAAACTTGAAAGTTACATCTGAGAAAATATATAGTTGTATATTAATTCACTAGTCAATTTTTTTCTCTTTGTAAATCTCTTGGTCCAGATAAGACAGAAAATAATAATAATTAATCAAATTGATCATAATGATAGCAGTAGAGGAAATGATAGGATAGTTGTGTTATCACATTTTGGGAGCCAGGTAGAGAAGGGAAATTACTTTTAGATTTAGAAAAGATATATATGATATTTTGGGGGCATTGTTGATTGCTGAACAACCACAAAAATATTTCATGAGAAGTTAACTCAATTATGCACTCCTCACCTAAATTCACAAAGGCATCAGAATTTAAAGTTAAAGATATGGGGGAGATTCTTTTTTTAATGGGATAACATTGGTTTATAATACTGTGTGTAATTGAAAGGTATAAGATTACACTCAGAAGATGCATGTTACTATACCACACCTACCACCAAGTTACACATAATCCTCTATGTGGTATAGATACACAATAGAGTACTACTCGGCAATGAAAAAGAATGGACTCTTGCCATTTGCAACAATATAGAAGGAACTGGAGGGGATGATGCTAAGTGAATGTCACTTTTATGCTTCATAAAATTATGTTTGAAGGGTTTAGGAAGTCCCAAAGGGTTTGCTAACAGCATCCAATATCAGGAAGACTTACTCATAGGCACAAGTTGTCATGGATGGATGGAGGTATTCCCCAAAAGATGACATTGCATTGTGATTCACTTATATAAGACAAATTATAAGTACTAAACATGTATAAGATTATCTTCATGTTTAAGTACATGGACACAGTGAAAAGAAAGGCTTCATTCTGAGCTATTGCATATGTTTTTATTTGAGTGGAAATATTTAGATGCCTAGAGAAATCAGAATTACTAGATGTCATGAGTTCTGTTACTTTAAATGGTACCTTTCCATCTGCACTATACCGGAAATCAGAACTATATTGTTCACTAGTCCTAGCTGCTTCAGCACGAAACTCTTTAGGCTGTAATCAATGCTTACTCAAGTCCAATATGTAGTACATTTGTAAACTTCTATGGGAAAGAGGGATATAAAATATCCAGAAGCAAAACCTCCTCCAGTAGTAGAACATTCATTACAATAATAAATGTAATGAATTAGGAATCTCTTAGAAGTAACACAGAATATTAGCACTATTGATTTTCTGATCTTATAAATCCTCCCCCAGAATATGTATCTTACTAAAGTAATATTCTAATGGTACTGACTTAGCTTCCCATTATTTCCTATAGTTTGAGATCACTAGAATGCATCATTTATTTCATTTATTATTTAAATATTCTATAAGTTTTCCCCTTATTCTCCTTTCACCCACATTAATTCTTCTTTCACTCACAGTAATTGGTCATGTCATACTGTTTCTTTACACTGTCCTTCCACTTGCAAGTTTTATTTATTTCCCTAGTATGATGAGAAACAGTTTATGAGAGTGGTCATTTTGCCTTGTTTCTAATCTTTGTGGGAAAGCATCTAGTTCCTTCCATTGTATTTTTAAATACATGTTGTTTCTATAAATGAAATCTACTGAGTTTTTTTTTAATTAAATGTTCTTATTTTCTTATTTCATTGTTTATTTTTGGGCAGGTTTGATTTCTCCTCCTAGGGGTAGTCCCCATAGTTCTCCCACCACCACAGCACCTGTGATTCATCACCACAGTCCCTATACTCTTCCCCCCTCCTTCTCCCTGCTGTATGCTTCAGATCTATAGTCAGCTTCCTATGTTGGTGTTGAACCTAAACACCTTTATGTTCGTGCCTCTTCTAAGCATTTTCCAGGTGTTTTTAATGAGTTTTCTAGACATATAGTCATATAATGTGCAAATAATTACAATCTTAATCTCACGTTCTTCATCCTTATTAAATAATGTGATTACTTCTCATATTTATAGATTGGTTTATACCTGCAGAAAATTGTTAAATTTGTTGGGTTTTTTACCTTGATTTTAATGAAAGTAGTGCTAGGATCATTTGTAAAAGTTGTTACTGACTTTCAGACTCATATAAAGAAATACTATTTTTTATGTTTTTCACATCCTATAATGGCATTGTATATTGGTGGGAAATAGAAAACATATTCAGAAATTAATGTTGAGACAACTGGACAAATTAATGTCTATGTACTCCATATAAGAGCAAATTCTAAATAGAACAAAGATTTAAAGTTTTAAAATTAAACTATAAAAATGCAAGAAGAAAATTTGATATATATTTCTGTCTACCTTTCCAAGGACATAGATGCTTTTCAAGTATGATACAAATTCTAGAAGCCAACGAATAACTAGAGTTAGACAATCTCATTAATATTTTTATATGTTAATTGAAATTTTCATCATCATATGTCAAAAAACATTTTTCTAAAAAGGTCCCACATCACACAGTTGAAACGTTGACACAAATTAAATGGTGCTATATATGAAAAAGAAAACAATAGACCTTTTTAAAAATAAGTTGTCACCAAAAAGAAAATTAATAAAAGTGGCTTTTAAACATGAAAAAAAAGTTCAACTTGTCTGAGTTTAAAAAGATTACTAGACTGAGGCCCTAGATTAAAAATGTAACATATTATCTGATTAAGATATAGATAAACCTGCACTTTGTTACTTTTGATTACTGTAGAGAGAATCAATTGGTACAAACTTCCTAGAGAGTAATTTTGTAGAAATATAAAAATTAAATATTTACTTTTTGCAGCCAAGTTCACCTTTAGAAATCAATACCATAAATATGTCCACCCATGTGAAAGTATGCATATAAAAATATATTAAATACAGCCTTATTTATAATAACAAAAGATTGGTAATTGCCTGAATACACATAACTGAAGAATTGATTTAGTAAATGTTGGTACATACAAATGATGGATAGCCATGTTGCTGATAAAAAGTAAGCTGATAAGGAATAAGCTGTAGGATATGTTATATATTTTAAGAATAAAATTCAGAGTGCAGAACAGTTTACATAGTAAGATACCGTGTGATGTATTTTTAAACAGAATGTGTTATTATACACAGCCATACAGTTAATATGTACCTATTACATGAAAATAGATAACAGTGGTTACCTCTGGGGGAAGAAGTTTATTGTGAAGGACAAGATGTATTTCTTTTCAATGTTTTGGTGTTATATCATTTACACATATTTTCTATCAAAACACTAATCAGTAAAAAATTAACCACATATATATATTTATGTCTTAATATTTCCTTTATAAGACAATATTCATATTTGTTATTCCTAAACTTTTTTCCTACTAAATAAATACCACTGCTTTCATAACACCTTACAGAAGAGTAGAGCTTTAAGACAAAACTTTCCTTTTCCATTGATATAAGTTTACTGATTTACTTGGTAAAAACCTCTGAAAGTTTTGTTAGTGAACTTAACAGACTGAAAGTGCAAATTCAGACTTGATCTCTTTTTTGCTAGTCACTCACTGAAAAATATGACCCTCACCCTCACCCCCTCACCCGTACTATTAGGAGAGCCTTCCTCAGTGAATGTTGTGAGGTCCTTTAGGGTGCCTAACAAAATAGTTATGATTGCAGTTTTATTGTTCCAATTCATATACACCAAAGCTGTAATTAACTGTATCATAGATTGCTGACCTTAATGAGTTAATGCAGTCTCCAAATAAGATTTGTGGCGAAGTGGTAGCTGGGGCTCTGGGAAGTTTCGGCCTAGTAATAGCTGTGAAATTTGAGCTCATATTAAATATGCCTTAAAACAATACATTTGGGATTTGGCCTCTGGCATCAGATCAGGTCTGACTCTGCTATATGGAGTTGAGAGTTTTGCCTCAGGTCCTCATAATATGTTTAACATAAGAGGACTAGAAAATCAGCAAGAATGTCATTATTCTTCAGTGAAGAAAAATACCTCACTCAGTCCCTGTTGAGCCGATGACCCTGTCTTCTTTCTGATCACTTTTTCCCCCCTGAAATAAGAGAATATTCTTACCTTCTCCCCCTACAACTCTCTTCTCCCACATGCGGTCCAATCTAGTCACTTCTTTCCAGCCTTATCTTTCTCATTCTTAGTCATATCTATGGCTCTTGTCTAATTTGGAGCCATTTCTGTGTCTTCAAACAAATTACTCTTAACAAGGCTAATTACATGAGCAGGTCCCCATTTTCACTGTCATCATCTCAGAATAGATAAAGACCAGTCAAGTCAGCAGGGACCAGCTATTTGGTTATTGTGACTGGTTGTATGCCCAGCTGGCCAGGAGCCTCAAGAACCAGAGAGTTGGATTTTCCATCTTCTCAAGAGATAGCTTGTTCCCCACCTTACCCATTGACTGAGGTAACCACTGTCTCTATGGAGACAAAGATACAGGTTCATCTTCTGGGTGGCATTCAGAGTGACAGCCAATTAGGGGCATAGTGGTATTTAGCCTAATGTATTTTATTTGAGGCTATACTTGCACCACTTTCTTATGGCATGGTTCTTGTTAGGCAAAGCATAAGAATTAATAAACATGGAACACTTAACAAAACCTGAGATAGAAAGCACATCTGTTAAGCAGAAATTAGAACAAGTTACCGGAGGCTGGAGGGACTTAGTATTCAATGGCAAAACAAGTATATTCTAGTGATCTGTCGTATATCATTCCTGGAGTTAACATCACTGTATACTTAAATTTTTGATCAACGGGTAGGTAGAGCACATGTTGGATGTTCTTACTACAGCAAAAGATATTTTATATACTAATTATATTTAATTTTGTTGGAAACAAAAATTTAATCCTCTGGTTCATATTTCATGACAAGCATTTTAGATATTAAAATCTTCCCTTTATCACCTCAAAATATCCTCTCTCTGTTTCTCTCTCTCTCTCTCAAGGACTTTCATATGCAGATTAAATGGTAATTAAAATGTGCAGGATGACAAGATGGAGCAAACAGTGCTTGTACCTCCAGGACCTGACAGCTTCAACTACTTCACCAGAGAATCTCTTGCGGCTATTGAAAGACGCATTGCAGAAGAAAAGGCTAAGAACCCCAAACCAGAAAAGAAGGATGATGATGAAAATGGCCCTAAGCCAAATAGTGACTTGGAAGCTGGAAAGAGTCTTCCTTTTATCTATGGAGACATCCCTCCAGGGATGGTGTCCGAGCCGCTGGAGGACCTGGACCCGTACTATATCAATAAAAAAGTGAGTGCTTTTTATCGGGGATATTTTGCTGCTAATTGCAGACTGCATACCTTGGACTGTTATAGCACCAACACATGCTGATTTAGAACAAAGTCTTAAGTATCCTTTCATTTAAGGAATAAAACACATTTGTGTGTATGCATGTGAGAAATAAATTGATGACATCACAACAGATGGAGCTGTTTCAAATGCACCACAAGCAATACCTAGAATAAAACCTAATTTTAGACAGCCAAGTTAATGACCCAAATGATTCTCCACAGGTACTATATTTATTTAAACAACTATTTTTTGTGCTTGAAAATCCTAAAATCATCACAACTTAGAAAATTTCAAAACATATTAGTAACTTCTAATGGAACAAAGTTTGATGCCACAGTTTTTCAATTTCTAGATCAGGTATAAATGAGTCAGTTGTTTATTTGAAGAAACTTTTTTCTTGCAAAAGAATACTTCTATAAATATTTTTAAATTACTTGATTTTTTATAGAAATGTATTGATATTCATAAGATTTAACAAAGATATAATATCCTAAAGGACCTATAAACAAGTGTATGAGTGCCTGCCTTTTCCGTATCCATGCTTGGAATGAATACCTGCTATGAAGCCCTTAACCTTTTATCTTGACCTTGACTTAACCAAACTAAAAAGCACAAAAAATCATAAAATCCAAAAGATTATTGATTTTAGATTAAAAATTAGTCTACAACACTTCATTATCTATTCTTTCTTTTTTTTTCACCTGACATAATACACCTGTGAACTCAATGGAAAGATACAAAGATTGTAATTAACCAAGTAAATGAAACGTTTTCATTGGACATGAGTCTTAAATTACTCCCCAAACACTTAGGGATTGCTTATTGCTGGCATGGTTCAGTAAGATGTTAATCATTATCAAATGCATAAGTTTGGTGATGTTTACTACATAGATTTGGTATAGATTTAGGACAACATTTAGGATAACTTCTCATTAACTATTACAGTCTGTATAAATTTCAAAAACATGACTAGAACTATGTTTAGATTTTAAAACTTTTGAGTTTAAATGTAACATACTTTCCCTGTCTAAAAACTGATTTGCCCGTTTTAGCAAAGGAAGGGATAATAGTTTCCCATAGACTCTGTTTTCTTCTATTTAACTTGGATTTTTAATGTAGTAGTGTCAACATCATAGTAGGTAAGAACTTGTCTATTTTATAACTGCTACTTAAATGATGAGAAAAATTTGACTTTATCATGAAGTCACTTCTTTGGAAATTAATTTATTGTGCTATCTGAAAAGCTAAATTAAGCAAACTATGAGGATTTATCCAGGTAAAAAAGTAAAAATTCATATATTCAAACATTGAATTTATTTTAAATGATCTCATTATTGGGGTAGTGACTCTGATGTGAACTAGACAAAAACTCATTTCCACCATAGAGTAAGTTACTTTATGAATACCCATTGCATTTTTCTGGCCTACAACAGTTGTTGTTATGATGAACTAGTGAGCTCCATCCTCAGCAGTTGAAAACACTAAAATCATTACATGTACAATTTCAAAAGTATTAGTAGCAAGTTCTAATGGAATGAAATTTTATGCCACAAAGTTTTTTATTCCCAGCCAACTAGTCTTTAACTCTGTGATAGGAAACATTTAAAGTTTATTAAAAGCACACAGTGTTCCCCTTTATCAAACAGAAATGAAATCCCAGCTCCTATGCTGTGCCCTTATTTATACAATAGATGAATGTTTTGAGAAAGACCAAACTAATACATATTGACAATGATGGCAGTGCTTCATCTGAAAACCAGATCATCCGATCAATCCTTTCCATGAAAAAGTTTCAAACAGATATGTTTGTTTTGAAAGATGTAAGTGTGTCTTGAAACAGATATGTTTGTATTGAAACAAAATAGTCCACTATTGGTTTAAAATGAATGATATACCAAAGGCTCTAGGGAAGATATAAAGGACAGATGGGAAATAGAATTATGTAGACCCTTTCAAATAATTAATGAAAGGTCTTAAAAGTAAGGTGAAATATCAGTTCTAATGGAATGATTAGCTAGCCCCATTCTTGTGCTGACATAACCCTTATAAACTCTCTTAGGGTCACATTCAAACTCGCCTTCAATATTTTCTGTCCTTATCATCAAATGCACATTGTGTGAGAAAGGAAAGCATTTTGGCATTTTAGAACAAATCACAATGTACAAATAAAACACTTGATAGAAATATTGTTATCAGGAAAGGGTTTTCCCAAGGTAAAACATAGCCATTGCTTCCATGGTGCGCTGATATAAAAAGTCTTCAAATGTTAATCATTCAACTGCAATACAAATGAAGCTTTTTGCAACACTGAAATCCTTAAAAAGTAAGATAGTATAGGAGGGCCCATGATTAAGCAATATGTTTGAAATTTTCTTTTGCATTTTTATGTTTTAAGCTGGATTTGGTTGCCTGTATACTGTTTTCTAATCTTAAATAGTCTTTCATAATTTATCTCAATATTGAAAACTAGTCTTAAATTCTAAATTAATTTGCTTTGATTGAAGTTCATGTACTTAGAGAATTCTTCATTTTTTAAAAAATGATATCTGTCTGTTTTTCTGTCTATTGGTTAATTTTTTTTAGTGACTTGGATATCTGAGATTGGCAGGGTGATCTTAAAACAATGCAGAACACACAGAGTACTCTTGGCATAGAAATGTCACCAGGGAAAATGCTTCTTAGGACAAGATTTCCCACACTTTGTGATATTGAGGATATGGATTTTCATTGCTAAGTGAGTCAATACAAACATCTTCAGGCCAGTGACTTCCCAAAGTTTCACACAATCATAACAGTAATCTTTTGGATGTGATTAAAATTTCTAGTTTCCTTCTTAATAGTATACAGAACCAACAGAGCTAACCTACCACAATGCCTGCAGAATCTATTATTTATCTTATGTTTTATATTAAAAGACAGTTATGGATATGTAAAAATTCTGTAACTAGAAATACTGCAAAACGCATATTGAAGTTCCCTCTGATCTTCTGCAATGTCAGAGAACTTATGGAAATGTCATTACTGATGGTATATTTTCAGATGGCATATGCCCACATATTTTTATCTTCATTGCCCCAGTTTAAAATATACAAATTATATAATGTTCAGAAGTTCTACTAAGATTATGAAAGTAGTTTGACCCACGGGTGTCAATATTATAGTAGTTACAAAGATATAGCGGTAGCCAGGTCATGAACATTCCCGGTGCACGGAAGCATTAGCTTTCCAGATCCTGCAAGGTTTTGAGCCTTCTGAAGTCCAAGGTAAGAACTAAAGAATAAAATAACATTGTCATCAGAATATAATGACAGAATTTTCCATACCATGTTAGCTCTGGTGCAGTGGTCTTCAGAACACCATTCCAGGTTGGGTTTCTTTTGTTTGTTTATTTACTTTAGCTGTGTGGCAAGGCACATTTAGCTTGCGAACACACCTTTTTTTTTTTTCTTACAGATTTTTTTTTCACAGTTTCCTTTCATAGCTTGGGTTGATTTTGCACCATTTGGCTATACATTCCAATTCTTCACCCACTCTTTGTTACAGAAAACTTCTCCTTTCTCATGTTCTTCTTAAAATTACAGATGACTCATTAGTACCATGGAAGGAAATATCTTTTTGACAGTGTGACAGTGTACTCAAAATAGAATGAGGTATTTTAGATCTGTGGTGAAAATGGATGTTTGTTAATTATGGGATGCAGAAATGTATCCATTGAAAAATGTACTATTTCCTTGCTTGTCTCATGGATCATTTAATAACATCTATCCTCTATCAGTTATTCTAAGAAAGATGCCTATTCCTTTTCATTAGGTCTACAAAAGGGATCGTGTTGATTTGTGATTTCAAGTTAATCTTTGTTCCGCCACTGCTACAGGAGTTTGCAGTTGTTTTTTAGGTAAAGCAAGTTGTCTGGGGACTAAGGAATTTTTATTACAAAAGTAATTTTATAGACAATCAGAAACGATGATAATTAAAAATTTAAATTTTACAAGTTGTCATATGGACAGTTCCCAAGGTACAATTTTTCCTTGTATTTTACTGGCTTCTCTGAAATTAGCAGTCACCCAGGCTTTCCCATGCTTCCATGGCACTGCTTTTGACTACAGAAATGTATCCATTGAAAAATGTACTCTTTCCTTGCTTGTCTCCCCTTATTTCATCCTTATGCCCCATTCTTCATTGTCTCCTCCCAGTCTCTGCCCCAGAAATAATCCCAAGATGATCGTATTGGTAATAAAACAATAGTTAGCATTTATTAACTGTCCCATTGATAAGAGATCCTTCAATTGAAAGTAACCAAACCCAGCTGAAACTATTTTTAAAAGAGAGAGGGGTTGGAGAAAGGGAATGAAGGGTAGGAGAGAGGAGTGAAGGAGAGAGGGAAAGAGATGAGTCTGAAAATACAATTCCTAAAACAGCGTTAACAGTACACAGTTCTTTCTCTGCCTCTGAAACTCATGCTTCGCTCTCAGCCTTACCACTGTCTTCTATTTCCTAAAGCTGACTTGTCACTTGTTCAATTAGATCATCCCCTGTCTTTGTAAAACCTAAAGTCTTAGACTTAGTGGGTCTGCAGCACCTTCTAAAATAAGTACAAAATTAATTTTCCTACCTGACTCTAATAGGGTAATAAGTGCCATATTTTACAAAGAGGGCACATTCAGAGAATTTCTGTACTTCTGTAAAGAAATGGCATTTAAATTGATGTCTAAATGGGAGAAAGGGAGAGGGGACAGAAGTCTTCAGAGAAAGGAAGCAGACTAAAAGAAGACATAATAGAGTTTATACTTAGCATAAGAAGCTGATAAGATGAGTCTGGGCAAGTAGGTTTAGGGCTAGGTAAAAGGCATATTTTAATATAACTTAAAGAGTTTGAAGATTAAGGACAAAATGAATTCTCAGAAAGTTTTGGGTAGAGAAGTGTCATGGTCCACTTTACATTTTTTGATTATTTTAAAGTTGGGAATTGTTGTGGAGGCTTGGTCTCTAGCTTTCCATAACGAATATGGCAGCTAATGGATAGAGTCATAATCTATTTCGGAGATTTAAGATTCAGAGGGGAGCAAGTTAATAGCATTGTTTTCTGAATTTGAATTTGGAAGGAACAATACTGAGTTGTAAGTTCAGTGTGATTAGATATCTACACAGGTGTGTGTGTGTGTGTGTGTGCATATTTGAGAACCAGACAGACAAACATCTTAACCTTTTATTTAATTCTAGGATTTATGAGACACTTTAGAAATCATTAAGGGTATCTACATATTTTATTCATTTCATTCTGAAAACTCTAAAGTTAATGTAATAAACTCCATTCACATGTAGATGCTGACATGGAATAATTTGGTCAAAATTCTCACACAATAAATTTGCATTAAAACTGGGACTCATATTGGTCGTTTTCAGTCAGTGAAAAATTAACATGTACACCATACACCATGTCAGGGCATGGGGTGAAGATGTAGGGTTGAGAAGTATTTGATGCCAAGATATATCGTATCATCTCACATGTGGTTATAATTTCTCCCTTTTGTCTGAGGTAGACACAGAAAGATCAACAACTCAGCTGCTGACAGCCCACCTAAGCACACCTGTGGGGTCATCTCCTGCAACAATCCTACCCCCCATTTCCAACTAATGACTGGGTTAAAGCAAGTTCACAGACTGTTCTCTGAGTACAAATTTTCCTTTGCATGAACTAAAAGTAGAAGATAAAAATCTGACTGTAAGGCATTGAGCCCACAGATACATTTTGTTTGACTCATGTAATATTGTATGGATTTTTTAATTAGTTTTTGAAATTTATAGATCAGCAAATTACACACATAAGTTCATGCACATTTTGGATTTCTCTTAAAATATCAAATCCAGCATTGTTTACTTGCATGCCAAAAATTATCAGTTAACTCATGGCAACTAACCTTGGTGGGCATTTTGGTTTGTGATCTTGACTTAAAGACCACATATGTAATTAGATGAAGATTATATTAATGTGTGGACCACAGGTAGGCAAATACCATATGTCATTCTTTTAGCTCAATACTTCTAGTCTAAAGAGAAAAAGGGACACTTGAAGAGAAAAAAAAAATTTTGTAATATTACGTATTTACTTCAGAGACAGAGAGAAACTGCAAAACGATTGCCATTCCCTAGCAATTAGAAAAAAAGAGGGAAGTCATGGCCTGAATCTACAAATAACAAATAGGCAGAGAAGAAGGTGAAGCCATTTAGAGAGCCCACAGGGGAATAAAATAGAATTAGTTGATGTGGAAGTGGCCCAGAATGAGAAATGTCCCCAAAATGTATACTATAAGGGCTCTTGACTCCATGGAGTTTGTTTACACCCAAATCTCTGGGGCATTTCTCCTTCTACCACTCAAGTCACTCTGATCTTCCCTGCTGGAAGTCAGTAGCTTAGAGCAGAGAAAAACATTGATGTCCCCTTCCAGCAGAAGATGGAGGGAATTATCCTAATCTGGCCACAGGGCAACATTGAGAGAAAAGATGTGTCTCCCACCAACCCAACTTAGAACTGTTGACATTTTCAGAGTCACACTATACATGATAATAAAAGCCCACGTTAATACATGGTCTATTTCATTAGTAGTAACATCAGGTAACATTAAGGCTTCTAGGTCTGTGTGTACAGGAATATATATAGTCTTTGTGTGAGAAAATAAGTACCTTATTCCAAATAACTGACTTCCAAACACATCATTGAAACTGAAAGTGCAAGTGCACTAAAGCATTTTTAAAATTTTGAAATCAAAGTGTAAATTTAATCAGCCAATAATATAAGCTACATTTTTATATTGTTCATGATCATTGTTCATCCTCCTTTGTTACTTGCTTTTGCTAGTATATTTACTTTAAAAGCAGGCAAACGTAAACTTGAAATCAGTGTGTAAATTGGCTTTTTTTTTTTGATAATTTTTCATAAACATAAAAGTTGGACCAAGATTTAAGTTATTTACTTTAAGGAACCTGGCCTCTAGATTGAAAGAAAAGATAGTGGGCATATTTAGAAAAGGAAACTGGAAAAATATGCTTAGTAAAGTCAATAACCTTTCCGGAAAAAAATCTAAACAAATCACTTCCTAAAACCCAGAGACAAGAAAAAAATACTAAGTAGTGAAAGTACAGATTTCATGACAGCAATTCCTAAATTCCTAGCAAACTACTATAGTTGTTTCCTTATTGCCTACACAGTTAAATTAAGGAGAAGAATTTTGTAGATCAAGAAACTGTAGCCAAGAACACCCATAGCCAAGGAGCTTAGAGCTGGTGTTTAATTGACCTGGGTGGGAAAAAGATGGTGTGTCCACACCACACTCTCTCTGCTCTATGCAAATGAGTTTTCAGTCATTGCAGTTCTGATTGGTGGGAAGTTTATGAATTTCAACCTTCCCTTCCAACCCTTGCATTCTTTGCATGCTGGTGTGTTCGCATTGTCTTGTCCACGGTGTAAGGAAGCATGCGTGCCCAGAGCGTCAAGGTGTGCCTGGAACAGACCTTCACCAGCTTCCTAACACTAGTTTTTACCCAGATGTCAGTGAGTCTGCTAGGTTTTCCTTTTTAATATTACTTGTTAATTTTTATCCATGTGTTTCAATTTATCATTGATAATTTGGGGAATTATTAAAATCCCTTGTTAGCAAAACAGATTCACAGCCCTGTTATTCTAGGAACGCCTGAATTTGTTTATTAAAACTTCAGAATATTGACCTCAAAATCTCAACTGAATTGGAATCACAACACCTCTCTGTGAGCTAAATATATGTATTCCCATTTTTAAAAGAGACAAATGAGTCATGGGAGAGTTAAGTAACTTGTCCAGGATCTCAGGGCCAGAAGAAAGTAGAACCAGATTTTGAGTCAGGCATCTATCTCCAGAGTCTGCACTCTTGATAATGTCTTAGGTTAAAATAAATCCTAGTTATAGTTTCCTAATGTTGCATTCCAGATTGTTAAGCAGTTAATTTCTAAGGGTGTTTACATGTGTTTCTTGGTTTGTTTTCAAAACTAGAAATAATTTTTTTTTTTGGCAACACTTACTAAGGTAAACAGTACAATGAATGATTCACATCTAAGTCACATCTAGCTTCTAGTGAAGTAAACAAAGTCACGTGTGACTATTTTACTTGAAATATGGTAAGTCCAGCCTTTAATACATGAAATTTTCTTAATAAATTTAAATAATAATTTTATTCCCAAATGATGGTACATTGGATATGCTAGATGAAAGAATATATTATAAAAATTAATTTCTCCTGCTTTTACTTTTTTAAAAACATGACTGTTAGAATTTTTACATCACATATATAGTTCAGATTTGTAGTTGACATATTTCTATTGGACAGCCCTTGTCTGGGGAAACCTTAAGTTACTCTTCTACATTTTCTCTATAGTAAAGCTAGTTGAACATTCACTAGGTAACAAACTTTGTGGGGTCATAAGTTATATATCTTTGTTTTCCCTGTAAATCATAGCACACAGCTTTGCAATATTGTGCTTTTACATCAAGGTCAACTAAATTAACAATTGCACATAAAACTAGTTCTGTGGTATTTTCCAGGTAATAGCATAATGTAGGGGCCCAATACATGTTACTTGGTTTGATAATGGTATAAAGAGATATTTGACAAGCCATACCAACATCTAATATAGGAAGAATTCCATTCTTTTAAATATAAATTTATCTTTTAAGAGACATTTCATATGTAGAATGTTATTTCTAGTTAAGTAAAGATTAGGTGCAGAATTATTCACATCAAAATCATTTCATTAATGCCCTACAATCTTGGTCTACAAAGATAAACATATTTCAAATCTGGATGCAATTCTACCAGCCTTTTCTCCCCCACTACCAATTTTTAACTTCTTTTATACTGAATTGGCTTAATGCAATAAAAATTATTGAATCATGTTAATGAAATTTTTATTGAACCACTGATTTAAAGGATGCTAAGCTAATTCACTATATTAGACATCCAATACATACTTTTGTAAAAAATATTTATTGTGTTTATTTATGCATATAAGGGCTAGGGTATAGGTCAGAAGTGGAGTGAGGGTGGAGTGGGGGAGGGAGTGAGAAGATTCATCAGAGACAGAGTGGGTAGCAAATAGGTGCATTTACTGAAAGACACTGCTGAAGGGAGCAGTGGGTGAGATAGGAAAAGTCTGTTGTGCCATGTGGGTTACCTCCCTGGACAGCTGGAGATTGAATTCTGTATGTTTAAAATGGTTAAGATGGTAAATTTTGTGTTATATATTTAAAAATAAATAAACAGATGAAATGTGCATAACTCTTGATTAGCTTAAAGGTACTTATTTATACAGCTTAAAGTGCAGTAATACCTTGGGTAACCTTTGATTTCTCCCACCTTTGAATTCTTACATGTAAATTGAGGGAGGCAAATATTTCTTTGTTTAAGAATTCTGAGCAACTTGATTACTTGTAAGTAAACAGTGTTCCATGCTCTTCTCTCTTCAATGCTATCAGTATTACTGTTTGGAAAAATATATATCTGAGATTCCTTAAGGGCAAATATCCTTTTCTTAATTCTCCCAAGCTAAATGTTTGACTTCTTAGATGTGCAAGCAAATATTAGGAGAATGATAAAGATAGATGAAGACAAAGACATTCTATCAGTTGCAAAAAAGTTGCAAAAAAGTAAATTTGAAGTTATAAATAGAATTTGCTCACAAAAATTTAATATTCTATGTATTTGGTTGCTCATAATTCATCTTTATTGAAAGTCTATTTAAAATAAACCCAAGAATGCTTTAAAGTGACCTTTGTGAAGTTTGTAACAGAAACAAATAGTACAGCAGTGTTATCACAGAAGAAACTTCTGAAATGGTCACCTAATGTTAGCCTCAGTGTCAGTTTCCTGGACCCCTCTAGCAAGGATATCTTATGATCTATGTCTTGGAGAACGTATTTTTCTATATAGTAAAACTTCATTGCATTTATAAATTCAAATTACAAGCATTTTTACATTGTACACAAATCTTGTACATCTAAAGTAAAAAAAATGTTATTTTCCATATAGTTTTTGAATTTTATAAATCAATAAAGCAAATATATACTAAAATGAACAAATGTTTTTAATCTAAGGCTTGAACAATTGAGAGTCATATCCATCTACCTTCACTTTTCTGTCAAAGTAATAATTCCTATCTGTTAAGGGATGTTTAGATTTAGAATTAGCTATAAAATTTAGGGTGAAGTGGCTTTCATTAAATTCCCCTTTCAGCACAGTAGGTTAAAGCGCAGCTTTAATTGCGCTGTCTTCAGCGCAATTTCAATCCCTGGCCAGGGAGGTGACCTACCTGGTGCAGCAGACTTCTGTCTAGCCCATGGCTCCCCTCAGCAGTGTACTTTGTCAATCTGCCTGTTCTGCTCCTTCACTCCAGTGAATCCTCTCACCACCCCTGCACCTCTGGGGAGGCCTGTACCCTAGTTCTGTATGCATAAATAAATAAATCTTTTTTAGAAATCATCTTGTTGAGTTCTAGCTCATTGCTTTCCCAGTTCGAGGCCCTCCATGTTCACATTCTGAGTCTTGCTTCTTTTTCTTTTTGGTCCTCAGGGGAGAAATATCCTACCTTTCTCCACCCTTTCTTTGGGCTTCTGCTGCTCAGTCTTTTCTTCACCATCTCTTCCTCAATCCTACTTTTTTTCTTTATTTATTTTTGCTCATGGTTTGAGCTGAAAGGTGGCCACATAGCCAGTGTTATAGGTATTTCCTGCTTGTAGTTCCATCCTTTTAGAGTCTAGTGATTTTTCTAGTCTACTAAGCTATATACATGTGGTACCATCTTCGAACATTTCCTTCTCAAGCCCTTGCTTTAGTCTACTATAAACTAACTTAGTCCTCATTATCTCTTTGAATCATAGTATCTATCTTATAATTAATTTGGATATTATTTGAAACGAAAAGGCTATTAATTTAAAATCTATATTCCAGGTTAGATTTTTACAGCTTCTGTGATTCTTAGCCCCCAACATTTCTATTAAGTCTTGCTGGGCCTATTTTTGGAGAAAAGTTATAGGATGGATTATATTCAATACTAAGTTATGGACCTGGACTTTTCTGTGTCCTTGAGTGAGTGTACTCTACAGGGTAAAAGCATTCACATTGCACAAGTCTGTTCATGTATTACAATGTTTTCACAATGTCATTTAGGGACAGGAGCATTGAATGAATCAGAGAAAAGGGAGACTAAGTATTATGGAGACAGGTAATAACTTCTCTAGTTAGCAAAGGTGAAATTTTCTTCTCTTTTAAATGGATTCAATAATAAAATTCTTTGCATTCTGAATTTATAGCTATTCAAAGATGAAAAAGAAAATAAAGAATCAAAGTGAAACTTAGAGCAATGCTTTTTCAAATTCTATTGCAAAGGTGAAGTTAACATTCTTTTATAAAATACAGTAAAATCTGTTTCTAGAAAATAAAATAAAAACAAATCCACTAAACATTTTACTTTGTTATTATTATTATTTTATTATTAAATTCATCAGATATGAAATTAGGTTGTCAAATTGCCTTAAAGGTTTATAAACACTTATCTTGCATAACAGCACCCCTGAGAGGGCCATATTTTCATGGCCCTAGTTTATAGCACTTCTACACATACCAGTAAGGAATTGGTATTTTCATTTTTTAGGGTTTATTTCTATTTATGCATACAAGAACTGGTATGTAGGCCAGAGGTGCAGGAGTGAGAGGATTCACCTGATACAGAGTAGAGAGCAGAGAAGGCAGATGTATGGAAATATACTGCTAAAGGGAGCAGTAAGCTAGATAGGAGAGGTCTGCTTCAACATAAATATGGGTTAGGCCCCTGTGGGGGGCAAGGGGGATGGAACTCAGGCCACAGAAGTGACAGCCCTGAGACTTAACCCCTAAGTCTCCAGAGGGGACCAGAATTCCTATTTTCAAACAACAAATCAATACATGTTTTAAAATGCTTACTTTTTTTTAGAAAATCTTAAGGTAGACAGGAAAAAATGAGAAATCTAATGAGCTGAGTATAGGTAGAGATAAGCCCTTACCAAAGATTCTCAGTGGAAAGTAAACAAACTCTTGCCATGTCATAAAATGAGCATGGATATCTTTCCTCTAGCTAACAAACAGAGCATCTGAAGAATGGGTGAATTTAAATCAGAAAGTTTTGATGTTCCTTACCCAATGTATGTTCTTTCCAGGACAAAAGGCTTCACCCCACTTCTGGGTCTCTCTGAATATAAGTAAACATCATCAGAAACACTGAGTCAGAACCCTTGATAGGCTATTGAAACTGAAATTGTGTGTCACTGTTTTATTTTTTGTCCCGCACACTGCTATTGCTTTCAAGCATGTCTAATTTTTGAAATGCAATTTCATTCACATTCATGGGTCCTGGAGTTCTACTGGGACTTTGAGTTTTCTTCTCTCATAAGAAAATATTGCCTGATATAGGCTGTCAACTGGGATTAGAATTCAATGTGTCAGCTAACTCAGAAATCCCAGCACAGAATATAGCACTCCTAGTCAACAGATATTCTCCAGGGAATGTGGCCTACAGAAATCAATGATATCTAACCTAAACCTAGTTTGGGTTTGATGGTAGGTATTTTTATTTCCTATTACAAATAGAAGGATACTACTTATATAATAAGCATAGATAGAAAAACAGTTATTTCAAAAACAATATTAGTTTTTTTGAATGATTTTGCATTCCACTGGATTAATTTTATAATATTTGAGTTGGGAAAACTCAAATATGAATGTAAAGGAATGTAGTCTCTTAAAATTTTTATAATGAAATGAAATATGGACCCATTTAAAGTTTTATATAACTCAGAAGTTTAAAATGTAAATAAAATAAAATAAACTCTCTTGGCCCAGTGTCTTAGGTACCATAAATTTGCAGGTAAGTAGAAGTTAAAAGGTAAGTGATAGTGATAGTTTATCTTCGTGGTGCACAAAAAAGTTGGAACATTGAAATAATTCACTATAAAAATTACAGAAGTAGGCAATATAGTTTAAATGGTTTATGCTTTTATACTTCTATGTTGTGTTCCTATCTTGCAGACTTTTATAGTATTGAATAAAGGGAAGGCCATCTTCCGGTTCAGTGCCACCTCTGCCCTGTACATTTTAACTCCCTTCAATCCTCTTAGGAAAATAGCTATTAAGATTTTGGTACATTCATATCCTTTTCAAGTGATCAATATTAACTCACTGTACATAATCTATAAGTGCTTTGTAACTAAATATAAAATGAAGTTGGGAAGTATCCATGTTCTATAGCCTTTGTCATTCTCATTTTTTACTTTCTTTTGTCATATAAGCTTATTTTTAAGGTATGTTAGTCACATAAATATTGCTAAAACTTGTAAAGTCTTAAACTTTGCATATATTTTATGTAGCTTTCAAATGTATATATGATTTATAATATATAGTATGTAAATATACCCCCCCAAATCTTTAAGTCTTTCTAAAGCAGTTATTTATATAAGATAGCCATATTTATCTTTACCATCTTTGTACAAAGTTTGTCATTGTTTATAATTTGGAATGATGAATGATATAAAAACAGTGAAATCTACTTCCAGGACAAGTTTAGACATCTACAATATAAGACATTTTAGTATGTCTTAGCATAAGCCTTTAAGTTTATTATCTGTGAGAGAATGTCAGGGGGCTTAGCTAATTCTTGAACTTTCCTAATGAAATTGTGAAGGAAATCCTACAATATTGGCTGAATCTCAAATTTGTCATTGAATTATGACTTCACAACCTGTAAGCCTAATTTCTTAAAGATTGTAAGTTTATGAAAGAAGAGGAGATTTTATTTCTAAATTGTCTTTAGGAATTTGACTTTGTGATTCCCACTGATGTTAAAAAAGGACTCTGCATCTGAGTTCATCTGTTCATATTCATTGATGAAAAACTTCATTTTAATTATTTCTCCTTTGATGTCTTTGGCAATAGCAAATACAGAAATGCTGCTGTAATATAAGCTCATACTACCTGATTTTTTTAAGGGCTCCTCTAAAATATAGAAGGTCATTCTCATCTTTAGATGATAGCAAGAAATTCCTTAGTGGTATAGATGTGCTATTATTAAAATTATTTGAAAGATAAAAATCTTATCTTCAGGATACATTTATAGGAAGTTTCCTTAACCTAGTTTGTGTTCCTAGTGCCATCATGTGGTCATTGGATGAAAGCTTTCTTTTCCATTTATGGAAAATTTTTGTTTTGGCAGTAAACTATAGTGAAAAGAATATTGGATGTGTTCTACACTTTGGTCAAATTATCTAATTTTTCCAGACTTCAGATCTTATTCCTAAAATATAATGATTAAGCTGGTTGCGTTTCAAAGTCCTTTCAGCTCCATAATTCTATAGTGTCTTATTCATTTGTATTAATTAATACTTACATCACTATTTACTAATAATATATATTTATTTGCCTGTCCCAAGTGCTTCACATGTTAACTCAGTTGATTGCACCTTAAACAAATTAGGTTTTTAGTTTACTAGCTCCATGATGTAAATAGAGACACAGGAGGTTCAGTGGCAGAGTGAGGCTGAGACTTGCCTAAAATCCCTTTTATGTTGAATTTTAATTACATTCATATCAAGAATATTCACTTTCAATATTATGCAATGAATATTCACTTCCAATATTATGCAATGCTTCTGTATTTGTATAAACTCATTTCAAAATGAGTGACTCCACACTTAGCACCATGCTGTACTTTGTACACATGGTTACATTTTTTTAATGTATTCAACCATATAGTATAACATGTATTTAAGAATTTACAGTAATTCAGACATGTGCTTTCCTCAGCAAGTTACTATTGTAATTACCTGCATTAGCTGAAGTGATGATACAGCTCTAGGTAACCTACAGTTTTCCCACTTAAGTTCTCTGGGAGACAAATATCTGGGTTAATAATAGTAGCAAATGCACCACTTTATACTTATACAAAGTTTTGTCATATCTTTTTTCACTTTATACTAAAACTGTGAGGTGATACTATTACTTATTTTTGTAGATGAAGAAATGTAAATGTAAAAATTGGATGACTTGTCTACGATGTATACATTACTGAATCCTAGGAAAAATGAAGTTTGAGTATTTTGCTCTTAGTTTACATGATTTAATTCATGAATTTAGATTTTTGTATATATTCCTTAACAACAACCTACATTATTCAGCATGTTAATTATGTGCACTATTTTGACAAACTGTGTGTTTATGACCATGAGTAACCCTCCTGAATGGACAAAAAATGTAGAGTAAGTTCAACTTATATTTTAAACCACCTACCATGTGAGTATGTGTGTGTGTGTGTGTGTGTGTCTATATAGAGAGAGACATATATATCTATATCAATATATATTTATTGAAGATTTTGGAATCATGATTTAATATACCTTCTAAATAGAACTAAAGAACATTTTTTATTATAGCCACTACTAAATATAATTACACAGCAGAAAGAAAATACTCCTTGGAGTATCTGAGGAGATTGCTGATAACGAATTTAATATATCTTCTTCAGTAGTTACCAGAAGTCCATCACTTTTGAACCTCAATTTTCCCTTAGGAAAATTGGCCAAAGCAAATGTGATAGAAAAATTTACACAAAGGAGCCCAAATGGAGACATGTTCCTGTTAAATTCCAGATGAATTTGATGAGTTAGAGTTCTTCGGGATAGGTTCCACATGCCATAAAGACATATTGAGCCCCACAAAATTCTCACTGCCACTCTCACTTCATGTCAGGTCTCTTTCAGTTTCAAGAACAGTCACCAAAAAAAGACTGAAAATAATTCCTGAAAGTTGAACATGAAAATTCAGTAGGTTGAGAGTTAGAGAAGCTTTTTCAGAAGCTGACAGGTTTTTTTCTCTGTTCTGGGACACATTTTAGGGTGATAACGCTTCTAGCCTTAAGGGTGACTGCTACCTCTGCTGACAACCCACCTCCCACTGCAACCACACCAGCTCTGTGGCTGCTAACCCTTCAAACAACAACCATGGAGGTGTTCACAAGAGCCTCTCCCCTTCCTGGACACTTCCTGATTGGAGCCAATCACGAGAGGGAGAACATTCTAAAGGAAATAGTAAAATTTACATACAATGAAGTCCCTAGAAGTTGAAGTTAACTTGTGAGGTCCCAACAAATCCTCAAGCAACCCTAGTTTCTTAACAGATTAAAACTGGAAGTTAGGAACATGCAGATTTCTAATGATGTGAAGTAAGAAATTTAAACTTTGGAACCATCTAAACTCAATTAGCATAATATTTTTTCCTAAGGAAAAATTTCTGCTAACTTCATCTAAGAATTCTCAGTCTCCAGAAATGTGAGAAATAAATTTCGAATGCTTATAAGCAAAAAAAAAAAGAGAGAGAGATAAGTTTCACCTCTTGTGACCCTTTAATTATCCACTTTGATGTTAATAAAATTCTTTTTCCAAGTAAGTCAACCTCTCTTGTTGAAAGGGAAAACATAAGACTTGCTAATTTACCAGTGTTCTGTCATTCTTAAAACATGGCTAAAGTTGAGGTTATTTCTGCTTGTATTTTTTAAAGGAAAATCATTTTGTGCTTTTGAATTATTGAATATTATGGCTACTTGATCATGTATATATACTGAATACTTCTCAGAAGGCTCTATATATGTCAATATTAAGACATTTTGGACAGTAACTAATGAACATTATGCAGCAGATATTCTTAATACACTTTCAAATCAACTCTACATATATTAGGGAGTTGGATTTAAATTTAGGACTATGTTTTATTTCAATGAAAAGAATATCAGCATCAAAACTGGGGTGGGAAAGGTGATGGCACATGGGTGAATTGGTAATGGAAGTCCACGGGGATTACGAATGAGATGGAAAAGGCATGAAACGAGAATGATACAAAAATAAATTAAGAAGAAAGTAACATCAGCATGCTTAGATTATTTCTTAGTAGTCACTTGTTTCATTGACAGATGATAAGAAATTGATCTGCCATGAAAGAAAATTTCTACTTTTTAAATTACTTTTGGATACTTATCTCCAGGTACACCTTCACAGGAATATACACTTTTGAATCACTTATAAAAATTATTGCAAGGGGATTTTGTTTAGAAGATTTTACTTTCCTGAGGGACCCATGGAACTGGCTCGACTTTACTGTAATTACCTTTGCGTAAGTGCCTCTTTTTTATTTCAACAGAGAATATTGTTTACTTTATATGTATGCTTACGCTTTTAAAGACTGCTTGCTTTAATTGTAGGTTACTTTGTTGTCTTTATACATTTAAGTTCTGGATTTTAACTTAACACAACAAACTGCACATTTTAGTTTAGGATGAAATTATTGTAGTAGCTGGAATTACAGTTTTCATATGTAACAAATCTATTAGTCATTTCATACATGTCACTTTTTTAAACATATGCATATGCTAATATGAAAGCACCAGTATATTCATAATACATCTGTGAAAATGGCTTTTCAAAGTTATAGTCACAGGCCCTCCCTGGTGGCGTAGCAGGTTAAAGCCCAGCACTGCAAATCTGGCCAGAGCCACTTAGGTTCTAGTTGGATCCCTGCCCTGGAACTGACCCACATGGTGAGGTAGACCTCTCCTGACCCACCCACTGCTCCCTTCAGCAGTGTACTTCTTCGTTCTGCCTGTTCTGCTCCCCACTCTGACTGTGGTGAATTCTCTCAAGGCCCCTGCTCCTCTGGCCTGTATCCCAGTTCTGTGTGCATAAATAAATAAAAAAATAAATAAAAACTTTAAAAAAAAACTACAGTCACAGGCCCTCCCTGGTGATGCAGGGGTTAAAGCACAGCACTAAGAAGCTAAAGCCACTTCAGCATGAGTTCCATACCCGCCACCCAGGGAGGTGACCCACAAAGCGCCACAGACCTCTCCTGACCCGCCTGCTGCTCCCCTAAGCAGTGTACTTTGCCGATCTGCCTGTTTTGCTCCCCACTCTCTGGTAAAGACTCTCTCCGCCCCTGAACCTCTGGCCTGTACCCCATTTCTGTATGCATAAATAAATAAATCTTAAAAAAAATTATAGTCACAACTCTCCTGGCCCCAGCCATTTGCTTTTTAATAAACTTTTCTTACTGTAGTACCATGCATTTACATCCTTGTCAGTCTATTGGAAGTATAGGCTCTCTCTGTTCAGTTACCCTAGTGCGCCCACTGCCAAAGCACCCTTTGTCCTCCAGCATACCCATTGTACTTGCTCCACCCAGTTCTCACCCCTCCCCTACCCCTCTGGATGTTTCAGTTCTATGATCAACTTCAAAGTTGTTTTTTTTTTTTTTAAGTTTTATCTTTGCCCAACCCTTTGTTTGGTTTCCATATTTTCTATATATAAGTGACACCATTTGGTATTTGTCTTTCTTCTTCTGGCTTATTTCATTTATCATAATCCCTTCCAGCTCCATCCATATTAACACAAATAGCATGAGTTTACATTTTTGATGTCTGAATAGTACCCTGTATGTTTTCATTGATCTCGCCCATACACACTCTCCCTGGTTTCTTGGATAGACTCGTAGAAAATGAGCATCTTCCAATATCAAAACATTCTGACAAATGAAGATAAAACTTGCAAAGATAGTTAATACATTATGACTTATATATTTATGTTTAATTATTATTTCACTAGCAAATTAACTTTTAAGATGCTAATAGACAAGATTTCTCTGCCTCTTCCTGTTTCTCTCCCAATCTCTTCATTCCCTTTTGTGACTTTGCCTCTTTCTTTACCCTCATCATAAACCTTCATTTCCTTCACTCCTTTCCAGAGGCTCAGTTACAGGCACAATTTCTGCATCTGTCCTTTTGTTCTGTGCTAAACTTTCCCAGGAAGAGGAAACTCAGAAAAGAAATGGAAGATTATTCACATGTAGGTGAAACTAGTGTGTGGAGGAAGGTGGGACAAAGTCATTTGTCCTCATCATTCCTTCCCAAGTTGACTTTGATGGCCTCCTATAGGTGCATGAAGAGGACAGCAGAAGTGGTACTGATATTCCTAGGGTTCTAAATGCTGCCCATCTCATCTTAATTCCTCTAGTCAGGGTGACCCAATCCTTCATCACTGTCCCTGACCACAGCTCAAAAGAAGATATATTGGGACTACTGTTTCATGACAATAAACAGCAGTCATCACTTTGGATCCCCCAAAAGCATTGTTCTTAACTCACCTAACTTTCATGTAAGAATTACACTTTTCAGGTACAGATAGGCAATAAGGCAATCTGTCCTTTTGTGCCTATATCTCTCTTGGATGACTTCCTATATTCTTTTCTATCAAAGACCCTGAAACTTTAGCCGAGAACTATGATGTGTTTCTTAATTCTCTTAGGTTACACATGATGTTGATAGTAATGTATTCCAAAATGGCAACAGGATTGTATATTTTATTAAGTTTACATCTACTCAGTGGCCTAAATTTGAATAAAGAAAACCATAGCAACAGGCTTGACTTTCTAAATTACTTACAATACTATCATTTAAAATTACCAAGGTCTTCATAAAAGACCCAAGCAAATAATATTAATACTGCTTAAAGCTTGAATAACTCTGATTTAATTCTACAGGTATATAACAGAATTTGTAAGCCTAGGCAAATTTTCAGCTCTTCGCACTTTCAGAGTCTTGAGAGTTTTGAAACTATTTCTGTAATTTCAGGTAAGATGTGGTTAGTGTAAAGCATAAGGCTCCTTGTACCTACAGCTCTTTTTTTGTATCCTGTTATTGTGTTTGTGTGTGAACTCCCTGTTACAGGTATGTGACAGAATTTGTGGACCTGGGCAATGTCTCAGCATTGAGAACATTCAGAGTTCTCCGAGCACTGAAAACTATTTCAGTCATTCCAGGTGAGAGCTAAGTTAAACACCCAGGCTTACCCATCATGTTTGTTCAGGAACAGTGTCTGATTGACATTCAGCTTTACAGAAACTTGTCAAAACAATCAAAAACATAACAAGCAAAGTCAGGTTTTATATAGATTATGATTCTTACTATTTGGAAATAAGGTTTTATGTTTTGGTATTTTTCATTAGTCTTGGAATTCAATGATTTTTGAAGGAGACGTTGTTAAAAATGGTCTTTGTTGATTTGCACTTAGAGATGTCATGTTTTTCTTCCTCCATGTTAGTTATACCAAAGATTTGTTCCCTATTGAATGTATCTATCTTCAATTTCTTATTCATCATTGGCATTGATGACTATAGATCAATGTCAATTTTAATATACTTAACAAACAGAGGAGTAGAAGAAAACCATGAGTCTGCATGGAGAATTTATTACCTTAAGGTGAAGTCATACCCCAAACCACTTCCAGGTTTACAGTAAAACTTCTCCTACTTGCAAACAGGAATATAAAAATGTTTATTCAAGTAATTTGCTATAAAGCTGATAACTGAACCCAATGACAGTATGGGTAGCTTTTGTTACAAAAGTGGGAAATAGAAAAACTTCATCTTTATGAAACCATGAGGGGATGTTATTTTCTCTCAACATAATAGGATATGGATCTTCATTTCATTGTTTGGCCATTAGCTCTCTGGAGTTCATCTCAACAAGCTCTTCAGCCTCCTAGGAAGTGTTGTTGTTTCATTAACATAGCAATCATACATAGAGTCTATGTTTTAAAAAAAAAAATTGTGTGCAGGTTTTGTTATTTCAGATGTTCTAGTCTATGTCTTCATAGTAATAGCCCTCTCTCTTTCAGGCCTGAAAACCATCGTGGGCGCCCTGATCCAGTCTGTGAAGAAGCTCTCAGACGTCATGATCCTGACAGTGTTTTGCCTGAGTGTGTTTGCTCTCATTGGGCTGCAGCTCTTTATGGGCAACCTGAGGAATAAATGCGTGCAGTGGCCTCCTACCAATGCTTCCCTGGAGGAGCACAGTATAGAGAAGAACATAACCATAAATTACAATGGCACACTTGTAAACGAAACTCTCATTGAGTTTGACTGGAAGTCATATGTTCAAGATTCGAGTAAGCATTACTAATATGTAGCTATATCTTTTTATTGTTAATTTGTCCTCCATCTATCATGGAAATTGGTTTTTAAGTGATTGCATAACAGGTTATGATCTCTAAATCACTTCATCTGTGGTTTGCACTGACATTTCATTATTTTTTTAGCAATCATTCAATTTTGAATCCTAAATGTTATATTCTGTTTTATGGCCATATGGGAGACTGAACAACTTGGTTAAAAAGGAAATGCCTTTGGTGACAGTATATTGTCATTGTGACGGAGATAAATGACATAAAATATGTGATGGCTCTTTGTAAATTGAAAGCTTTGCAAGTATCACCCATTACACATTCACTGCAGTGCTGTTTATATACCACAAACTGTACAGGAAGTTGGGGGAAATAATGGTTATGATGCAAGGCTTCTGGGTGATTGTAAACTATTAGATTACTTTTATGGTTATTTTATGGAAGTCAAGTAAGACCTGAAGATAGACATTATTCTTCTATTTGAAAAGTAGCACTACATCAAAGAGAAAGAAATCAGAATCAAATGAGCTTTAAGAGAAAATAGTAAAAAATAGCAGATAAATCATACAAGCTAGGGGAAATCATATTATCTTTAAGAGTTCAGACAAAATAGTTGAATGTTTAGCCTACTCAAAAATGATGAGAAAATAAGTGGCCTAAAATCTTTTCTCTTCTTAAAGTGCCAATGAGAGTATATAAAATCTTCACTCTCTTTAATTTTAGTATCTGCCAGGAGCAATATTTCAAAAGCAGAGACATTTAGAACATGATTCATGGGGAAAAGGAATGTCCTTTACAGAAAAATATTAGATACACAAAATCTAGGCCCTAAATATGCTTAAATATAGCTATGTCTATTATTATAAGATTGTAATACTTATGAGAAAAAGTTGAAGAAAAAAGAAAACCTCAGTGGCAGGTGGTGTAGAACAAATAGTATTAGTCATAAAAGGTGATTGGTGATTTGGCAATTCTTAAAGTAATGAAAGCATAATTTAAAAACGCATCAGTGTCTTTTTATAGTTGTAGACCTGGAAAATACCATGGTTGGTACAGATGAACTCTTCCAGGATATTAATGATATTCCAAAAAATAATTTGTAGTTATAAATATTTAGATTTAGGAAAATGCCTTAAGAAAAATGTCAGAACAGTAAATGAAGTATCTCTTATGAGTTATCAGTATATCTACTGCTGTCACCAGTTCCTTGAAATGTCATAATTTTTACATCTAAGATTAAGAGACAATAAGGACAAGAATGTTAGGGCTATTCTCACTAATGAAAACTTAGTAGACTAATTATTTTCATAGTTTTTGAATATGTTAAAAAAAATCAGAGGTCATATTCAGACTTAAAAATCTTTCTTATAATTTGCTCTTAAGTATTCCATTTGTTGAAAAAAACTTTAAACCAAATATAAACAAATTGGTTTGCTGTTGAAAGTAACATAAAATTAAATTTACTAAAATTAAAAGTAAGTATGTTGAAAATAAATTTATCTTAAAAATAAATTAAGATTACAAATTTGGTTAAAAAACAAACAAAAATAGACATTGTGACTAATGGTTATATTTTCCACAGAATAAGCTTATAAATCTTTAAATTCAGTGTACAAAAAACTTCATTCACAGATACAAGATCTCAAAAATTCATTTAGAAGTCTTCATTACTTTAACTTTTTCTAATTTTAATTTTAAGTTAAGAAATCCTATCTTAATTGTCCTTTCTAGTTCAAAGAATTAGATATATTAGAAATCAAAATGATATTTATCATTATGTGATTATGTATCCCTTACAGAATTATATCTAAGGCAAAATTTTCTGAAGTTTTAGCACCTAGCAAATATTTCTATGAAATTTGACAATAATTTTTTCTTTGCATTTCTTTTGTATCATTTATACACCCTTTCAATTAGTAAATTTTATTGCAAATCTATTAGGCACCACCTATATGTAAATGTGGAAATAAATAGTGATTAGACTTTTAAGGAGGGACAATATTTTTAAATTCAATGTTAATTAATTATATAGGATGAATGAAATAATGATGGAAATGCATACTTTACAGATTGTTTTGCCAGTCCTTACTGGGAAGGAATTAGAGGATATCAAGGAATAATTCATGGAAGTAATGAATTATTGATATTGAAAGAGTGGATATTGAAAAAAATCTAAGAGTTTGCCAGAAACAGAAAACTTTGCAATAATGTAATGTACACCTATAGCAATTATTTTAACTTTAGTATTAAAGATTATTTTTTATTTAAACCTTTTAGCAGTTGGCAGATCTCTGCATTGTTTACTATAAGCTGCCTATATATGTCCTGGAAGTTGGTAGAATGTAAACTATAGTTAATTACTAAATATTTCTAAGTCATGTTCAAAAATATAGGAGAGAAAATCAAAAACAATATAATCCCTTAGTTATGAAATACATGCATTTTGAGAACACAAAAAATCTTTGTCATCCTTAACTAACTTTACAAAATGAAATTTTTATTTTTTTATCACGGTGATGAAAGTGACTGACATCTTAATAAAATATTATCTTAGTACCTGTGATTCTCTCATGTACACTTACAATGAATAAATGCTTTGTACAATCAAGCACAGTACTATTTATACTGTATACTTTGTATTATTAGGCATCCTTTTAATATAATATCTCATATTTGGAGAAGGGACTAATGTGTCTTTGAATGAATTGTATATTTAAAATTATTCAATGAGTATCCAACTCCGGTAGCCTGGGGTTAAGTCTCAGTGCTTTCATCCTGACTGCCCAATGCATGGTTTGAGTTTGATCCCAGGTGGGCCAGGGAAATAACTCACATGTGGCGCAGAAGACTGCTTCTGCCTCACCTGCTGCTTCCCTTAGCAGTATATTTCAGTAAATCCACCTTTTGTTCTGCTCCCATTCTGTCTCTGGTAAATGCTCTCACTGCCCCTACTCCCATAACTCTGCCCTATCCCCCAGCTCTTCTATACAAAAATAAACTAAAAAAATAAAATGAAATAATAAAAGTACTCGAAATCTAAATACAGAGCCTCATTTTTCATTTTTCAATGAAGTGCAAATGATTATCATATGACTTTCTCTTTTTCTAAACAGGATATCATTATTTCCTGGAGGGTTTTTTAGATGCACTACTTTGTGGAAACAGCTCTGATGCAGGGTAAGTGAATAATTTGTGGATGTTGGCACATAAACACACATGCATGTATTTTTCTCTCTTTTAGTAGACATTGGCAGATAAAAGCCAACTAACTTTTTTTAATTTAATATGATTAAGAAGTAATAGTTTAAGAATGTTCTTTCCCTTAGACAAGTATATGCAGACTATGAGTAGTAGAGAAAATCAAATAAAAATACATTAAAATGCCAACTAGCAGCAGAAATAGGTTTGTAAATGTTATTAGAAGTGCTGTAGTATATTTTAATGATGACATCAGGTGGCTATTAAAATCATTAAATTGAAACTTGGGAAAGACTTTTGTTATTCATTACCCTTGTATCTTCTGATGTAGCAAATCTACCTGCTTAATTATGGTCAAAAAAGTTCTAGAATAAAAGGATAGCACAGTGTCTTGTAATCCTTTCATTTGTCCCATTTACAGCCAATGCCCAGAAGGATATATGTGTGTGAAAGCTGGTAGAAATCCCAATTATGGCTATACAAGTTTTGATACCTTCAGCTGGGCATTTTTGTCCCTCTTTCGACTGATGACTCAGGACTTCTGGGAAAATCTTTATCAACTGGTGAGACTCTAAAGAGACATACACTATTTTTAAAAAGAAATATACAAGAAAGTGGACTTAGTTATGAAATCCCAGACACGGTATAATACAGTAGAAAGAGTAGACTTGAAATCAGGACATTTGAATCCCCTAACCTATCAATTTTAACAACTATTAGATAGGATGATGCCAGTGGCAATTCTGGACGAATCCACTTGTGTAAAAAGCTATTTCTCATCCTTTTAAAACACAAACAGAATGTCTCCCAAACAGAAGGCATACCCTCCTTTCAGCCTCATCAACCCCATCTAGTATTTTTCCCTCAGGTCATAGGTGATGAAAATGAAGAACCATTTGTAGAAAGTTGACTTTGGTCTCCTCCATGGTATTTCAATGATTCTGCTTTATTCATGGTAAATCCAAAAATCACATCCCAGCGATCAGGATGTGAATTATAAGTTGGGAGAGAAGGAAGAAGTTGAGGATAAAAAGAAAGTCAAAGAAGTAGCAGCGGGTATGACCAACATAAACATTACTTATATCAGAGTCCAGCAACTATACAAGTTGAAAGTTGAAGCCCTGAGTAAAATAATAATAAATGATAATTTTGATGTTCTTATTTCCAGACATTACGTGCTGCTGGCAAAACATATATGATATTTTTTGTGTTGGTCATTTTCTTGGGTTCATTCTATCTGATAAATTTAATCCTGGCTGTGGTGGCCATGGCCTACGAGGAACAGAATCAGGCTACTTTGGAAGAGGCAGAACAGAAAGAAGCCGAATTTCAGCAGATGCTCGAACAGCTTAAAAAGCAACAAGAGGCAGCTCAGGTAAATTTACCAATTCAAATTTGTCCTCTTTCATGGTCTTACGTTTTTATTATTTTGATTATAAAAATACTGGAAAGAAAATAACAGAAAATTGTTTACTATACAGACTGGTGATATGGAATGAGTAGGGATTTCTACATTTTGATCTCTAGATCATTTAGTTTCATTATTCTAAGATACTTCAAACATTGACCGTGACAGTAGTCTCTCTTCTTAGTATTTTAAGATTCTTAGAATATAAGAGATGATATAAATTTTTGAAGTGAGACTCTGAAGTGAAACTCTTGTAGTAATTGAGTATAGGGGTATTGAAAGGAAATCCTAAGGATTGTCTTTTATTAGCAATAGTTTATTGGTTATTATCTAAAAAGATGTCCAACTGGTTTTTAGAAGATAGTCTATTCATTTATCTAAGCCAAACATACTAACTTTAAGTGGATGCTTAATTGTCTTACATAAATAAGGATATGATCAACTAATGTAATGACCTCTGTTAACAGTGGAATACACAATAGACATGCAAAAGTCATCAATTTTATGAGGAGCTTACTAACATAAGGCGTCCTTGTCTTTTAGTAAGGTGCTAGTACTTATAATATAACAAGTGTAAATGCCTCTCCTATCATCTTTCTTCACTTTGTTTAGCATACAAACTCAGTCTTTACCAAAAACGAAAATTACTTTGACAATAATTTACCTATTTGCAAGAGTCCCTTTATCGAAGGTACTCTGAAATAATAGTAATAATCAAAGTGCCAAATTAGTACCAGTATAAGCTGTGATCAAAAAGCATTGTTTTCATTCCATGCCCACATGTCCAGGAAGAACCAGTGGTAAGTTGAAGGTGGGGATGGTTTTTGGAGAATTGAACAACTTATCTTGCTTAGCAAAAACTAAATGACCCTTCCTAATGGAGTCATCTAGATATCTTACCATATTGTGGAGGGATGAGGAAGGGATTTTATTATTTTCCATAAGTTTGGTTGATACAATTTTGCGGTACTACACAAATCGGTTTCAACGGGAGAGAAGACCTCAGATCTTTTTCTCATTCCTCCTTCCTTTGGCTATGACCTCAAGTGACTCAGCAATTCTAATTCCTGTTTCCAGTTCTTTTTCAGAGAAAAGAATATTATGCTAATTAACTGCCAATTTTTAGAGTAAATCAATCTCAAAATGTAATGTGAATTTATATTCTTGTTGGTCTTTGATTGACTTTTGAATATGGGGTCTAGAAAATATAACACAAACATAATATGGATTAGCACATAGAAAACCAAATGAACTCTAAAGTTTTCATAGGTGGAAAGAGAAAAAAAATCCCTTTTACACTTGTAGAGCTTCTGTATAAGCTTAGCTTGAGTCAACTAAATATGTTTATGAAATCCCATGCACATATTTGAGCCAATTAAAAAAAAAAAGATAATGTCTTTTTTAGTACCATGCTCAAACTACTTCTCCTCAATGTAGCAGGCAGCAGCAGTAACTGCCTCGGAGCACTCCAGAGAGCCCAGTGCAGCAGGTGGGCTCTCAGACAGCTCATCTGAAGTCTCTAAATTGAGTTCGAAGAGTGCTAAGGAAAGAAGAAATCGGAGAAAGAAAAGAAAACAGAAAGAGCAATCTGGTGGTGAAGAAAAAGATGAGGATGAATTCCAAAAATCCGAATCTGAAGACAGCATCAGAAGGAAGGGGTTTCGCTTCTCTATTGAAGGGAATAGACTGACATATGAAAAGAGGTACTCCTCCCCACACCAGGTATGGCACTGCCCTGATAAATGATGCATGGGGAAAATGAGACCACAGAGAAGGGGAGGATTAAAATGGACTTAGGAATTTTTATAAACTGAGTTGACCACTGCCCTTTATTACAATCAAACCCATCCTTTTCTAACATGATCATGAAAAAATTTTACCTTGCATGCATATAAATCTACATCTCGGTGTAGTTGAGATAACACTGGTTTAAAACAGGAGACATGGTTTCTCATCTTGCTGCTATCTGCTGATCGTTGTCTAAAATTAATGGCATTAAATCTTTTTGATCCTCAGCTGTTTTAGGGGGAAATATGGATATGAAACTAGTTGATCAATGATGCCCTTTTAATTATTTTCTGTTGTTTTGTTTTCCTAAATTCTCTATAAACTATCATGCACACTGCCGAAACTATTAATCTTGATATACTTTATTGAAGAGCACATCACTCTGAATTTCAGAAGTCTTAACTTCATTTCAATAATACTGTACCTTGTAGATGAAGAAAGAGTAACAGTTGACTTACTGTAACTTTAGAAAGACTAAGTCAATTTGTGAAAAGTGTTGGAATCTCTTGAAAGGAACGAGCAGTAAAAGCAACGTGGACTTATTAAGATCATGCTTCAGTGTTTGCAATGTCCATGGTAGGATGTACTGTTTCCTTTAGAACATGACAATGCTAGTTCAGGATTTTTGTCTTTGCAATATCTTTGACTTACGACTGCCCCATAATCACAAGTGCTAGAAAATGCCTCTTCTAAAACTGATTTAACTTAGTCTGAACGCATGCAACATGAGAATGTTAGAGGAATGAGTCACATTCTGTTATAAGTAATACTGAAGTCTCCTTCAATTTAAATCTTCCACCAAAAAAAAAGCACATTTCAAGTGGTCATATTAAAATGATTTTACTTTTTTTCTGTTTCAAACTTTTAGTCTTTGTTGAGCATCCGTGGCTCCCTCTTTTCTCCAAGGCGAAATAGCAGAACAAGCCTTTTCAGTTTTAGAGGGCGAGCAAAGGATGTGGGATCAGAAAATGACTTTGCAGATGATGAGCACAGCACCTTTGAAGATAACGAGAGCAGGAGAGACTCCTTGTTTGTGCCCCGACGACACGGAGAGCGACGCAACAGTAACCTAAGTCAGACCAGTAGGTCGTCCCGGATGCTGGCAATGTTTCCAGCCAATGGGAAGATGCACAGCACTGTGGATTGCAATGGTGTGGTTTCCTTGGTTGGTGGACCTTCGGTTCCTACATCGCCTGTTGGACAGCTTCTGCCAGAGGTGATAATAGATAAGCCAGCTACTGATGACAATGTAAGGAAGTTTTAAATAGTTTAGGCATGGCTGGCCCTTTACTGCCTTACCAGCCAGTGTTTCTACAGAATGGAACCCCTTGAGAATGATCCTTGGTTGGTCAAGCTGTGAATGCACCTGCATCTTGTAATACCTTTAGTAGACTGACCAACTAGAACTTGAAGCCGCAATACTCATGCATAACACCTGAATGCATTTACTCATTAAGCACGCTAGGATAAATCAGACACAATACCAAATTACTGCCTCCAGTTGGAGGATTTGCTATATACCCATGCCGAACTTAGATAGTAGGACATCGTCTAAAGCCCTGGTATAAAAATAAATGGATAATTCCTATATTTAAGCATAAAGGGTGTATAATAAATCTTTCCAACCTGTTCTTCAATATAGCTCTGCTTTAGTTTAGAAGATTTTTTAGAACACTGTGCCTAAATAGATAGCTTTATGTTATATTAAAATTTCTAGTACTCATATGTGTCTGACTAAGAAAATGCTGATATAGGTCTTCTCAAACTAATCTAAGTGAAGAGACACACATAAAATATTAATACAGGCAGTTAAACAAATTGTCTGTGTATAAAGGTATGTTATGTGTTTGTGAATGTATACCTAGATAAGGAATTTCTAAACACATGCTGCCTCTTACTCGACTGTTAACTCACTTGGAAATATATCAGCATGATGAGGCATGACTAAGTCAGAAATAGATGACTTATTGCTTTGGTACCCTGGATGAAACTGTTGTCCATACAGCATGTGTGTATTTTTAACATACAGTTTGTGTTGTCAATGACCATCTGTGTCTTCTGTTGAAAAATGAGATGGCAGCTACGTGTATCATAATCATTTATAATCCTTAAAAATAAATGGTTATCTTCTCAAAATAAAATGCCTTGATCACTTTTGTGATATTTCAAGTAGCACTATACCATTAGTAAAGACACATGGATAACTTAGATTATGGTTTTTAAGAGATGTATCAAATATATCAAAATTACATCATGATTCATAAAGTTATGAAATCAGAGTTAAAAGACTCAAGTTTTTGCTGTATGACTAAATGTGAACAGTTTGGATATTCCAGGTTAATGATACAATAAGTCAGCAATATCTGCCATCGCCAATTAAATGTGAAAGTGCATGGTGCATGTGTTTCGTGGAATTCGCTGTGTCACATCTGGTTGGTTTCTAATCATTTTACTCAAGTTAGTCACTTGTTACATTAGCATTTTCTTTACAGGGAACAACTACTGAAACTGAGATGAGAAAGAGAAGGTCAAGTTCTTTCCATGTGTCCATGGACTTTCTAGAAGATCCTTCCCAAAGGCAAAGAGCATTGAGTATAGCTAGCATTTTAACAAATACAGTAGAAGGTTTGTAACAAGTTCCACTTCTGTTTCTTATTTGCACTGAACTCATATTGTCTCATTAATGTTTCTATTTTGTGCTTTGGTAACAGTGCCTTCTACAGAAAATATGATGGGTCTTATTTATGTCATAGTTTGTTATACCTACTCACATATTTAGGAAGTTTTGCAAACCTTACTGAAACCCAGTGATATGGGAATATTAAAGGAAAAGAATGTTTTCCTCTTATAGTAACTTGAAAATGTAGTATAAGGACCCTCCCTGATGGCACAATGGGTGAAAGCACAGCACTATAAGCTATCAGCAGCCACTGCAGCACAAGTTTGATCCTGATCAGGGAGGTGAACCATATCACATGGCAGAACTTTTCTGACCCGCCCTGTGCTCCCCTCAGCAGTGTATTTCAGTCTATCGGCCTGTTCTGCTCCCCACTTTGTCTCTGGTGAATCCTCTAATCCCCCCACATCTGGCCTGTACCCCAGTCCTGTATGCATAAATAAATGAAATCTTTAGGGGGAAAAAAAAAGAAAGAAAATGCAGAATAAAGCATTTCTGTTAGGGGTTTCTAATCCCTTTAGCCATAGTCAACATCTCTTTGTTCCACTTAGTTTAGAATTTCCAACATCATTCTAAACAGTCTAAAGATTGCAGAGAAGTGAGTTATGAGGGAGGGGATGTAGGTCATTTTCACAAACACACACACACAATTAAAAAAATGATTTCTGGCACACTTCAACCCCAAGCCTGACTTATCTCTTCTAGCCTGAGTATAACAGTATAGCCATATATTAACATAGGATTATATACAGCCCAATCCATGTTCCTATTAAGACTTCATTAATGTAAGGCTAGTGTTCAGCCACATTGTCAGTGTGTAAAGGAGAAAACTATTCTTGCTGCTTCCATTTTGTACCTGTAGCTTATATCTAAGGAAATATTTTTTGGAGTCTAAAGTGTAAATTCTATAATTTTCTAAATCAAATACAAATGAGGCTTACTCTATATATCACATGAAAATGTGTTGATTGCTCAAAAAAACTAGTGGATCTGGAGTAAATAAATATGATACATGTATAAAATACATCTTTTAGTGGTTGTTCTTACTTTTTTATCCAGAACTTGAAGAATCCAGGCAGAAATGTCCACCCTGTTGGTATAAATTTTCCAACATATTCTTAATCTGGGATTGTTCACCATATTGGTTAAAAGTGAAACATATTGTCAACCTGGTCGTGATGGACCCATTTGTAGACCTGGCAATCACCATCTGCATTGTCTTAAATACGCTCTTCATGGCCATGGAGCACTACCCCATGACGGAGCAGTTCAATAATGTGCTGACAGTGGGAAACCTGGTAAGCATATTAGAGGGTAAACATGGCCTCTTCAGATGTGTGTGAGAAGCTGTTTCCACTTGATAGTTAAAATAGTCTTTCCACTTTTTAGCTTCCTACCTCTTAGTTTCCAAAAGATGGAAATTAAGTCCAGTTAGTACACCCTCCTTTTGCCAAAACTAATTTCTTTAATGTTAGGTAAAAACTAAGGAAGAGAGCAATAGGCATCAACCTACAATATTATTTGAAAAGTTAATACTGACTTTATACGTTTTCCAAGATACCGAAGCAGTTTAGAGTTTAAGGACATACTTTCTGAGATGATATTTCATTTTCTACCCAAAAAAGGCTAAATTAAAGTACAGACCTTTTCATTTTGCTCAGTCATCAGCATTATGAGCAGTAATTTAACAACTCAAAAATGTCTCCAACTTCTCCACTTCCAATCTAGGCAAGACTTACATTGTTTTATCAATCTATACTATAGCAAAATCATAAAATATTAAAAATCTCCAGTATATTTTGGCTGTTATTGGATTAGTGTGATCATTTTTGGTGAGGTTACCACGTAGTTCTTTCTATATTTTCTACATTTAAAAGAGCATAAATTATTAACATGTTAAGTTGGCTCAATTTAGGAATATTACTTGACCCACATGGCACAGCAGATCTCTGCTGTCAGGCCCACTGCTCCCCTCAGCTGTGTATTTCAATAGATCCACCTGTTCTGCTCCCAACTCTGCCTCTGATGAATCCTGTCACTCCCTGTACCTCTGGCCTACACTCTAGTTCTTATGAATAAATACATTTTAAAAAGGTAGTCATTTTACATGATTTTGTTTTGAGGTGTAGGGGTTTTTATAGTAAAAACAAAACTCGCAAAAATATATTACATTGTAGTATTTATCCTTTTATAGTTTTGAAATTTAAACCATGGAAATTATTATAATGGAACTTCTATAAATATAAAGTAAAATAATATTTATGAGTGCTTTTAATCAACTAAGTTATTTTACAGATATAAACTAGTAATAAAATCCTTAAGGGGAAAGTAGCATAAAATTTCTTCTGAGAGCATGCATTCTGTTATTCTCTTTAGCCATTTTCTGATGAAATAAGAGTAACTTTGTTTTGATCTTAGGTTTTCACTGGGATCTTTACAGCAGAAATGTTCCTGAAAATTATTGCCATGGATCCTTACTATTATTTCCAAGCAGGCTGGAATATCTTTGATGGTTTTATTGTGACGCTGAGCCTCGTAGAACTTGGCCTTGCAGATGTGGAAGGATTATCAGTTCTCCGTTCATTCCGATTGGTAAAAAAAAATAAAATAAAATAAAAATAAAAAAGTAACAAAACCTTTCCAATAATCAGAGTTCTTACATACTACAGTCATAGATTTTCCTACACAACCATTAAAATTTTAAGTTTTTGCTTAACATTTGCATTATCAAAAACTATTCCTAAATATAAAAAGGTATTCCTGCTTAGACATTCCCATTTGGAAAAAACCTTTATTCCAAAGAGTATAGTCATGTAACATTTAACATATTACTTGATTGCCATTCTGACAAATTATTGTTTCTAAAGATGACTACAGTTAATATTTCTGGATTTAAGAAAATACTTTTAGTGAAACTGTACTTTTTTTTATCAGTAACTTGACCATTCAAACATCCTTTTGTAGGAGAGAATGATATGAACACCCAATATATGCACAAAGAAATTCTTCCTAATTCTACTTCTGGAAAAATAAGCTCCTTCCCAAAATCAGAAGAAACCTGCAGGATTACTTAATATGTCCATCGATTAAGATACATGTGCTTACAAATCAGGGATATATTATCAAGTCATAGGTATTTTAATGCAGACACATCTCGCTATTTCAACACACTGAAGGAGCCCACTTATAAAAGGGCTCAGATCTGATGTTACTTTCAGCGGAAATCATGGTTATGCACCTGTTCATATAAGAGTAGGTGTGGTATGCCTTTAGTACCACCTTCACAACACAAATTAAGGAAAGGCAGACCCCATGTAATCATTAAAGATTCACTCTTGGAGAAAATTATTTACATTGTTAAATAATGAAAGAACTAGAGACTCTGTAGAGGGTCCAAAACTAGTGAGAGAATTCAAAGACAACTGATATTGTAGAAGACTCAATTTTAATTATTTCAAATTTATCAACTTAATGATTTAAAGATCACTCTCACTTATAGAAATTTTTTCCTCCAGCTCCGAGTTTTCAAGTTGGCAAAATCGTGGCCAACTTTAAACATGCTGATCAAGATCATTGGCAATTCAGTGGGAGCTCTGGGAAATCTAACCTTGGTGTTGGCCATCATTGTCTTCATTTTTGCCGTGGTTGGCATGCAGCTCTTTGGGAAAAGCTACAAAGATTGTGTCTGCAAGATCTCCAGTGACTGTACACTCCCGCGCTGGCACATGCACGACTTCTTCCACTCCTTCCTGATTGTGTTCCGTGTGCTGTGTGGAGAGTGGATAGAGACCATGTGGGACTGCATGGAGGTTGCCGGGCAAGCCATGTGCCTTACTGTCTTCATGATGGTCATGGTTATTGGAAACCTAGTGGTCAGTACCTACTAAATGTACATAATACACTTAATATGTGTTTCAAAAACAGATTAGAACATAATAGAGTGGAGGTCAATTTTGTTCAAAACAGACAGCAGGACTAATAATTTATAATGTGTATTGCTTAGGTATATTTATACAACACCACAGTGTAGTAAAGAACCTGTCATTTTTATACTTATCTCCACTTGATCAATCATTTCATCATTTATGTGAACTCCAATAGATTATCGTGATGAAGATAACCCTAGATGCCCTAGATGGATATGCTAATAACATTTTATACATCAGAGTCATTGGAAGGAGAAATATGAATGAAAACCTACAGATTTTCTTTAAATTCAATCTCATTTGCTAATGTAGGACTAAAAGTGGTGCGTTAGGTAATTCCTTGTGATTGTACCATTTCTTCCCCCTTCACTGCATATAACACTCAATCATTCTCTGTCACATGGCAGATATGTTAGCCAAGCTACATTGGTCAAATTTCTAGTGACTCAAAGTGAAACAAAGGATGACTAATGCCTGTAATTTTTCAAATGATTATCATAGTCTTCTTTCTATCACATTTGGATAATCACTATCTATACTATAGAAATATGTGAAATATTCCAAAAGCTATTCATATTAATGTGCCAATCTCACAGACAATTAGTTATTATTTATAGATAGATCTAATTTTAGTCAGCAACAGGGTATGAGAAGTACAATAGGTTACAAAAACAATTGTCAATGTCTGTGTTAACACCCTAATTCTCACTCTGGATCCTAATGGTTATTTTTCAAGTAATAGTCAATTCAATAACTCCATTTGTTAATAAAGAAGCTGTATATTGCACATAAATGCATAACTGAATCACTAAGAATTTTTAAGTTTATAACTCTTATATAATAAGCATATAAATCAGTTTCCACATCACTTTAAAGTTAGCTAAATCTTAGGTCAACTCATTAGCTTCTTCATTTTTTAAAGTGGAAACACCTGAGATACAGGCAGCTCATGTGTTTGCCCAAGGATGTATGATGTAGTATTGAACCACATGACAGATCCAGGTCACCCAGATTCTAGTCATTATGCTGTGCTATTTCTTTCACATCTAGTTAGAATTTATAGTTTCTTTATAAGTGATCTCAATCTGCATTTCTTTACATTTGGGTAACTCTGTAATTATGTGTGTATTATTTTTAAGGTCCTGAACCTATTTCTGGCCTTGCTTCTGAGCTCATTTAGTGCAGACAACCTTGCAGCCACTGATGATGATAATGAAATGAACAATCTCCAAATTGCTGTGGATAGGATGCACAAGGGTATCGATTATGTCAAGAGAAAAATATATGAATTTATTCAACAATCCTTTGTTAGAAAACAAAAGATCTTAGATGAAATCAAGCCACTTGATGATCTAAACAATAAAAAGGATAGTTGTATGTCCAATCATACAACAGAAATTGGGAAAGATCTTGACTACCTTAAAGATGTTAATGGAACCACAAGTGGAATAGGAACTGGGAGCAGTGTTGAAAAATACATTATCGATGAGAGTGATTACATGTCATTCATAAACAATCCCAGTCTTACTGTCACTGTACCAATTGCTGTTGGAGAATCTGACTTTGAAAATTTGAACACAGAGGACTTCAGTAGTGAATCAGATCTGGAAGAAAGCAAAGAGGTAAGATTTTATAGATGAATGTAGGTCTAACTATATATGTATTGCTTACATTGTGATTATATGTGTTCTACCTATATTATTTTACCATCATAACAATACCATTTGCCCATGCCAGGAGTAGTAGCTAGTGGTGAATACTAATAAGCCGTGATCCTCTATGTGTGTGTGTATACATTTTAAAAGTGACTCCTACACACATACACACAATTGCATTTTAGAAAATGACTTTCAACCTTAAAATACAGATTTCCATGTTGTGACTTATTTTATTGGTTCAAAATGTTACTTATCATGACCTCTGTTAGAACTGTTTCATTTGAATATGTTAATGTCCCTCCTCTTGAATTCAATAATGACTCTTATCTAAAATGGGTCATTGCTGAAATTATATCAATGCCTTGAGTTAAAATTACAAATGCTCATTTTTCATTATCCATTTTCTAAGCACTTGTTTTAGAAATGTAAGGACACAATGATAATGTTGGTAACAGATTATTCTTTGGAGCTAACTAAATACTACATATTTAAATTTTAACCACTTTCTGTGTGACCATACCCAACTATCTAGTCATCAGTTTCCACGTCCCAGAGTGGGAATATTACCTGTTTAAGACTTCGTTGAGAGCATAATATAAGAGATGTGAACTGGGGCCTACCTGATGGCACAAGGGGTTAAGTGCAGCACTATGAAGCTGTCCACAGCCACTGCAGCAGGCGTCTGATCCCCAGCAAGGGAGGTGATCCACATGGCGCAGCAGACCTCTCCTGTCTTGCCCACTTAGCAGTGTATTTTGGTTATTCCTCCTGTTCTGCTCCTCACTCTTTCTCCGGTGAATCCTCTAACCCCCTGCCTGTACTCCAGTTCTTGTATGCATAAGTAAATATATCATTAAAAAAAGAGAAGTGAATTGTTTAGCACAGTTCCTAACACATAGTAACTATTTGATGTTACTGTTTTACTAATCTGATTTTCTTTTTGCCCTCCTTCATAACAAGTTGTATGTTTTTATTTGAGGAAAATACTAAATGTTATCTCTTCTGATTAATTCTTAAATTGTTTTCATTAAATTCTCTATTTGCTTAATTTATCTCCTGAAGAATATGCCAGTCAGAAAAACAAATATGCTAAAACCTAGAGCTATGAAGCTCTAGGTTTATAGGGCCAAACAGTGTGTATTTGGAAATAATTAGTACTTTGGTGTAGCTGGGTATAAATCATAGGAAATGCAGCTACAGGCAGAGCAAGGGACACATTGTCTCCATTTCCAGAAACCAAGGATAACAGTGTGAAGAAAGATAGAATAGAGATCTGTACTTGTCTTTCTTCCTCCATAAGGCACACACTCAGGCATCACTGTCCCCTATATCAGGACAAAAGTGGAGGCTATCTTTTTTTTTATACTTTTTTCTTCTATTGGCCCTTAAATGCATGTAAAGTATGGCATGGGTCTATTTCATTAACTTTTTTTTTTGTAAGATTTATTTATTTATTCATACAAGAGCTGGGGTGCAAGCAAGAGGTGTGGTAGGTGAGAGGATTCACCAGAGACAGAATGGGGGGGGGGCAGAACAGACAGATCTACAGAAATACACTGCTGAGGGGAGCAGCAGGTGAAAGAGGAAAGGTTTGATACGCAATGTGAGTCACCTCCCTTGCTGGGGATCAAACTTGTGATGCAGTGGCTGTGGATAGCGTCATAGTGCTATGACTTAACCCCTTGTACCACAAGGGAGGCCCCTCAACAGCTTTTTAAATTCCAGTAGGCCTATACCCTTAAAGCACATTCAAATAACCTGAGAAATTTGCTTTAAAACCTCATAAAGATTCTTGTCTCAGACAGTAGTAAGGATAATGAATTGGTTAGAAATATGAGTTTCCACTAAAAATTAATAATTAAGACTGGTGGCTTGGATCAATTTTGAAGAACTTTGAAAGCTGAGCAAAACTGCTGAGACCATGCAAATGACTGTAAAATCATTTCTCTTCCAATTAAACAGTAAGTTTCTAGGGAAAAAATGAAAAGGAAGTTTCTTTAGTAATGTAATCTTCTAAATCATTAAGATGCACTCCTTAGGACAGGGAAAATACTAACCATGTCTTACCCATCTTAACCCCACAATGCATATATTTATTAAATAAGTGAACAAATAATTTGTTGATAGATTTCTGTTTTTCTCCCTACTGTAATTATCAAATTAATAGGTATCTGAGATGGCAACTATTCTCCATGAAGATATCGCCCTCCAGTCAGTGAATATCCAGACTTCCTCTTCTTTATGTTTATTTCATTATCTGAGGCTACCGATCTTGTCCACTTCTCTGCCTTCACCAAATATCAGAATTCAATCATGTCTCACTTTTATAGCCTTAGCCTCCAAATGGGTCTCTCATATAAATATCCCCCTCACAAGTCTAGTCTCTACACAATAAGTGGTCTCCCTAAAAGGCAAATCTGTTCAAAGTTCTCTCTGTCAAATAGTCTAGACTATTTAATATGCTTTAAACACGTTCTACAAAAAATAACCATCACTGATTTTTCCAGAGTACTCACTATTTCTCCCCATCTAAATACATTGATCGAAACTCCCTATGAACTATCAAGCTCTGTCTTTATTCCTGTTCTCTCTCTAGAACAGTTTAATCCTATCCTCTTTAGCTAACTTAGCTTATCTATTCAACTCTTCTTTTTTTCCTGGTCCCAAATATCACTTTCATCTACACTGATTTGTTTTGATTTTTTGACTCCAGTAGATGGTGCTGATAGTAATTTTTAGTAACCCTATCTTCACATTTGGCGCTGTTTGCTTATGTGCATGTTTATCTGATAGTGAAACCAGAGGGCAAGCACTAGGTCTATTATATTCTTCACTACTTTATTTTAGTATGTATTAAAATGTTAGTGCTAAAAAGTCAAATACCAGAAAGTACACATATCATAACTATAAAAAAACTTCTCTGAAAAGTATTATTTTTAGCCAGTACATTTTCCTTGCGTTACCCTATTTGATTCCTACAACAATCATGTGAAATAAAAACTATTGTACAAATTAGAAACTAGACAAAAAATTAGAAACAAGAGGTTAAGGAGGCCAAGATAATTGCCCCAAAGTTAATAGAAAGAGAATTGTGATTGACACACAACTTGTCTGTTCAAAAAAGAACTCTCAATTTTCATTATGATTATACAGTTCTCCTTACCTGTAAACATTTGTCAAACATTTATTAAAAATAAGCTATTGT
>NW_004567103.1:49490011-49540768 GCF_000260355.1 Condylura cristata
CTCAGCAGTGTACTTCGTCAGTCGGCCTGTTCTGCTCCCCACTCTGTCTCTGGTGAAGCCTCTCACCACCCCTGACCCTCTGGCCTGTACCTCAGTTCTGTATGCACAAATAAATAAATCTTTAAAAAAAAAATGTTTTCCCTAATATCAAAATACTATCCTTACTATTGGTATTACCTCCCAGTTAGTGATGGTGATAGTAACAAATTTTAAACTTTTTTTTTTTGCCCTCTGAGTGTTAGCTTGCTGATAAGTTCTTGCCATGTAGCATCCCTAGATGTCAGAAGTTATTTCACATTGTTTCTATCAAAAGTCACATTATAAATTCCATATCATCTTTTCCATTATTTACCACATAGATTCCCCCCCCCCTTCCATTTTAATTAAAATTTGGACATGGGTCCTTCCTGTTGTGGTTAAAGAGAGTATCAGTGTTATCAAGCTATTGCCAGCCACTGCTGTGGCATGAGTTCGACCCCTGTCCAGGCAGGTGACCTACAAGGCCCAACAGAACTCTCCTGTTTCACCCTCTGCTCCCCTCAGCAGTGTATTTCAATCAATCTGCCTGTTCTGCTCCCCACTCTGTGTCTGGTGAATCCTCTCACCCCTGCACCTCTTGCATACACCCCAGTTCTTTTATACTTAAATACATTTATAAAAAAATAAAAATTAAAATAAAATTTGGATATGCATTTCCCCAGACTGATTCAGTGTAACTTTTAAGTATAAAATATATAAATATTGAAACATATAATAGAACTGCTCTACTTGGAATGTGCCTCTCTGGCCTTCACCTTCCTCCTAAGGATGAAGCCACAATCTCTACAAAACATAGGTTGGAAACCTCTCTTTTGTCATGAGGCCGATACATACCTTTCATTGCCAGATGTTTATTGAACCTTTGCATAATTATTAAGAACTTAACTGTACAGTTTATCACCTGCAAAACATTGTTTCTCTAAATTTTGAAGTATATCGATGACTAAGCATGTAGCACCTCTTTTAGAACTTTATATCACCACATTTTTTGCTACAACTTCTCATACCCAATTTTACAAGTTTTTTTTCTTACCATGTGCATATATGAGGAGGGTATTTGTCTTTATTAGAAATAAGTAATAATTTCAATTTAATTTTATTAATTTCACAAGTTGCTTCTCAAACTAATTTTATCAAAATGTAAGACTTACTTACATCATTTAAAAGATAAATATGGATTTAAAAACAAATATAACAGGACTCTCTCTGGTGGTACGGTGGGTTAAAGTGCAGCATTATGAAGCTATACACAGCCACTGCAGCACACGTTGGATCCCTGGCCAGGGAGCTGACCCACATGATACAGTAGACCTCTCCTTTCTCACCCGCTGCTCCCCTCAGCAGTCTCTGCTCGCTACTCTGTCTCTGGTGAATCCTCTCACCCCTACATCTCTGGCCTGTACCCCAGATCATATATGGATAAAAAAATAAATTTTTTAAAAAATTTAAAATAAAAACAAGCATAACATTCTTGATAAGTATGATGGAAGTAGAAATGTAACACAGTACTAGAACGCAACTAACCAGCTGAACAGCTTGAGAACACCATGGCATTAGTTTGTGTTATAGAGAAAATGCCAAGCATGGTTAATTTGTTTGTCAGTTAGAATGGAGTTAGGTTATAGTGAAAAACAATATGTATCCAAAGAATTGTGAAAGGATAACTATTATCTTTCCCCTATAAACAAAAATTAGATACCAAGAAGTTCATCTTAACTACAGATTTTGAAAAGAAAGTTTTGGAGATTTGGTTCAAAAATTTAATTTTAGACAAGGCTTCATTTGGTAGTAGTATCAGAGGTATCCATCCACTTGTTCATTTGCTAAATATTATTGGTCATTGGTAACCTACTAGATGGCAAGTTTTGTGGTCTGCAAAGTTTTATAGTCAGGATAAAATGATGGAAGTAATTTATAGTTTTCAGAAGAGAGATATAGATAGGAAGTTCATCATTTTTGGAAGCTGGGAATAGAGGAGTTAGTTGAGATAGCATTGAATAAATTTTCCAATATTAGAAAAAAATAAAGAGTAAACAAGGATATTTGAGCCTGGGTGCTTAAAAAAAAAAAAAAACTGCTAACAACCAGAATCAGGCTCTTAATTAGAGGAGTAGGTATAGATTGGGGGAGAAAGGTCATTACTAATTGAGAACATGTTGAATTTGAATAAAATAAGGCACACTCTTTTATTTTCTTATAGTAGCTCAAGCAAACTGTAAAATATACTTATATTGCTTATGAAATTTTGAAACTTTGTCAACCCCTAGACAATCACTTGTTTAGACTGGGAAGGAATGTTTCAATAGCAGCTCTTTCACTTGAATACTAGTGATGGGTATTTAATCGCTATTTAAATCACCTTAAAACTTAAAAAACATGGGTTGATGCCCAACTGTATGCATTAAATGAAAAGTATTTTTAAAAGTATTATAAAATAGAACAGCTAATTTTAAAGAATGGATATATTGGCAGCAGTCCTCTCATCAAGAGAAAGTCTGATCCCCTGAGACTTGGGGTAACTTTGTACATTAAAAAGGAATCAATTCATTTTGTCATTTATGCAAGACACATCAAGGATTATTGAAGGAGGAAGTCAGGCGTAAAATAAGATTCATTTTATGTTATTTTAGGTCCTTATCTTTTTTTGTTAATATTAACAGTTGCTGGCTGGAAACTGAAACCTAAATGACTAACATTTATACTTAGTAGTGGATACATTTTTTTATATAGAACATGGTATTGGGTACTATGCTAAAACTATGAAGAGCTATACTCTGCAAAATCTGGATTTATCAAAAAAATGTTAAAAATGTTGCAAGTAGTTTTTAAATTCACCTATGAGTTAAATAATAATATATCAAAGGGCTTTACTATTGTTTGCCTGTAAATCACTATTATGGCATTTGCTTAATAGCAAATATATGATTAGATTACTGTAAGCAAAAATCAAATAAAACTTACCTACAGTTATCAAAAGATTAGCTTATGGCAGCTAATTACTTTTTGTGAATATACTGAATATTAGTATCATTTAAAATTCCATTTTTGGTTTATGTATGAACAGTAATTTTCACTTTTCCTTCAAAATTTACTCAGATTCTCTTCATCTCAGGCTCATTTTGATACTTTTCTATGCATTCTTTTCATTTTCAAGTTTATGGAAGAATTGTTAAATGTGTAAACCCACTAGTTCTTTTGTTTTATAAAGTGTATGTTAGCACAGGGGTCTCCCTGGCAGTGTAGGCATTAACTATCAAGCTATAACCAGCAACTGTAACATGAGTTGGATCCCCTGCTAAGGCGGTGACCCACATGGCACAGCAGACCTCTCCTGTCTCACCCTTTGCTCCTCTCAACAGTGTATTTCAGTAGATCTGCCTTTTCTGCTTCCCACTCTGTCTGGTAGATCCTCTTGCCCTTCTGTACGTCTGAAATGCACCCCAGTTCTTGTATGCATAAATCTATTTTTTTGGTTTTTTTTTTTTTTTTTGCAAAAGAGTATGATAGCATAGAAAATAATGGGATTTGGGGCTTGAGTAAGTGTCGAAATCTTGGTTCTTTCAGTTACTAATTATATGAAATGGTTGTTAAATTATTTAACCTCTCTCAGCCTTAGTTCTGTTGGGGGTAAAGGATGTCCTGAAAAAAACTCCACAAATAGGTTTTATGGAGTCCATTCCCACCCCAGAACAAAGAGATCCAAGAAACCAATGGCTACAAATCCCATAATGTCATCACTACTGAAGGGAGGATTGCTGGGAACTAAGGGTGGAATATCAGCCAGGTTTTGTATATAACCAAACACGTGAGCCTTGGGAGTCCTTGGTTTTCCCCTGACTTTCAGTGTGCTGTTGGGGTCTCAGCTCAGCTTGAACTGGTAGGATGCATTCACCTATTTATCTCTTTCTCCGTGAATTATTCATTTCTTTTATTTCCCCATTTTGTAGATAAGCCCAATACTACCCTTTTTGTGTGTGCCTGCAGTTTAATCTCATTATAAGTAATAAGTCCTTTTTAAGAATGCCCTGAGGGCCCTCCCTGGTGGTGCAACAGGTTAAAGCGCAGCACTAGGAAGCTGTCTGCAGCCACTGCAGCTTGAGTTTGATCCCCAGCCAGGGAGGTGACCCACATGACACAGCAGACCTCTTCCTGTCTCCCAGCTGCAACCCTCAGCAGTTTATTTCAGTAAATCTGCTCCCCACTCTTTCTCTGGCCTATACCTCAGTTCTTGTGTGCATAAGTAAATGAGTCATTTAAAAAAAAAAAAAGAATGCCCTGAGGACACACAGTCAGGCCAACCATTTCATGTTGGTGTTGCCCTGCAACAATTTTCTCATTCTCAATTGAGAACAAGAACTTTTTCACCCTCCCTTTCCTTTCTACCCTCCTTTGGTAGTTCTCTAGTTCATAGGACTGTGATTTGCTTAGTACTTTCTGCTGATTGCGATTTGTAACTTCATAGTTTCATTTTGACTTCATATTTACATTAAGAATTATGGTAAAGGAGTTAATTAACATCGATGTTCCCATTCAAACTCTCTTTTACTATCAACTTAAAATCTCTTCAAGAAAAATCCAAAATAGTTCATAGTAGTAATCCTTTCTTGCTACGCTATTTACTACTTAGCAAAATGAATGTGATTTACTGTTTCTATCCATCGCATGCGCAGAAACTTACTGAAAGCAGTAGCTCTTCTGAAGGCAGCACCGTGGACATTGGTGCCCCGGCAGAAGAGCAACCTGTGGTGGAGCCTGAGGAAACTCTGGAACCGGAAGCTTGTTTCACTGAAGGTAAGAAAAATGAGCTTAATGTTGACCTTCCATTGTGGTATGTAGTTTCACTTCACTGTTGATCACCCAAAATGGGTCACTAAGAATAGAATAGAACTCCATAAAATGTATGTATTTAAATCACTTCTAGTATGTTAATCTACTAAAAGAATTTATCTCTATTGTTATTTCCCTACTCCATGTCTGGTGAATCCTTTCACCCACCACACCTCTGGCTTGTACCCCAGTTCTGTACGCATAAATAAATAAATCTTTAAACAAACAAAAATGTAACCTTCCGACTGTTGAAATTAAATTACAAAAACTGTTTTTTAACAACAGCAATATTTTCTAAGATTTATTGGATGAAACAGGATATAAGCACTGTCTTCTTTACTTGATACCTGAACAGCTTCTATTGGGCCTGGCACAGTATAGACAATAGATTTAAGTGCTTTGTGTTCCTCATGACTAGTATTTCCCATAGTCTGATTTTCTTGGGAATTAGTTTAGAAAAAGGTATGTATTTGCACATTCTCTAGTGTTCTCTTCCTCCTAGATCTCATCTTTATTTTTTCTCTTTTATAAGTGTATCTACATCACTCAAAGTCCTCAAAGCTACCTTCATCTGATCATGGTATTTTTTTTTTTAAGATTTATTCATTTATGCATACAGAACTGGGATACAGGCCAGAAGTGCAGGGATGGTGAGAAGATTCACCAGTGACAGAGTGGGGAGCAGAACAGGTTGACTGATGAAGTACGCTGCTGAGGGGAGTAGCAGATGGGTCAGGAGAGGTCTGCTGCGCCATGTGGGTCACCTCCGGGCCAGGCGGGGATCTAACTCATGCTGAAGTGGCTTTAGCTTCTTAGTGCTGTGCTTTAACCCGCTACGCCACCAGGTATTTTTATTTTAGGATGTAATTGACTTGATTAAGTAAGTCATGAATTAAGCAGCATCCCATGTAGCAAGCAGAAAGGAGCTCCCAAAAGCTTCTTATTTTTCTGAATGGCCATTAAAGATAAATCCATTTAAAGGCCACTCTGGTTGCCTAAGGGTTAAGTCTCAGTGCTATCTCTGGGAAGGCTTGAGTTAGATCCTTGGCCAGTGAGCTGACCCACATGGCACAGCAGACCTCTCCTCTCTTATCCACTGTGCCTCTTAGCAGTGTATTTCAGTAGATCTCCCTGTCCCCCACTCTGTCTCTGAACCCTCTCAACTCCTGCACCCCTATGCTACAACTCTTTTATACAAAATAAATATTTAAATATCTATTTATCTCTCTCCATTGTATTCACCTGATAACTAACCAGATATTGTTCTATGAGAACTTTCTCTTTTGAACGGTTATATGTATCTTATCATCTTCCATCTTGCCTATTCCTCTTTCTCTTTCTTTTGTCCCTTTTCTTCCAACATACCTGAAATATTTTCCCTTGAGCATGATACATGTTGATTACATTCTGATGTAAAGTGAATGAAAACAGTGCAAAGAAGGCAAATGACAAAGCAAAGCAGGGTCATGCAAATCACATATTAAATAATGCGTAAATCAATAATGAAAGTTATATAAGCTTTCTTTGAGGAGCAGCACCAAGAAAACCTAAATAACAACCAACCCAGATTGTTGAGAGTGGTCTATTTTGTTGTTCTGTATCCTCATTAAAAGGGAAGTTTTCTGTTATTTATTTCCATTTTAAAGTCCTTTTGTAGTGTAGTGACTTCAATAGAATACAGTAAGACAATATAGTACAAGACAAAGATTCTTCACATTTATTTGTGCTTTGCAAGGTTTTATTCTTGACAGTAACATTTCAAGCAAAACAAAGAAACAAACAAATAAAAAACAGTTATTATTGACCGGGGAACCACTTATGGAAGCTGAGTAATTTTCACAACGTCATGCTGCTGATAAATATGTTCTCACTACTACAGGCTTAGAGAATTAGCAGTAATAGTAATAAGAAGGTGAATCAGGGACATACCAAAGGATATTTTTTTCTACGCTTATTTAACTGTTAATATAATTACAGGCTGTGTACGAAGATTCAAATGCTGTCAAGTAAGTGTGGAAGAAGGGAGAGGAAAACAATGGTGGAACCTGAGAAGAACGTGCTTCCGCATAGTGGAACATAACTGGTTTGAAACCTTCATTGTTTTCATGATTCTCCTTAGTAGTGGCGCTCTGGTAAGTGAACATTAAGCAAAAGTGCTATGATGCTATAGACCTTAATGTATAACTATACATTTCTGGATTTACTTTCTCTCTCTATAAATGGTTTTTAATGATTTGTTTTGCTATTAAAGAAACAAAGAAAACTTGTCCCTTCAGCTTACTCATTTTAACCTAAGAAAATAAATATTCAATTACTCATACTAACAGGAAAATAAGCATTGTAATTACAGTGTAGTTAATGGAAGTTTTGTGATCAAGAATATGAAATGTCTAAGTTATGATGAATTTTGTTTCTAAGTGCTATTATTATTATTATCTCTTTATGGAGAGTCAGTAAGTCTTTAGGGACAATTTCTTTGTTCCTTTCAAATTGTTGTATCCACTATCCTTGTGCTACTCAGGAAACAATGAATGTTGGTAACAATAAATATTGGGCAGCATGCCTAAGTGATATACTTACGGATTGGTTTCTCTTGATATTTCATCAGAATCAATTTACATTTTTGTGAAAATCATCTACAAAAATAAAAAAATATATCAGCTAATAGTATTGTAGAAAAATATGGTCATAAACATAATATAGAAGCCATAGATAGATGATAAGTAATATATAAATATAGATAGATGCCAGATGAGCATGTCTCTTTGACTTTTAGATGTTGATTATTCATTAATAAGTATCACTAACTTAACTTTATAAGTCAAATATAGACCTATGTTTTTCTGTATATTTCTCTGAGGAAATAAATTTTCTCTCTTTACTTTAGTTAAGAAATAGTTTTAGTTAAGAAATAGTCTTTCAGTCACCATTGGAAAGAATGTATCCTTAGATGTAAAATATCAAAAAGTTTCATATTAAAATACACATTGATATCTAAATGAGAAGTAATTTTATTTTGCCATCATGTCATATCATCTCTCTGCTGAGGAATATAAACTGCCAACAAAACAAAGGAGAAAGTGGTTCAACTGAATCCAATTACATAGTAAAATTGAGCAACGTGATGATCTACTTTATTAAAAATATAAACCTTCTTTTCTTATTTCTTCAATCTCTTTTCTATGGCAAAAGGCCAACAAGGGAAAGCACAGGAAATATAACAAAAGGAGTAAGTTACTTCAAATTGGGGTGACTTCATCAGGATATGCCATCGATTACTATTTCCTGAACAAATCAAGTCATTAGAATTCTGCTTTTACTTTTTTCTTATAAATGCGACACCAATGAAGAGTATTCCCTCCAGTTAATTAAAATATCTTTGAGGGGTAAAATTGTAGTAATATAACTACAGTTCCTCTGTCCTTCTAGTCCAATGCAATGTTATGGATATTTTATGTTGCTATGCATATATTTGTATGTAAAATCAACAAAATATAAATTATCAGAATAAAATACAGTATACTAGTTTTTGAAACCTGAGATGTATAAATTTTCTTTATAGGCATTTGAAGATATATATATTGATCAGCGAAAAACAATTAAGACAATGTTGGAATATGCTGACAAGGTTTTCACTTATATTTTCATTCTCGAGATGCTTCTAAAATGGGTGGCATACGGCTATCAAACATATTTCACCAATGCTTGGTGTTGGCTGGACTTCTTAATTGTTGATGTAGGTATCCTCTATATCTTTGTCTTCCATTCAGGCTCTTTGTCTTAACTGTATACTCATTCTAAAGTAGTGAAATCTCTGACCACTATATCATGTGGTTAGAACATGCTATTTAATAAAAAATAAATTAATCCCCTGAATGACAGTGTCATTTTTGTAAGAAAGTTTGTAAGAAATTAGAAATTGGCTAATTTGGTGCTGACTTTACATTGGAAAGGTGGAATTTATGGTGGTTACTTAGTATTGGAAGTGAAAAAGCATAGCAGTAGGTTTTAGAGAAAGTGGTTAAACAGGTTTGTTACTTAAATTCCTTATATTGTGAATCAGACAGATTTGACTTTGAATCCTAGCCCCACCACTGGTTGGTTATGTGCCAGAGTAAATTACTTGATTCTTGACCCTGCAAAATGATGTTTAGTATGTAAACCATTATAGGAATTGAATGCAGTGATAATGGTAGGAACTACAATTAATTCTTAAAATTCTCTTTGATCTACTCAAAGTTTTTGAAGGATAGATTTGAAAGGATATTATGTAGATTATAATTCCATTATAGGAAGTAAGATGTACAGAATATTCAGAAAGAACTCTGCTTCTTGTTATCCAGGAATTTCCCTCCATGTAGACAAGATTTGATGCAAGTTAATAGTGAACCAAACAAACAATTTGTATGCTTAATGGATTGATACTTCCTCTCCCTGACAAGTAGCTGCCTTTGAGATTTATTAGACATCATGCTTCATGTTATCAATTTGGCATAATTTCATCTTTTAAAACATTTTAAAAAGTATGTTCAAAATGTCACAGACTTCATAAGCACCAGTTTTATTCCCAAAGGATAATAATTCATAAAGGATAATTATCCCAAAGAATAATAATCCACAAGGATTCTGCAAGTTTCTTGTAGAAAATATCTCCAGGTCTCAGGGTCACACATTCTGCTATCTCTTCAATTCTGAACTAAGATGGAGACAAAGTTACTTGAAAAGCTTATAATATTCCTATAAAAAGAGTGAATTGAGATAAACCTCAAAATAATAATTGTTTCATCATATAATAAGGAGAAAATGTTTCTAATATTGAGATTTCAAACATTAAAAGTTATAATTCAATTCACAATTTTCACATCTCTAGATTTTAAATCTAATTTAAACATTTTAAAATTGAGCTTCTTTTTCTATTATATGTCAGAAATTTTTAATGGAAGAAATATCTTAAATTGTTTTTAATAGCCATTTCCAAAATATTTTAGGAAAATAGTTCTACAGGGAATTTTGTGATTTTGCAATAATACCTACGTTTTTCATTGCTCAATTTTGTTTCATGAATATCAGTTTAACATTCTAAAAAAGACAAAAGTATATAGTACATCTCAAGTTTCTAAAAATTATTATAAATCTAAAGCAAATTAATACTCAAAAATAGGAAATTTTGAAAAAAAACATGCACATTGAACTGTTCAACACCTGCCTCTAGTAACAGCATGGACATGGAATTTTAGCAAATGCTTTAGAGAAAACACCAAATATGTTGTTCAGAATCATGGAGTACTTCACTCAAATCATGTAAACTGATTGATTTAATTTTGTGATGAAAATTAGGCTATTTTGTACTATCATGGCAGAAACTATAAATTAGTAAAATTAGTAAATTTTTCTATAAATTAGTAAAATTTCAAGTTAGAAATGTTTGATGATCATTCATGTTAGAATTTTTGTTCTACATTATTTACCTGGAAATGAACTTTAACAAGTAAAAAGGCAAGGTTTTTATTAGCAAGATAAACAGAAATCATCTTCAAAGCTGATTTAACATATTACTTTCTATACTGATTACAATTAGTTAGAAATGCCAAACAGGGTAGACTTTTTTCTTTTTCTGATAAAATAACTTTTGTATTTTATTATTTTCTATTGGCAAGGCCTGTAGTCAGCAGCAACTGAATAAAATAAAAATCAATAATGTCTTATTATTTGTCGATTTTTGTCATTTATTTTATTAATTTTTATTTAAGTTTGTTTAATGAATTGCTCTAGTAGGTTAGAGCAATTGAAAAATACATGGCATCTAAGGTTTTCATTAAACTAGATTTTAGTTAACATTGTAACTTTTTTTAATCAAATTGTATTTCCTTATATTTTTAAAGGTTTACTGAAAATATGCAGTCATTCATTTCCTATGTGCTTATAAACAAAAATTTTGTTATACTACATAGTAGTTATAAATGGGATGACACCAATTCCCTTTAATTATTTGTAATTTTATTTTACTTATATGTATATTTTTTTTAATGCAGGTTTCATTGGTCAGTTTAACAGCGAATGCCTTGGGTTACTCAGAACTTGGTGCCATCAAATCTCTCAGAACACTAAGAGCTCTGAGACCTCTGAGAGCCTTATCAAGATTTGAAGGGATGAGGGTAAGAAAAATGAAAGAACCTAAATTATTGTTTATAGCAGAAATTATATTGAATTAAATTTTTAAAATGGGAAACCCATGCATGCAAAAAGAATGGCAAATCCTTGCAAAATTGCTACTTTATCCTTTTTCTGTTGCATATTTACTTCTAGGTGATATGCAAGAGAATAGAGGCCTCCCTTGAAATGATATAATATCATTTATCTGCTGTGCTCATTAAATAAAACTTTATTTCTTAATTCGCTTTGGGAGTTTCCTTACAAACCTACATAGGAAAAGAAAATGCACTATTAAAGTAATAAGTATATTAACAAACATGAATTCTATATTGTTTTCTCATTTGTATTGATATAAATTGTATTGAGCTGAATTAAAAGTAGTATAAATCATACATGTAGCTAAATATGAGTGTAAAAGAAAAAAATTAACAGTTGTGAAAACTGTCTGTATAATGCCAAAATTTGCACTATTTGAGTATATTGAGGTTAAATATTTAATACTGATTGACTTTTAAATTTTTCTTAAAAGTCATGTAAATGTAGCCTCAGTTTGTAACTACATTGCCCTTATTTATATGAAGAGTAATACTATATATAAATCCATGCACTTATATGACATTGAGGTAAAAGTTTTATGACAGAGAACACAATTTTAATTGTTGTCATAGATGATTTGTAAATGAACCATATCAGAGTCACAAAATTGTTCTTTTTAGGAAAATTGTAAGCCATTCAGTATAATTCATAGCCTTGGTAAGATAAGGAATTATGACACTGACTTGTAATTTTCTGTGCCTTCTTCAAAAGCATGAAATATTATTATACATGATATGTAAAATATTAATTCAATTTTTTCACAATTAGAAATTTCATTTACCAAAGCAAACCTGCTAAATTTTGATTTTAATAGAAAAATGTTGCTTTTAGCTGCATAAGATTTAATCACAGTTATAAAAATTAAGCTTGCATTACAGACCTCCATTTTCATTTTCTATGATAATCTTATATGTTCTTTTGAAATAAAATGTATTATAAATATAACTTTCTAAGAACATAATACTTGCTTTTTTCTGACATAATTTTTTATTAGAATAGATTCAGTGCAATATACAAATAGTCTTATTTTAGTTTTCACAGAGATCCTTAATTTTCACTAAAATTTTATTTGAAATTCTGTTCTGTTTATATGAAAATTAAGTTAATTTTCCAATTAAAATGTTACTTTCTTTGTTTCAGAATGATAATTTCAGTTCTGGAGAAATATGTTATTTTTATGCATTCTACTTGAAAATATGTAGCCTGAATCAAAATAATACCATTTAAGTCTTCTAAAATCTGAACAGTGCTAAACTGTTGAAGCTATAATAAACATTTCAAATATGATCTTTTGAAAATATTTCATCCAAGAAGCAACTGGTCAGATATTCCCATAGATATTCCCTTTACACCATATATCACAATGTTGTTCTGATGGGTCTGTCTTTTATATTTTTTACCAAATAGCCTTATTTACACTTAGTCATCAGTCTTTTTTTTATGTCATGAAAAGAGATTAATTTTTTAACTTAGAGTTTTAAAATCATAAGCTCCTTGTAGATATAGATAAGAGATAACTAATCATTTAAGTTGTTCATGAGTATGGTTTCTTGCCATTACTAGTATGCACATGATATAAAATGGTTGATCATTTCAAGATCTTTTTGGCATTGTAGAGACAAAATAACCCAAGGATTGATTCTACTTTTGTTTCTCGTGTTTGGATTTTTTGACTCTGTAAAAGATATAATCATGCATGATGGTGAAATGGATAGAAATAATAATGATGATTAATAACTGGGAGTAAGGTTTAAATGTATTCAGAAACTCTCATTTAATTCTTTTCCTTAGCCACATAAAAATCACAAATAGCTCTGTCAAAGCACAAATCAGACACTCATTTTATTTTTGTTTTGTCACTCTTGAAGCATGTGCTTTTATGCAACATTACCAAATACAGCATGCTGTACAGTGCTTGATAAGAAGTTAGAGAATAGCAAGTAATTTATCATCATGTTGCACTTTCTGTTTTGCATGTTTTATGCACATTTCTGGCTGACAGCTTTTAAACATTAATTGTATTTCAAATTTCCAGTCCAAATTTTTCAACTTGTAAAATTAAACTGAGTGAATTGATGTCATAATTATCTAGTGTAAAATAAATTTTGTATTTAAATTTGTATTTCTAATTTCCTAATCTAAGAACTATTAAATACCTTCTTTTTCAAAGAAACTCAAGTCTTAATTGACAGGGAAACAGACAGAAAGCATCATATACAAAAAGTAACTCCAATTGTTCTGTCATATCAGATTTCTAACTAATAATAAACTATATATTTCTATTTCATATAGGATAATCTTGCTCCAACTTGGATGGGGTGGAGCGATGGTTCCTCCCCTCAGCCCTTTATTATGGGTACTGTATTACCCCTTTTGCTACCTTTCATCCTTTCACTGTGACTTTGTGTAGTGGGGTGAGGGAGGGGTTGGGAAGGGTTCTATTGCACCACAGCAGGGAAAATACAGTATTTACATTCTAATCCCCTATTTTCAATTTTCTTAAATTTTCTTTTGAGAAAAATACCTCTGTGAATTTACCCTCTGTGGATTTGAGCCCCAACTGTTGATATCTCTATTGAATTTCACTGAGTGTGATTTAGTTCTGTGTGTACTGATTTATCCATTTAAGGGGAGGTGATCCAATTGGTGAGGGTGGAGGACCCAAGTATAGAATAATTGTGTGAACATTTTAACTTGTTGAGATGATGGTGCTGTGTGAGGTATAAACCTTTGACATTTACTATGTTGGTCTGCGTTCTGAGAATTGTCAATGAGTTTCCAGCTTGCCTTACTGATGTGTGTGAAATGATGCTAGAGGACAATACTTTAGTTTTTCTAAAATTTGTATTAATTGTGTGACCTTTATCATATTTTAAGTATAAATTAAATCTCACAAGGCAAAAATACATTCAAAGTTGAACAAGCCCACCTGCTTTTGTTTTAAATGGGAAAAAGTTAATGTAGGAGCCACTTGACATGAACTATACACTCAAAATAAGTCACTTTCAAATTCTAAGCATCTTAGAAGATATCAAAATGAAAAAAAAATTTACATTTGCTTATTCCTAAAGTTTAAGGACATAAGAAAGTCTTTATATTGGAGGGAGGGGAAAGTTGGCATTATTGTTTGGGTAACTAATGTATCATATCTTTCAAAAATAATTCCCTCAAATATATCCTACAATACAAATATAGTCATTAGATTTAAATAAGATTCTGATGTTCCTCTTTATAGTGAAAGCTATGTGATGTTACTTTGCCTGATTTTAGCTTTAATTTACTTAGTTTTGTCTGTATTTTGATTAGAGAAGAATTAGAATTCATGAGCAGTATTGATTTGAAGATCAGAGGCAATTTTATATTCAAAGACAAGAAAACATATCCTGAGATTAAGAAGTAATCCTAATTTTAATTTGTGTATCTAACTTTCAATCCTTAATTTAGTGTCAGTTTCATTAAAATGTAGATCATGAACAAGAAATGGAAAAGAGTTTCTAGAAGAATGAGTTGTGCTAGGATAGAAAAATTCTATTTAATTTTATTAAATAGAATTCTAGTAAAAATTCTATTTACTTGCGAGAAGACGCATCCTCTGGTATTAATTCATTAAGATAGTTCCTTTCTTAGAAATCTCCTTTTGTGCAGCTCAAACTGCAGTCTGTCTTTGTAATTTACTTAGGCCAGTTCTGTCTAGTGGTTTCACCACATGGGAACCAATTACCGCAGTTCCCTAGAGTCTCAGAAGAGTTATTATACTTCCCTCTGTGCTGAAACAACTCTTGGGAAAAAACAATTCCTTTTCTGATTCTTCATTGCTTAATTTAATGAAATTTTCAATATGAATGGACATTTGTGTAGTAAATTTCCCATTATTATGTGGAATGGTTTCCAGGATATAATCATCTTGTCTTTGTAGAAATAAGCATCATCTCCTGAGCCAAATGTATGCCCATATTGCAAATCACATCCTCAGCAGCACTGCTACAGGCCACTTGCTTGCATCATGAATTGCACAGAGTTAGTTTTAGTGCGGAATTAACCCCTACTTTCAAAGTGAATTTCTCAGAATGTATTCACCTTCTCTGGGGGTAGTAACTCCCTGCAATTTTTTTTATTATATCTTTCTCATTATTCTTGTCCCCTATCCAGAAATGACATTTACAAGTGATGCTTTGATCAGTAAATATTAAACTAACCTTTACTTCATTCTTTCATTCATTCAATCATTTTTGTATATCTATTTCAAATCACTTTATATTTCTGTATTCTCTATTTCTATATTCTCTATTTCTATATTTCCTGTTTCTATATTCAAGATACTCAAAGCTTTAGAGAATTTACAAGTATATCTATGAATTTTTTATATTTTGTCATAATTACAAAATGCAATTAAATTAATACAGAGCAATGTAGGTAACAGATAAGCAGGAGCAACTCTATGAATTAGTGAGGCAGAGTGGAAGGAGCCCTAAATACTATTTCTAGTCTACTTTTTGAACTTATCTTAGTCTGCTTTTCAAACTTAGTCTACTTTTCCAAGTGCGAGTGCATTACTAAATTAACTCTACAGGACCTGTCCAGCACTGGAATTAATGATTCTTGCATGGAAAAAGGTAATAGTTGTCTTTATTTTAGAAGTTAAACTGGGGTGTCAGGCAGCATGAAGTGAGATTCCATGACAGAAATGTTGCTTGAACTAAAGCTTTTGAAAAGAAAGGGTACTTCAGATGAGGAGATCTTAGAGAAAGAAGTTCAAAGGAAGTGACTTCAGTTTTCTGGTAATGATAGTCACACTTGGTATTTACAGTAGTTAGATTGGCATGAAGTCGAGGTGACTAAGGAACTTATATTGGAAGTAGAGAGTATGGAATAATTTGAATATCAAGCTAAAGAAAATATCTGATAATCATTGGGGATTTTAAAGTGAGAACTGGGGAAATTTAATTCATCATACATGGATCTAAAATAGAATATTAGAAGACTGACAATGGTGCAAAAAAGAACTAACAGAGGCCAGAGCTTAAACAGTGACTGCACAAATGAAAAAGTGATGGAGAAAAAAGTTATGAGAAAATAGTGAGACCAACAGATGGATCTGAAAAGAAATTCCAGAAATAGATATAACTAGAGTCCTGCATGAGCTCTGAGTTGTTGTAGGTAGAAATATGCATTTTCACATGTACTCTGTGTGTACAATAGAAACTGATTTTTACTTGGATGGTATGCAAAATATTTAGAAAAGGTGTGAAATAAATAATAACTTGATTTCAATTTTCAAAGTTTGAAGCCAAAATAAATCTAAGTATATTTATTTAAAATGAGATTTAAAGTGAGGATTTATTCATTCATTTGGATTAACGCAAATAGTCAAATGAGATAAGGTGGGTGCCATGTGCCAGTTTGGGAAACTGCACAGACCACAGCATCCAGTTCTGTCTGAATAACTCAACAGACTTAATTTTTCATGCTCTTCTTCCCACCTTTGTCATTACTGGCTTTGCTATTTCCTTGGGTCCATTTAGCTCACTGTTTTGTAACCCCAGAAGGCCTAGCATTTAGAATCATAAAGAATTGGCTCATGTCTTTTTTTTTTTCAGAGAGGCAGTCAAAAAAATGTTCTAAAATTATGCTGACATAAAATAGCTGATGGAAGGTATTTTAATGTCTGTTATTTTCTTTGGATCAGATTGCCCAGAACAATAGAGGCCCATAGAGGTAGAATGAAATTTAGCAAGTCTGCAGCATCATCTACTACTTGTGAGTGGTTTAGGGTTTGTCTGTCTTCCCTCTTAACTACTCCTGCGCAGCTCCAATGGGAACTATAAAAGAGGAAGCAAGGACGTCAAGTTGACAGTGTTGGCAAGTTTAATAACTTAGATTTTAAATTTGTTACCCAGAGATGGAATTAAGGGGTAAGGGGTGGGGGGAATGCTTCCATAGAAAAAGAGTAGATAATTGTTCAGCACAGAACTAGATGTGGTCATATCAGATTTGGGAACTATGATCCCAAATATGGCTTCCCTCCTTTTCTTATTTTCCTAAGAAACTGATTTGTATTATGTTTCATTTAAAATAAGTTTATTGAATAAACTCAGTAAATGAAACAACTGACATGACTGGAGCTTGAAATAAACTATGTGATGATCTAATGAAATACATAATGCTAAATTGTCTCGCTTCTTATGCCAAAGTTATTAGTCATAGCAATGCATGAATAACTAAGGATAAAATTATACTAGATATTAGATAATATTTTATACGTATACATCTGAGTTTTTAATTTTTTGTAATATCTTGATCAAATCAACTCATGTCCAAATATTTTAATTTCATTCTTTAATATATCACTTTTTAATGAGTTAATCCTTTACATTAGGACTTCCTACTCTCTTTTTCTAATAACCAACAAATATTCTGACTTCATCTGGTAGTAAATTCCTCTAATTTTGTTTTTCCTTTAATCTTTTAATATTTCCCCCTCTATTTTTTAAGCTTATTTTTATTTTCTTTATTATTGTTTATATTTGATTCTCCAAGTGTATTGCTTAAGAGAAAATGGATTTATGATTTTTTCCTCTACTTTGCCTTACAATATCCTAGAGTAGTCTTAATAGTCAAAAAAAAAAAAAAAAAAGACTAACTATTACTAGGGGAATGTATTTCCTTTTTTAACCAACAAGAATTCTGACTTTTCTTTTTTTCCATTTGTGTATTAGGTGGTTGTGAATGCCCTTTTAGGAGCAATTCCATCCATCATGAATGTGCTTCTGGTTTGTCTTATATTCTGGCTAATTTTCAGCATCATGGGCGTAAATTTGTTTGCTGGCAAATTCTACCACTGTGTTAACACCACAACTGGTGACATGTTTGACATCAGCGAAGTGAATAATCATACTGATTGCCAAAAACTAATAGAAAGAAATGAGACTGCCCGATGGAAAAATGTGAAAGTAAACTTTGATAATGTAGGATTTGGGTATCTCTCTTTGCTTCAAGTTGTAAGTGAACACTCTTTTCTCTGAAATTTGTTTATTGTTTGGAATAATAAAATAATGATATACATCTATTAAAGTTACTAAGAAGAAAATTTATAGCACTTCTTTTTTTCTAACTTGAATTATCAGTACCAGTACATTTAAGCAGCACATACATAGTACTGTGCAGGTCAATAGTGACCTGACATGATAATTTAGTTCTTTCTAAAGGTCTTTTTCTCTTTCTTCCCATATTGCTTTCTCATCCCAGAAGAACAAGTTTGACTATAAGTGTGCTATGATTTTTCCTATTGCAGTTGGAAAGCTTGTTTCACTGATGTTTCATCCTCCCAAAATGTGTGCTTCTCACACCTGATTGAGTTGCAATAGGTGGGAATTAGCTGTTAATGAGTTAGGTCTGTCATTTGGATTGAGACTGGGGAATGATATTTAAATTTTAGGATAATATTCTCATATTGAAATGAAATAATACAGGGTAATACCCGAACACAGAAATGAAACACATGTGCTGTTTTCTCACCTCAAATGACCTTTTGGAAATATAAATTGAGTCTAATTTTTATAAATATTAATGTTTTTACTATAGGCCCCTAAATCTAATCTACACAAAGATAACTCATAATTATAAGAATACAAAAGTGGTAGCCCTTTAATCATTTGCTTTTTATGTACCTCAACAAAAGTATGGATAAAACCAGACTCCAAATTGTTTGTAAAATAATAAAATTACTGCTTTGTTTTGGTCAGTGAAAATTTACCTTCAAAAATTAATAAAAAAAATTGTATGAGTTCTTCCCTTGTGTTTCTACAGCGTGTTTAGAGCACAGGTCTACTTCTGTTTACCAGGGTTCTATATTCAAGTATTCAATCGGGAACAATTATTAAGCAGAGAAACAATATCAGTCAAACCTTCTTGCATCTCTTTCAGAGGTGTCTGTAGCATGACTCTGTTATAAGTTCTTTCTACCTTCTTATTGGAAATTCTTATTTTTCTTCTAAACGTTTCTTACTCTTAATGTTCATGCAATTATACAAAGATTTTAAAAATCCAGCAAGTGTGACTTCTTGTAAGTACTATAGTAGACACATGATATTTTCTTGCATATTATCCTAATCTTTAACTAATAGCCATACTTGTAAATATCACTAAACTATACCAATTCCTCCATAAAGTTGAGAAAAGAAAATTTTTAAAAATCCAAACCATCCCTTTAATGGAGGGTGAAGGTTCTAAAAATGGAGGGAAAAGTTTCTGCACAAAGTCACTAAATAAATTCTACAAAAAACTAAAAGGCTACTACTGCTTTATTCTTCCTTTATATACAATCACTTTTATGTTGGTTAGAAACTTGTTGAAATGGTTACTTGAATCAACTTTTTCTGTTGCTGCACCTAGTATGCAGTACACTTGTCTTATTGTTGACCTCAGTCATTGACACATTCAATATTTCCCCTCTATGAAATACACAAACTTTCCATGTTCTAGCTAAGAATCATTACTTTCTCTTTATTTCTATCATAGAAACACCCATACATAACTTTCTTATCATTATATCCACCACTCACAAATGTTAGTATTACAAAAACGAAGAAGCACTGGCTAACCTCAACTAATCTTGCTTCAATGGTTAAGGAACAATCCTTTCAGACCCATAGAGTTTAATATTTAGCCCTAGGACAAATAACAAATCACTGTAAGTTATTAGATTTGGAATCCTTGTCAAGTGTTTAGTGTACTATTTCCCACTCATATTAACTCATTGTCATCAAAAGAGAAAGAGTGAGAGAGAGGAAAGACAAAGAGAGAAAGAAGGAAAGAAAGAAAGAAAGGAGGAAGGAAAGAAAGAGAGAGAAAGGGAGAGAAAGAAAGAGAGAGAGAGAGAGAAACAAGCAGGCAAAATAAAGGATAATTTTTAGATGTTATTATGCATTAAATTTTTTTAAAATGCAGTTGCAACTCTGACTTTGTTTACATTTATGATCTTTAGAGTGTTACAAACAAGAGAATTCTTAAATCTTTCTGTCACTTTGATTACCTTGCAGATAGATTTCAGCAGATGGTCATCAGATTTAAGTTGTGATTGTTTTGCTATTACATTGTCAACTATATTAGCATTTGTAAAGTTACTAAAAGTGTTCTATCAAATTTTGATAGCACTTTAAATTGTGTGGTTCTATGATCTCTAAAGAAATGAAAAGTATTTGTGAGTTGGTTATCACCAGGAGAAGATATAAAATAATCATTTTATTCATTTTATTCCCAAAGTAAAAAGACTTGTTACAAAACCCACAAGATTTTTTTTTGAAATGTCTTTCAAAAATGTTCCTTTAAAAATATATATCAGTAATACTCTTAGTTTAACATCAGGTCTGAATCATTTTTACCCCAGAGTAAAACATGCATGTTCTTTTTAATAGGCCACATTTAAGGGCTGGATGGATATAATGTATGCAGCAGTTGATTCCAGAAATGTAAGTATTCCTCATATCCTAAGTCTCTTCATACTATGGTGCTAAAGTTAATTCAACAGAGCTTAACAACTGAATGGAATGATTCAATTATGATATTAAAATGTGACTCAAATCATGTTTTATAAAGGAGTATTTATTAGAAAGATGTTACTAAGATAACTCATATTATCTTAAAAGCTAAACTAAAGTGACATATTCATATATTTGTGAACTAAAAGACAGCCTTCTATTAAACATTTTTCTATTTTATTTCCTTTTTAAATACTAATCATATAATCAACAATAATACTTTTAGCTTACTGGAGCAAATCTGAAGAAACATTGTTGCTGTTGGTTGTTGGAAATTGAAAATATATATTTACCTTCCATATTAAATAGTATGAAAGTTAGCGATATTACATAGGTAGCCTTAGATTTATGTAATCATCCTTTTCAAATTCATTCTTCATTATGGACTTTAGCATCCATAAGCTTCATTGTAGCATTTACCAAGTTCTTACCACTTCCACTCTAGCCAGCGACTTTCATTAAGTTTATGTCACCCAAGTAGCCACATACTTTCTTCCTCCTGCAACAGCCTCTCTCTGTCTTCACATGCTCTTTCCAACTCTGTTCTTCAAAACTTTGTAAAGTTTATGATTTTTCTGCCAGGCTTCATCTTTCTATGTTAAAGTCCACCTGTTTCATCTATCAAAATAAAAAATTACCTCTGTCCCCTTAATCTCTAAACTGAACTTCACTTTCATCTTTCTTGATATGCACTTTCCATCAGCGACTTTAATTTTATATTGAATGTCCTCTAATATACTCCAGAGTTGTGTTATTTCACTTTGTTACTTACTATTTTGTGTACTTGTTTGGGTTTTAACTCTATTGTCTCTCAAACATAAATCTACTAGGAAACTATGTCTCATAAGTCCATTGCCCATTTACTACGTGACAAGTCGATGTTAATTTACTATAAGTACATTCTAGAGATTAAATGATCAATTCAGGATTTATGGAGTCCAAGAATATCTACTCATTCTGAAATTTTAGTGCATGTTACAGTGTCAAGTATATGGTATCAGCCATCTAATGAAGTTACTCAACAATTGTTTGCTAAATAAATGCATGTATGCATGAATATTTCCAAACATAGTAGCATTGAGGTAACATTGGTTATAATAATGCAGATGATTCAGAGGTATAGGTTCACTCCTTTCCAAGTGTATGTTAACACACCACTTCCAAAACAAAGCAGCTATTGTATTCTATTTTTATCTATCGTCATTAATAATGTTAATTGTTAAAATTCAGTACCTTAAAAAATGCTAAAGTTAGTATACTTCTGTCCAAATAGTAAGATATCAGTTATATTGTAGTTACAAAAAGTAGCTGTGAATGTGCCATAATCATATATATTTTTTTTTACGTGAAAACATCTCTAGTAGCTAATTTTTAGATATTTTTAAAAGGTAGGTGATTCAGAGGGAAAAAATATATACTCTTAAGCTTTATTAGAAATTTTCTTTTTGTTCTCATGTAAAAGCTCCAATAACTTCCAGCATAAAAAAGTATTCTAATATTTTACAAATTATTCTCCTTTGGTAGGTGGAACTTCAGCCTAAGTATGAGGAAAGTCTATACATGTATCTTTACTTTGTTATTTTCATCATCTTTGGCTCCTTCTTCACTTTGAACTTGTTTATTGGTGTCATCATTGATAATTTCAACCAACAAAAAAAGAAGATAAGTATTTCTAATATTTTATCTCTTACTAAGATAATAAAATATTTGAAGTGTTGTCTCCATCAGATGAATATCTTAATTCAGAAACCAAATGAGAATATATATTAAAATCTATTTTTGTATCATGCCCACTCTCCCACCCACCATGTATTGTCCATCTTTTTCAGGCTTTAGAAAATCAAGAATGATTGTGTTCCATATTCTTGTGATAGACTCACAAAACCTTTTTTTATTAAAGATCACCTGTTTTATCTTTTGAGAGATAATAATTAGAAAAGAGCCCAGGCATATGCCTCTTATCTCCCCACTTGAAAATATATGTACTAGCAAAATCCTTAGAATTTTTATAACAGTTTAGGTATTCAATATAAACTTATAGTGTTTTTTTTTTTCATATTTTTTGTGATATCCTTATATATCCCCACTTCATTCTCCCTCAACTCTCACTATAAACTACTAGCTCTAGTCTTGCATTTCATAGTTCTTAGTAACTCAGTTATATGTGTACTTTGTAGACAAAGTGGAAAGTAAAGAATTACTAACTGTTCATATTGTATGTTTTTCTGTTCAAGTTTTTTCTACATATATCCTATCCTACTGAAATTATTTTACCTATAATTGTAAATCCTTTTGCCTCAACATAAGCATTTTCAAACTTTGTTAAAAGTTTTCATATATACATTGTCCTAATTTACTAAATCCTTCAGAGACTTATGAAATAGATCACTTCTAATCTTTCATGATGTGGACAGTACCTTGTCAAAAGTCGTTTGCCCAACAAGTCTCTAGTTTTTCTTTAAAATAAATAAAATATTTTATTTCTCTAAAATAATATCCCCACACATGATCCCAGTAAAAGCACCTGTGGATGTGCTCACGTCACTGCTCCCTAACTAACATCAAATATTCTCTTTGCTTTTTAATAATCCTTATTTGATATATGAAACTTTTATTTAAATTTAGTTTTTAGATCTTCTATCACTAGTAGATTTGAACCAATTTTAAATGCTTTTTAGATTTTTTTATTTCTTTATGTGCTGCTGCTTCATTTCACTTGCTTAACATGTTTCCTTATTATATGTATTTTTCTTATACAAGATTCACTCTAGAACAACCCTGCCACTTCCCACTTTTATTATTATTTTTTTTTATTATCTTATTAGTAGTCTGTTATCAGCATCAGGCTATTTTATTTGACTTATTAGCCTAAGAACCAGTCTACTCTGCTATTGACATGTCACATACCTACCATAATTAGCACCAGTGACTGAATGCCCCTAGGTCTTCTACCAGTGCATCCCGATATACACACACACACATATATATACATCTACATATATATATAATTGACTCCAAATCCTTCTACAATATATATACTCTGCTGCATTTGAATAAAAATTGTCTTTAAATTCAGAAAGGCAGTATGTACAGTAAAATGAATCAAGAATTTAATTCTTAGAAAAGTAAATTTTACTCTTCACTGAATGTATGGTTTTAGGTAAAATTCTTAACTTCTCAGAGTTTCTGAATTTTCCTCCATAAAATAATAATAATAATAAAATTAACTTTGGAAGATTATGAGAGTTAACTAAAATTATAGTACCTGTAAAGTACTTTTAATTCTTTCAAATTTAATAAATTAGAGACATCATTTATGCTAATTATTTGAATATTGCATTTCCATTTTAAACTATCCCTTCCCTGATTTAAATTTAATATAGAAAAATTATCTGCAAGGAGCACAGTTTTAACCAGTTTTGATTTTTCTTTTCTATACTTTGGAGGTCAAGACATCTTTATGACAGAAGAACAGAAGAAATATTATAATGCAATGAAAAAATTAGGATCGAAAAAGCCACAAAAGCCAATACCTCGACCAGGAGTAAGAAATCACAAATGATATGGGAAAAAAATACACGCACACACACACACAATTTGCATGGCTTTTCAAACAGCACAGAAAGTAGTTGTCATTTCCAGCAGCAAAGATTCCTTCCAGTTAATTCATACCCTTGGTTATCATTAACTCACACTTGATGATAACAGTAAAAGTAATAATAATAATAAAAAGAGAAAGAGCACAAAAAAAAGAAGAAAAACAGAAAATGAGCTCTTACCATCCAGAAATTTAGAATCACAAAAGTAGAGTCCAAACTAAGTGATCAAAAGAGACGTTCACAAATAAAGAAAAGTCACTCGTACAGTCAAGAGTAGTTGTAGAGTAATGTTAGGGTGAGGTGATCATCCTTGAGGTTAAAATAATGTTTGTGGTACATAGAGAGCCCAGTACTAGTGAATAGTCATATTATGCCTGTCAACGGTTGTCTTTGGGAAAATGATGAAAAGTACACACTTTCCCCCTGTAAGGCCTTATACTAGAAGTAGAAATTAGTCACTCTATGTAAGAAAAATGGAAGATGGAAGATTTCCTCCGTGGCCCCAGGAATTAAACCAGCCAGTGATGTGCTCTAGCATCAGTGGTAGAACTAGGAGCAGATCCATAGATCAGTGTCAAAAGATACAATTTTTTTTATATCAAAGCATAAGAAATATCACGAGTCTAATTTTCCTTGTCGAGACTGTGTTCTATGTCTTGGTATGAAAGACAAATAGAAGAAGATCAATATTGTCATATATTATCTTTAAATGCATAATGTTATAGGTGTAACCAGAAATCCCAAGTTCCCTGTAACAATTCTTTGAGGAAAAAGACAATTGCTGTATAAATAAATACTTATTTTTTAAATGGCTACATGACCCAATATATCATGAGATTCTTGCGAAATGAAATTATGCAAGTTACCTAATTTCTCATATTCTTACTATGTTAAAGTGCAGTTTGGCTCTCTGAGACAAGTATATTGTAGGCAATGTTTCTTATCAAAGATTCCCTTTGGAAAATGGTTTTATAGTATATAGACACATTAATAAATAACGGTTTAAATAACTCCAGTCAAAAATTAATGTGCTGTTTACAATATTTGATAAAATTCAGGTCCACTAGTAACATACAGAAGTCAGTTTGTACATAAAGCACTTATATAGATGCTGATGTGCATAGAAAATCTCCTCTCTTAATGGCATATCTGTGTCTCTACAGAACAAATTTCAAGGAATGGTCTTTGACTTCGTAACCAGACAAGTTTTTGACATAAGCATTATGATTCTCATCTGTCTCAATATGGTCACAATGATGGTAGAAACAGATGACCAGAGTGAATATGTGACTACCATTTTGTCACGTATCAACTTGATTTTCATAGTGCTGTTCACTGGAGAGTGTGTTCTGAAGATGATCTCCCTTCGCCATTATTATTTTACCATAGGCTGGAATATTTTTGATTTTGTGGTTGTGATTCTCTCAATTGTAGGTAAGTATTATTTGAAGTCTGGTGTATCAAGCTCTGAATAAAGTAAAAGCTGAAGCTAACAAGATTAGAAGGACCACTGTGAATATTTTGATGTATTTCACCTAAGTGTTTTGTGTTATTTTTTAACAAAATGAGGCTTCTGCCGTGTACACAGTATATCTTGTTACACCCATTTTAGACACTATTCATATTGTCAGCATACTATCTCATTCATTTGAACTTAAAAGTTTCTTTTAATTCAGTTTTTAAAAGATTCTTGACACATTGAGATTGAAGAACCTATCCAGTGCCTGCATTGGTTCTATTAAAAAGAGAACTTAGGACCTCCTTTGTGGCACAGCATGTTAAAGCACAGCACTAAGAAGCTAAAGCCACTTCAGCATGAGTTCAATCCCTGCCCCAGAGGTGACCCACATGGCACGGCAGACCTCTCCTGACCAGCCTACTGCTCCCCTCAGCAGTGTACTTCGTCAGTCAGCCTGTTCTGCTCCCCGCTCTGTCTCTGGTGAATCCTCTCACTGCCCCTGCACCTCTGATCTGTACCCCAGTTCTATATGCATAAATAAATAAATCTTAAAAAAAAAAGAAAAAGAACTTAGAAATTTAGAAGAGACATTGCAACATGCATGTCAAAACCTGAAATTCAGGGACAGCATCATGAGTTATAGCTCATCTTATTGAAGACACAATTCCTGCTCCAGGGAAGTGAATTCAGGAATTTATCTGTGGGCCTGAAATACTCATTCTTTACTAAAAGAGATGGTACAGTGGGTCAGCTGTACCATATGTTGTGCCTTATTGGGCAGATTTCCATACTGGTCCCATCTGGAGAAACTGACCTTATATTCTATTCATATGGCATTTGTAGCCTTTGATTCCCACACTAATGCATGGTATTTTCTCTCCTCCTCCACCACCTCTCTTTTTCCCTCCTTCTCTCCTCTTCTCTCCCTGTTCCTCTCCTGTCTCTCTCTCTCTCTCTCTCTCTCTCTCTCTTTCTCTCTCTCTCACACACACACACCTCACACTTAGGCTTGGCTTACTCTTTACAGAATGAGGCAATGAAACTCAGGTCATTTGGTCTTTTGGACTCTTCTTCATCGTAATTATTATTATTTAAAAGGCAAATGAAGAAAGAAACTTAATAAGAGGGGTGAACAACCAATATCACACACAGGAGACCAAATATCAGCCTTTGATGCTTTTAGAAACATATCAGAACGTATATAAATGTATAAGAATAATATTGTGGAAGCTTAGGGAAACATTAAGTTCATGGAGATATGAAAATAACAAAAACTACAGATACTTTTATAAGCCCAAGGACTGAAGGAGGATATGTTCTTTGACCATGCTAGCAGTAATAATTGTAACATAAATGTGTGTTGTTGGCCATTCTGGCCAGATAGATAAGAATTCTAACTTTTTTCTTTAGATTCAGCCTTGAGATTTCACGTAAACTAAAGATAGTCTATAAACATTTCTCAGAAACAAAAAAAAAAACTATAAAAATCCTTATTGAATTGAATATCATCTTAGACAACTTAGCTTGCCATAACAAATTACGACAAACTGGTTGATTTAGTTGATAGGCTTATGTTTTCTCATCATTCTGGAAGTAGGATGTCTAAGACAAGTTGCCAGTGTGGTTGGTCTCTGGTGAGAACATTCTTCCTGGCTGGTAGATAGCTGCCTTCAAGCCACATTGTCACATGGCAGAGGGACAGAGAAGAAGATTACCAGTGCATCTTCTTGGAAGGGCTAACATACATTTTCTGCTCTCACAACCCTATCACATCCTAATTACCTCTCAGGGTACTATCTCCAAATACCATTGCATTGGGGAATGGAAACTTCAACATATAAATCTGAGGATGCAATTTAGTTCATAGCAAGTACTGAATTGAATTAATGCTGAATGTCAAAATTAATCCTTATTTATAACATCATGCTCATAATTGTCATACATATGTGCATTTATTATATGTATGTCAACTTTAAGATTATGTAACTGAGTTTTTGTGCTCTTAAATTTTACTTTGGCACCTTAACACAAATTTAAGAATTATTTTAATGGGTAATCTTCTTTGGTCAATGTTCTCATTTTTTCCCACAGGCATGTTTCTGGCTGAGCTGATAGAAAAGTATTTTGTGTCTCCTACCTTGTTCCGAGTGATCCGTCTCGCCAGGATTGGCAGAATCTTGCGTCTCATCAAAGGGGCCAAGGGGATTCGCACGCTGCTCTTTGCGCTGATGATGTCCCTGCCTGCATTGTTTAACATCGGCCTCCTGCTCTTCCTGGTCATGTTCATCTACGCCATCTTTGGCATGTCCAACTTTGCCTATGTGAAGAAGGAAGTGGGGATTGATGACATGTTCAACTTTGAAACCTTTGGCAACAGCATGATCTGCCTGTTCCAGATAACCACTTCTGCTGGCTGGGATGGGTTGCTGGCGCCTATTCTCAACAGTGGTCCTCCCGACTGTGACCCTAATAAAAGTAACCCTGGGAGTTCAGTGAAGGGAGACTGCGGGAACCCATCTGTTGGGATTTTCTTTTTTGTCAGTTACATCATCATATCATTTCTGGTCGTGGTGAACATGTACATCGCTGTCATCCTGGAGAACTTCAGTGTTGCTACTGAAGAAAGTGCAGAGCCCCTGAGTGAGGACGACTTTGAGATGTTCTATGAGGTTTGGGAGAAGTTTGACCCCGATGCTACTCAGTTCATGGAATTTGAAAAACTATCTCAGTTCGCAGCTGCTCTTGAACCCCCACTGAATTTGCCACAACCGAACAAACTCCAACTTATTGCCATGGATTTGCCCATGGTAAGTGGTGACCGAATCCACTGTCTTGACATCTTGTTTGCTTTTACGAAGAGGGTTTTGGGGGAGAGTGGAGAGATGGATGCTCTCCGAGTACAGATGGAAGAGCGATTCATGGCTTCCAATCCATCGAAAGTGTCCTATCAGCCAATTACTACGACTTTAAAACGAAAACAAGAGGAGGTGTCTGCTGTTATTATTCAACGTGCTTACAGGCGCCACCTTTTAAAGCGAACTGTAAAGCAAGCGTCATTTACGTATAATAAAAATAAAATCAAAGGTGGGGCTAATCTTCTTGTAAAAGAAGACATAATAATTGACAGAATAAATGAAAACTCTATTACAGAAAAAACTGATCTGACAATGTCCACAGCAGCTTGTCCACCCTCCTATGATCGGGTAACAAAACCAATTGTGGAAAAACACGAACAAGAAGGCAAAGATGAAAAAGCCAAAGGGAAATAAATGAGAACAAATCAAACTAATTGGGTGGCAAATTGTTTACAGCCTGTGAAGGTGATGTATATTGTCAACAGGACTCCGTGAGGAGATCAATGCCAAACTGACTGTTTTTACACAAATCTATTTAAGGTCAGTGCCTACAATAAGACAGTGACCCCTTGTCAGAAAACTGTGACTCTGTGTAAAGGGGAGATGACCTTGACAGGAGGTTACTGTTCTCACTACCAGCTGACACTGCTGAAGACAAGAGACAAAATGGCTACTCAGACTGTGGGGACCAGTTCAAAGGGGTGTAAACCTATCATTTGGGGGTTATTTAACATAAAACACTTTAGTGTAGTAACTGTATCCACTCTTTGCATTTCAACTGCCACATTTGTCACATTTTTACAAAATCTGTTAGTGGATTCATCTTTTTTTTAATCCATGTGTTGTTTATTATATGTGACTATTTTTGTAAACAGGGTTTCTGTTGGAAACTAGACTCAAGGACCTCTTTAAAAGGTATGCCACCAGGGTTATAGCAACCTCACGGCCCTCCCACCTGCACAAAGACATGGTTTGCATGAGGGCATGTTACTCTTAAGATCATGCATGAAAAAGTCACAAGGAGAACAATGAGTTCTTCAATTCCATTCATGTTTTTGGGAGGGGTAAGTAGGTGATAATGGGAGGTGCTTTGCTGCTCTTGTTTGGTCAAATCCAGCCCCTAGACCAAGTAGATCATCATTTGGTGGGGGGAGGGTATACCATTAAATCTTTGCAGGTGCAAACTTCATTCCAGTGTCTGAAGTCACAAATGTTCTGTTTCTGTTTATTGTATAAAAATATAATCAATGAGCATTGCCTCCCCCCTGAAGACTGAATTGGCCAAAAGAACCCTTTATAAATTTCTGCTTAATCCTGCACTTTGTTTAGCCATCTTCAGCTCAGCGAGGTTGATACTGTATATGTTAATGAAATGCTATTTATTATGTAAATAGTCATTTTACCCTGTGGTGCACGTTTGAGCAAACAAATAATGACCTAAGCACAGTGTTTATTGCATCAAATATGTACCACAAGAAATGTAGAGTGCAAGCTTTATACAGGTAATATAATGTATTCTGTACCCTTATAGATAGTTTGGATGCTATCAGTGCATGTTTATATTACCATGCTGTTGTATCTGGCTCCTCCCACTGCTCAGAATCTCATTTATGAGAAGCCATATGTCAGTGGTAAAGTCAAGGAAATTGTTCAACAAATCTCATTCCTTTAAGTCATTAAGCAATAGTTTGCAGCACTTTAACAGCTTTTTGGTTATTTTTAAATTTTAAGTGGATAACATATGGTGTATAGTCAGACTGTACAGACATGTTTAAAAAAAAAAACACAGCTTAACCTGTTAAAAATGTGTTTAGGATTTTATAAGCAAATATAAATACTGTAAAAAGTCACTTATTTTATTTTTCAGCGTTATGTACATAAATATGAAGAGGAAACTATCTTATGGTTGATATCACAATCACTTTTCTTACTTTCTGTCCATAGTACTTTTTCATGGAAGAAATTTGCTAAAAAAGAAATGAACAAGACAGGGTAGTTGTAGATTTCTGCTTTTTTATTATATTTGCTAATTTTAGATTATTTCATAATTTTAAAGGGGCAAAATAGGTTCACAACTCACATCCAAATTATGCTTTGCAATTGGAAAAGGGTATAAAATTTTACTTACATTTTTGGTAGTATCTCAACCAACTGAAGGAAGTGCTTATTCTTCATTTTTGTCCCTTTTGTCTAAGTTATGTTTATGTTTTCTTTTTTTTTTTTTTTTGGTGCCATGCTGCTCTAGATTGCTCCAAATATGATGTGGGTTTCACAATTTTTTTTTTCCACAAGAACAGAGAGTAGTGAATTTAAATAGTTACATCAGACATTTGTGTTTCTTACAGAAGCAAACCATAGGCTCCACTTTTTTTCTTAAAACTACTTAGATAAACTGTATTCGTGAACTGCATGCTGGAAATTGCTACTATTACCCGAAATGATGCTAACAACATTAAAAATGTGCAGATCTAATAAAGATACATTTTTTATTTTATTGTTTGTCCAGTTACTTTTTTTTTATTCACAAATTGGTGGAGAAGGGTAGGGGGGCACACACACACACACATGTCCATTCAAGTCTACTGAACTGACAGCAAGAATATCTGTAGAAATGGGAGTGGGAAATTAGAGTGGGAAAATGACCTCCCAGGGGTTGCAGGCAGGGGTGTGTAAGCTGTTAGAAGGTTGTCTATCATGTGGATGCATAAGTTGATGCTCCAGGGAGAAAAAAAGTATGTTTTTTTCCCAAAAATGCAGCTAAAATCTATACTAAAACAATTAAAAGGTGCTATATGTGAGTGGGATATTGTGTTTGCGCCTTCAGAATCATTTTGAAAGCTTCCTCCTGCTCTGTTTGGGGGTGACCTTGTGCATTGCATCATGGTTGTTTTTTTTTTTAAAGATTTATTTATTTATTCATACAGAACTGGGGTATAGGCCAGAGGCTCAGGGGCGGCGAGAGGCTTCACCAGAGACAGAGTGGGAGCAGAACAGGCAGATCGACGAAGTACACTGCTGAGGGGAGCAGTGGGCGGGTCAGGAGAGGTCTGCCACGCCATGTGGTCACCTCTGGGGCAGGCAGGAATCAAACTCATGCGGAAGTGACTTTAGCTTCTCAGTGCTCTGCTTTAACCCACTGCGCCACCAGGGAGGGCCGCATCATGGGTTTTTCACCCTCCAGTCCCCCATTGGTTTGGCCAATGGGAGACTCCCTCAGGAAAGCAACAATGAGAAAAGGGTAAAGTTGGGTATTTGTTCCCCAGTTGCCTCTTTTGCTGGGAGCTGTGGACTGGAATGGCTGCATTCATCAACAGAGTCATACTTACAGGAAAGCATATACTCCCTACTATCAGACTTACTTTTGCAGGATCTGGTTGTCATACCCCATCTTGCTCCCTTAGATCTGTGGATACACTTGGTGTTCATCTCTACCCCTTCCAGCTTTCCAATAAGCTACAGACAAATACTTACATGCTTTCATGGAAACCCTTTCCAGTGCCTCATTTCTCTGTGCCATCTATCTCCTGCCTGATGAATCATAAAATAAATGGCTTATGAAAGTGAACAAGAGGCAACAATTTGCCTTTGGTCAGCTTGGAGGCTTGACCTATTTGGCTTTGGCACAGAATTTGCAAAGATCATGAAAAAGTTACTGGGTGATACAGCAATAAAGTTTTAAAGAAAGTTCTATTTCACAGGAAAAAAGAAGACTTCATGCATCATCAGTGCAACACAATCACAGTTGTAAAGCCAGAGGGCAGAACTTGGCCTTGAGGGAAATCCAGCAGTCAAGCTCAGTGGCCCTCCCATTCTTCACAAGTTACTTCATCTTCATCTCTGTATAGCATCTTTGCCTTCATACAGCAAAACAATTAATTCTTTTATTTATTAGTGGGTAGAAAGAATTTTCTACTTCCAACCATCATAAATAAGGGGTATAGGGTAATTCCTACAGATTTTTTAATACTCTGTATTTACATCAGTACTCACTGATAACCTTTTAAAATACAAACTATCACATTCATCTTAGTACTGTTTACATAAGATTTTTGGGACCAAAGAAGTAATTTAATGCTGACAGAATGTGGGTCAGGTCAATAGTATAAAGGAAATAATTGTAAAGGGGGGCTCCATCGGTTAAATCTGGAGTAATTTGATCATAAAAATTGACAGTAATAGTTACATATTATAATCCATGGAATAAAATAAAAATCCATAAGTATATACTGACAGGAATATTTACTTTAGGCTAAAATAATTTGTATGTTTAAATGCTCTTTTAGAAGTAATGGAGGAAATAAATGATAGTAAGTTATTTTAATATTTTATTTGGAAAAATTAAAAATTGGTAACCTTGTGCTGGTCCTCCATTTTATACATTACTGGTATATGAAGTCCAGCAAGGAGGACTCAGAGATTGGCAACTACCATTTGGGCTCCTAAATTGGTATGTTTGTAGGTAGGTACCAGAAAGTTCAGACATTAGAGCTAGATAAAAGTTTTTGTATTAAATACAGCAAAGATGTCCTATAATTGTATATCCTCTCATGTGTCACTGGAATTTTGTATTATTAAGGAAAGATGTTTCTGAATCACGATGAGTTTATAAAACCATTCAAATCATTCAGTCGGTGCAACTGGTAGTGCTGTTCTCCTGACATAGGCGACTGATCCACATGGGTTGCCAGGCAACACTGATTCAATCAGTGTGGCAGCAAAGGGACAAGAAGAGGTAAATATTTCAGGTAACCGAGCATTGCTGGGAAAGTTGCATTCCCAAGAAATTCTTACTTTCATGGATAATCTCTGCAATGGCAACTGAGTGCTGAATGTTGCTCAAGTCCATCACCATCCCCTGAGCAGACGCCTGTACTTGCACATAACTTTACTCTTATTTTACCAATGAAGACATTGTCAAGAATGTTCACATTTCCCCTCTCCAATGCAAAATAGCTGTCTCCTTTTCCCAGCTTCTCCTTCCCCTCCCCTGCCTTCTCCCATCCCCACCCTTCTCTTCTCTCCTGCTTCTACACCTCTCCCTCCTTTTCCTTTCCTTTTTTTCTTTTCCTTTCTTATCCTTTCCTTTCCCTTTCTTCCTTCTCTTGCTTTTCTTCCTTAGAACCCACCTTTCCATTCCCTTTTCTCCTCTGTCCACCCCTCCCTTCATGTCTCTCCAGGGTCCATTTCCCCAACCCATTTCACATGTTCCAATACCTCACTCCATGAGTTATTCTTCTCCCCTTTGTCTTTTTTCTCTCCATCTTGATTGATCCTCTTTGTCTGACTTTATACATTCAAAATTGGTTTTTCTAATCTTAAAAATAACTGCCCCAAGAGGTCTTCCTGGTGACTGTGGCACAAAGGGTTAAGCAACCTACAGCTACATGGTGCAACAGACCTCCCCTGTCTCACACATTGCTCCCCTCAGCAGTGTATTTCAGTTAATCTGCCTGTTCTGCTCGCCAATCTGTTCTAGTGAATATGCCCACCACCACCCCCCTGAACCTTGGCCTATGCCCCAGCTCTTGTATGAATAAATAAATAATTAAAAAAAAATTCCCCACTTCTGATGTATCTTTATTTTCTGTCTCAGTTTATTTTGCCTTTAAAAATTATTTTTGTAAAATCAGGGTGCTACCTCCATTGTATTCACTTGAATAAGATAAAATGAAATATATTTCCAGTAATAGGAGTTGTCTGTGAAAAAATTTGTTGACATAAATGTTTTGAGTTTTCTAAGTTCCACACTGGCTATTATGTTTTCAATAATATTATGAGGGAAGGACTATAAAAAGGTGGATTCATGCCCTTCCTGGTGGCACAGCATGTTAAAGCACAGCACTACGAAGCTAAAGCCACTTCAGCATGAGTTCGATCCCCACCCTGGAGGTGATCTACATGGCACGGCAGACCTCTCCTGACTCGACCGCTGCTCCCCTCAGCTGTGTACTTCATCTATCTATCTGTTCTGCTTCCCACTCTGTCTCTGGTGAATCCTCTCACCCCACTACCTCCAACGCTGGCCTGTACCCTATTTCTTTATGGACCAATAAATAATTTTTTTAAAAAGGTGGACCCACTATGAAAGGTGTATATATGAATGTTACTACCCTGGAGCAAGCCTGTGTGTATTCTGTTTCCAGATATCATAAATTTCATTCTATTCAATGTTTACTTAGAAAAACACTATGTTCACAGAGTTATTCAACTGTTAACTACAGTGTATGCACACACAGAGGGCAGGTTCTCTTACAGAGAGAGTGTTCTCTTAAACTTTATTTATGAGGCTATAGGACCAGAAAGTTTTTAACATACATTTATAGGAAATTATATATATATTTTTTGGGTTGTTACTTAATTTTTTTTTATTTATTATTTTTATATTTTTTATTACAAAGGTTTATTTTTACATCATTTTGTACATTTTTTTTCCATCTCAATTGTAATCCCCGTGGGTTTCCCATCACCAAGTCACCCATGTGCCATCACCATAATCCCGTGCATTTCCCTCCCCCCACCCCGTTTTTGATCCCATTCCCCACTCCACCCCCACAAAATGTCTCTGGTATATGGTTGTTCATTATTTTTGTTATTTTCCACCTGGTCCATTATACTCCTGCTATGAGAGAAACCATCCGGTATTGGAAATCATATTTTTAAGAATAACTTCTTCAAGAAAAAAAATATACTTTTAGAGAAATATACTTTGTTCACTAGGCTCTTAATGAGATCACTACCCCTTTTAAACTTGCCATCATATATCTGTGTATTTTATTGGAAAGCATTAAAATGCAGGTTTCATCTTTCTTCTGTAAGCTGTTTGGAATACGTTGTCATTTTCAGATTCCAGTACCAGAGCAATGCTGAATCTTATTTTTCCAAAGTACCTTCTTCCTCTTTTTAATGTCAAATGTGGTTCCTCTTCCCACCAGTATACAGTTAGTCAAATTCAACAATCCTATTCACCTTTTGTCATTGTTGGTGAATTTTTAGAATCTGATAGTGGTAGGCATCTTCACCTCCAATTAAATGCATCTTTCTTGGCCTTTCACAAAACTAAAGTAACATATTTCTCTCTTTAAATTTGTGATACTCTGCTTTTAAAATTATTAATTTTTTTCTCTCTTTTTAGATTGATACTGAAGCACCAGCCCCTTAACTGAGCTTATGTTATAATTCCAACTTTCTGGGTTTTATGCTTCACATTTTGTCTATCACCTTCAGTTAAATATGTCAAAAATGACCTGATCACATTCTGTTCTTTTCATCCACCAAGAAGACTAGAAATCAACCTGCTTTGCTAATATTAGCTCTTATTTGGGTTTTTTTTCTTATTTCTTCAGCTAAAGACAGAACTACAAATTACAGGATAGCTAGAAAAATGGATGAGTAACTCTCCTCGAGGATACAGAGGTGGTTATGATGAATAATTTTGACCTGGGCTTTGAGACACAAGAGTGTAGGCAAAAATATTACCACATTTGGGTAAAAAATAGATATTAGAGCATGATTGTGTGGATGCAAGTATCAGCTAGTCTATTTAATAGCTGAAAAAATCTTGAAAATTTCTTGTCCATCTTTACCTCAAATTTGTCATCTATACAATAGAACTAATCAGTCTATGGAAATCAGGTGAGTTAATACATGTTAAAGCAGTTGCAAGTATACAGTAATTTCTCTCAGTATTTTCCCTGGCTGTGATGATCAAAGACACATTTGAGAATGAGAAATAGAGTGGCACGTCCAGAGCATGCACTCTCTTAAGTGTACTCAAGTGAAAAGTGAGCACTGACAGTTGCCAAGAGACAAGCCAGGGCAGGGTGATGAAGGAACATAATGTTGGAGGTTTTGGTCTTAACCACAAGAACCACAAAAAGAAATGAGTTAGAATGAAAGTGATAGAACAGATTTTTGACTTTGTGAAAAAGAAACTTTAAGAGGATAGCATTTAAGTGACTATGAGATGCAGTAAAGCAATGCCAAGAGGTAAACTTTGAGTACCCTCCTCATCATTCTGCCTACTAGAAACAAACTTTCCTCGGGATTCAGTGATAGCTTTCTTACTTCTTACTACTAGGAGAGAAATTTCTCATCTCTAAACTTATTTGGGATTTTGGTATCTAGGTCCAAACCAAGACATTTTTGAGAGTGCAGAAAGAGACTGTTAAAATTGTGCTAAAACAATGGGCATTAAACAGGATTTTTTTTTAGGCAAACCAGGACATGGGATTACCTCACACATGCCATTAGTATGGCACTTAAACTGCCTGAAGCTGGGGTTTGAAATATTAATTTCATCCTCTTAAACATGCATCTTCCATTTCTGCCACCAACAATATATTCCCTGGTGTCTGAGAGTCAGAGGCTGGCTTTTGTATCCCATAGTGCTTCATATATCGAAGGCACTCAATAGATATTTAGTAAATGAACAAATGAGTTACTAGTTCTTTTTCAAAAGTTATTTACCCCTCTAACTTCTTTTCATATTCCTTATATGCTGCATCTGAGAGGGCCATTATATGCCAAATATATTTGTAATACAACATCACAAATGTAACAAAAATTATCTTGGATATTATAACAATATTAGATCTATATTAGACATAGATACTACATTTTAAATATATATAATGAATTTTTAAATGTGTTCCATAAGAGCAATATTCTACTTCTCTAACACCACTAAAGAAACATAGATTGACGTTTAGGTATAGGTATAGAGATGTATATAGATAAATATTTACAAGCTATGAAAGTTCATAAATTGATTTTTAACTCTTAAGAATTTAGGCTTTTATAATAGTCACCTTGTTCTTTGCTATGAGAGAACTATTGAGTTTGCCATTTTAAATTTATTCCTCTAAAAGGAATTAAGGCTTCTGGACCTTGTTTTCTCTTTAGCATTACTTGGCCTGATTCTGATCTGCATTATTAATGTGCATCTTTCATCAGGGATGGTGAAGAAACGTCTAGGTCAGCAGAATATTCTTACACTCATGGAAAACACAAATTTCTAAAACCAGATTGTTCCTTTGAAAAACCTCAGTTGAAAGTGCAGTCATTTGCCCTACCTCACAGAAAATTTCTATTTAGTTATATTGATTGATCACTTGAAACAGGTGTGATGCTCAACCATGTTATAGTAACTATAAGACTGTGACCAGATAAATATTTAAGAAACGGATGGTATGAAGTACGGAAAATGTTTAAAGTACATAAAAGTCCATACGCTCCTTGGTGGTGTATTAGGTTAAAGTACAGTACTAAGAAACTAAAGCCACTTCAGCAAGAGTTGGATTCCCACCCACCCCGGAGGTGATCCACATATCGCGGCAGACCTCTTCTTGTACATTTTAAAGCTCATCTAATTTTATAAAGGTACTAGGGCAATAGTTAAAAATACAATTTTAAATATCACCTCAAATTAAATCAGAATCATTAGAAGAGTCTGTGGTGTTGTATGGCTGGAATGAGAAGAAAGTTGTAGGAAAGTTTAATGATCTGGCAAGTATCTAGCTTAGTAATAGGTGTCTTTTTTTTTTTATTCATACAGAACTGGGGTACAGGCCAGAAGCTCAGGGGGATGGCAAGAGGCTTCACCAGAGACAGAGTGGGGAGCAGAACAGGCAGATCTACAGAAGTACACTGCTGAGGGAAGCAGCGGGCAGGCCAGGAGAGGTCTGCCTCGCCATGTGGTCACCTCCGGGGCAGGTGGGGATCGAACTCCTGCGGAAGTAGCATAAGCTTCTCAGTGCTGTGCTTTAACCCACTGCGCCACCAGGGAGGGCCCAGTAATAGGTATTTTGGTAAGGTTCAAGACCTGGGGGAACTTATCATTAGTCGATTATAATTTCAATCAACAAAATACATAAAAGTCAAAATCTGCTGACATCACCAAGTAGTACCCCTGAATTGCAAAGCTTGATTTTCGGTTTTATTATACCCAAAGACTTCCCAGTAAGATGGGCTTATTTAAATAGAACAAAAGTGCTTACTACTCAGCATTTGAGAGTTAATTTCCTAAAACAAAACATGTCCTACCATTAGAAACACCAGCTCATATGCAGCTTTATCGAAATTAAGGAAAGTTTCCCATTTTGTCCTCCAGAGGAAACAGTTCTGCACATGGATGAAGGATTTATAAGACAGGCTGTATCTTTTCACACTTTTGTGCACAGTCAGCAGAATAACCTAGGGTCAGTTATTGACACAAAATACCACTCTCAGGAATTATCACAGAAAAATATTCAATTGTAGGCCAGTGACAAGACTGGAACATTATGAAATCTTTTTCTACCCAAATAATAACTTATAATAACTGGAAGAATTAAAAGTCCATGATGGGCCCTCCCTGGTGGCGCAGCGGGTTAAAGCACAGCACTGAGAAGCTAAGCCACTTCCGCATGAGTTCAATTCCCGCCTGCCCCGGAGGTGACCACATGGCATGGCAGACCTCTCCTGACCCGCCTGCTGCTCCCCTCAGCAGTGTACTTCGTCGATCTGCCTGTTCTGCTCCCCACTCTGTCTCTGGTGAAGCCTCTCGCCGCCCCCCTGAGCTTCTGGCCTGTACCCCAGTTCTGTATGCACAAATAAATAAAAATTAAAAAAAAAAAAAAGTCCATGATGGAGAAAAGGACCTGGACTCATAGGTGCTTGAATAAGCGCTATAAACTTTATTGAAAAATTTTTACTGTGTTTTCAATGGGGCTATAGAAATATATGTCTATCAATTAAGAAAAAAAAATGAAAGTGTATGGAAAGGTAGAATATATTATTATGTCATGGTCCTCTTAGGACAGTTTCTTAGCTGACAGAATTGCTTTATAAATATTGAAACATATTCTTCATTTGTTATTGCAAACAAAATATTTTCTGCTATTCTGTAACCTGACCTTTCAATGAATGTGTATTAGATATAATTCCATTTGGCACATGTACATCTGCCTCTTTGTAGTTTTCAATTCTATAAGTCTAATTAACCACTTATTGATGGATACATAGATTTTTTCCAGTTTTGCTTTATAGCTAGCAAGACTTAGTGAGTATCTTTTTCTTGTATTTTTATGAAATTTGTGAATATTTTTGTTGAATAAACCCCTGAAACTGGGTAATATAGGGTAGTATATATTTTCCATTTTTATATTAGACAATGAAGTTAGGCATAGGCATTGCTCCTTAAAACAGGGACCAACAAAGAATACTTTAGCTTTTCATCTCCAAAACATTTCTTCTCAGACAAATAGTTCTCTAACCATAACGTTTTTCAGGACAGGAATCATGACCAGCTGACAGGGTGTATGTAGACCAGTGATTGCATAGTATTTTTTAAAAAGTTCAATAAATGAACAATGTACCAACTTGTATATATGTTGCAAACTGCACTGCAAGCATCCTTCACAATATTTTGAAAGTTAGGACCAAAACAAAAAATAATAATTACACTTTTTTTTTTTTTTTTTGCAGTGAACCTACCATACCTCAGCAAGCACCACAGTGTCATCTTTCAGAAGCTAGGAGCTGCAGGACATCACATTATTATTCCAAAAAATTGGCTGACCAGGGCCTTGCTGGTGGCCTAATGGTTAAGTCTCTGTTATCACCACTGCTAGGACTTGAGTTTGATGCCAAGCCAGGAAGCCAATACACATGGCACAGCAGACCTCTGTTGTCTTGACCACTGCTCCTCTTAGCAGTGTGTAGATCTGCGCACTCTGCTCCCTGCTGTTTCTGGTGAATCCTCTTAATGACGCTCCCCCCGCCAGCCATTCCACAGCCCTGGCTTGCACCCCAGCTCTTCTACATATAAATAAATACGTCTTTTTAAAAAGTGGCAAATTAAAATAAAATTGAGGAGTGGTAACAAGTGCTGTTAGTTTACTTGATACTATCAATCCCTATAGTTTTAATAAATTACTTATGATCCACTAAACTTAAAAAAAGCATTCCACAATACAGTTTTTATTTTAAAATGTGAGAAAAATTGCAACATTTATTTCTAAAATAGAAATTATCCCTATTTTTTAGTGCAATAGCAAAACATGATTACTAAAACAAAATCAAAACTACAAAATTTCATAGCAGAAAAGAAGCCCAAGACAAACATTACTAAAACTTGGTGTATCTTTTTAGTGAGTTCTTGAACATTTATTTAACCTTTCCAACTTCCCATACTACTGTTGTTGTATCACTCTTCCAGGAACCTGATAAAGCCTGTATACCTTCAACTCATTATTTAGATTTCTTTTTTTTAAAGATTTATTTATTTATGTATATAAGCGCTGGGGTGTAAGCCACTGGTATGGGGGGTGAGGATGTGAGAGGATTCACCACAGAGTGGTAAACAGGACAGAAAGATTTTGTAAAATACACTGCTGAGGGGAGCAGCAGACTGTCAGGAGACCATGTGGGTCAGCTCCCTGGCAGGGGATCAACTGGTGCTGCAGTGGCTATGAGTTACTTCATAGTGCTGATGCTTAACCCCTTCTAGAACATTGAATTTTCCTTTGTAAATGAAGGTTTTGGGATTCATGAATTTTCGACATCCACTCCAGTTTCAAAACATTATTTTTCTGAAAGAAAGCCAATTTCTGGTGGCATAAGACAATAAATTACCATAATTACCATTATATTAAGTAAATAAATGTTACATTAGTTTTCTAGACTTTTAATATAAAAACCATTTTCCACCAAAAGGAATAACTGTTGTACACACTGAGCCTGATGAAATAGCTGTGTGGCTGAGTAAAGATAGCAACACTACAGGTCACCCTGTTCTTAGGACCCTGAGGACATTGAGCTTTCTGCTGAGGGAAGTCCCATTTCACAGGCAGCTTGCATCCTGGTCTCTTGCCACTCTGAAATAGGACTTACCTCTGGAACACCCGAACTCTATTCTCCTTCATGTCTGAATAGAAATTTTGAAATAAATTATTGGATTTCAGTAATTGTTATGTTTGGGTGCAAATCTTGGAAGCCATAGTTCGGGGGTCAAGTTCTGTCTAGCCTTACACTAACTTAGTTCCAGAAGTCATTATGACTGTGCCCCATCCACTCTATTATATATAACTATGAATTTCAACTACAAAGAAACTATGGCTTTCTAAAGTGCTTTTACTAAATACTGACATCCACAAATGGTAAAATCACTTTTATTTTGCTAGACTAAGACAGGAATAAGCACAGAACTCAGGTTGTTGGGTATATCCATTATACTGTAATGATGAAGCAAATTTGGTCAATAATAGTCATAATATCATATTTTAACATTTTTATGAAAGCAATGATTTTCAAAACCTGGACCCCAGAGAAGTGGCATCTGCATCACTTGGGAATGTGTTCAAAATTCAAGACTGAACTAACTTGAATTAAAACCTATGGAGGTAAAGCCCAAAACTGTGTTTTAACAAGGCCTGCAAGTGGTTCTGTTGTATGCTCAAGTTTGAGAACGTTGCTTTAGAACAATTTTTGTTTTATGCATGAGACAACAATGTCCCCCAGTGGCCAAAAATACATATGCTATTTAAAAATTAAGTGTTTGTGTGTGTTTGTATACTTGCATATTGTATTTAAAATAATTACCAAGGGCCTTCTTGGTGGCACAATGGATTAAGTCTCAGCACTATGAAGCTATAGGCATCCACTGACTGCAGAATGCATCCACACTGCAGAATGAATGAGTTCAACCCTTGGCCAGGAGGTGACCCACATGATGCAACAGGCCTCTCCAGTCTGGCCCACTGATCCCCTACAGCTTATCTCCGTCAATCTGCTTTCCTACTCCCCATTCTGTCTCTGGTGAATCTTCTCACCCCCTACATGTCTAGCTTGTAAGCATAAATAAATAAACCTGTTTTAAAAATTTAAAAAGTAATTACTTGGCCCTCCCTGGTGGCGCAGAGGTTAAAGCACAGCACTGAGAAGCTAAAGCCACTTCCACAGGAGTTCGATTCCCACTTGCCCCGGAGGTGACCACATGGCGTGGCAGACCTCTCCTGACCCGCCCACTGCTCCCCTCAGCAGTGTACTTCGTCGATCTGCCTGTTCTGCTCCCCACTCTGTCTCTGGTGAATCTGGTGAAGCCTCTCACCGCCCCTGAGCCTCTGGCCTGTACCCCAGTTCTGTATGAACAAATAAATAAATATTTAAAATAAAATAAAGTAAATAAAAATTTAAAAAGTAATTTCCAAGGATAATTTTTAGTAGGTTTGAAATTCACACGTGTATGAAATTTCTATCATTTAGTCATGTATTCATACAAATAAATAGCAGTGTATTGTTATCATTGTTAAATTTCTATTTCTTCTTCTATCACATCTAAAATACACTAAAGCTGAGCATTGCTTTCACCAAATTCCCAGCAAATTAATTCTCAGTCAGTATGACAACATCTTTCTCTGCCTAGAATCAAACAGTATCCAAGACACTTATATAGAGTTCAGAAAATGGAGAAGTTTCTTGATATCCAGTCTATCACAACTTCTGATGACATCCTCTTTGTTCAGACTAAAGCAGAGCCCTAAGGTCTGTTTCCTAGACAAGCCCTGTGGCGCACACCATGCAACACACTTCTGAAACTATGCGCCCATCTGGGTGCACCATCCAGGGATCCCTGGAAGCCCTCACTTCTTTCTGTTCTTGTGTCTGTTTCTGGTAGGTATGCCTCCCTCTCTTGCCTCAGGGACACTTCCCTGGCTCCTGCTACCCACTAAGAAATCCAGGATCACAAGAAGTCCAAAAGACCTCTAATATGCTATAGCATAGAATTTCCTTAAATGATGAAAAGGTCCTCTTTGGGTTGTTTAATACAGTGACCACTAGCCACATGTGGCTACTTAGCATTAGAAATATGACTATGCCAACTGATAAATTTATTTTTTTCATTTTCATTAATAGTAATATACATTTAAACAGCCTCATAGAACTAGCAGCTCCTCGTCAGACAGTTCATTTCTAAAGACTTTAGCTTCTGGGCCCTCCCTGGTGGCGCAATGGGATAGGGTGTAGCACTGCAAGCTAGCTGCAGCCACTTCAATGTGAGTTCAATCTCCTGCCCCAGAGGTGACCTACATGGCACGGCAGACCTCTCCTGTCTCACCTCAGCAGTGTACTTATCCATCTGCCTGTTCTGCTCCCCGCTCTGTCTCTGATGAATCCTCTCACTACCCCTGCACCTCTGGCCTGTACCCCAGTTAGTTCTGTATGTATAAATAAATAAATCTTCAAAAAAAAAAAAAAGACTTTAGCTTCTGCCTTGCATAAAAATTTTCATGACCTAGCTGTCATTCTATATGAAACAAGGTGAACAAAAAATATGAAGGGTAATAGAAATAGCATCTCCAAACTATTCTCTGGTGAGTGTAGGCAAGTTCATTCTTCACATTCAAAAATTCTTCTTTTTTTTTTTTTTGTATTTTGGAAATTCTCAAAATTAAACAGTGGGAATAAAACATCACATACATTAAAGCCCAGCTGTAAGCATGTTTATGAGCAGGGACCCCATAATGAGAGTTCCAGCTATTTTAACCCATAATGAGAGTTCCAGCTGTTTTAATTCAGTCAATTCAGACAAGCGAGAGGACTGATGAAGAGAATCCATCCAGTTCACTAGAAACTAGGAGTGGCATGTGAGGAGAGTGGAACTTTGAGGCAGGGAAAACAATCTTGTCTACAGTGTAGGGAAACAGAAACTACAGCAACTGAATGAGGAAGGTTTTCTTCCTGAAGGAGACAAGGCAGATGGCTAAAGGGTGGGGCGTATACCAAGGATATCACTGTGCTGATCTGGCAAGCTTCTGGCTTGATTCCTTACAGATCAAGAAGTCAAAGAGAGAAGGTAAAATAAAAGGTGTTCACGACAAGCATGTTGGAACCCCAAACAGAAAAGGGGCAATTTGATGAAGTAGAGGACCTATATAGTGGCTATGAACACAGATTCTTAAATGGATGCTGGGAAGGGAGTGGCTGATTGAAAAGGTAGATCAGTGAGAAAAAAATTACATTCTATATTCCCAAAGAAGACCTCACAATTGCATAACCTCAAGTCTACCTGGCATGAAATCGCTTTATTTTTGCAAATACAACATTTTAATTTAGCAGATATTGCCTCTAAGAAGTGCTCATGACTATATGGAAACACTGCACAAACAAATTTACCAAGAATCAGACACCTCTAAAGTTAAGTCCTTATTTTGTTCTACATTAAGATGAAAATGAGAATGAAGCCCTGGTTATCACACACCCAGAAATAATTGTGTCTAGGAAGATCTGCAATGTGTAGTTGATGTTGGGTAAAATATTTAGAGGTGAGGGCCCTCCCTCGTGGCGCAGTGGGTTAAAGCGCAGCACTAAGAAGCTAAAGCCATTTTACCATGAATTCGATCCCCACCCACCCCAGAGGTGATCCACAAGGAATGGCAGACCTCTTCTGACCCCACCCGCTGCTCCCCTCAACAGTGTATTTCAGTTAATTTGCCTGTTCTGCTCCCCACTCTGTCTCTGGTGAAGCCTCTCACCACCTCTGCACCTCTACCCTGTACCTCAGTTCTGTATGCATAAATAATAAATCTTAAAAAAAATATTTAGAGGTGAACTTGGACCTCCATAAGTAAGAGCTGAAATAATGTACTGTTCAGTTTAATGACACCACAGGCAGATGTCATCACTACTAGTGATAGTTACCACTGTTCTTTGTTCTTATTCTGTCAAACAGAAAAAAAAAAAAACCTTTAAAGGAGTGAAAGGAAAGACAGATGGCATCTTGTCAAAATGTTCTATATGTCATAGTTATAGACATTTAAATAATTCATTATTTCTATTTCAATACACGAGACTCTTTTGAAATGTATTTTTCTATGTCTCCTCTTTTCTGCTTTTGCTTAGATGAAATGTCAAGATATGGTCAAGAAAAATAACTCTCCTGTTAAATCTCTGTCTGAGTATTTGAATAGAAAAACATTCTATTAACCAAGTAAATTTCATGTTATTATAAGTTCTTACTATCAGTTGTATGACAGGCCCAGATATTTTAAAAGAAAAACCAAAGTATTCAGTGGTTCAAAAAGAAGTCCATTGTAGGAATTGTGAGAACCTCAATAAATGTAACAATTCTTCAAAACACAGGGCTTAGAAGTCATTAGAACTTGTTCGTGCATTACAAAGCTCTGAGTGGAACTAAACTAAAATCAATGTCAACTAGAAGAGAAAAACCTCCACATGCAATGGAAGAGGAACTTGAGAACCCACTCCCCCAAAATTGTGTGAAAGTGTTACAGGACAGGGAGAGGGCACCTCTGGGCCCCCAAACCTGCACACTCTAAATTTATTTTACTTTGTGAAATAAAGAAGGCTGGACAATAATATCTAAAGTTCTTTCAACTGTCCAGGTTTAATATCAATATATACGCTTATTTTATTTTTTTTTCCCAAGCATTTTCCTTTAAATTCTTCAATTCTGAGATATAACAGGTCCCTCTCTGGTGACACAGGGGTTAAATTTCAGCACTGTGAAGCTATCAGCAGCCACTGCAGCTCAAGTTTAATCCCCAGGTAGGGAGTGGACACATATGGCCTGGCAGACCTCCCGTCTTGCCTGTTGCTCCCCTCAGCAGAGTATTTCAGGACATCTGCCTGTTCTGCTCCCCGTTCTGCTTCTGGTGAATCCCCTCACCCCTGCACCTCTCTGTACGCCAGTTCTTGTATGCATAAATAAGTAAATCTTTAAAAATATGTATGAGCTATAATGTGAATACAAAGACAACTTTGAAACACATTAACTAAATTAAGATAATTAACTCTGGAATGAAAATTTAGATTCTTTGTAAAAGTTACACAGATTCCATAGAGATTAAATCACAACTTTTAAACACTAGGCTTATATATTTTTAAGCAGAAATAGGAAACTCTTTGTCCATTCTATTTCAATTGAAGTCTGTGAACAACTGAAGAAATCTATAATCAGCTAACAGTTACCTTATGGATATAAGTATAAAAGTTTGTATAAAGATTAATTTTACTGTCATCTAAAATGAGCACTATCATTTAAAAAACTTTTGTTTACCTCATGAATTCCTCTCATTTGTAGGGAAGACATAATGGTTAAATAATAATAATAATAATAATGATAATGATAATGATGATGATGATGATGATAATTTTTTTTAAATATGCCTTCTAATAAGAAGCCTGGATTGCAGCAAAGCCTGCAAAGAAGGTACCAAGAAGCTTATCCCATTTTTGTTAGGAACACGTAGTTTTCTGCACCACCTTGTGGCCGTATAAAACTACTACATGAGCAAATTTAGGGTTTGTCCCAGAGCGGGTCAGGCCATCACATACCCGCATTGCGGGAACTCGCCTCTACACAAACGTGCAGAAAATGGTGTCTGTCTTTGTAATCAGTGGGAAAAACACACTTGCGCTTTTTTTCTTCTTCTACCCCCCTCGCCTTTATTCCCTTATTCCGAGTCCTCGGACCGCTCGATCAACGTCCCCTTAAGGTCATTCTCTTTTTGCCTCCGCCCCGCCCGCCTGCCTTCGCGTCCCCTTCCTCACTCGCTGACACTCCCTTTTTCCCTCTCTCCTCCCGGTCCCCGCCCGCTCGCTCCTCCTCCCCGCAACCCCTGCGGCGAGGGCCCGCCCCTCCCGCCGGCAGCCAATGGCCGCACGGACCTGACGTGCCCCGCCCCTCTCGTCATCTCCCTGAGTGCGAGCGGGGTTTGGGCCTCCGCGGCCACCCTGAGCCCCTGGGTTGTCTGCTGGCAGCGGTGGGCGCACGCGCCGGGGACCCGCGCCGCAACCTCTAGGGTGCCATGGACTCGCAGGGTCTGAAGGTGAGCGGTGGGGCCGGGACGTGGCTTTCTTTAGAGGGTGGCGAGCGGCTAGGGGGGTGTGGAAAGAGCGCGGGCCGACTTTGCGAGGCAGTTATTACCCTCCGCCTGGCTGACCCGGTTCGCTGGAGTCCCAGCCTGGCCCGAGGGGCTGTCGCGGCGTCGCGGCTTAGCTCCGTGGGCCTTGCTGGGGAATCTTGAGATCCCGGGCAGCCCTTCCCGCCCTGCTATCCGAAATGTCTTAGTGGGCTGGTCTTAGTGGGCTGGTCCGACCCTGTTTTGTAGGTTTTACTTTTATATCGTTTGTTCCAAAAGCTTGGTTAGTATAGGACACGCACTGCGCCTCTCTGAGCGCGATTTTTAAGGACTTACAGCAAACAGGAATTCGTCTCCGTCGCTGTACGGCATCAGGGACTTGGAGAGATTGTATGGAGACTCCTCAAGACATAGACTTGAAAATGGAGAAGTCTTTTAATTTAGGGTGGTGGGCTCTGTTTCTCTCTGATTCACCCATTTAAGCAAATATTTGATGACGGTTCACATAAGAAATGGTCTAATTGCTCATTATAGTCATTTATGCATTGATGCACTCATTCAGCAAATATTGATGGAAGTCTCTCTGTGTGTCTACTTGAAGCTGGAGTTAGTGCTGAGCAGAACTGACAACACCTACCTTCATATATTTTCCAGCAAACGCTGGGGGAAACCTTAATTAAGGAAATGACTTTTTGTTGAAAGCTTCCTACTGCCCCACTTTATTCTAAGCCCTGAAGAGGATAAACCCTATGATAAGAAAACCTTTCTAAGTCTTGCTTGCCGTTTACATTTGGGTAGGGGGGCTTAGACAATAAGCAGGGAAATAAAACAAATTGTTTTATTTAGATAAGTGAATGGAGGACCAATTGGCATCAAAAGGGATGTCCTGATTTTTTGCCAGAATTTTTATCTTTTTGTGTAACTTTCACCCATCCCCTACAATTGTTTTCATCTTAAATGTATCCTTTACGCTGTCCCCAAATAACTAATAAAAACACTTTCATATGAAACCCTTTTATGGCTCTTCCTTTCTTATGACTGGAGAGTCAACTCTGACTCCTTAATATGGGGAGGCCTTCTTAACTCTGACTTCTTCTCCAACCTGTCAGCCAGTGACCCCTGTCTGAAGAATCTAGAACAGGGAATGGCAAACTTTCTCTATAATAAACAAGGTAGTCCATATTTTAGACTTGTGGGCCATAGGGTCCCTGTCACATTCAATTGTCATTGCCTAAAAGCTGCCATAGACAGTACTTAAACACACATGGCTTTGTTGCAATAAAACTTTATAGAAACTGAAATTTTAATTTCATGCAATTTTCACGTTATGAAAATTTTTTTCTTTCTTTTCCTTTAACCATTGAATGCTTGAATAAAAACAGGCAGTAGACCAGATTTGACCCATAGACCACAGTCTAACAATCCCTGATCTAGAATATAAAATGACTTTTAGTCCTTCCATTCCCATGCCATTGTTGATTTCTTATCTCTGTGTTGCAGTGTCTTTGCCTGGCTGATTCTTGTATCTTCTTCAGGCTTCATGAAGAATGTGTATGTGCGTAGAGGGAGAGTGAGAAGTTTGTAAATATAGAGTTAGTTCTGTAATTTTCCCCAGGAATCTGTTCCTTAATTTTACTCTTCCATTCTCCCACATTCCAGCTGCATTCTTCTGTGTTCCTAAAGCAGTTTCTAAGCTCTTTTCTTGCACCTACTACACTGTATTTCACTTAGTCTTTTGAGTCTAGCCTTATTTGGAAACCTTAAGCTGTTGTGAGACAGGATCCAGATCTTTTTCACCTCATTTTCCCAATGAAAAAATCTAGACTAGTGCCTGACTCTAGCTAGTTAGTGTTGGTTGGACTGAACCATCTAACTGAAGCCACTGCAGTGGTAAATAGGTATGGAGAGTGGGAAGAGAAGCAAGAGAATCTAATGACCGATTAGACTCAGGGGGAAAAGAGGATTCCATGACTCAGTTTCTGGCTTGGCTAGCAAGGCAAAGGAAAGGTGAACCTAGATATCAGACAAGAGGTCGTGGCAAGACATACCATTTTTTTTTTTCACACAAAAATGGGTTTCACAGGAACTCTTATTTGTCCAGATTTTGAGTTTTATATTACATCTTATTTAGTCCTTACAATGACTGATAAACTACTAATAACATTTTATTAAATGAGCCAACTGAGTGTACCAGAAATTTCAAACCTATCTCTTTTGCTTTCAAAGCCATGTATTTTTTTATGCTGCCATGTCACAGACTTTCAGAAGTAAAAGATGCTGAGTGCTGGACAGAAGTCAAGTATGACAATATTGAAAGTGTCCTTAATTGTGGCAAACTGAGCATTTGTGAGAAAATTACAGTTTATATCAATATACTGAGGGGGGTTGAAGATGAAGTATGAATCACACTTTCTAGAAAGGGGACTAAGAAGGGGACCAGAGAACAGTAACAACAAGGAGGGAAGCAGAATAGAAGTTAGAGAATTCTTGCCTAGTGGCTCTGAAGAAGCACATGAACTGTACGTCTTTAGATACACAAGACCTTCAAAAGGAGTTGTCTAAGCATGCTTTTATTCTAGTCCTGTCAATCAGTGCTTCATGGAATTTCTCCTGTGGAACCTGCTGTAGTCACTGTAGGTGGGTACAGGGTGGCCCAGATTGGCTTATGGAGGTGATTTAGGTGTATCACAGTGATGGTGAACGTGCTTCTTTCTTTGATTCAGTTTGCAACTAAGCCTTTGATGTGATTCTGGATAAATTATTTACCTTCCAAATAAGAATTTAGTATTCATGATAATTATATCCCTTGTAAATCTAAATATAATTTTAAAAAAGCTTTCCATTAACAATTTTTTAGATAATCTGTTCTTAATGACAATTTTTTAATTATAAAACTTAGAAAACAAGGCAAAATTTGACAGTAAGTTGGTGAGTTTAATTTCTCTTTACTTGGTAGGCTGTACAAACAAAATAGAAACAAGATTTCCTTAAAAGAAGCTGAAAGCCTGGAAATGGAAGCTTTTCTAAAATTCATACTTTTTGTTTGTTTTCCAGTTTAAGAAAATGTGGGTAGAGAAAATAGGTGAAAGTAGCTCGTTTTGATATTGTTAACAATTTAGAAAAAAAGAAGATTGCAATTACTAGAAAACATTGAGTTATCTCAACAGTTTTGTGTTTGTTGTGTTCTGAATGGTTAATATTAAATTCTTCAACAATGTTCTAAGAAACTTGGAATAGTCAAATTAGTTTTTTTTTTAAAGATTTATTTATTTGTGCATACAGAACTGGGGTACAGGCCAGAGGCTCAGGGGCGATGAGAGGCTTCACCAGAGA
>NW_004567103.1:49540868-49557827 GCF_000260355.1 Condylura cristata
GTACACTGCTGAGGGGAGCAGCGGGCGGGTCAGGAGAGGTCTGCCACGCCATGTGGTCACCTCTGGGGCAGGCGGGAATTGAACTCATGCAGAAGCGGCTTTAGATTTTCAGTGCTGTGCTTTAACCCGCTGCGCCACCAGGGAGGGCCCAAATTAGTTTTTGATTATTCAAGATTTTGAAATAATAACTGTTCTTGAGAGTACAGCAGAACAGTAGAATCTTTCTAACATTTAGTTTTATGTCTTTTTAGACTTTGATTAATTATTATTGTCAAGAAAGATATTTCCATCATGTGTTACTTGTTGCCAATGAAGGAATGAAGAGGTATGGCAATGACCCAGTCTTCAGGTTTTATCATGCCTATGGTACATTAATGGAAGGTATGTGCTTGTTAGGAAACTTGTGATGTAAAGTTTTAAATTCTTTCTCACTAAGAGTAATTTTTCACATCATAGTTTTTATTTTTAGGTAAAACTCAAGAAGCTCTTCGAGAATTTGAAGCTATTAAAAATAAACAAGATATATCACTTTGTTCTCTAATTGCGCTGATATACACCCATAGAATGAGTCCTAATCCAGGTACAGTATTTAAATACAATGCTTGGGCAATTTTTCTTACCCAATTCATTTTGTTTTTTTAAACTGCCATAACATTCAATCTGATTATACTGTATTATGTTTTTTCTATGATGCTAATCATTATTGCTTCTTGACATTATACATACATAAGGCATGAGAAATACAGCTTATATTACTTCCATTTTTATATCCTTTAGCATAAGTTTCATTAGAGCATAGGGTTGTTTAAGGACAGCCAAAGCACAGATATATACATAAATTGTTTGCAGTGGCCAATTTGTGTGCAAATATAAAAATAGAGCTGTACGCAGTTTAACTCTTCTGTATTGTAAGCTTCTTAAAAGTGTTTACTTTTAGTTTTTATTCCCCAGAGGGTGTGATCTACTGGAAGATATTTAGTATAATGCCTGCTCCCGCACTGATGAGTTCTGTTTGTATGATAAGACTTTTTTTTATTATTGTAATAGTTTATTTTTACATCATTTTGTGCCTTTTCCATCTCAGTTGTAATCCCCTTGGTGTATAGGCCTTTTTCATGAAAACTTCTGAAGGTGTTCAAGTTGGTGTGTTGGGAACAGGGCAAATGGAATCTTATTGCCAATCAAAATGTAATCTTATAGAAATAATTTTATTTCCTAAATGCATAAATTTGTATCTTGTTAATGTCGTATTTACTTTTAAATTTGTATCTTCAAAGAGTTATTTAACAGTCATTTCTAGGAAAGTGGTCTGTTAGAGTCACAGCCCTAAACTTTGGCATTGATTTTTCCTTATAGATGACTGATACTGATTCTAATTTAGATTCTAGTTGACATTAGTGATCTAAGTGTATATTCATACATGGTAGATTTAACAGAAGTGATTAGCGTTATTAGAAGCATGCCATCTGTTTAAGAGTGTAGTCAGTATTAAATTATATAAGTAAAAGCAATTATCCTACCTTTTCACTATGACAATATATGAACAGTGTTTATGATTTAGAATTTGATTAAGGAGTTCGGAAATTTCAGTGCCCCTGTAGAATATGCCTCTAACAATTGTATAATTTTGGAATCATCATCATTATTATTTTAAAATATTTGCATACATAGCCTTTACATCTTGAGAATAGCGTGACCCATAGAACTGCAGAATGTGGTACACATTACACATGCAGTACGATGACTAAAACATGGTTGTTGAATACTTGAAATATGGCTAGTTTTGCCTGGAGTAGCAGATTTTTAATTTGATTTTAAACTTAAAACTAATATTTTATCAAGTTCTTAGAAAAGTTGTATTTGGAACAAATGTGTGGGTTTGCTTTTTCAACTGTAACATTTATGAAGTCTAAGTACAAAATTAATTATTTCTATAGAAATTTATCATCTAAATTGAGATGTAAAGTATATATCAGATATTAAACATTTACTAAGAAAAACCAGAATATTTTATTGATAACTTATGTCAATTATGTGTTGAAGTAATAAGTACATGTGTCAGATTAAATAGTATATTTTATTAAAATTAAATTGTTTCTTTTTACTCTTTGCTGTAGCTACTAGGCAATTTTAAATTACATGTGTGACTTCTGTTTTATTTTTATGAGATAGTGCTGCTATAGAAAGAACTAAATCATCTGCCCTCCTAATCATCTAAACTATTGGAAATACTTGATCTCAACTTTAATTTTCATTTAATGCTTTCTTTTCCTTCTTAGATAGAGAAGCTATTCTGGAATCAGATGCCAAGGTGAAGGAACAACGTAAAGGAGCAGGACCAAATGTATTATACCATGCAGGCTTATTTCTTTGGCACCTTGGTCGCCATGATAAGGCGAGAGAATATACTGACAGAATGATAAAGATATCAAATGGTAGCAAAGAGGTAACTGATTTTCTTACTTTGAAATAGTAACATTAAAGGAAGCTAATATTCTTTATGTACTCAGTAGGATCTGCTCTTTAATTCTTTGTTATTGCCCACTCTACCTCACTTTATAAATAGCAGCTTTATGTTAGTATACTTGATTGTTATGTAAAATTGTGGTTCTCTGAGGTTGTTTGTTTTCATGATGTTTATTATATTTTGAAAAGAGTCTTCCCTCCCATCTTTCTTTCCTTCCTACACTCCTGTCTGAACTTTTCCAGATATAAGGCACCATTATGTGTGCTATTAGTAGCACAAGGATAAACTAAACTGCTTTCATGAATGGATCACCTAGTAGGAGCACAGACATAGCAACTATTGTGAGGAAATTTACAAATGGTGTGAGAGATGTAACAAAACATCTCAGGAAAATAAAGTTTATTGTTTGCTTTATGCTATATACTATATTAATTATTTAAGGAGTGTTAACATCTTAGTAGTAGCGAAGAAAGTCACATTTGCGTGAAAACCAGCAAGATACTGTTTCAGCAGATGAAGAGTATGGAAAAGGAAAGTAGAGTCAACAGTGTGGGCGATAAGGTGGAAATGAGGAAAACAAGGAGACCTGTTGCTTCTGGTATAATGAGAACTCACAGGAACACAGGTAGGACACATAGATGAGAATAAGGTGGAAAAAAGGCTTGAAGTTGTGTTGGAGTAAATACAACTTGTAGGATCTTGACTGCTAGGTACAGGTATTTATATCTCATTCAGTTGGCATTGAGAGGTCATAAAGGAAATGCTTCCAGTGATGGCAGTGATTATTAGAACGCAAATTCAGATTAATTTAAAAATGCATTACAAAACGAACTGACCTGAGGAGAAAATGGAATGCAGTAATAAAAGGCAGTATTTTCCAATTGATTTTTTTTTTAAGATTTATTTATTTATGGGGTACAGGCCATGGTATTTATGGGGTATTAGTGAGAGAGGCTGGGGAGCAGATCTTCCAGGAAAAGTTTTTGAAGGCCTTTGTTAAAATATTATACATGAGTATAAGTTTGAGAATTTTTAAATATTCACAAGACTTGTCAACTGATTATAAATAGTGGAGAAAAGTGAGGTGTTAGATAGTGAGGTTGTAAACCTGAAAAATTCATAATCATGAACAGAAAATACATTGGGTGAAAATCTTGAAAGAAGGTGATACTATTTGGCTTAAGACATGGTGCATTTTAGGTCAGTAGAACAGTGAAATGGAGATAGTCAAACTTTTGGAGAAAAGAAAAGGTTAGAGTGTCCTGATAATTGCTAAACATGCAAAATATATATATATATAAAAATCTGTTTTTGCCGAAACTTCATTTTTGGCAAATGGATCAAATGAACTAAGATGAAATAAACAAAAATGTTTATTATAGACATTGCATTGAGATAGAAATACAGGGTGGGAGTCAAATAAGGACTTTGTTAATTTGAGAATTTGCATTGTTTTACTAGTATGTGTCTTTCCAAGTGAGTTATAAGGCAGTAAATAATCTTAGAAAAATAAGAGCTTATGAGTTAACCAGGTTATTTCTTAACAGAAGAGCATATTTCACATTTTTTACTTGATATTACAAATATAAACTACCTATATGCATCATGTAGCCTACCATTATCCTTTCACATAATCCCTACGTTAGTTCACTAACATTTCTAAAGGTAACCATAACTTCTTCTGTTTTTAATTTTGAGACTTTATCCTCTCATTTGAAACTTATTGGACTAGTCATAAAAGATTAAGGAGGTAGCTGCCAAATTATATTATTAATTTATGTGAAGCAAAACACTTCTGTTTATTTCATCTTAGTTCATTTGATCCATTTGCCAAAAAAGGAGGTAACAGATTTTTATTTATATATATTTTTTGAGTGTTTAACAGTCATTAGTAATAATTTAGTAGCAAAGCTATAAGGAAGAGCTATTTAGCATATCATAAATTCAGTCCTGTAAGGTGTGCTCAAAAATGGAATATTTGACAAACTTCTTAGTATTGATATTGAGTGTCCTAGTAATATTAAAGGCTGGAAATTCATAATATAGCCCCAAGATTCTATATTTTTAGCAGTGATTCAACAGTAACATTATTGTACAGTTTCGTTGTTTATACAATTATTTGATATACTACTTAATTTTTAATTATGACTTTAAGGTTACCTCTTTTACTATTTATTTTAGTATTTACTTCCTTCCCCCCAAAATGAAAGTATGATTATAATTATTTATTTACAGGGACAGGTTTTAAGAGCATGGCTTGATATTACAAGAGGAAAAGAGCCTTATCCTAAAAAGGCACTAAGATATTTTGAAGAGGGATTACAAGATGGAAATGACATTTTTGCTATGCTGGGCAAGGTGAGTTGGAGTTAGGCTAAGTAAATTATGTTTTAAAATGTATTCACAATATACTTGAAACCTAAGAAAATGAAACAGCTCAAAAAGATTAATTTTCACATTATTTTTTAAACTCTAAACCATAGGAAGTATTTGCATTTGCATAGGACGGTGATCAATAAACTAGGGAAATATATTCCATACCAAATTCCCAAAACCTTAACTGGTTTTAATTATAGGTGGTTATGGTTCATACTTATTTACTCAGCAAATTTTTAGTATCCAATATATATAAGACTTCAAAATAAAACTTCCTACTTTTATTCTGCTGGTGGAGCAAAATAATTAAGTATGTGATATATTAGGTGGTGGTCAGTGTGATGGAGAAATAAATCAGGGAAAGGGGGAGATGTAGAGTTGAGGTCTGAGCTTGCAATTTTAAATGATGTAATCAGAGAATGTGACATTTGAGCAAAGACTTACAGGAGATGGGGTTGAAGCCTTTTGGGCACATAGGGAAAGTATTACAAATAGAGTTTATAATAGGTTCAGTCCTATAAGGTATGCTCAAGGCTTTGCCACGACACCAGGCAACCAGAGCTGAATGAAGTGAACATAATAGGGAAAGAAGGCAGGTGTGGGAGGATGAGAAGAGGTAGGAGAGTCTGTAAAGCCTTTGGCTTTAGTTTTGAATTCAATGATTAGGCAGCTGATGAATAGAGAAGTAACATGATCTGACTTACATTGTGAGGAATGAGCAGCTGAAACAGTCAGAAATCATTGCTAGATGGAAATGTTTGGTTTGGACCCTTTTGCTAAACTCATTGATGCCTCCTGAACTTGAGGGTTGTTTTTGTTTTTGTTTTTTCCTTTTTAATTTTGCTTCAGCAAAATTAAATATTATAAATTGATTGAGATTAAATGCTTATTTTTTAATTGGGCTATATCAGGACTAAACTTATTTCAAAATACTAAGAGTGCATTTTAAAAAATTTGATAAGTGATAAATGTGTATCATTGTCAGTTCTTAAAATTTAGATGTATTTATAATTTTACTTATTTTCTGACTATAGAAGTATTAAGTGAACTTTGTAAATAATTTTTATGATGTTACAGCATCTGAATACAAAATAGATATCATTCCTGGAGACAGCCAACCACTTGAATATTATTATAGGTAACATTTCTTCATGTTAATAAATACAGATATACACATCTACATAATCACTTTAAATGATCACCTAGAGTTTTATTGAATAGATATGTTATAATTTAATTCTCTATGGACTATTTGGGTTGTTCTCATTTTTTCTTACAAATAACACTTCTATAAATATAATCTATATGTTTCTTTGTAGTGTTATCTAATTATTTCCTTAGGTGAAATGTTGAGGTAAAAGGACTTATTTTTTGCTTATTTTAGGCTTTGTCTGAGGTAAATTTTTTGAAGGTATGAAGTCTCTTAATTTTAGATGGTACTTACAAATAACTTTAAAATACTTTAATATAATAATATATTTTCTTCTGTTCTAAATACGGAGCATTCTTTATTCAAGGCATTTTTTTATGACATTAAGATATATTTATCCTAGTCATCATATTTCTCAGTCATTTAAAGGGCATTTTAAAACAAAAAGTCGCTTATATAAAATATTTCTATTGTTTTGTGATATTTTAAAACTTTGGATTGGTAAGAAATTACAGAGCAAATAAGTCATATAATATGTTAGAAATGTTTTTTTCTGATTATAAAGGTGACCACTCTGATTTGCAGAAAAGCAAAATATAGAAAAATTTCAAAATGAGTTCCCTACCTGTGTCGGGAAACCTCTCTCTGTCTGATGACCCTTGTTGTCTCCTTCTAGGCACAATGCCTCGAGATGCGCCAGAATTACTCAGGTGCCCTGGAGACTGTGAACCAGATAATCATGAACTTTCCAAGTTTCCTTCCTGCCTTTGTAAAGAAAATGAAATTGCAACTAGCTTTGCAGGATTGGGACCAGACAGTTGAGACAGCACAGAGGTTAAGTAAAAAAAAAATAAGTGTCTTTGGGTCTGGGTATCATTTCAAAAAAAAGAAAGAAAGAAAGAAAGAAAATCTATGCTGCTGTTGTTTTATCATGAGATTCTTTAAATTTGGTTTTTCCAAATGGGATAGACTTGAGGAAAAACATAACATTGCACTGTTCATAAAGTGGAATGTACTGATTTAATAATAAATACCTGAGGAGTGATTTAGACACTTATACAGACAGACAAATATCTCTGCCTTCACGAAGCTTATATTCAAGTGAGGGAAGCAAATAATCAGAGCAAATAAGTTATATAATATGTTAGCAAGATGCAAGTTTTTTGGGAAAAAAAGGAAGCAGCAAAGTGAAATGGGGGGTGGGAGAAGGGGTTTTATTTTATGAATAGTGGGGGAAGACCTCACTGAGAACATGATATTTGAGCGAAGGGAGCACACCAGGCAGGAGAGAACTTAACAGAGTAGGAAAAGCAAGTAGAGTGTGTGTTATTTATTGGAGCAATAGAAAGGATTACAGCAGGCAGGCAGTGAAGTCAGAATGGAAAGGTGAGAGGGAGCAAACATGCCAGGTCAAAGGTTTGTTTTTTTATTACAAAGATTATTTTCCTTCTGAAAAAGAATTTCTTTCGGTAGTTTTTCTTCTGAAATGTAAAATCAGTGGAGGGTGACCCTCCCTCTTTCTTCTTTTCCCCTTTTGCCTTTTTTTGTACTGTTGTTATTTTTTTTAAGTTAGAGAAACAAGCATTTCATCCTATTTTATGTTGAGGTTACATTCAACCCACTGTATAGTTTGAGTTACAGTCAATTTGAGTTAATTGACTTAGGGTTAACTCTATAAATTTATTGGGAACAAATTTTTAAGCCAAAAATGAATGTTATCAGGCAACTATTGGTGCATAACAATCAACTATAAACTTTACAGCATATGCTCATAAGCACTTATTTCTCACTTCTCACGTTTGATTGTGTCATGTCGGATTGGCAGAGCTAGAGCAGGCTTGGCTGGGACTCTGCCGTAAGGTCACATTAGCTGGGTGGTATGGCACTTCATTACCCTAGTAAGGATGCACCTCAGCATTTGTGGGTGCTTTGGTAGTAAGTATGGTGTGGTAATGTGCATCTGAAGCAATGTAAACCTCCACCTTGATATAGTGTTGTAAACCAATGTTACCTCAATACAGAAAAAAATTTAAAGTAATACAGTTTCTAAAAAAGAATGCAACTCAGTGAATAAGTGTTGTTCCCTCAGTAAATAAGCCAAAGAGCGCAGCTACCAGAGCAGTCTCATCTCAATTTCATAGCAGAGATGCAAGAGGACATGTAGAAAGGGATGCCTATGAAACTTCAGCATGGCACTCTGCCATTTCTGTCCACATTTCAATGACCAATGCAAGAAAAATATCTGAGTCAATAGTCAGTGCATAGTAAAGTACTTACCAGCAGTTGTCAAGATAACTGCTCAGTATAGCAGAAGACACATATTCAAAGAGGGTCAAAAAAGAAAGGATTAATATTTCAATGTTTCACGTCATCCCTAATAAGAAACCTTATAGTGTTACCCCATTTCATTAGTTCCTTTGCTACATGTCCTTGAGCAAAGGTCTATAGAAATTTTTATAATTTTTTCCATATTTTTTACTGTTTGCTTTTGTTATCATTTGTTGGATATCTTCCACAGTATTTTTTAATTTGTTCTTATAAACTAGGTGTCTATTTAATGTTTTGAATTACATTAGTAGATTTTTTAATATTCAGCTTGTCTGTACATTCCTGGACTTTTTATATTAAACCTGTCTAGTTCAAGGTAAATTATTCTTTTGATAGATTGTTGGTCTAGTTAGCCAATACTTTACTCAGGATTGGTATAGAATTTAGTGAAACTGGTATAATCTATACATATCCTTTTTAAACATATTAAAATTAAGATGTATAGATTCTTTTTAAGTAGTGAGGCTGATAATCTTCATAAAGAAGATTCACTTATAAAAAGACAGTGAAATAGATCAGCAAACCAACTTTTCAGACCCAGAAATAAAAGAAAATATGTTAAATTTACTTCATCTTTAAGTGAAATATTTTTCTGCAGGTTACTGCTTCAAGATAATCAAAATGTGGAAGCTCTAAGAATGCTGGCTCTTTACTATTTGTGTAGGGAAGGGAATATAGAGAAGGTAAGTTGGATGTACTATTTATGTTTCTTGTATTAAACATAATTAGTTGTACACACACATTAGAGCCTTGAAAAGCTATTTTAGAATGTGTGGTAATTTTTAGTTGATTCCTAGAAATATGCCTTAGAAAACATTAGGTGAGCTTCTAAAATCATTAAGTTAAAAAAAAAGTCATGTAGTTAAAATTACCCTTAAAAATTCCTTACATTGGTCCTCCAATGTAAGCTTCTAAAATCATTAAGTTAAAAAAAAGTCATGTACGGCCCTCCCTGGTGGCGCAGCGGGTTAAAGCACAGCACTGAGAATCTAAAGCCGCTTCCGCATGAGTTCGATTCCCACCTGCCCCGGAGGAGACCACATGGTGTGGCAGACCTCTCCTGACCCGCCCGCTGCTCCCTCAGCAGTGTACTTTGTAGATCTGCCTGTTCTGCTCCCCAGTCTGTCTCTGGTGAAGCCTCTCGCCGCCCCTGAGCCTCTGGCCTGTACCCCAGTTCTGTATGCACAAATAAATAAATCTTTAAAAAAAAAAAATTCCTTATTCACAATATAAGTTTCCCATGCAGAAACTTGCACTCCCATATTCATTGCAGTACTACTTATAATAGTCAAACTGTGGAAACAATCTAAATGCCCCCAAACAGATGAGTGTATCAAGATGTGGTATATATACACAATGGAATACTATCCAGCCACCAAAAGAGATAAATTGATGCCATTTGCAGCAACATAGATGATCCTGGAAGGAATTAATACTGAGTGAAGTAAGTTAGGAGAAAGACAAATACCAGATTTGGAATATACAGAAAGCAAAAACAAGGTCGGACAAAGCCAAATCAAAAATTAGTACTTGAAAGCTGTAGAACTGAGGCATTCTGAGGGCAAAGGAGACAAGCACCAAGTTGAGAGGAAGCATGATAGAGATGGACTATGTAGGTGCTTTGGTGATTTGGTGATGACCATAACCAAAGTGAGGGGATCCTATACTGCCAAATAAACCAGTGTTTATACAATAAAATACAAATAAACCAGTGTTACTTCAATAGAAAATAAGTAATTTGCCATGCAGTAATATATATGATTAATATACATTTTAATTGAGTTTGCATAAGTTAAATAGGTTACAATGAGATCCCACTGGACTTTATTATAAGGTATGTTTCTCTGGTAATGAACACATTGACTATGGGCTGGATTGCCGAAATTCAGTCTGAAGTAAATACATTGTGTTTATTTTGGTTAAATTGGTCACTGTGACAGTGCTTAAAAATACTTCAAAAATAGTAAAAGAATCTTAGAAGGAACAACTTTTGAGTAAATTTTCCAGACATTGAAATTATTTATACTAAGTATAAACCAGTCTATATTTTCATATAATACTAATATTTGCTAAAATGTGAGTCTCATTCTCATATGCATCATGAGTTATTGGGAAGGGAGCTTGGCTTGTGTATAGTTAATTGAATATTATGGGTTTCTTTACCCACCCCACATTTTTCATTCAATAATGTATGTTAAAGAGACTCACCCTAAAACTCTATTCTTCATATAACTAATTGAGCTTTTTAAAAAGACCTCTTTATACATTTTATGACATATGAATAATTGGAAGGGTGTATTTGAAAAAACAAAGATCTCTTAAAATATTAATATTAGCGTCTATCATGATTTATGTTCTTGTTGTCTTAGTTTATTTTAAAATTATACTACATACTTTTGTTTTAGGCTGGCACCACGCTGGAAAACTTAACCAATGCTTTGGACATCATGGAACCACAGAATGCTCAACTTTATTTTACTATGACAATTGCCTTCAGTAGAACTGTAAGTGTACCTCCATTATATCAGAGCTCTGTAGCTGGGAATATAAAGTAAGTCATAAAAGTCTAAGCACTGGGCCCTCCCTGGTGGCGCAGTGGGTTAAAGCACAGCACTAAGAAGCTAAAGCCACTTCAGCATGAGTTCAATCCTCAGCCACTGAAGTGACCCATATGGCATGGCAGACCTCTTTTGACCCGTCTGCTGTACCCCTCAACAGTGTACTTCATCAGTCAGCCTGTTCTGCTCCCCACTCTGTCACTGGTAAATACTCTCATTACCCCTGCACCTCTGGCCTGTGTCCCAGTTCTGTATGTATAAATAAATAAATCTTAAAAAAAAAAATTTAGGCACCAAAGAGCATATGGTCTAGAGTAAAAATATGCATATGTAAGCATATGATACATCTCTAACAAAAGTATTTCAAAGTAGATGTGACTATAAGCTTCACAGGCAAAGTACTACTAGTTGAGTAGTACCTAGTACTAGTACTTATAAGGATAGGAAAGATCCTTCCAGATGTAAGAAACAGGAAGTGGTTTATTTTAACCAGTACTTAGGAATTATGACCAGGATTTTTGTTGGTATTTGCTTCTTTTTTGAATTAATATTTAAAAAATAAGTTTTAAAGTAGATAACAGACTGCTTTGGTGGGTGAAAAACTTTTTTTTTTTTAAAGATTATTTATGCATACAGAACTGGGGTACAAGCCAGAGGTGCAGGGGCAGCGAGAGGCTTCACCAGAAACAGACTGGGGAGCAGAACAGGCAGATGGATGAAGTACACTGCTGAGGGGAGCAGGGGGCAGGCCAAGAGAGGTCTGCCACGCCATGTGGTCACCTCTGGGGCAGGCGGGAATCGAACTCATGTGGAAGTGGCTTTAGCTTCTCAGTGCTGTGCTTTAACCCGCTGCGCCACTAGGGAGGGTCAAAACTTCTTTTTTTTTTTTTTTTTATAATAGGAAAGATGTTTCTATTACAAGTATCCAATTACAGATAAAATAGAATGATAGGAAGAATCTCAAAATCAATACTTAGAATGAGATGATTGGAAATTTATTAGAATAGAAAAAAATAAAAAGGTACACATGGGTAAAATAATTAGTAAATGTAAAATTGAAAAAAGATATCAATTTACAAAACATGAAAAAAACGAATCATCTTATTTAAAACAAAGATTGCGTGAAATTGAGGGAGAAAACTTGCTGTTACAAAAGTTTGATCTAAGGATGGTATTTGCCTTTTACCTACCTATTGGCAGATACATTGTCTTGATTAACTTAACAAAAATTCATGCAACTTTAGTGTTTTGTCTTAAAGGTTTTTGTCTTCAAAATATACTTATTCTAACAGTATTGACATTTCTTGAAATATATTTGAGGTTTTTTTCAAGAAGATACTAAGACATGATCTTTTAAAATATTTTCACTGGTGGCACACCTGCTCTTAGGGGAAAGCAGATCCCTGTCTTAATGTTTAATTCAGTAAGTATATCACCTATAATCCAATTTAAAACTTTTTTCAAAGTTTTTTTTTCCACAGCAAATATGTATTTATTTTTTACATAGTCTACTGTTTAAATCATGAGACTATTTTTTAAAAAATAGTTCTAAAAATGTTTATATAGCAACATCATTAGAATAAGTATACCTTTCAAGATACCTATTTCTTTTTAAAGATTTATTTATGCATACAGAACTGGGGTACTGGCCAGAGGTGCAGGGGTGGTGAGAGGATTCACCAGAGACATAGTGGGGAGCAGAACAGGCAGACCGACAAACTACACTACTTAGGGGAGCAGCAGGTGGATCAGGAGAGGTCTACTGCACCATGTGGGTTACCTCCTGTTGTGGTGAGATTTAACTCATGCTGAAGTGGCTTTAGCTTCTTAGTGCTGTGCTTTAACCCTCTATACCACCAGGCAGGGCCCCAAGATAACTATTTTTAAAAGCATTATTACTCTTTAGGATCTTTAAGTTGTGATAATTTAGGAAACTCTTGCAACATTGTAGATAATAAATAATGTTTTTTTTTCTTGGTTATTATTTCACTTTTTTCATAGAGAAAAAAATTATCTTTCATCTGAGTAGAAAGATTCTAGAATGACATTTTTTTTTTGTCTTTTTAGTGTGGACGTAGTCAACTCATCCTTCAAAAAATTCAAACATTACTAGAAAGAGCTTTTAGTTTAACCCCTCAGCAGTCAGAGTTTGCTACAGAACTTGGACACCAAATGATTCTCCAAGAAAAAGTGAAAGAGGCATTGAAGTGGTTTAAGACTGCCATGACACTTGATGAAACTAATGTCCATGGTCTTATTGGTATGACAACCAATATTTCTCATAAAGATGCAAATAAAAAGTGCTTTAATAGCACCATTGAAGAAGAAAATATATTTTCTATATATTTATAGTTAATAAGTTAACTATATATGTTAATAAGTTAACTATAAATATATATAAATAAATTAACTATATATATAGTTAATAAATTATTCTCCATTACCAGCAATAGAAAAAAATATGTATTTTTTTAAATAACATGTTTACTTCTTAAATAATATCTTGTTCAAATAGAGTTAGTTATGAGTTAGTTCATATATATTATGAATTTCTTAGTAGATTTTATATAGGTCCAAATTTACCTACTTTATTTGCTTTTGCCCATTTTTCTGTCTCTCTCTCTCTTTTTTTTTTTTTGTTTAATCTAAAATGTTACACTATGGGAGCTATACCACCTGCATTTATGTAAATTTTGACTATTTGTTTGGTTTTAGGATTTATCCGTTGTCAATTAATAGAAGGGCAATTACAGGATGCAGATCAGCAGCTAGAATTTCTTAGTGAAATTCAGCAGTCTCTTGGAAAATCTGCGGTATGGTATTTTATTTTATCATAGTTAGATCCTAGCTACTGTTTATAAAATGTCATATTTTAAATATTTTGATTTAGTAATGACATAAAAGACTTCTATATGCCAATTTTGATAAGTAATTGTATATATTTGTCTACTCTATGCAAAATTAGACTTTAAATTTTTTACAATATCTAAAACTCCATCCAAACTAATATTTAAGTTTGAACAAATATTGCACATAAATAACACTTAGTATACATTTGAAATCTAAGTAGAAATAAATGTCTTTATAACTTAATACTATAATTTATGAAAACTAATTTTTCCCAGGAATTAAGCTATCTACATGCCGTTCTTGCTATGAAGAAAAATAAACGACAAGAAGAAGTTATTAATTTGTTAAATGATGTTTTGGACACTCATTTTTCACAGTTAGAAGATTTACCACTTGGCATACAGTATTTTGAGAAATTAAATCCTGATTTTTTGTTAGAAATTATTACAGAATATCTGAATTTCTGCCCAATGCAGGTAAGTTGGAAATTATTTTCAAAAGGATGATTTTTATACGTTGTTTTATTATAAGAGGTGCTAATAAATTTACTTTTACATGTTAGATTATCTTAAAATGGTACAATTTGTGGCTATATTAGTTAAAATTGGTTTTTAATCATAATATTTATGATAATGTCTACTGTCAAGCAATGATTGTATCCATTTACAAACAGTTATAATTTATAAAATATTAAAATGTTTAGAATAACTATTAGACATCACCTAGTTTATGTACTTTATATTTGAGTCTGTTCTGTAGCATCCTTATTAAGTGCATGCAACCTCTGGGTGCTCTCACAAATTCCGTTCTTATTATAGAACTATGATATTAAACTACATTTCTTAGGTTAATCAGATTGCTTTGTATTAAAAAATGCCACCATTTACTGATCCCCTTTTGCTTTCTGGAGTGACAGAGAGCAAATCCTGTTACTTAAATGCAAGGATCATTCCTCATTCATGAAACAAATCTAGTTTTTTAAATTAATTTTCTTGTCCTGACAAAACAATTCCAGGTTTTCAACCATTTATTTTTTATGTGACAACACTAGTAGAGAGCCTGGGGAGAGACAGTTTTTGATTTTTGTTTGTTCATTAAGCGCACTATTCCAAATACAAGGTTGACCCACAAGACCTAGAACAGATCCTTTTCCTCACCAGTTCTGGATATATATCCATGCAGCGTTCTTTTTATAACTCAAATTACATTGTCAATCCTTACTGATTTGACAGTTAACTCCTTAAAACTGTTCATTGTAATTTTGGACCCAAGTGTATGACTCTACATGTATCCCTATGAAATTTTATCTTCTCAGATTCACCTGATTACAGATTATCATTATCATTTTGGATTCTGATCATCTCATTTATATGCTCCTTGTTATCATTAATGATCTCCCTTATTTAGCTCTAAAACAATCAATATGGTCTCATCCCAACATTAACAGTTATGAATAGTCTAAGTGATGGGAGCATGTGTTGTACTGCCAGAGAGTTCTTTCCAAATTAATGTAGTTTAAAACGTCAGATTGGATCAAACTCTTTATTATAGAGAGAAGCAGATAGCGTAACTTTGTTATATTCAACTGACCGTTCAAAACAGGAATATCATGACAAGTACTATGAGATGCTTTATGCTAAAACCAGCATTGTAAGCATTTCCTCTGATCTATAGCTTCAGTAACTGTGTTAACAAGGAAAAGGGGATAATAACCCTTTCCTTAGGAACTGATATTTTTTATTAATCATCATGTCCTTTTCCAGACTTGGATAATTTTTTTCTTACTTTACCCCTATAAGAATCACACCTTGATTGATCTCACTTTCCCCAGTCCTGGTCTGTTTTCAGTTGCTTAGAAATTGGAATGTATTTCCAGTATTCACTTGGTATTCAGAATTCATTCAACAGATGTTTATAGAGTTTGTTGAGCTCAGGAACTGTTTGAGCTGAGAAAATAATTGTGTAAAAGCAAAGTATTACCTAGCCCTCTTGTAATCTTTTGTATAGGAGTAAGAATATAATCAAGTCAATAATATAGTGTGTTAAAAGATCACAGAAAAAGATAACAGAACCAGGGATTGTAATTTTAGATTAGGTAGCCTGATATGCCTCTTTAAGAGGTAAAATTTGAACAATGTTTGAAGGTGTGTTAAGAAACACACAAGGTATTGAGCGTGGCTGAGACAATGAGGAAGAGGAGAAAGAGAAGTCTTAGCACCAGAAACCAGATCAATTGTAATTTGTCTGCCTTCAATTTTGAGTAAAGCTGGAAGCAGCAATAGAGTTTCCAGCATGATCTAGTTCAACAATTTAAAGAATTTTTCTAGCAGTTGGACTTAAGGAAAACTGTGAGTAGAGTAGAAAATAAAGTACTGAGTGGTAACTGGGTCCTTAGTCCACTGCCATTCTATTTTTCCTATAATATAACCTTTATTAGGATGATAACCTAATTAACATTTATAATGTTTTCCTCAGAAATTATTAGAAGATTCTTAAGAACTCTCTGGCATTACAGACATGGTCCCATCACTTAGTCTACTCATAACTATTATGTTTGGATACCAGAAGGCAGTGAAAGTTACTGAATTGAGTAAGTCCATAAGTCGCAGGCATGTCTAGAATTAGAACTCATATTGCTCTGACTCTCAATTCTAGTGAGAAACTGTACCTCTCAGTTAGCTATCCTTTAAAAAGTTAAGTTTTCTTGATAGAGTCTTTGGTCAGATATGTCCTTTCATATGTTATCAAATCAGCAATTGTATAATAATTACATAATTACTTATGTCATCTCTTCATAGATCCCAGGGATATTAATTAACATTAATGTAATCATAGAAAAGTTATTGGAAAACAAGTAGGTTAAGAAAAATTTTAGAAAAATCAAGTTCTGCTATTTATATTATAATTAATATGCATTTATTTTAGCAAAATATTATAACTTATAAAATAATGTGCTAATTTGTTTTGTTTAGCCTGCAAGTCCAGGGCAACCTCTTTCACCGCTTCTCCGGCGTTGCACCTCAGTTCTGGAGACGATAGTAAGAACTGTGCCAGGTCTTCTGCAAGCTGTCTTCCTAATAGCAAAAGTAAAGTATTTGTCAGGTAGGAAATAACTTAAGATAACCTTTGTTTTCAGAAGTTGAAGAAAACGCAGGTAAATAAACTTAAACATTCCATATATGTATGTGTACAAATATAATGTATACAAATAAGGAGTTTTGGTTTTTTTT
>NW_004567103.1:49558575-49574754 GCF_000260355.1 Condylura cristata
AAAAAAAAAAAGTTACCATAAACTTTTGTGATTCAAAAGAATTACTGGGAAATACAATTATGCCACTTTTTTAAAAATTCATCAAATGGTACTCAAGTTGGCAATAATAATTTAGTCATTAATCCAAACATGTTGATCTGTTGGTATAACCAGAGGGGATACTTAGGTCAGTCCCTATGGTATTTATTGATTAACTTCTGTTTAGTTCCTGTGATTGGTTAAGTGTAGCTAAGAAAAAATAACCTATAACTTTAACTTTAGCTTAGCACACAAACAAATGTAGGACTAGATACATAAAAGTAGTTCATTAATATGGTTGTTATATATATATATGTGTCTGTGTGTGTGTATGTATATATATACATACATATACACACACACATATATATGCGCACTTTTGTTGACTAAATGTTATGCAAAAGTTTGTGAAGTCCTATGAGTATAACTCAACCGCATGATAGTCCCATAAAAAACAATTAACTTCAAAAAATAAAAACAATTAATTTCTGTTACGTAGTGGGAAAATTTAGGAAATCTTAGCTTTAACTTTTATTAAAAAGATTAGTGTATCTTAACTTTTTTTAATCTTTAAAATAATCTAGTTGTAAGAAGTGGCTATAATACCTTTTTTCTGACTGAGTTCTGTTGCACCATATGTTTACATGTATTTCTGTGTTCTTCCCAGTTGGAATGGATATCACCTACTAAGTGATTAAGCAGTCTGGGTTATTTATTAAGCATTATTTATTTATTTTGAAAGTTGAAATAAGTCATTCTTAATATAGCAATATTAAATTCCCAAATTCTCTAGGAATGAAGTTCTCAAGTATTACTCCATTTGATAAAAATAGCAGCCTTATATATTTTGAAATAGCTCTGGCACGCATTTAAGTTCTTACTGACCAGCCAATCACAATGACTTTTGAAATCAACTACCTGAAGTTGGACTGAACCTTACAATCCTACATGCAGTCTTCAGTTCGTGCACCAGCCGCAGCTTCAGGGGTTCCTAGGGCTGCCAGCACGCTGAGTAACTGGCTACAAATTTGGAGGTTCCTCTGATTCTTTAGGTTTCATAATTAACTAGAATGACTCATAGAACCAAGAATTGCACTGTATTTTATTATTAGAATTTTAGTATAACAAAAGGATACACAATCTGAATAGCAAAAAGGAAGAATGCATAAGATGAATTCTGGGAGGGTCCCAAATGCGACGCTTCCTAAGGAGTCAGGATACAGCACTTTCTAACACATAAAGGTCTGACAGTATGTTCATCATTAACAACCAGGGGAAATCACAATGCCCAGAATTCTTATTAGGGTTTCATTATATAAGCTTGAACTGACTGCTTGGATATGTGATTAAACTCATTTTTCAACCACCACTGAGCCCCTAAGCTCAGACTGACATCACCTGATTCAAAGCCCCAAGCCTCTAGTCACATGGATGGTCTGACAGAATAGGACTTCCCTGCCCCTAATTATTAGTATCGGCCATCAAGGCCACTAATAATGAAAACATTCCTTTCACTTTGAAGTTTCCAAGGTTTAGAGGCACTCTCCCAAGAAACTTAAACAAAGGCCAGCCAAATTCTGGTCAGAAATGATTAGTGGACTAAATCCTTTTTGTTAATGTAATTGACACTGTAACACTCTAGCTATTTAAATTTCTATGTTTTATATAATGTATGTTATTGAAGTGATAAAGAAAAAAATTTTGACAAGGAAAATACAGGTAAATGTATATAGATATGTCTCTCAGTAACTGGTGTTCGACTGATCTTTTCTCATACTTTCTTTCCCTGGTTTACTTCTTATGACCAAGGACTGGACTGACTTACAGGTATATTCTCCCATGTAGACTAAAAGGAAACAAACTCATACAGGTAAAGATTAAATCATGCTCTATGAATAGAGGGCCTTAAATTCAAATACTAGAGCCATCCATCAGCTGTTTTGCTACCTCCTCTCTCTCAAATTTCCATCTCTTAGTCATTTGAATGCTAATAGTGGTGCTTTGTTTCCCTCATTAGGTGATATTGAAGCAGCATATAACAATCTGCAACATTGCCTAGAACACAATTCTTCTTATGCTGATGCTCATCTCCTGATGGCTCAGGTTTATTTATCTCAGGAAAAATTCAAATTGTGTTCCCAATCTCTTGAACTTTGTCTGAGCTATAATTTTAAAGTAAGTATTCCAGACTCAAGTGAATAAGACATAAATTTCCATGAACCTTTAGAAAATGCTTGCAATTTTTTATCCCAGCTTGTAGTATTTTGTGGATAAATGTACTTTTTAATGGGAAAAAATTTGGATTTAAGCAGTAGGGGGAAAATAGAGGCAACTGTTCTGCAGTTAAAAAAGCATCTACTCTTGGCAACAGAAGACTTGGCACCAAGATCTACTCTTTTCCCCATCTCTCCATAAACCTCAGTTTTCTATAAGTCGCACATAGTAATACCCTACAGTTATAATGATCATTAAATGCAATAGTTTATTGCCTGCTTCTTTCTTGAATTTTTATATTAGTGACTTTTTCCCAGAGTTGTCATCAAAGGAGCCCCTTGTCATTTTCAAAGTTAATATTTGGTTTGAAGCTATAAACAAATTACAAGTGTACATTAGAGATATTGCAAGCTCAGTCAGGATCACACAATAAAAATATCAATGCAAAGCATATCACACATTTTTTTTGGTTCTCCAGCATATATAAAAGATACATTCACACTATATTGTAGTCTCATACATGTGTAACAGCATTATGCCTAAAAACAAAAACAATGTGCAGACATTAATTAAATGTGACTCCGAGATGAGGAAGTACCTTTGGAAAAATGGCACCAATAGACTTGCTTCATGCATGGTTTCCACAGATGTTCAATTTATTTTTTAAAAAAAGCATTATCTCCAAAGTGTATTAAAGTGAAGTACAGTGAAATAAGGTGTGCTTGTAGATTTTTGTCCAAGATATTCTGTATGTTACATCACATATTCCTTCTGAGTAGTTCAAATCCTAGATCTGCCTGCCTCCTGAACTACCTAGGGTCACAGAGGAGGTCCTCAAATTTTTGCTTTGGTTCGCACAATTGGTGCCCTACTCAATGCAAACCCTTAAGTGGACTGAAAATTAAGTTTCAGCTAAGATTTACACAAGATAATGCTGCTTCTTAGGACAGTAGTTGCTCAAGACTAATGGTACATCATAAGCCCAGTGCCAGTGCCGGTGCCGCACCCCAGTGAATCAAAATCTCAGAGGAGAATGTTTACACTAAGAGTTAGAACCAAAGCCTTACAGAGGACTGCCACCTTCCTTGACATAACAGTGACTTTCAGATTTCGTCGTTCCATATCAACGCTTTCCCTTTCACTCCTCCTTCCTTGCTCACTTTGTCATTGTCTTCTTTTTTCTGTAAAGCCTGTTGATAGCCAAAATAAAGACAGAATAATATCAGAGGATAAAACTTTTGCTTGATTAAAATGACCTGAAAATTTAAAAAATGAAGAGTGAAGTGAAATCCCTAGAAAATTCCTTTTCTGATCACTCAAATAATTCCTAAGAATATATTTATTATAACACTATAAACTGAGTTTTCTTTTCTGTCACAGTAGAAGCACTCATCTTCTAGGAAGACCTCCAAAGAGTGGCAGGCCCCTGTATTTGATTTAATACATTAAATGAATAAGTCAAAAAGTTAATGAAAGGACAGAAATAGCTGTCATGGTTATAATCACAAGATGGCTTAGATTCTATTTGATGGATTCTATATTATGTGTTTATGTTAGCATTCTAAGGAAGTATTTCTAACACTTTTTTTTTTAGGTGAGAGAATATCCTTTATATCATTTGATTAAAGCTCAGTCACAAAAGAAAATGGGAGAAATATCAGAAGCAATTAAAACTCTGCATATGGCTATGAGTTTACCAGGAATGAGAAGAATTGGAGCATCCTCAAAATCAAAAAACAAAAAAAATGAAGTTGATACAAGCCATCGTTTATCAATCTTTCTGGAATTGGTAGAGGTCCATCGCTTAAATGGAGAGCAGGTGAGTCAGCTCTTAATTCAGTGACACAGATCTGAACTTTGTTATTAAGGTACATATATTAGTACAAGACAAAAATTTTAACTTAATTGATTTGACCAAATGTAAAAGTTTTGAAAATTTATTTCTTACAACTTTCCACCAAAACACATGCTTTGCAGAATACTGGAGGTAAACATACTTGTCCCTGGATGACTTTCTATCTTCAGACTTAATGTTTACTGCCATGAAATGTAATGATATTGTATAACATATGTATAATATGTCAGAAAGCTATAATATATGCAATATAACATACTGTTAATGTATTAATATGTGTCTTAGCATAGTTAGAATGCAATATTATTAATACAATATTATGTGACTACCTTGGCTAAATTATTACATAAGGTGATAATATAATTCCTAGAAGGATTCACACACACATACACACATATAAAAACTATTGGAATAAAATGAAAGTACCAATTTGAAATTCTAATAGTTGAGAAAACAAAAGAACCATTTGATAAATACTGTTTTGGTAAACTCACAGGACCATCATAAAATGAAGTGCTTTTTAAAAATAACATATCAGATAGATAAAAATGAAGCATGTGATTCTGTGAGAAAAATAAAAACTTTGGGAAAAGGAGGAATGTAATATCATTTATATCTGTTTATTCTGGTTCCAGGAATTGCTGTCATTTTCATACTTTAATGGAAATTAAGAAGACTGTATCTAAATACTTGTCAAATCTCAAAGAATTTCTATTTGGCTAATAAATTTACATAAAAATACAGTTTAATAAAAGCAGAACAAGTTCTTCTGTAGTTTATTCTAAGATGCTCTTTTTTTTTTTTTTTTTTATTATTTGTGCATACAGAATTGGGTACAGGCCAGGGGCTCAGGGGAGGTGAGAGGCTTCACCAGAGACAGAGCGGGGAACAGAACAGGCTGATTGACGAAGCACACCGCTGAGGGGAGCAGCGGGCGGGTCTGGAGAGGTCTGCCACGCCATGTGGTCACCTCCGGGCAGGCGGGAATCGAACTCATGCGGAAGTGGCTTTAGATTCTCAGTGCTGTGCCCCAACCCGCTGCGCCACCAAGGAGGGCCGATGCTCTGTTTTTATTTGAAATCAAAATACCTATAAAGTTGAGGTGAACCTTTAATGACATTTTAGACTCATTGAGATACAGATTTGGAAATGAGGTAATAGATTTAACAGAGATATAACAAAATACTGACCTAGCAGAGGTAAGCAACCAATCTGCTGGACAAAAGTCAGTGGGTACAGTGGGTAACTGGACTGGATCCTATCAAGGGGACAGTAGTGAACATAGCTGAAGACTTAGATCTTATAGTTAAACTGCCTGAGTTTGAATTCTGGTTCTATCATTTATTAACTCCCTAAATCTTGTTTTCCTTTCTACAAGGTAGGGATAATAAAAACTTAATGGTCTTTAGGATTTTTGTAGGAAATAAATGAGTTGGAGCAATACTGGACACAGTAAAGGCCTATTAAATTCTAGTAATAGTGACTCTTGTATGGTAACTGCTATGTCCTAGTTATAAAAATACTTTTCAGCTAACCATATTTATTGTCTAAACTTGGTTTTTAAATTTCTGAACTTCTCAAAAATTCATCGAAACTTCATAAATCATTTATTAGTAGAAAATCCTTATTTCTGTTATAATTTGTTGAATCTTTTAAAGGATGTTATTTTAATTTCATCTTTATAGCATGAAGCAGCAAAGATTTTACAAGATGCCATCCATGAATTCTCTGGGACATCCGAAGAACTTCGTGTTACTATTGCTAATGCAGACCTAGCTCTGGCCCAAGGAGATGTCGAGCGGGCTTTAAACATGCTTCGGAATGTCACATCTGAACAGCCTTATTTCATCGAGGCCAAAGAAAAGATGGCAGATATATATCTGAAGCACAGAAAAGAGAAAATGTTATATATCACTTGTTACAGGTAATGATTAATTCAACCCAATTTGTTTTGATACATTTGACTCCTAAAGGTAATTATTATGTTTGTATTTGTTTTTTAACAGTCCTGTTAATACTTTATAGATTTTTTTTTTTTAATGTGTTCTTGCTTCCTTCACCCACCAACCACATCACTTATTTACTCTCCTAAAATTCTGTTATCTGCATTTCAAAAACTGGAGAGATTTGGTGAAATAAAAATAGTTTATCTTGAAACATAAACATACTGGGGAATAGGTTACCTTTTTACTATATTACACGACTGCCTATGTGAGATGTACTCTGAAAGCTATTAGTTAACTGAAATAGATGAACTTACCTTTTATTTAATTGTTTAAGAAAAAATATTTGTATTCAATATACTAAATAGAGTTGGTCTGATTTCCAGAGAAATTTCTGAGAGGATGCCCAGCCCTCATTCTTTTCTTCTCCTTGGTGATGCATACATGAATATTCAAGAGGTAAATTTCCTATAGTACCAAACTTAGAGGAAAACATTCTTTGTGGTTAGTGTAACATTCTGTTAAAAGGAATTTTTTTAAATAATATTGACTTAATATTCTAAGGTCCAGCCATCACAATAAAAAGGAGGCAGCCATTACAAAACAAAAAGATTTTTCCTTCAAATTGAGATTCAGTAATTCTGCATGATCATTATTTAAAATAGAGATAGCAATAGCAAGTTAAGAATCTCCTTTAAGCAGAAGGATGAAAATAGCTACTAGTTAAGATATTTTCTTCAAAGGAAAGGCAATCCTCTTGACATTTATTTCTGACTTTTATAATGATTGCCAGAAATAAAAAGTCAGGAAATTGTCTCTTAATTCTCATATTATTATTTATGAAGACAAGGGCACAGTTAACATGGGTGGGGTTATGCTAATAAGTTAACAGCTGTACAACTTCACCTCTCTGAAATTACTAAGTTTCTGGACTTAAATGGATGTTTTATTAATCTCATTAAATATTCAAATGAAGAATTATAGAAATACTGCCATTTGAGGATCCTCCCTGGTAGCTCACTGGGTTAAAAGTGCAGTACTAAGAAGCTGAAGTAAGAGTTTGATTCCAAGGCAGAGAGGTGACCCACATAGCCCAGCAGACCTCTCCTGACCTGCCCTTTGGTCCCCTCAGCAGTGTTTTCAGTAGATTCACCTGTCCTACTCTCTACTCTGTCTCTGGTGAATCCTCTCACCACCCCCACCCCCATCTCTGGCCTGTACCTCAGTTCTTGTGTTCATAAATAAATAAATCTTTAAAAAAAAGAAAAAAAGAAATACTGCCATTTATTAGAATCCAGTAGTTACTCATTTTTGCATCTGCCAACATTAGCCGGAAGAAGCCATAGTAGCCTATGAGCAAGCTTTAAATCAGAATCCAAAAGATGGAACATTGGCCACCAAAATTGGGAAGGCACTTGTCAAAACTCACAACTATTCAAAGGTGAGTATTTTGTAATCTGAAATCCATCTGTTGCATCAATTTTTTCAATCCCACGCAGTGAGAGGTCTTCAGCAAGCATTGTTTGTATCTTGGTGGTTGTAACACAGTAACTTCAGTATTTAAACTCAAAAACAAGAGTTTGTGTTAAAGGCTTTCCCAGTGTCTTGGATACTTTTCTGCTTCATTTTACAAAAATTGTTTGGACTGTCAGGTTTACTTCAGGCTTCCTCTTATGCCTGATTTAGTGCTATTAAATTGATTATCATAAAATTGACATTTTCACATCTCCTATATGATAAAGCATGAAGAAAAAGCATAGATGTTCCTTTTGTTGATAGTAAGCCATATGCCTTGAGATTTTCTCTTTTTTTTTCAGTAGAGTTTTATATATTCTTATATACTCCAGGCTTTTTCCGGGTAACTGTTGATCACATATACAACAGCTTGAAGAGTATTTGCTTTCAGTAAATTTCACTGACCTCTGGAATAAAACAAGTAACAAATTTTACCAAGCACTTTTCTTTAACTAATTATCATAAGAAATACTTGTGCAATATTTCTTTTCCTAAGAAAAATGGTGTACTTACCTGATAGTGCAGATATTTGCAGAAGGTTATTACAATTATTCTCCTAGGTTATTTTCAATTATGTATATGAGTCAAGTCTGAAATATTTAAAATATCAGTGCTTGAATGCCATTGTTTTATTTTTTTACTAACTAAAATGGATTTTGTTTAGGCGATCACTTATTATGAAGCTGCTCTGAAAAGTGGACAACAAAATTATCTTTGCTATGACCTGGCAGAGCTTTTGTTAAAATTGAAATGGTATGACAAAGCTGAGAAAGTTCTGCAACATGCTCTAGCTCATGACCCTGGTATGCACGTCTTTTTGATTTAAAAGAAGTACCTGATCTAGCCAGTCTATTTTAGTTTTATGTTGTATAAGTATGTATTTATAGTCTCAGTATTCTGTATGCGATAATAGTTCATTTCTCAGAATATACTACTAATTGTTGTGCTTTGATTTATAGTATATTTATGTAAATATATAAATGTAATGTGCGTAATTTTCCTTTTTCAAATGCTTTGTTTTTCCTATTCTGTGCAGTTTTTTCCTACATACAATATGTCCCAGATATAGTTTGATGTCAAGACATTGCTACCATTCTTCCTACTGGCATCATACTATACCTTAACTCCATTATTAATACTTCACCAACTATTGAACATTTAAATGTTTTCCATTTTTTTGATATTACAAGCCATGCTATAAGGAATGTATTTGTAGGTCATTCACTAGTAGACATTTACTTATTTTTTTTTATTATCATTTTAAGGCAACATTGATTTAAAATGTTGTATATAGCGTAGAGATATAGGATCACACCCTGCAAGTATGTGTCACCACACCACACCTAGCACCACCAGAGCACCCATAGTCCTCCAATATAGTCCATTGGACCTCCTTCACACCCTACTTTCCCTCCTCCGTCTTCCATTCTATCTTGTTTTTCAATGGCTTTAATAAACAAATTTATGTACATTTAAGAAAGAAAGTTAAAATTCCTGTGTTGTTAAATTGTTATCTCTTTATTTATGTCTAAGCAAAATCTCTAATTATCCAGTTATTTAACTTCTAGCCATTTTTAATTCTTAATCCTTTTTTATTTCAACACTTTTCAGTTAGTTGATGGAGAAATTATAACTGTGTTTACTACTTTTCAAAATCACTCTTTCTAAAGACCAGTTGTAGAACTTGTATAAAATTGTGCACATTTATTTTAAATGAATGTACTTTCCCAATGTACTTTGTTCTTTCATAGTAAATGAACTGTCATCTTTAATGGAGGATGGACGTTCTCAAGTTCTTCTAGCAAAAATTTATAGTAAAATGGAACGACCTAGTGATGCAATTACTTCATTACAACATGTAAGTGCAGTTCTTTGTAAGAGTGCTGGTGGAGTACAGAGGGGAAATGCCACATGTAAAGCGAAAGCTAATTTATTTTACCCAACTGTCACCAAAAATGATGGCTCTGGGATATGCAAATTCAGATGGTAAATTCTGCCTTTCCAGCCATTTTTCCCTCCTGATTGCTAATTGTCTCCCACACCATCTTTCCTTCCCAAGCATTTCCTCATTAACTGTTCTATTTCATCTCCTTTCTTTCACTCATACTCACAAGTGTGTATCTAACAGTCATTTCTCAAATCTCACCTGATCTCCCAGACTGGAATAGGTATCATCAGTCATGTATTCTCATGGTAGCGTGAATCCTCTCACCACCCACATCTATGGCTTATACTCCCATTCTTATATGCATAAATAAATTTTTAAAAAATACATAATTTGTTGTTATCTTTTTTAAAATTTATTTTCCTGCTAAAATTAGAATATCTGTGTCAGCATAGTTCTGTTTTGTGACCCCACTAAATGCTTTACTATATTAGCTTTAATATAATATGTGATAAATTACCAGTAATTTTCTCCATGAAAATAAAGCAATTTTATTTTCTCACAATTTATGATCAGGAGTCAAGCATATTTTAGCTTAACCTTTCCAAAATGGGCTTATAGAAATTGAGCTTTCTTTTATGACATGTCATTAATAGAAAATGTAAAAAACTTTGGCTCAAAAAATCTCCCAATTATTTATCTTTAAGAAAATGGCAAAGCATAACAGGAAAATCTGACTCATGTATATTTCTTTAGGAAGCTAAGCTAATGACTTTGTAGAGATTTAGTTGATGCAGAAAATAAAATTCAAATTATCTAGAGAATGAATTGCATATCTTTTAGACCTAGCATGACCATATAATTTATCATTCAAGCCAGAATGCTTTGAAGAGGGGAAGAAAGCAGTATTAATTTAGCTGACTTGACAGGTATAAACAGGTTGTGCCAGATGGTGAGAAGTCACTCTATTTAAACCAATTATTTAGCATTTTTTGAACATGAGAGAGAGTGTGTGTATGTACCCATAAAAAAACATGCACACAGATAGATACATGTGTGTACATGAACACACACATGTACAAATAGACATTGATATAACCAAAATAAAGATTTCATGAAATTACATGAACCTTTCTCAAATGCTATGTGCACTAATATTTTTAAACCTTTTCTATAATTTCCAAGAAAATGCTTGTTATGATGCCCTAAATATGATCTATGGTTTCAAAAAACCCTCAACTTTAGATCATTTTCATCAAATACTAGTTTTCAACCAACATTTTGATAGGCGTCCCCAGAAAGGCTCCCTGCATGTAGCATAATGTGCGGCAGATGGTGACCATTTACTTTTTTGTTAAGTGAATGCATGAATGCATTCGTGAATGATTATCTCAAGCTCAAAGTTAAGTTTTATTATGAAAGCCTAAAGCATAGTTCTCTGTCACTTACTAAAGGAAGGTCTCTGTTTCAGAAACTAGACGTGTGTAGAAAGACTGATACTCATTCAACTTAGTAAGTACCCTACATTCTTACCCTGAGGAACTCCCCTAGTGCCGTATGTAAACTTCAATTTATCAGCCATTTTCCATTCACTGGACATCTCATTTGCTTCCAGATCATTTGTTTTTGTTTTATAGATGTTGTTTCCTTTTTCCTCTTAAGGAAAATCAATCAATATATGCATATACTTATTGCCTGAAACCTAACAATATTCATTTAATAATTTTTAATACCACTTTATTAGCTTAATAAAAATTTAAATTTTTCATTTATTTAAATACAGCATGTTTGCATCTTTTCCAAATGTTTGTTACATAGCTGCATTTCCTTCTTTTTTTTTTAAAGATTTATTTATTCATACAGAACTGGGGTACAGGCCAGAGATGCGGAGGGTGGGAGGATTCACCACAGACAGAGCGGGGAGCAGAACAGGCAGATTGACAAACACTGCTGAGAGGAGCAGCGGGCGGATCAGGAGAGGGCAGGTCAGGAGAGATCTGCCATGCCATGTGGTCACCTCCGGGGCAGGTGGGGATCAGGGATGGGGATCAGGATCAAACTCATGCAGAAGTGACTTAAGCTTCTTAGTGCTGTGCTTTAACCCACTGAGCCACCAAGGAAGGCTTGCATTTCCTTCTTACTGAGCTTTGTAGGAGAAGACTCAGTAATTTTAAATACTTTGGTTGCAAAGATAGTTTGGCATTTGCAAATAAGTACGTGTTCAAAGCCTCAATTAAGACATTTTCTTTGGATCAGGCTTTGTTAGACCAAGGACCAGTAATGCTTAAATAAATCATCTGTGAAACTGTGCTATGTGTGAAATTATTGAGAATTGTTTGATCACTTTTTTGTTTTTTCAATTCCTTTATCTTTGTCTTTTTCATCTTTTTTTTTCTAGGCTCGAGAATTACAAGCTCGGGTACTAAAACGTGTTCAGATGGAACAGCCAGATGCAGTTCCTGCACAGAAACATTTAGCAGCTGAAATTTGTGCAGAGATTGCAAAACATTCTGTTGCTCAGCGAGACTATGAAAAAGCCATTAAGTTTTATAGAGAGGCTCTTGTTCATTGTGAAACAGATAATAAGGTCAGTCCTTTTATAAAATGTTAAGCACCTTTTATTCCAGATGTCATTTCATTTCCCCAAATGTAAAATTCTTACCACCTTATTTTTAGAGAAGAACTTAAATACAAGTTAAAAAAGCTAATACTGTTTCTAGAAATCTTCTTAAATATGTGATACTGTAATAATTAGTCTAAAATTACTATGGAATAAGTAAAATAATGTAAATGTCTAACTTTGCTTTTAAATATGTATCTGTTCTTTAATAATCACTTAAAACAATTTTTCAATCTCAGGTATATGGAATTGAATTTACCTATAGCACTAGAAGAAGTGTAATGATGATATTGGTCTAGAAAAGTTATATACATAGTTGGTTATTTAGATTAAGACGTTATTACTTGCTCATGTATTGATAAGTGGTTAAATTTACTTTTATGTATCTAATAAATGAATTTTAAAAAGTGATATAGAACGAAAACAAGCATATATTGTATTAAAATTTTAAGACCAAATAATTTTTTTAAAGATTTATTTATTTATTCATATGGAACTGGGGCACAGGCCAGAGATGCAGAGGGTGAGAGGATTCACCAGAGACAGAGAATGGAGCAGAACAGGCAGATCTACAAAGTACACTGCTAAGGGGAGCAGCAGGCGGGTCAGGAGAGGTCTGCCACGCCATGTGGTCACCTCCGGGGCAGGTGGGAATCGAACTCATGAGGAAGTGGATTTAAGTTCTTAGTGCTGTGCTTTAACCCACTGCGCCACCAAGGAGGGCCAGACCAAATAATTTTAATGGATACTATCTTTCAGAAATATGGCAAAAATAACCTTTATTAAACCATAACCAACCAGATTCCTTGAAAACTGGTGACTAAAGGAGTTGGAATCTTGTTTTAAATCTGTAGCATATCTTCAAGATAATCTGTTTATAGGTTTTTATTTTACAAGTGACAAAACAGGTTTAGGGGAATAAACGAGTTCTGGTATCAACAGAAAGAAGCATGGACTAGTATTGCGTCTACTGATGGATGATTTTCATAATGCTTTGTGTCCCTCTGCTTTCCAAGTTACCCCTCATTCCACTTTTGGATAGTGTAAAAGCAAATAGAGATAAGTGTGTCTGTAGTGTTTGCCTACCTTGCTTGGCATTTTTATTGCAATAACTATTTGTCAAGTAAGTTTAATCTGTGTCCAGACATTTGCCTCCCACTTTTCTGCACCTTACAGTCTCAGACTCATCTCACTCTTCCTCTACAGATAATGTTAGAGCTGGCACGACTATACCTGGCACAAGAGGATCCTGACTCTTGCCTGCGGCACTGTGCTCTACTTCTCCAGAGTGACCAGGACAATGAAGCTGCTGCCATGGTTAGTCCAGAGACTTCAGTGCCGTAAAGTCAATTGTGTTTTACATTCCATGTGGAAGTTTTAGATTGTACCTCATAAAAGTAATACTGGATGAGAGGTCTGACTCATGTTGGCTTTTGGAGGAAAGAGCATTTTTAACATTAGTTTTATCAATAAAGACCAAGAATCGTTAACATTTTACATTACTTATAAGAATGGTAAATCTGAGTCAGGCTTTTACTTGCCCTTATAGTCCTAATTAATTTTTCTTTATGCCTAAGAGGATGCTTGATCTTGTGGAGTTCACATGATAAAGCTACAATTTGCTGAAAACTTTTGAGTACTTATTCAGACATGTTGGGGTAACTTAAAAGTTGCTGTGGGAGTTGTGGAGTTACAGAAATAAACTTAAGATATCATTCTGTGATGGTGAAATTTAGTTTTGTTTTTTTCTTTCTCATTTTTATCTGGCTTGAGGTCTTCTTTAGCTTTTCAAACAGCTACATAAATGGGAGTTTTTGGAGGTTCATTCAAAGTTGTTATTATGTCTGGAAAAGAAATATAAGAAGTCTTTCTTTTAAAGTATACTTTAAGAAAATCTCAATACACCTTGTTCATTTTAAATTCCATTAAAATCTTAAGAGTGTTTTGTTTTTTACTTTTGTCATTTTAGTTAAATCCAGTGAGGCAACTTTTCTGGTAGCACATATAGTATGCAATTTCCTTTAAATTTCTGCTTTCAAAATAACCATTTGAAGCATGTTTTTTTGCTAAAAATATAGTTTGTGAACAGAACAATCTGTCTCACAGGCTTGGCTATCTTGTTAAACTGATCTCAGTGTTACTTCGCCTAAGGTGTGTTTGAATTTGTACAATTGGCTCCTTTTTATAAAACTTTACCTTCCTAATGTTTTCCCTATGTGTTTTCATAGCACTGAATCTTAGTAAGAAGAGTATGCTTTGTAAAATCTACGGCAATATTTTTAGAACCAACTTTTACCTTTACAGATGATGGCAGATCTCATGTTCAGAAAACAAGATTATGAACAAGCAGTGTTTCATTTACAACAGCTTTTAGAACGCAAACCAGGTAAATATTCACTGATCATATTTTTCTAATACAGTCAACCCCCTTTCTCCTCTTTTCAGTTGTTATACTTGGAAAAACCCCAACCCTTGTTGAATTCAACTCTGCTTATCCACACCTGCACTTGAGTAACTAAAATGGTTCCAACAAAAATACAGCAGCTTTAACTGGTCTTACTTTAAATTAGGACCTCAGACTCTAAATGGGCCCTCAGATGCTGCCTGCAATCCTCCAATCCTCCTGTATTTCTCTAACAAAGTCACTCACTCCAGCCACTTTTCTTATTTCTCCCATCTCCTGGGGCCCCCAATAGTATTTTCCCTTTCCTTGCCCTCAACTAAAAACCTTGACTCCTACCTCATTGAGAAAATATGGGCAGACTGGAAGAGAACACCTCTATCCTGCTGTCCCTCCCTGCCTACTCCCAAGCCTGCCCTTCCGCAGCCAGCTCCTTCCTGTGTACACTGCTGCCTGTTTGCATCCCCACTCGCTGTCTAGAATCTCAAACTTAACATGTCCAAAATAGAGTGCTTGATCTTTTCCTTTCTCCAAATCTGCTCCTTCACTTGTCATCTCAGTAAATGGCAACACCATTCACACATTTTGTCAGACTGCAAATTTTACAATTTCCTCATAAACTTCATACAGGCCACCAACAAAACCCTGTTAGTTCCAACTTCAAAATATATCTAGAATTCCATTGCTTTTTACCTCCTCTTCTGCTGCCATCCAGACTCACACATAGGCCTGCATCATCCTCATAACTCAGCTCTGTTGCTGTTCTTTACTTCTAAATTGTCTAGAAATGTGTTGAGCTGAAAGTAGTAGAAATTCCCTCTCTATCTCAGTATCCTAGTGGTTTAAAGTATGACTTCCATTTAAAGCTAGATCATGCAGGGGAGGGCATGGAGGTTCCAGCACAGCATCAGTAAAACTAAGTTTGTCTCTTTGTTCCACCAGTAGGAGCCTAATTTCCATCTTAAGTGTCACCTTATGATCCCAGATAGTCACAGTAGCTCTAGATTGATATTCTAAGGCCTACATGGGGAATGCACAGCTCCCCATTGAATCATCTAGGTTTTTTTCTTTAGAAAGTCCTTTCCCAAGGACATCTAATGGCTGAACACAGAGCCATGTTGAATAAAATCAGAATTCTGATAGTGACCAAAAGGGATGATAGATATGAGGTAGGCAGTAGCTTGGGCAGATGATAGCCTTGAGCATTTAACTTCCTATTCCCTCTTCCTTGAATATGTACTTCCCAAATATTCTTATGGCAACTACTTCATGCTATTCAGGTCTTTGTTCTGATATTGCCTCTTCCTCAAGGCATCCTTCCCCAACATCCTGTGTCCATAACACATCTTATTGCTTGTGATTTCTTTTATTATGCTTTTTGTTTCATATCACCTTTGTAAAAAGGAAAGGAAAAATTGGAAATAGTAAAATATAAACAGCAAGTAGCAGGAACTTTGTTTTCACAGCTGTTTCTAGGATTTCGAACAGTATGTGGCTGAGTTGGTGCTCCATGAATATTAAATGGAAAGGAGAGTGAGAAGAGAAAAGCGGGTTAGGAGGGTTGGAGGGGAGGGGTGGAGGTGAGGGAAAGGGAAGAGAGGAAGAGGTGAAAATCATTTCGAGCTTGGGTTCTAACTCTATTTTGTTCTTTTCTCTGAACTGCCACTTAAGGTGATATACTTAATTTTTTCATTGTATTCAAGCTGTTCCCATATTGCAACTTGTCCC
>NW_004567103.1:49575109-49597861 GCF_000260355.1 Condylura cristata
ATTTAAGACCTAAAGAAGCCCTTATTTTTCACATGAATTTTTGTCTCACCATGTTACTTGGCACCAGCATTTTTTCCCCAAGCACCTAAAATTGGTTTAGTATAACTAATTAATTTGGAGTATTTATAAACAAAACAAATTATTCATAAGTTCAATATAAGTGCCTAAAACTCCAGAATACCAATGACATTCTCTACGTGGTCTTTTTTCTTTTTGCCATAATGTACATTGATCTTCTCTCTGTCTTTCCTAGCAAGTATTCCAAAATATACCCACCCCTGCCAAAAAGGAAAGAAAGATCACCACCTATGTTGTAAGGTGCCTTAGGAGATGCTGGGTTGAGTGATCCTCCACCCTGATTTGCCTAGAACTGAAGGATTTCCCAGGATGTAGGACTCAGTGAAAGAAAAAAGTCTTAGGCAAACTGGGATGGATTCATCACCCTATTATGCGTCACTTCATCCATACCTATTTATCACTTTTAGCATTTGCTGAAAATATTTGTATTTGTCTTTTACATTAAGGGCACACTCCTCAGTTTTTAGGGCTAGAATCACATTCTTATATCCCCAGCCTCAGACACTGTCCAGTACATAGATGGTATGAAGTAAATATTCACTGACTGAAGAGATCATTGAATGTCTACAAAATACCAAGTCATTTAAAAATGTGAGGTTTTTGCATCTGTGATAGTTTGTTTTTAATCTTGTAGTCTGTGCTTTACTTTTTTTTTTTTTTAAAGATTTATTTATTTATGCATACAGAACAGGGGTATAGGCCAGAGGTACAGGGGCTGTGAGAATATTCAGAGACAGAGTGGGGAACAGAACAGGCTGACTGATGCAGTCCACTGCTTAGGGGAGCAGCGGGCAGGTCAGGAGAGGTCTGCCGCACCATGTGGTCACCTCCAGGGCGGGCGGGGATCGAACTCATGCTGAAGTGGCTTTAGCTTCTTAGTGCTGCATTTATCCACTGTGCCACCAGGGAGGGCCCCTGTGCTTTACTTTTAATAGGACTTTATATATTTATCCACAGAGCCGTTTTGCAAGAATCATTCTAAAACCTGTTCATCTGTACTAATTGATAGTTGTGTTATTGCTCATCTTCAGTAGCACATCTAGTTCTTTAAGAGGCTGCATTTTAACTTATTTCAAAAATGTACAGTTCCACTTAACCTAGCTAGTTGAAAATTCTCCTTATAGCTCTAATTACTGTTCTTTTGATAGATTACATACACCTTTTATCTTTCAGAATCTCCAAATTATCCTGAGTTCTCTCTTTTCCATACACTAATTGGTTAAAATGTCCCATCAGTTATATCTGCTTAGCAGCAATCACATCAAATTTGTCTTCTAGCCCAAGGCTCTAATTAAGACCATCTCACCTTTCACCCAGATAAATGCAGAATTTCCCAACTAATCTTGCAGACTCTAGATTCTTGTTGCTCCATGCCATCATCAGGACTATCACATTAATTCTAAAAGTGGATACCCATCCCCTTGCTTAAAACTGAGGATGGCTTTCCATGGTAAATTCTAAAATAATACCATATTTTGATAATGAGGTCTAGATTATCTTTCCATTCTTATTTCCTATCCCTCTTCGTCATTTCCATATCTAGCAGCATCAGCTTATTATACTCCCAGGTTCTTCTCTGCTCTACATTCATACATACCGTCTGCTTCCTGGAATGTGTTATCAAGTGAGGTCCACTCTAGCCTTCATGATGCTCTAAGATCTGATCCTATGTGGAACCTCTCCTACTTCCCCAGGCTAAGAGGAATTTTGCCTAATTCTTCATTCCTTTCTTTTCATACTATACTTATTTTGTTATATTCTCACTGTCCATTAATGAATATTAAGTTAGTTGTTTTTTTTTTTTAAGAATGTAATACATTTTAGTTTTCAGTGAATTCCTTCAGTTAGAAATTTGCCTTCTATTAAATTTCAGGGCCTATCAAATCATAAGTGAATGTAATTTAATCACTGGTAATTATAACTTGAATGAGTAATTAATACATTTAAGTGATACTATAAGAAATAATTATGAAAGGAATTGGCCTCCCGATGTTGACTTTTCATAAAGTTAGCAATATCGTACATCTCAAGTATTAGCAATGCCTTTATTTTATTTGGTTTCCATGGCACTAGTAAGAATTATTAATTTAGGAAAATAAGTGTACTCCTAGATTTAGAGAATGTAGTAATTTGCCTGTTTTCATACAACTAGAGGACAAGGCCAATATTCAAATCCTATTTTTCTTTTTTCTAAATTAATATGTAATTAACATGTAGCATTATATTAATTTCAGGTACATAACAATGATTTGACATTTATGATATGACATTATGCATAGGTATATAGGGAAATGATCATAATAAATTTATTTAATATCTTTCACCAAGTATAATTCCAGTTTACTTTTTGTCATGAAAATTTTCATCTGTTCTTAACATGTTTCACATATGCAACACAGTATTAGTAAATATTTTCATCATGCTAGATCTTACATCCCCATGACTTACTTATTTTATAACTAAATCCTGCTGTCTGAAGTGATCTTCTTATCATTTTCTACTTTTTAGAGATAACCAAAGGCAGGAAGAACAAAATCTTGAGACCAAAAGCAAAGGTTGTTAGTCAAAGAAGCAAAAGGTCAATCTGGGTTATTTTCATGTCATATAATAGAATAGATGCAAAGACTAAAAGGTTCTTTTTTTTAAAAGAATTGTTACAGTAGTTAAGCATACAAGATATAAATATTACTATTTTAGTAATTTTAAGTGTACATTTCAGTGACATTAATTACATTAACTTTTTCTGTACCATCACTATTATCCACCTCTAGAATTTTCTCACCATTCCAGTGAAATTTTGTACACTGACTCCCACCTTCCCCATCCCTGGCTACCAGCACTTTAACTTTCTGTTCTATGAATTTTACTACTTCAGGTACCTCATGTAAGTGGAATCCTATCATCACTGTCCTTTTGTGTCTGGCTCACTTCGCTTAGTGTAATATCTTCAAGGTTCATTCATATTTCAGTATACCAGGGTTTCCCTTCTTTTGAAATAATACATCATTGTATATGTATGCCACATTTTGTTCATCAATTTGCCCATGATGGACTTGGTTTGTCTCCAATTTTTACTTATCGTGAATAACACTACTCTGAACTCTGGTGTGCAGAGATTTGTCTGACTCCCTGCTTATTTGGGGTCTTTACCCAGAAATAGAATTGCTAGGTCATAAGACATCTTGTGTCAACAACACCAAAGAAGAAAAACAGGAGTTGTAGAGCAGCTTAGGATGCTGCATCTTCCCAAATGTGGGATCCCGGCCTCTTTATTGACAGAGAAGGGTGAGTCAAACTGAACACTGGCTTAGGGACTTCAGAGAGGGTAAGTGTATGCCTGATTTCCACTAGTGGCTCTAATCTTACTAACAAGGCGGTCCAGTGATCAGTCCCTGGGGGGTAAGTATATCAGCATCGCCCCAGGGTGATCAAGTGTCATGCCTTGCATGCTACCCCCACAGCATTCTCTTTTTTCAGAAGATAGACTCAAAGATAAATTGATTTAGGGCCTCCCTGGTGGCATAGGGGTTAAGTTTCAGTGCTGTCACTGTTACGGCCTTGGTTCTATCCCTGGCCAGGGAGCTGACCCACACGACACAGCAGCTGTCATGCCGCTGCTCCCCTCAGCAGTGTGTTTCAGTCTATCTGTCTATTCTGCTCCCCATTCTATCTCTGATAAATCTTTTCACACAATGCACCTCGAGTCTACACCCCAGTTCTTCAGCGTAAAAATAAATAAAATTGTTTTTAAAACAGATAAATTGATTTAAAAGACAGTGTGTGTTTGTGTGTGAGTGTCTTAATTCTAGGGACTCACCCTATGAAAGTGATCAGAACAGCTCTTATAACAAGAGTTTTTATAAAGCCCTTGCTGTATATTCTGTGCTAACTGAAGCTTGAGAACTCAAATACCTAAAAAATACAAAGAACTTAAATATAAACAAGCCATCAATAAAATATAGTATTAATGTAGCCATTAAAATCATGTTTTGAAGAACATGTAATGGCATTTGGGAACTGTTCACTGAATAATGTTAAATCAATATTGAAAGCCCAAGTGTGACACCAATTGTTTATTTATATAAGCAAGAAAATGTATTTCTTTGCTTAGTCTTAAATATTTATAGGTTGATTTTCAGTCATAAATATATGAAAGGAAATTACCAAAAGGTTGTCATATCTAGCTGATGGTAATATGAGTGATTTCTGTTCTTATTTATACTCACTTGTGTCTTATTTATACATATTTTTATAAAATGTCATTATTCTTACAAACTTAAAAAATGTATGAAATTATCCTTAAACTTAATATTTTATGTTTATGGTGAAAGCTGTTAACTATGACTTACTGTGGTTTTCATTTCACAATATATACAAATATCTAGCAATTTATGTTGTACCTCTGAAACTAATATAATGTAGCATTTCAATTTAAATTAAAAGCTTTAGTATTTCAGTGATTAGAAAGAACTGTAAAGAGTTGAGAGAAGGTTTTCTAGAAAGTATTACCTAAAATGAGTCACTAAATCAATCCTGTTTCCTTAGTAGAAAATAAAATAGGATTCAAATATTGGGACTAATGTTAAATTTGTAGAACATAATAAGTTAGTACATAATAAGTTAGGAAACTGAAGTGAGATTTTTAATTGCCTGTCCCAAATATTATTATTAAAATATATTGTTCTCACCTCTTCCTAGCTTCAATAAATAGGAAAATGGGCTTCAGAGGTAGATTTATTCCATGTAATTAAACCTACCCTCCTGAATTTTGCAGTGGGAGTTTAGATTATCTGATACAGAGACTGTTTCTGAAAGACTTTGATCTCAGAAACAGTTGAAAAAATACTTGCGCAAATGTTCATTTTCACAGAGTTGCCTCTCTCACTGTGACCAGACCAATCCACCCTTTATCATTTGCTAGATAATCCAGTTAGCCATGTAGTCTCTTTAGGGACTTAAAATTGCTCAAGTATTCCTTCACTTATATTTAAATTATACTTTATTTGATATAAAAGGTACTATAATGAAGTAAGGCTAACCATCAAAACAAAGGCAACAAAATGTTATTGGTAACTGAAATATTCTTTATATTTCTAGATAACTATATGACATTATCTCGTTTAATTGATCTTTTAAGAAGATGTGGAAAACTTGAGGATGTTCCGAGATTTTTTTTAATGGCTGAGAAACATAACTCCAGAGCAAAATTTGAGCCAGGATTTCAGTACTGTAAAGGATTATATCTTTGGTAAGTCTTTTGGCAAAATATCCTACTTAATTTTGTTTCTCATCGTGGCTAAAGTAGACTAAGCTTTTCTTTATGTGAAGAAATTCAGTAAGGTTTTCTTTTTATTAACAAATATCTACAATGTCTAACAAATATCTACAATGTCTACATTTTAAAATATATTCATAGTTACAGACTACAAACAAAAATAGTTATAAACAAATTTGTCCTCATTGTGTAAGACAAATGAATTTTTTTACATCTAACAAGGTACACTGGAGAACCAAACGATGCCCTTCGACACTTTAATAAATCTCGGAAAGATAGTGACTGGGGCCAAAATGCCCTTTATAATATGATAGAAATCTGCTTGAATCCAGATAATGAAACTATTGGAGGTGAAGTATTTGAAAATCTGGATAGAGACCTGGGGTAAGTATTGTTTGACAAATTACTCTCTTTTTTGGAAACAGTTGTTAGACATATTAAGCAGGGATATCTTATCCAAAACCCCTACATTTCAGGATAACACTAAAGAAGTATCAGATAAGTAAGATACAATTAGAATAACTATTCTCTAAAACAAGGATGAAATGCTTCTAGGTATTCTAAATCAGAATAGACATATCCTGAAGATATTCCCCTACTCTATAGAAACTAGGACAAATAATTACAGAATTTTATTACTTTCCCCCCAAAATTTCCAAACAGCTTTAGTAAATTTTTAACAAATGGTAGTTGTGAGCCTGGTGCTGACTACTTATGTGTATTATTATTTATTCCCTATATTGTGAAAGAATCTCAGAACTAGTGTCTAACGTGACTCAGTGGGTGAATGGTAGAGGCAAGAATGTGGCTGAGTTCTACCTGCATGTAAAGGCACTGCTGTCAGCCACTGTGGTGCGCTGCTAGCACATGGTTATAAACCTGTGTTAGCTACTTGTCCTCAGAATTGGGGAAGGCATGGTGGCAGTGTGTGAGATTGAGATGTGTAAGAGGTGGTCTCTGCCTTCAAGAGCATGTAGTTTACTGAAGAGCCAGGCCATATTTGGAATCTCTCATCTCCAACAAAACAAGTGGTTTAAATGGATCTTACATGTTGCACGAAATCATTGAAATTATAGCAGTAAAAAGCATCAGGGAAACGTGCGTAAAGTAGTGAGAGAGAACTAAAACCAAATTGCGAGAGGTTTCAATGACAGCTTTTAGGCTTGGATGATAGAGACCATTAAAATTTTTACACAGGGAAATAGCGTGTTTTTAATGTTGTTTTTTTTTTTTTTTAATAAAGATTTAAGTCATGTACTGTTATGCAATTCTAAACTTTCCCGTGGGAATCTTCAGGAGTTGTTGAAGACACACAGCTAAAACTAGGAAAGTCACAAGTACAGATACAGATTTGGGAGTTAGTTGCTCATGGTAGATAATTAGAACCCCATGAGTGTCTTCTTTGTGAGTAAAATGTGGTAATAGAAGTCTGAGAGTAAAATTTTAGAGCTGCTAAAATTTGCAAGGGCTGATAGAGAAGTGAAGGTTAGAAAAAAACAATCACTACAGTGGAAAGAAAAATAATACATAGTTACAGGATCCAAAGAACAGGAACTTGGAAGAATTAAAAATATTTTAGAGAAAATAAAAATCTAAGGCCTGAGGAATATCAATGGCTCAATAACTGGACTTTTGAGAGCTGTGAATTAGCTAATATTAAAGAAAAATAAAGACATTATTATATTCAAATTGTTAATGCACTTGAAATTTATGACCGTTTGACAGGTATATAATTTCTGAGAATCTGATAGGCAATTGGGTGATGAAAATGAAGTAGACTTTATATTCTAATGGGTTTAGATTAATATATCTACCATTTATTAGTTGTGTGAACATGACAAATTGGTTCACCAGTTGGAATCTCAGTTTTCTAATATATAAATTGGATTCTGCACAGATTGAATGGAGGAATACAATGCTTAGCAAGGGGCAGGGGTAGAGGGGTGTTCTTCCACAAAGCTACTTTTTGTTCCCTCTTCCATTGCATTTTCTCAATAGGTGATAATTGTCTGAGTCTACTTTTCTTGATTTCTCATTCTATATTCACTGAAATGAACACATGTGCACATGTAGTGTCTAATTTTTATCATCTAGAATGATTAATTATATAGTAGTGTTTTATTGAAAGAATATTAATATTGTTAAAAAGTATATTTTAGCTGTGTTCAAAAAGAATGATGCATTCTTCAAAAATGATTACTTTTAAATTAGTGACAGAAAAAGAAACCATTGTACCCTAGAGTTCATTCTAATCTCTATGAATTTTACTTCATGAGTAACAGACATGGAAATTTCCTCTTAATTGTAAACAGTAATTCAACCGAGAAGCAAGAGTCTGTGCAATTAGCAGTGAGGACAGCAGAAAAACTCCTTAAAGAACTAAAGCCTCAGACTGTTCAGGGTCATGTACAGCTTCGAATAATGGAAAACTATTGCCTGATGGCTACCAAACAGAAATCTAATGTTGAGCAAGCATTGAACACCTTCACTGAAATAGCCACCTCAGAGGTTAGTAGATGTTCTTTATTGACTTTGTGTGTATTCTTTCCTTTGTAGTACACAATATCCATTTGAAATTTATTTTCTGGACATTAATGTAATTACTTGCATTATTAAATTAAATAGTACTTGCATTATTAGAGATGTAGCTTGACATAATTTTACACCGTATACCTTCGTTGGAAAAGAAATGTTAATATTTTGATGTGTTATTGATATATTTATCTCCATTAGAAAGATGAATTCTAGAGAAGAAAAGTTCTTCAAAAGAGCATAAATTAATTCTCAAGAGAACAGCTTTATCCTCTGGAGCATTTCTATTTTGCAGCCTAGGTTAACTTACTAAATAGAAATAAATACCTGGCTGCCTTCTTATCTCACCCTTTTCACTTAAGTGAACTTGACATTTTTCTAATCCCAAGGCTTTGTGAGATCTGTGCTGACAGTGACAACTTACAATTCAGCCATGCAAATAATGGAGTTCCTTAGCTACACTGAGAAAACTTAGCAATAATGGGGGTAACAGTATTGTTGCTGTTGTTACATCAAAGACTTTCTTCTCATTTCACCCCACTCAGATCTACTTCCCTTCTTATTTTCTGACAGTCTTTTTTTCTTTCTCTCACACAATGCAACATTCATCTGCTTAATATTAAAGACAGAATTCTAAGTACCCTCCCCATAGGTAGTTAAAAATAGCTAGTTGTTGGGGGGAGGGAAGTGTGCCTGATTTTGGTGATGGCACACGGGTGATTTGGTGATGGGAAGCCCAAGGGGATTACAACTGAGATGGAAAAATGCACCAAATGATGTAAAAAAAAAATAGCTAGTTGTGAGCATATTCAGTGAATTTCATATTCTTCCACTCAACTGTGTTGTAGTCTACCCAAGACTTCTGTTTCTTAGAGGATATACAGTTTTACTATGGTTCAGAGGTCACAATGGTAGGAGTGAACTACCAAAAGCCTCCACCTCTAACCCATTCTCCTTGCCTGCCAAGACCCTGAAGCACTTTGGGAAGCCCACAGTTCCCAAAGCTGTTGGGATACCAGTGTCCTAGAGCAGTGCCCTTCTGCTGACATTGAAGTAATGTTCTCAGGGCTGGTGTTTTGTCGAAAGTGTCTGTGTGGCAGCAGTTGGGTGACAGCAGATGGGTGATGGAGACCAACAGTAGGACTATCATAAACTGAAAATTTGTTCAAGTAAGGTGGCAAAGCTACGGAATGTTGTGTAATGGCAACTTATCATGTAATGAGAGTATCAACCATGAAGTTTGAAAGACCAACAAAAGCAGTGAATGGCATCACAATTATTTTCTAGAAAGACTGGCAACTCTTTCTTTTGAGAGAGTACATTTTTTTTATCTTTTCTTTAAATGTGATTGGTAATGTAAATTCTCAAATCTTTACTGACTCTATGCATATTTTATGTTTTTTTCTTTTAACTCATAAGCTGCATACATTAAATATAATGAATATTCATTAAGCAGCCGGTGGTGCTGAACCCAGTGGGATCACTAAAATAACCAATGTCTACTGCCTTTCTACAATCTAGAGTTGCCTTTCTTCAATCTGGAGATGCCGAGATAAGCATAGTGACTTTAGTACAAAGTAAAATGTATTACATTCTGTCCTAGAATGCAAATAAAAGTGTCATAGGAGAAAATGTAAGGAAAGTAACTTTTCTGGAGAAGGTATGATTTAAGAAATACCAGGCAAAGTTTCATGTTCACAGGCAGAGCAATAGAAATGCCTCTGGCTTTAAGAGTATGAAAAGAGGCAGGAAAGCATAGAGTAAATTCACAGTGTGATGCAGTATTCACACTGATTGAAAATGAGGTGACAGGATGCCTTGAGAGGAGCCAGTAAAAGATACATTAAACCCAAGGTCATGTTTCCACTTGCTTTTTTCCCCTCACCTTGAACCATAGAAATAACTTGTTTTTAATAGTGTTATATGGTCCTTTTTGATCATAAGTCATTGCAACTTTGAGAGATTGAGATTGAAAGAGAGAAGCTGGTTAACCTTAGCATGCTTGTACCGTAGGCTAATGCTGATGGTAGACATAAGGTTTGCAGTTTTAGAGACTGTTCTTCAGTGGACTAGGGAGTGATGAATCTGGGAGGAATTGGCTCATTCTAATCACACTTAAAATGTGTGATTTTAAAATCAGGAAGTTTATTTTTAAATATATAGTGTAGGATGTTTTCAGTATGTGAATAAATGTGGGCATTCTTACAGGATTCTTGTGGGTTATATAGGACCTGGCTGACAAAGAAATAGAAAGCCTCTGTTTTCAATTCTCTCAGGCTCACCGGGGGTGAGGCTGTGGCTCAATTATTGATAAAACTCCACATACATCTTCAGAATCTGCTGTCAGTTGGTAGGATGTGTCACTCAAACTTTTTTTGCCATTCCTTAATTAGGGAGACAAATGATATATTAGAAGTTTATGGCTATGCATAGAATTACAGCCAAGGTATTGTTTTATATTCCTAAAAGCTGAACTCATCAACCTCTAATGAAGTACTCTTTTCTATTCGGGGTTTTTTCTGACTTGGAGCCATGATTGGTATTGGATTTTCAGTATCTTTCCATTCTGCTCTCTTTTTGCAAAATTCCTTATTAGCTACCCAAACCTGCTACCTTACCTTTGTTATAAACTTAATATTATAATTTCTAAATCCATATTTTCTCATCTTTTATTTTCATTTTAAACTGAAGTCTTTTTCATTATAAAAACATTGTACTCCCTCTGCTGAAATTAAGATGCACCCTACATTTTCAGAGACATACACATTATTGCTTAGGTAAGTTGGTTTTCTCGATACATCACTAATGGCCTCCATTTTATAGCAATTCTTATTAGGACGTTGATTTCACAGAGTGGCATTTTTCTGACTTTGAACTCTGTCTAAAAGAACATTATGTTTTATAGACACTATCAAGAAGCTTCAGGCACAAAATCTAAAAGCATTTTTAAAGCATGAGTTTATTTCATGTAATTTCCAAATAGTTAATTGTATGCATCATTTATAATACTTCATTGGTCAAATTTTATTGGGAGATGAAGCTTTAAAATAAGAAGGGAATGCAAAGGAGCAGTAGTAGTTAATATAGATAAGGACTATCATTTTACTTCTGAATTTTGTATTTCTGTTTTTTAAGTGAAGAAACTAAGGAACCAGCGTAGTAAACCTGAAATTCAGATGCTCAATTAGGGTTACACTGAAAAAGAATTTTGTTTGTTTCTATTTCTATACAAAACTTAAACAGCCAATCTGTTGCCTGGGAATGTATGGTTATGGTATCTGCATACTTACTGAATTATCTTGATTGACCACATGGTGCCTGGCCAAAACTTATGGTTACTTAATGTGTTAAATAATGACTATTTCACAGTTATCTGTGTGGAGCCAGAAATAAAATCCATTGGCAATTCTTATTTTATGTAGCATTTGTTACTTAACATGTGGTTTCCTTTTAAACATAGGACATTTATGTTTTTGTATCCAGGGGTTAAATTTATGTTTTCTTACAGAAGGATCATATTCCAGCACTTTTGGGGATGGCAACAGCTTATATGATCTTAAAACAGACGCCAAGAGCCAGGAACCAACTGAAAAGGATTGCAAAAATGAACTGGAATCCTATTGATGCAGAGGACTTTGAGAAGAGTTGGCTGCTACTCGCTGATATTTATATTCAATCAGCAAAATATGATATGGCAGAAGAACTATTAAAACGGTGCCTGCGTCATAATAGGGTAGGTAATTAAAGAGTAAAAAATTACCATTAACCTTAGTTGTATAAGCTTTCAATAATAAATTGTTAGTGTTGGTTCATTTCTAAGAATCCCTGTCTTAAAAAAATTAAATGTTTATTCTTGGGAAATAAACATTAATAAAAAAAACAAATTAGAGATTTGTGCAGTTTCTAGTTTCAGCTGTGTTGTTCCAACTTAAAGTTTTTGGAATGTCAAGCATTTTGCCTGTGATTATCCACATCAACGCAGAACCAATGAAAATTGGCAAAAGATCATTAGTTATAGACATCTGTCCCTCCTGTTAAGAAATACTCTTAATGAATTTACTGAAGCTGCATCTTGTTTGCACATTATTAGAATCCAATGTGTATAATATATTTTGTTGGGGAAAGTATCCTTAACATTTAATTTGATAATTAACAAAAATTTGTACCTTATCTTCAAGTACAAAATTAAAAACCTTAAAGTATTTGAAATATAAACTTTCTACTAAAAGACATTTTAATGTTTAATCATAAAAAGAATGTCTTATTGTTTTCTTAAGTAAAGAATGTTATTTATTGAGAAGTAATATAGTCAGCTTGGAAACTTGAGGATAGTTGTCTTGATTAAATTCGTATCAGTCAGTTCAGACTCAATTACAGTAGAGGTTCAGGTTTGTTCTCTGTATGAAAAAATGATTTTTTATTTATGCATATAAGAGCTGGGGTGCAGGACAGAAGTGTGAGGGGGTTGGTGAGGGAGGCAATGAGAGGATTCACCTGCAACAGAGTGGGGAGCAGAACAGTCAGGATTTACTGAAATACATTGCTGAAGAGAACAGCAGGCAAGACAAGAGAGGTCTGCTGTACAAGACAAGAGGGGTCAGCTCCCTGCTGGGGATCAAACTTGTGCTGCAGTGACTGCCCAGCTTCACAGTGCTGAGACTTAACCTCTTGTGTCACTAGGGAGGCCCAACCTGATTTCTTTTTTAAAGAGAATTATTATCTAATAGAATTATTAGAATCTTCAAGAACCTAAAACAGCATGCCATTGATCAATTTATAGAATATTCTAAGTGACCATTTTCAGCTAATATTAGGTTAAATTGATCTTAAAAAGCTGAATATCATTAATAGGATTTAAAAAATCTAAATTGCCTTGTAGCTGGCTCTAACATTCCTAATGTATGATTAAGCAAAATTGCAGGGGCATTAACATTTCCATGCAGACAAATTTCAGTTTGCTAGAACACTGACAGCAGTAGGCTTCATGTTTGAACATGAAGGTTACTTTAGAAGTGTCAGCCCTGCTGACTGGGCATGAGCATGCTCATATTGGAAGCAGGAAATTCAGAACTAAAGATTAGAAACCTTGAATTATATAATTAAAAAATGGAGATCATCCAGATCTGGAGCAGGAAATGTACAAGATGACATTAGACCATCTTGTTAAACCAGATGGCAAGGAAGCTATCAAAAATGATTAGAGTTATATCAAGGACTCAGGAGCCAACTTGAAGATGCTTCCATTAGCTGAAATTGTGACACTTTAGTTATCAGTAAGAATAATAAATACCATGAATTGAAACATCCCAAATATATTTAAATCCATGAATTCACAAAGATAAAATAAGAAGGAAAAAACCCTAAAATGCACTAATGAACTGACCGTTATTTTTAAATCTAACAAAGGAAAGAGTAAAACATTTGTCTTGGCTTTTTGTATGAACTGAGCTATTGGATAATAGCAGACAAAGAGATGTTTCTCATTATAAATATTTTCCAGCCACTAAACAAAAAAAAAAATGATGGAACGTTACCACTTTATAACCTTAATGAATAAGTGAATGGATATAATGTCATAGAGAATCAGATATTATGTGCCTCATGGTGGAAGAGCATGCCATCAGTGACAGTGCCAGACTAGGGAGAAACAAAACACTCATTTTGGTTACAAAGTTTAAAGAAGTACTTAAAATCTCAGTAATTGTCTCAGTTAACTGGTGATACTAGAACACCATACCATATTACTGGTGGCTTGATAAACAATAGAATTTCATTTGTCAATGTTTTGGAAGCTGGAAGTCTAAGTTCAGAGTGCCAGCATGGTTGTGTTCAAGTGAGGATTCTGCAGGGTTGCTGACTGCCAGCTGTACATTGGAAGGAGAGGACAAGACAACTCTCTGGGGCCCCTTTTTTTTTTTTTTTTTAAGATTTATTTATTTATTAATACAGAACTGGGGTACAGGCCAGAGGCTCAGGGGCGGTGAGAGGCTTCACCAGAGACAGAGTGGGGAGCAGAATAGGCAGATTTACGAAGTACACTGCTGAGGGAAGCAGCGGGCGGGTCAGGAGAGGTCTGGCTCGCCATGTGGTATCCTCCGGGGCAGGCGGCAGGCGGGAATTGAACTCATGCGTAAGTGGCTTCAGATTCTCAGTGCTGTGCTTTAACCCGCTGTGCCACCAGGGAGGGCCTGGGGCCCCTTTTTTAAGGGTACTGAACACAGTTATGAGGGCTGTTCCCTCATGATCTAATTACCTCCCGAAGGCTCTACCTTCCAACACTGTCACATTGAGCTTAGAATTTCAGCATATGAATTTGAAGGAGACATAATCAAAGTATTAAACAGATAGGATTTAGCACCAGGTATTATATGGAAGCCTGGAACAAAGAGGAAATTTGCACCTCTGTAACAGACAACCTGACAGAAGATGGTTCAACTTACATTTTCTCCACTTTATGATGGTGTGAAAAGGACATGCATTCCACACTTTGATTCTTGTGTTCTGATCTTTTCCCTGATGGGTGATACTATATTTGATACAATACTTTTTGGTGATGCTAGTCCTCAGCATTGAGTCACAGCTCCACAGTCAGCCATGTTAATGACTGACACTGTACAGTTCTCTCCACACTTCTCAGCCCTCGTCAGAAGGAGAAATTGTTGCTCTAGCATTCCCTCCATCCAGCTGTCCTTTTAATTCGATGCTTCCAACTTTTTTCTGGCCCAGGGTGCCTTCAGTTGGTATATGGTAGTAGAGAGGACCCAGATACCTATTCAGTTATTCACTTTCACTACAGTTTTCAATAAACTACAGGAGATATTCAAACTTTACTGAAAAGAGTTTATATATAGATGATTGTGCCCAACTGTAGGCTAATGTAAGTGTTGTGACCACGTTTAAAGCCAGTTAGACTAGGCTATGTTGTTTGGTAGGAAGTTTAAGTGTATTACATGCATCTCTGGTATTTTTTTTTTCCCAGAAAATAACCTAGAAGGGTATTTTTTCTTCCCTACAGTGACACAGTAAAATATTTTTGAATGAAGTGACACAGTATCTTTGTGTTTCTTTCTGATAATACAGAATGCCAAGTGTGTGAGACACAAGAATAGCAGAACTACTCATGAGTTAATTATTTTTTTAAAGATCTGTTTATTTTTTCAAACAAGAGCTGGGGTGTAGGCTAGAGGTACAGAGGATACACCAGAGACAGAGTGGGGAACAGAACAGGCAGATGTACTGAAATACACTGCTGAGGAGAGCAGAGGGCGAGGAAGGAGAGCTCTGCTGTGCCACGTGTGTCAGCTCCCTGGGTAGGGATTGAACTCATGCTACAGATAGCTTCATAGTGCTAACATTTAACCTTTTGAGCCACCATGGTGGCCCCTCATGTGTTAATTATTGAAGATAAGTTCTTAGTTCATTATATTCACTATACTGTTATTTCTATATTTGTGTGCTGAAATAATTTGTAAAAGGCGAAAGATTTATGCGATCTGAAGAGAAACCAGAGTATGTGCTGAAATAATTTGTAATAAAAAGTATATATGTGTGGCCCTCCCTGGTGGCGCAGAGGGTTAGGACACAGCACTGCAAGCTGGCTGCAGCCGCTTCAGTGCAAGTTCTATCCCCAGCCAGGGAGGTGACCCACATGGCGCAGCAGACCTCTCCTGTCTCACCCGCTGCTCCCCTCAGCAGTGTACTTCATCCATCTGTCTGTTCTGCTCCCCACTTAGTTTCTGGTTAATCCTCTCACTGCCCCTGCACCTCTGGCTTGTATCCCAGTTCTGTATGCATAAATAAATAACAAAAGTATCTATGTACATTTGTAAAATACTCATGCCTTTACCCCTCACCCAAAAATCTTGGGTCTGTAGGTATAAGGTTGGAACTTGGCAACAGAACCTTTCATTAAGTCCCATAGATGATGTAATTGCATAGCCAAGGTTGAAAACTACTGTTTTATATGCCATTTAAGTAAATTAATGTGGTTGATTGCTATAATCATAAGCACCCCATAAAAACTTAGTATCGAGTATAAAGTGGTATCTGGTTAAATCTGTTGATACATTTTCCATTTTTCTTTAGTCTTGTTGCAAAGCTCATGAATATATGGGATACATTATGGAAAAAGAGCAAGCATATACAGACGCTGCCTTAAACTATGAGATGGCATGGAAACATGGCAATCAGACAAATCCAGCAGTAGGTGAGTTTGACAAATTAGAAGCTAGATTTTTCACAGGAAAACTTGTGTTTTATTTATAAATGATCACTTCGATGCATTTGATTTTCTTTTTAAGAACACAATGTACAGAGTCAATTTTCTTTGTTACTCCTTCTGAAAAACTTCCATTCATAATAGATTATTAGCTACTAATAGTTATTAGGTATAATTTTCTGAGATTCAAACTCCTCAGTCACCTCAGAGGGTATCTCACTAAATTCTGCCCCTTTCTCTCCCTTCACCTTTTGCTATTTCCAAAATGGCAGTGTGGTGGAGGGAAATTATTTTACTTAGGTTTCAAGTAAATTAGGAAGACATAGCAGGAATTCAAGTTCCACAGGTTTCTTTACTGCAGAACTTCTCAATGCTTTTAAACCCTACTGTATATTGTATTGGATATCACAGATGGGACATGTTCCCCACAATAATTTGATTGTGAACTGTTTTTCCTCCTGAACATCTAGAAACATCATCTTGTTCAGTGGTAGACTATTAATTTGAAGAATGATTTCTGCAAGCATCTAGAATATACTTAGTGACTAGCCTTGTTACACATTAATTTGAAGAATGATTTCTGCAAGCATTCAGAATATACTTAGTGACTAGCCTTGTTACACATTGTTAGAAAGCTCACCCCCCTGCTCTTCTGCTCTGTCTTTATATTGAACAGAAATATGCTTCACTGAAACTGCCCAGGTTTGTTCTCTGGAGCAATCAATGGTCTTTTCTCTCTTACATATGTGACCCACTAATTGCAAACTCGCCTAAGACCTCTTTCACATCAACCTAAATTATATTACCATTTTTCCTGAGACATGCTTAAAAAAAAAAAAAAAAACTTTTCTTTTTAAATCATATTTTTAATAAAAAATATTGAATTATCTCCATAGTTGCTTGTGCTCTTCCCTTTCCTCTCTTGACCCCTTTCCCTCCCCCTTCACACCTATGTTCCTCAGATCTATGGTCAGCTTGCAAGTTTTGTCTTTTTCCTGACACTCTGGCTTTGCTGTATTCTGCACATAAGTGGAACCATCCAATTTTTATCTTTTTCCTTCTGACTTACTGCATTTAGCATAATCCCTTCCAGCTCCATCCATTTTGCTGCAGATCATATGAGTTGTTTTGATCACTGAGTAATATCCCATTGCATATATACATCTTCTTGACCCATTCATCTGTTTTGGGGGCATTTAGGTTGTTTCCATATCTTAACTATTCTAAGTAGTACTGCAGTAAACATGGGAGTGCAGGTTTCCTTTCAAATTACTGTTTTTGTGTCCTGTGGGTAGATTCCTAGGAGTGGAAATGCTGGGTGGTAGGAGAACTATGGGAACTACAACTGAGGGAAGAAATTAAATATTGTCCAAAAATTAACAATGATATAAGAAAATGAAATGAATTTTTTTTTCAATTTGTATAAGCCTTTAATCATGATGCTTCTAAATTTCAAAATATTTCATATATTTCCAAAGGAAAATAGCTCTACAGTAAATAAATACAAGAATTTGGGATTTAAAATTTATAGAAGATTGAATTAAAGCATGAGTCTTAGTTTGAGTCTTTCATCTTCCCTGATGCCCTCTCCTGGAAACTAAAATAGTTTCTCAAACTGTGCTTTAGAATACTTAGTGTGATATTAATAGCTGTTTCTGTTAATAATATAATGGGGGTGGGTGGGAGAGAAAGTGCTGAGTGTGAGGAGATGAGATTCCATGGCCAGCTTAATTTGAAAAAGGCTATTTTACTTGTTTATGTTACTCCTATTGTGTTGTACCAGAAATGAACAAGTTCTTATGAATGATGTAAAAATTAGTTGAATGTATAATGAAGCTTCTTTTTAATACAATTGTAGTAGTTGTTAACTTAGCCATCTGTCTTTCTAGCAGCCATGTCACAGTATGGACTCAGATTTAATTGGCAATCAGGTAGTAACTTTACACTAAGTGCTGTCAGTTTAGGACTTCCCCTACCTTTTATTTTTCGGGAGACTATTGTTTTACCGAATTTGTATAGAGTGTAAGAACTAACATTTGTTAATGGCATTTTTTCATCTTAGGTATTGTCCATCTTACAAAAGTCAGCTTATAGAATGAAAATTCCTTAGACTCTTTAAAATACATGTAATTCTGAAAGTATATTCCATACAAGGGATTTATTTTATAGATGTGTTTTATTGGTGGCACCAACTTCTCCTTAGTAAACACTTCTCTAAGATCTCTATTCTTTAGTTTCCTTATTATCACTATATCCAGCACGCCCAACCTGCCTGGTCAAGTTAATAATGCAATTAATTTTTCACTTGTCAGTATATACTTAATATCACAATCACAGTCTATCCGTGGGATTTAGGCTTGAGATGTCACTGTGTTCTCAATGAACAGCAACTCAGGATCAGCAAGAAAACACAATCATGTTTCTCCTTTCACACCCATTCTCAGCTCACATGATAGTCATCAGACTAATTGCTTATGTTCCGTTTCTCTCATTTTTCTCCTGATTACAGAACTGAATTTTTATAAGCTTGACAGGTATAATGTAGCTACTGTCCACATGTTCTTTGACATTTCTAGTCCTTTATTTCCTCTCAGAATTTTTAAACAAAATCATCTATCAAGTTTCTTCTGGTATTAATACATTGTAATTTAGAGTTTGCACAAAAAAAAGTGCTTATATTTGTGTGCTACTCCAAAAATTTTAAAGTATTTTACAGTAAGTATTTCATTTGGTCTTCAAAATTACAAGATTCGGAGAAAGGAATTTTATATCCATTTTTGGATGAGGAAATTTGAAACTGACAGTGCAAATGATTTGCCTAATGTCTCAAAGCTAATCAGAAAGGCAGAAACCAAATCTTGAAAATCAAGGTTTTTTTGGCTCTTGTTTTCAGGTATGGTATTTTTGGCATGACATCTTAAATTGTTTTCCTTTCAAAATGGCTCAAACTTCTTTTTAGCACATTTCTAAATTCCGTCATAATGATACCAAGTTTACCTTTCTGTGGTTTATTATTTATATTTGAAAGTTCTGTGTCCATATGTGTACATGTGTATCAATGAGATAATTCCTACTTCACGTTTTTGCTACACATGATTACATTGCGCAGTAATTCTTTTCAAACACTTGTTTAAAATTTGTTCTAGTACTTTGATTAGAGAGCAAGAGTAGCATTCAGATCTCCCTATTCAAATCTCTTAGAGGTAAAATGAAATACTCAGTTTACTAATTGCATATTTATTTTATGTCATGTTAGTACTTATTAAGTACACTGCCATTTTTCTTGTCTCCTAGTTTGCTTACTCTCAGAGCATTCTCATAGGAGAACAATAATCATTTAAGAAACGTTTTATAACTTTCTTTGGAATTTTTCACATTTCCTGATATTTCAGTATCAGTAATTATAATTGTTGCTAATCACTGATTTGGAGTATCTTATAATAAATCATTTTCCCCTTCTGGGCTATTCTTTCCTGCTCTGCCCGCTCACCTTGTACTCTAGACGCATTTACCTATTTGTCCGTCCACCACTGGTCTTTACACTTTTACTCTGCGTAAGAGAGCAGTAACCACAGTGGCCTACTTTATGGCTTCAGTTTTCAAAAATCATCTAACATCCACCCTCCCAGCTAGATGTCTTATTACACCTCTCCGGGGCTTGTTACAGTGTCTTTCTTATATATCTCACTTTTGAAACTATTCATTTACTTGCATAAATACTTAAGAAATGTACCTTTCTTCTCCCTATAATATAAACTTCATGATAGTAGCAGCCAGTTTGCCTGTCACGTTTAGTGCTAAATAAATTGATATAATACCAATGAATAGCTGTTCTATTAGCTGCTCTACGATGAATGTGTCATAATCTCAAAAAAGTGGGACTCTCAGTAAGCCACAAAAGTCACATCTGTGGGATGGAATCCAGTCCAGCAGTATATTCACTATGGTCCTTTCTTCAGCTCCACTGTCTTACTTACCGGTTCTCCTTTCATGTAATCTTCCTCCTGTTATCTCAGCACTTCTCTATTGTAATATGGTCACCATCCTCTGTTACAAGTTCCTCTAGTGAATAAACAAACACAGGCAGAGACAAGTGTATGCAAGGTCTATATTCTAAAAATAGTACTATGTCATTGTGGTGTTTTGTCTTCACAGGATACAAACTGGCATTTAATTATTTAAAAGCAAAAAGATATGTGGATGCAATTGACATATGTCACCAGGTAACATTTAAATTTAGATTTATTAAAAATTTTCAGATGCATGATGTCTTACTTTTAGTTACTCTCAAGATGTACATGACTAGAGATAGAAGGTCTACTGTTTTATTTAAAAGACTCATCAAAAGTATCCTAGAGACATGATCAGTTTTCAAAGTTTTGAAAATAATTTGCTTAAATCAGATTTTTAATTGTGACTCAAATATGAGATGATTAGTCAATTTAGATAAGAATAGAAGAGAAATATGTTAAATAAGACAATCTGTGAATCAGAAGATATTTGAGGATTATTGTAGATTCTCCAAGCCTTATTCTGAATAGAAGTTCTTATGAATGAGTATCTAAAGCTGCTAATTATGGAATTCAGTTTCATAAGTTTGAGAGAATTTAGAAGTCACTCAAAATTGATCCCTTAATAAAGTGGTGAATATTTTCATTGCAGTTTTACAATTTGTAGTTTTTTTTAATACATACAGTGTGCCATTGGCATTCCATTATATAAGGCTTTATACTAAACTTATGAGCTCCCAAAATAAAGCTGCTTAGGAGAGAATTATGTAATGCTCCTTATCCCAGATAGCACTGCCAATTTCATTATAGAGAATACTTTGGTGATTGCTATTGATCACTGAGTCTCCTTACATCAGTATTTCACATAAGGTTACAGTTGTATGTTAATATAAGATTATACATTATAGTCATTTGTGGAATTGTTCTTGTTTTTAATGACTGTCTCCCTTCTTCTAAACTCACTAAGCCTAGAAATGTGTATGTTTCAAGATCATGCCAGGTAAATCTGATGTATGTTACTGGTTAAAAATAACTCAGTACCTGTTTATTAAATAGCGTGTATAAATAGCTAAATTGCAAACATATTTTGTATCATTGTTACATAATTTTTTTCTGCAGTAATTAGGTATGAATATTTCACATCATCTTTTTTAAAGTATTGTTGTATTGTAGTATTAATGCAATGCTCATTTCTACTAAGGTTTGTAACTTCCCAGTTCCTCGTAAGTAATTACAAGTTCTTACTTTTTTTGTTCTAGTGTGATTTCCATTTTTTTGTTTGTTTTTTGTTTTTGCCTTTTGTACAGGTTCTTGAAGCACATCCAACTTATCCAAAAATCAGGAAGGATATACTTGACAAGGCCCGTACATCTTTAAGACCGTGAAAATTAACTTACTCTGTTGGTTAAGCAAGAAATGAAAGAAATCTGAGTTCTTCCAGTTGAAAATAGGTTTGAGTTAATACTTTGTAATAGGAACAGAGTTCTTTTTCGCCAGCAGAGGCTGCTCTTGCATATAAAGAAAAATTCTATGTCAAATGGATGTTTTCTATGGAGAAGGTGATTGAGAGCTGGTTTATTTCATTAGCTCTTTTGATTAGGTACAGATTTGGAATCTTTGTGCTAAAGACTCATCTATTTAAAGAATATCTTGTTAAAATTGAGGTAATTAAGTATCATACCTTTTCTAAGGACTATTCTTTATTTCAGGAAATGTATGTAAAATAATTGTTCTTTATTAAATATTTTGTAACATTTTCTATTGTTTTAGATGTTTGAATAAATTTCTTTGTAAATGTTATGTGAAAAAGAAACCATTTCAGTAAAGATTTTATAAATTTATGGTTTCTTTTCCTTTTGGAAATCAAAGTGCATGATTAGTCTTATAAAATTAGGCTATTTTCCTCAGGCAGTCTGCAATATTGATGAACAGTATTGCCAAAAGTATGACTCTCCTAGACAAGTCGCTTGGGAAAATAGATGCTGTGAGTTTCATTTCCCTTTGTTGAACTCATTCTTGCTACTCTCAGTATCAGTGTGAACATTAATAATCAGTACCTGAAATCAGTTTAAATAGATAAACCTTTACAAGAATATTTAACTTTTGCCCAACGACTGTCTTTGGTGAAAGTTTAGACACTATAATATCTAATAGAAGAAGGGTAACAACATAGTTTGGACAGCAGGACTCACAGAGCACATCACTCAAAAACAACTACTTACCCTACTGTGCCTAATACCACCTTGGCATAGCAGTTCATGCTCTTGTATGTGACATTCAACCTAATCTTAATTAACTCAGTTCTTAGCATTATTTCTGACCCTTACATCTTTGTCTTTAAAATACAGTCACAGTTTTCATTTCAATTTTTAATAAAGTATTTGTTAAAGTCACTGCTTTTCTTGGTGGCCAGTGTTTATTTCTTTTGACTTGCATGCTTTTGCTTCTGCTAACTTCTCCAGTTTTCCAAAGGCATTTTAATTCTGTGTTATAAGATTCTAATCAGTGTTTCTTTTTTTATTACAAAGTTTATTTTTACATCATTTTGCACATTTTTTTTTTCCATCTCGATTGTAATCCCCGTGGGTTTCCCATCACCAAATCACCCCTGTGCCACCACCATAGTCCCGTGCATTTCC
>NW_004567103.1:49598196-49634540 GCF_000260355.1 Condylura cristata
GACGAAGTACACTGCTGAGGGCAGCAGCGGGAGGGTCAGGAGAGGTCTGCTGCGCCATGTGGATCTCCTCCAGGGCAAGCGGGGATTGAACTCATGCGGAAATGGCTTAAGCTTCTTTGTGCTGTGCTTTAACCAGCTGTGCCACCAGGGAGGGCCTAGATACTATTTTATAAACTTTCCTCACATTATGCCCTTTAATACTCAGTTCTCCAAAGAAGTAAATACTCTTATTTTTCAGATGAGGAAGGTGAGACTCAAACTAAATGCCTGAATTCACAGAAAAAGTGTCAGAATCTGGATTCCATCCTGGGTCCAATTTTAGAAATCAGCCAATTTTAGAAATCCTTTTTTAAAATATCTTCCCAAGTACCTTCAACTGGGAGACAGTGTCTATAAGAAAAAATTCTCTTGTCTGCATCTGATTAACATGACAATAATTGTTCTATCACAGTATAGATAAGTGATGAACAAGTTGAATGGAGTAGCATGAACAGTTCTTACAGATGCAGAAACTTTCAAAGAGAAATCTAAATAAGGAGCAGTGTAGCATAACAGTAAAAAACATGAATTTGAATTCAGACCAGCATTGGTTTAAAATTTTGATTCTTAACACTTAATAGATGTTCGCTCTTTCTCAGGTTATATAGATTTCCTGAGCCTCAGTTTTCTAACTGGAGGATAATAAACCTGCCTTAGGTTGTCAAGATAAAATGAGAGAACATATGTAAAACCTATTATGAATCTGACTCACATCAGCTCTTAAAATTTTATAAGCACCACTTATTTATTTATTTATTTATTTATTTAGAGGGCCAAGTAGTAATTGCTACTGAAAAGAACCAACACAGAACACAGAGAAAATTCAGTTAAAGATGAGATGAAGAGGTCAAGTGGCCCTCGACAGCTCTACCTACGGATTCTCCCTCATTTTCTTCTTCCTTCCTCCCTCAGTTTCTTCTTTTTTTCTTTCTTCTCTTTTTCCTTCTATTTCTCTTTCATCTTACCAAAAATGATGATGCACTTTTTATAAGCCTGCTCTCATTTCAGCCATCTAAAACATACTTTTCACCTTCCACTCCTCCTTCTGAACTTCTTTTCCTATTCTTTACACTACACTCATGTTTCATTTAATTACCAATTTATTATCACCTCCTGACAGGTCATGTCTAAGCCCAGGTATCCTGTCATTCTGTATCATTCCTTTTTCTATTTAGCATTTACTGTTCTCTGATGTTTTTCTTGTTCATGGTAAGAAAGCAGTTGCAGTTAGTGTGTTAGACTGGGTCCAATGAGAAAATAGTTTTCTTCCCCAGAGGCTTAGAACCTAGAGCAAATCTGGAAGGGTTTTAGGCCTGAACAGTGGAGGAGGCCAGGTGGAACTGTGAACTATGGTAAAAGATAATGGAGACAATATGGGAACAGAAAGACCAATCAAGACCTATTGGAGCTATCCCAGTTGGTGACTAGAGAGGACTAAATAGCCTTAAATAGGAAAAGTGCCAGTGCTGATAAAGTTGCAAATGGTTTTTGGTTTTGTTTTGAAAGATTAGCAAAGGTAACAAGAGACCAACTCATTCATACTTTGTTGGTAGAAATTTAGTGTGACCTTCTTGAAAGGTAATTGTCAGTGCAAATTAACAACTTGTCCTTTGAATAATTCCACTTAAGAGAAATTTGTCTTAGGAGATATTCTAGAATTTCCAAACTGCTTTAAAAGCCAAAGCTTGATTTTTTTGTTGTTGTTATTACCAAAACATCTAATATAAATGAAGTGTTCCAATATATAAAAGTTCATTCAATAATGGGGAACTATTTAGTCATCAAAAACTTACTGTTTTTGAAGAATTTATTTTTAAAACTTTTTCAGAGATTATTAACTTCTAGGCCTCCCTGGTAGCACAAGAAGTTAAGTCTCAGCACTATCACGCTATTGCCAGTGGCTGCAACATGAGTTTGGTCCCTGGCCTGAAAGATAACCCACATAGAGTGGAACAGACTTCTGTCTCATCTTCTGCTCCCCTCAGCAGTGTATTTGAGCAGATCTGCCTGTTCTGCTACCCCCTCTGTCTTTTGTGAATCCTCTCACCTCCCAAACCTCTGGCCTACACCCCAGTTCTTGTAAACATAAGTAAATCTTTAAAAAAATTAACTGCTGAAATTCTCACAAATAAATGAAAAAGCAGGAAACAAAACTTCATATAACATGTTAATTTGCAAAAATAATATATAAATTGATACATAAATGTAGATACATACAAAAGTAAATAAAATTAACCCGATTTTTAGCAGCTATATTTGGATGTGAAGTTTCAGAATTTGTATTTCTTGCCTTTTTACAAGTTAAACATTATGAACATACATACACTAAACTAGGTGTTTTTGTTTTGTTTTACACACTGTTCTCAAATTTTCTTTTTGCTGACTTTATTTTGCTGAGCAAAAGTATAGAAAAAAATAAAAGTTGACTTCCTTGCATCTCTCAATACCCACACTTTATTGTTTATATACAAAATGCAATGTGATACATTTCATGTGTCAGAGAAAATGATTCAGGAAGTAGATAGGAAAACACTAGACCAAAAAAATGTTACTGTTGTATGAGCAGTAGGAACAGGAGGACATGGTATTTACTAAGAGAGCTGTAGTGTCTGTTGCAACTTCAGGAAAAAATGAGGACAAAATCAGTTCTCCATGTTTTTAGTCCATTGAGTCCATTGTTCTAGTAACAGTTTTCTAAGGACCCTACCAAAGTAATTGAAGAAGCTGGTGGACGCAGCTGAATCATAGAGGGCCTGGATGCATGCTGTGTCTCCTGTGTCGGCAGGAAGCGTACAGAAGCCTAGAGTTGGGACCCGCAAATGTGGCCCTGGGAAGACCGCCTCATTCAGTGGAGCAGTCTCGTGGGTGTTAGTGACAGACCTTGCATGGCAGCTGTGGGACCAGCCAGCATAGGGATTGTCTAGCTAAAGGGCTGAGGGGGAGGGATAGAGTAGCGGCTACAGAGGGATATGGAAAGATTTTGCTTTGTTTTTTTAACCATGGGTACTACTGGGGCATCTTGGATTATTTATGGGAGAAGCCAGATAATAAAGGTATAAGAAAAAGAGGGGAATGTCTGCTTAGGGGAAGGGTAGAGTCTGGGGGACATTTGGAAGATTTAGAGTGTGATATTTGTATGGAAAATAAAGAACAAAACAAGTGTGGAAGAGGACACTGCATATAAAAGGTGGCCCCTGAGTCCTATGCTAATTGGCTGCCATCGCTTTATAATAAATAGAACGGACTTTGACCCGAGGGCTGTACCACTCCTTCACAGGCGTGGAATTTTTAGGCCTCTGTTTTCCTTGGGAGCTGAAATATTTTTCACTTATTTCCAGGTTCCTGGTTGTGGTTGCTGGATGTCTGCCTGCCAGATTAGAGGGGGTTACTGTAACATCATAAATCTGAGTTATGAGCAAAAAGAGTGCTACCCACCTTTTAATACACTTCTTAAGAACCAGATGTTTTCTAGAGAAATGCTTCACTCTACAATCTGCCTTCCAGTGCACATAAATGAACCTGGCATAATGCCCATTAAAGCAATTTGATCCCATAAATGAGGAAAGCTGAGTAATGAGCAGGTTCCAAATGTCTTCCTTCCGGGTGAGATAACCTTAGACTTATGGCAATCTTTAAGCTGGCTGTTTTCAAATAGTGCATATGTTATTTTTATCTTTCTCTAACAAAATCTTTTGGCAATGTAAAACTATGTTTAAAAAAAAAAACTTAGGGGTATTTTAAGAAGGTAATTACTATTTCAGTTTCTGCCAAAGGCAGGCAAGTTTTATTTTTAATGGGTATATGATGTAAGAACCTTAGAAAATGCTTGAAACATGAAGAACAGCACTGTGATGTATTTGGTAGTATCCTCATTTATAATGGATCAGGGTTATGTCCCGTTTCAGTTAGAGATTATGCTTTCTTTGAAAAACACGCTAAGCATAGAACTTGGGAGAAAAAAAAAATGTGCTAAAGCACAGAGCAATTATGTAAATGCTCTTTTCAATTAAATACTTGAAGTTGGTCTAATTAATGAATGAAGACTTTTTCCTGATACATAATCTCTTGAAAATTTCCTGGCCATTTTTTCACGTTGACTTAATTCACACATTTGCAAAGGATAGTTTAAGAGGGATTTGATGTAGGGGAAAATCCAGGATATTGAGAAAACCCAAGAGCAAAGTAAAAATGATTGAACACATACCACACAAAAAGGTAAGGGGGAAAAATGAAACCAATGAGGTGTGTCTGAACCCCTATGTCACTTCTCTGTGCTAAATACATTACTGCCTTTTATAAAGTGTAAATTCTTTTTGAATGTGTTTGGTTATTGTTGTTCTCATAGATTTTTTAAAAACACCAAGTATTTATAGTACCAATGAAGATTGCTTTGTTTCCCCCAAAACAAGAAAAATATACTCGGGGGATGAATTTTTTTAATATTTCATTTGGAAATCATTTTAAACTTTCAGAAGATGCAATAATAGGAAAGGTACAAAGAGTAACCACATAATCATTTACCCAGATGCATATTAAAATATTGTTAATATTTTACCTCATTTGCTCCTTCTCTATACATGCGTGTAACTTTTTGTATATCCATTTATATGCACATATACACATATTTTTTTTCCCAGAACATTTTGAGTATAACTCACATACCACATGCATGCCCCTGGGCTCCTAATGTACTTCGGGTATATTTTTTGAGAATAGGAATATTCTCCAATAGAATCACAGAGCAGTTATAACCTTCAGTAAAACACAGTAAAATTAGCATAGTGACAACACTTTTAATCTACAAGTCTTACTGCCAATTGATCCAATGTCCTCTATAGCATCAGCTTCCTCTAGTCAATTCACTCTGGGACTAGGCATTGTGTTTACTTTATCTTGTTTAATTTGGAGCATTTCCACAGCTTCTCTCTCATTTATAAAATAGCCATTTTGAAAAGCATAGTCCTTTGGGCCTGCCTTTTTGGTAGCACATTCCTCAGGCTTGTCTGGTGTTTCCAATGGTTCTATTTCCGTTACGCATTCCTGTCACCTCTAGGTGATGTGGCCCCGGGTCTCATACAGTGCCCATCTGCCCTCACTGGTGCCATTTACTTTGATCACTTGGTTAAATTTTTCCATTACGTAGTTATTTCCCCCCCTGCAACTGATAACCAACCTATAGGGGGATACATTTAGATCACACAGCTATTCTGCTCCTTTTCAAAAATGCCCACTATGTGATTCTTGCCTGATCTGATCTTTACCGTGATGGTTGTGAAGGATAATAGTCTAACAGCACCATTTTCTCTACCTGAACGAGCCAGTCAACCCTCGGCATTTCATGTAAGCAAGAACCTTTCCCTATTAATTTTTTCTTTGTTTTACATTTTTTATATATTCAGTTTATCTGTTAATATATGCATTTGTGAATTCCTATATTTCTATGATCCATAATCCATTAATATTCTTAATTATTTTAGAGCTCAAATTATTTCAGATTTAGCCAACAGGAATTCTTTCAGGCTGGCTCCCGTGTGCTTGTGACATACCCTCATCATTCTTTTCCCCAACACTTCCCTACTTTCTAGCATAAGAGGGCCCAGGTTCAACTTTCAATTATTCTGCCCAGCCCTGGCATCAACCATTGCCCGGAGGGACCCTGGATCCCTTTGCTATTAGAAATTAGGAGCTAAGTGCTAAGGGTGCTTATAGCTGTTAGGAAGAATTGTCTCCCCCCCCACAAGTTGTAATTTGCTTGGCCCTTTTTCTCCCCTGGACCCCAACAACCACAACATGGTTGCTCATTTCTTCAGTCTCTCAACCCTTCTAAAATAGCTCCAGAACTGATTCACCCAAACATGCAGAATAAAAAACAAGCCTACAAAAAGAGCTCAAGATGTGTTTGCTATCCTCCCCTCCCACAGCACAGCCAGTTTGGTTGATTTCTAATGTTGATGCAGTTAACAACCTATCTTAAAATGTTACGGTAAGCATTTCCCAGTTGTATGAGGTATTTTAAAAATCAAGCAAAATAATTTATTGCTGACAAGATTGCATGCTCTGCTTCATACACCAGCTTTGTAGTTTCCTTCTAAATATTCATCTATTGGCAAAAGAAATACCATCCCTTCCAAGCCAGCCAGTCTCACATGAAAGATGCAGCAAGGAGAGTAGGGACTACACAGATTAAGCAAAACATCATGTGCTGAAAAGTGAGAGTTGAGCTTTTTGTTAAAAATATGTAATAGGTCTGTATTATCAAAGACATCCATTTTTTGTTTACATGAATATTTTCAAACCCTTTGCTGTGATAGTGTAATGGCAGTTATAAATACCTCTAGAAATGTGGTGAGGAAAATTTTCTTCCTAGGTTATTCAAAATACAGGTTTCTGGTTTATAGTAACTGTACCATTTTTGCCTCAACCTATTTTTTTCAAACGGCTGTCTTTTCATTGAGTGAAAATTGGTCTTTGCTTGAAAAAATAAGATTTCTTTCTCCTATTCTTTATTTTTGTATTTATATTTTATATCTATTTTCTCGAGTTCTATGGCCTCACAAAATGGTTTCGAATAGCAGAGCTACAGAGCTGATGGGGAGGTCAGCTATGTTAATTTCAAAGCTCCCCAGTCCTCCACGTGAGGTTGCCTAGCAACCCATCTCGGGCCTCTGTGGATGCAGACGAGGAAGCAATTCTTCTATACACTCTCAAGCTGAGATGGTTTTGTAAAGTGAAAAACCTTCCGCAAAGGGTCCCACGCAACCCCTGTCTCTCCTTTTCTGCCCACTTTGTACACTTCACACACGATGAGAGACATATTCGCCCCTTTGATTCCTCAGATCTGATACAGATATAAAATGGGGCTACACACGCTGTGGTCAAACAGGGGAAGTGACCTGTTTCCCTATGTTAAATCGAGACACATTAATTAAGCCACTTGTCGATCCTTTCTCTAACATGAAAGCACACTTTCCCCTCAAGTTCTAAAAGCCAGTTACGTTAACTGAAACTGCCACTGCCTGCTGAGCATCGGTTACCATAGCGACGCGAGGAAGGGCTGGTGTTTTTCTCCTCGGGCACAGGATGGCTGAAATGTATTCGACTGGGACTCAAGCAGCATGCCGACTAGAAGTCAGCCGTTTGGGAAGAACCTGCTCTATTCTTTTTTCCCACATTATCTTGAAAAAACAACTAACCCCTCTGCTATTCCCTGAAAGCGTTTTAGAACTGAACTTCAGTGGGCAGCAGAAGTGACCTTACCTTAGGGCACAAAGGAGAACAATGATACGTGCCAGTGAAGCCCACACGAACAGCTGCGAGATGTAAAGAAGAGAGCTATGGAAGTTATGTTGCCTTGAAAATACAAAGGGAAGGTCAGCCAGAAGTGCATGTTTACATGTTGCAAGAGTACTTTCTTATGAATTTCTGAACCATTTCTGATCCCCTAATCTTATTTCCTAGGCAGACAGTGCTGTTTGGGAGATCATGATTCAGATGAATATTAGGTTACAGAATCTTTATCACTGAGGTTAAGTCTGGTATAGCAAGATGCCTTGTGCCTGCACTTGCCTCCACTTGTGGCCATTAGCTTAGTGCTCTTTGGAGTCTTGACAAGTGACTCTGCGGACTCTATCACTCAGGAGTTTGATTTGGGAAAGTTCCTTGAGTCTTGAGTTCCTGATATTTAAAATAAGCTAAAAAGAATTTCTGATAGTGTGAAGTAAAGATATATATATATATATCTTATATATATCTATACACACATATATAAATTTCCTATGTATACACACACACATATAAATATATAAGTATTAATAAAGGTCCATCCAAATACTGATAACTTATCATGAATTTGCCTCCATTACCCAGTGCTGACTGAACACTCTGTGATAGGGTCAGCATTGTGTTTGATGGAGACGGGATTTGAGTTTACAGCCACAAAAAAGGCAGCCAGGTTTGGATACTACTACAGGTTATCTACCTTAGAGACACTTCAGTTTTGTGTGTCATGCTCACCAGTGTCCCATCCATTCTAACTTGGCCCTCCTGTGGGTCTGCCTGCAGCACAATTCACAGGGAGACGTCTCCCTGGTTTTATAGCCAAATTTTGTTTTCCTACCCAAACTAATGTTATTAGCACCCCCAGTCACCATAATCAGAATAGATTCCACTGCTATGGAAGGAGCTAAAAGAACATGTGTCTTCCTCTGAATATACTTCCTCAAAGAGCTGCCAAACTGTCAGCAATGGCACAATGTGGAAAATATATAGATTCCCAAATGGCCTCCCTGGACACTCATGGCAGTGGTATACCTTCTGGTGACTTACCAGAAAATCATTGACATAGTTCCTAGCAAACATCCCCTCTTAAAAATTCAGATCATTTAATCTAATTACATTTTAGATATAAGGAACAGAGTCCAAGGACATAAATTGGTTTATCCAGTTCATTTGGAACAGGATTGTGTGTGTGTGTTTGTGCATGTATTCACATATACATGATGTATGTATACAAACACTATATTTGTATTACACGTTTGTACACTCAAATACATATAAAGATAGAATAAGTTCTATAGCTGTATTTATTTTTACTTTATATAAATTTTTACATCATTCTTCATTTTTGTATAATGTATGCTTTCTCATCTCAGTTATAGTCCCTGTGCAATTCTCACCACCAATTCGCCATGTACCATCACCATAGTATCTTGTGCTCTTTCTACCCCTGTTTTGATCCTACTCCACTCTCCCCCGCTTCAGAAAGTCTCTGGTGTATAGTTGCCTGTTGATTTTCATATTTACTTTATTATGATTACTTTTTACCTTACTGATTCCTTATTTGGATCTTCTACATTCCTCCTAAAAGTGAGACCATCCAGTATTTTTCTTTTCTTTACAGCTTGTTTCACTGAACAGGATACTTTCCAGCTCCATCCATGTTACTGCAAATGTCATGAGTTTATCTTTTTTGATTGTTGAGTAATATTTCATTGTATATATGTATCACATATAGATTTGTGTGTGTATTTCTCTCAAAGTATATTAAAAATTCCCCATTACTAGTGACTGCCATTTGCAAGTGATGAAAACCAACATATGATAGCTAGTGTTACATGTAGGTTTTCAAAGACCTGATAGAGCCTATTCAGGCCAGCATTGGGGCTAACTGGGAGGAAGAAACTAACATGTGGACTGAAATCATACTTGCCCCTGATGCTTTAGGTGTTGCTGTTCATTCACCTGTCCACCCATTTACTAAATCAAGTCATTCAACAAATACTGACTGAAGACCTGTTTTATACCAGGCAGTGGCAGAGCTGTCATACCAGACATGCATGTTATTCTCTAGGTCTCACAGACATTTCACTGCTCCCATGTTCTAGGCTTAGCCACATATAGATACTGATGTGCAGCTTTTTGTCCCAACTCCCCCTAAAAGGCCAGAGGGAGCCCTGCCCCCTGCCCAGTGAAATAGGTCACCAGGTCCTCCTGTATGGACAGAGGCTGCCAGGCGACAGGCCCAAAGGTCCCACTGCAGACAAACCATCTGATCCTTTTTCTCCTCCTTTTACAGTGCATATTCCAACATTTACCAAAAAGATAGGCACTGAAGCTCTGGAATAGCTGACCAACTGCATTTTTAAAAGTACAAATTTCAGGCCCTTCCTGGTGGCGCAGCAGGTTAAAGTGCTGCACTAAGAAGCTTAAGCCACTTCCGCATGAGTTCGATCCCGCCTGCCCCGGAGGTGACCCACATGGCGTGGCAGACCTCTCCTGGCCCGCCCGCTGCTCCCCTCAGCAGTGTACTTCGACAATCTGCCTGTTCTGCTCCCCACTCTGTCCCTGGTGAATCCTCTCACCCTCCACATCTCTGGCCTGTACCCCAGCTCTGTATGAATAAATAAATAAATCTTTAAAACAAAAAGTACAAATTTCAGCTCTCTAAAGGAGAATGTACTCAATTTTCATTTCATTGATAAAGTAATTTTCTACATGTTATTTCAACAACAAATAACCTCAAGTTATTTGCTCAAAATCATAATACTTCTGTTTTCTTTCTATCAGAAGTCTCAAAAACTCAGAATAGGACATATCAAGGGTTATACTACTTCAGTGTTGACCAAGAGTTGAGTGGACCTTTATTGCTGAGAATTTCAACAAGCTGGCCTAGACTTTCCCAAACCAGAGAAGAAATTGCCATAAAGACCAGTGCCGTCCATATTGATTATGAAATTACTTCCAAGAATAGATTTATATGTTACAAAACCTGTGACCTTTCTATCCCATCTTCTGGGCAAAACTTCTCTTATATTATACATTATTTTATTATCACGTAAAAGGAAGTCATTATTTTCCCTGCTCATAAAAATGACAGAGTTGCTAGGATGCAGGGAGGGAAACAAATCAGTCCAGTTTCACTTGTTACCAGTCCAAAGCTCTCTCCTCCCCTGTTCCTTGGGCACACTTATATCCGAGAGTATCATGAGGGGCAATAAATCAGATAAAGACCAAACAAAATTTTAGAAATGAATAGACATCATTTCTTCATGGAGACTCCAAACAAGATACTTGTGGCAGAGTGGGAATTTGTAGGACAAATAGAAGGCAAGTACAGCTAAGTCCCAAGCAGCAGAAGATGCTCAGCTGTATAAAAGCTAAGCCTCCTCAGGAGGACTCTGTACCATGATGGCACTGGCACCATATCCTGCTGGCACTTACTTGGGGCAAGAATATCGCTTCAAAGGCTGCTCAAGGTACCATCTGCTTAGCTATAGCCACCTCTCCTTGCTCCTTTTCCGTTATCCCTACCCATATACAAATATTAGTTTCCTCTTTCCTCATCTGTCCCCATGATAGAAACCCTCTTTTGCCTCTAGGAAGCCCTGTTCCCTTCTTTTTCTGTGTGAGACATTTTTGGTGCCCCAAATTCTTTTTTCTTGGTTTCAAGCCAAAGATTTTGTCCTCTTTTTTATACTTATTCTAAAAATAAATCCCTTTAGTGTTCAGCTTTTTTAACTGAAGCCATGATGGGCTATCAAACCCACATGTTTCATCAAAAAATACCTGTTTTGTTTTTTTTCTTCCTATGCAGGAGGAACATAAATTCAACTCTTCAGGTACAGCACTTCCATATTAAAATCATGAGAATGTAATATCCACAACTCAAAGGTTACTATTGAAGAATCAGAAAAGTAAAGAATATTGTTTGAAGAATTCCTGGATCTTGCTAGCCTTCCCCTATCAATCATTTCTCTCCTTTATTCTGTCCTGGACTGCCATCTGTCATCAGAACATGACCATCTGGAGTCAGAACAGTCATCAATCCTTCCACAGATCCAAGTTCTTTTTAATTAAAAGGAAAATACAACTGAGAAGTTGTTAAATTTTTCTTTAGCAGTTCTGTCTGTTTTCCATTAGGGATATCTTACAACTCAGAGCAATGTGAATGGCTCCATAAAGAGATGCTGCCTTAGGGTCTAAGTTAGTTCCCACTGATGCTGCCATAAATGACCACAAAATGAGTGGCTTAAAATGGCACAAATTTAATTTCTCATACTGCTGGGGTTTATAAGTCAAAGGTGGGTCCTATGAAGCTAAAATCACAGTGGCAGCAAGCTGTGTACCTTTTCATGGTTCTGGGGGAGAATCTGCTTCTCAATTTTTTAGCCACTAGAGGCTGACTACATTCTTTGGCTCGTGGTCACATTCTTTGGGCTCTAAACTCTACTTCATCATATCTCCTTCTCGGACTTTACAGTCTTCATCTTTTGCTAATGGGGAAGTTTGTGACTATATTGGGTCCCCTTAAAAATGCAATGCAATCTTCTTAATTTAATCACATTGGCAAAAAAAGTCATTGTTGCCATGTAGGTTAATAGGTTCATAGATTTATGGGAATTTGGATATAGATATCTTTGAGGGCCATTATTCAGTCTCCCACAGCACTTGGCATAATTAGGCTCCCTTGGATACCAAAGAGCCTAATTTCAAGTCCCTGATTAGGAATTTCAATTAGGAGAGTACCCAGGGATTGTGGCAGCTACATATGACCTTTGACATATTTGACTATAGTCCCAAATTCTGGCCCCACTCTAAATGATGCTCTAGTGAGAAACACTGGGTTTTTGTTACACTAACTTGGATTCTTATCTTGCCTCATAGGAACTCTGAGAACATGAGCAAGTCCTTCAGTCTCTCTGGGATTCTCTTTTCACCTCTCTTCTATGAGCTGTTTTAGAAGAAACGGACTCAGACAGACTATTCTACCCAAGTGCTCTATCTACATGAACAATACTAAGAGTGAGGAAAGTAGGATTTGGCAGTCATAAAGACAGAAGAAAGACTTCAGCTGATTCTGTAGGAACTCTCTTGGGAGAGCCCTTCACCATTGTCCCTCTATAGGGCCAACAAGCTAGAAACTGTATTCCCTGTCAGATTGAAACTAGGGCAAGGTGAGGAAGACATCCATCTCAAGGGAAAAATTTCTAAACGCCAACATACTAAGCAATATTACACTGAGTGTAATACTCAATGCATATGGACCTCCCTGGTGATACGGTGTAGTCTCAGTGCTATCAAGCTACTGCCAGCCTTGGAGTGAGTCCAATCTTCAGCCAGGGAGCTGGCTCACATGACACAGCAGACCTCTCTGTCTCACCTACTGCTCCCCTCAGCAGTATATTTCAGTAGCTCTTCCTGTTCTGCTCCCCAGAATAGGGGGTGAATCTTCTCACCCCACCACCTCTAGTAATGTATGCATGGACACCCCAGTTCCTGTATGCATGGATAAATAAAAATAACTCTTAAAAAATGCTCAGTGCATAATGTTTTAATACACTGTTTCTTTGAACTTAAATTATTGCAAAAATACACAATCCACAAAATATTAAAATTTTTGTAATAAAGTGAGGACCAAAAAAAAGTGCTTGTGGAACCTAAGTGAAAGTAGAAAATGGTCATTACTGATACTTTCTTTATTTAAAATTTTGATATTTTGATCTTCATGGAATCTTTGTATTTTTTAATTTTAGAAATAGCCATTACGAAATTGTCTTGATTACTGAGTTTTATTGCCTTTCAAAACTTAGGCAACCCCACCCTCACCTTGTGCTGAATGCAGGCTGCCTCTGTCTTTGCAGAAGGGGATATAATATAAGACCCAGGGCATTTTCTGGAGAGGAACTCAGCACTCCAACTATATGGGGAAGGATTCCAGGCCCCACATGGATGGGGCAGTGAGGCCCACCGTAGCATCCCTGGTGTGGACAACAAGGCCTACCTGTAAGATGAGTTTCTCATGAGTTTATTCTTTGGGGTAGATAGAGATGAAGCACTTAAAAGTTAGTGTCTTGGCCTGACCTCTTCTTCTGTCTTCCTACCAGTCAAAATTCTGAGCAAAAGGCTTGAATAATTTATTTAGACTTGAGGTTACCACTTATATATCTGTCAACATGTGGCTTTGATCTATGGTGTATTAGTTTTTGTTAGAACTCCAAGCAAATATGTCAAAGTGAAACACCATTCTATCCCATGGCCTGTCTAGACCCTCAACCCCAGAAAACTTTATGCTGATGATCACAACCCAAGGGTGAATAGGCATAAATCTTTGACATAAGAAAAAAAGTGTGTGTAGATAGAGTTCTCTAAGTACAAATCTTACCAAAATGAAGGGTAGTGAAAGTATTTGGTGAGTCTGACATAAGTCCACCATGTCCTAGAAACATGTTGGCCTTCATCAAAAAATATATATATATTACTTGTATTAATTCAAAAATCAGTGGGAAGATTAGTGAGTCTCAAAAGGAGAATGAGTTTACGACCTCTGAGATAATATCTGAATCTCCTGAGAAGGTGCTGAATTCTGCAATCCCTTCTCAACTTCTTGTTACAGTTACTAATAGGAGAATAAAATTTATATCAGATGCATTGACACATAAAAAAGACAGTCATCACTGTCACTAGATGAAATTATTAACACATATGCACGTGAAGTAAAATAGTGGCAAGGCATTCATCATTAACTGATATGAATTTTTGCCACATGAAAAATATAACTGCAGCTTTTTCATGAAACAAATTTCAACAGCAGCTGTTGAATGGTATTTAAAGAGGTCATCACTTGTTGAAGCAACCTTTTTTTCAGCAATCATGGAGACACTTTTTTTTTTTGAGATTTATTTATTTATTCATACAGAACTGGGGTACAAGCCAGAGGTGCAGAGGTAATGAGAGGATTCACCAGAGACAGAATGGGGAGCAGAACAGGCAGAATGAGGGGAGCAGCAGGCAGGTCAGAAGAGGTCAGCCAGCCATTTGGTCACCTCCAGGGCAGGGGATCGAACTGGAGCACTGAAGCAGCTGTGGCCAGCTTTCAGTGCTGCTCCTAACCTGTTGCGCCACCAGGGAGGGCCAGAGACACAGTTTTTAATTTTTTTTTTTTTTTTTTTTTTGAGGTAATGTTGGACTACAATGCTTTATATGATTTAGGAGTATATGATTTAGGGGTATAGTATCACACCTCTTCAGAGCTACATCACCACACTGCGCCCTCCACAAAGACACGTCATCATTGTACCGGAAGTTTTTAACTGTTATGTATTAGATGAAGGAGAAGAATGATCCTTCATTGTATTTCCCTCTACATGCTGGGAAATAAGCATTGGGGACGTTTTGTTCTGTTTCTTGCCTTGATACTGTTTCTCTCACTCTCCTGTTCCTATTTAAAAAGAAAACCACTTGGCCATCCTTACTAAACAAATCTCTTTTGCTTCTAATGAAAGAAAGCAACAGAATTTCTGAACACTGTGTACTCTTCAGATAGTGCATTTCTGCAATGAATCAGTTTCTTTTTCTAGTTTTGCAGATCATTTAGCAAAGTGTACATCTTAAAATGGATTGTGTAAATGCTTGTTCATCTACAAGATTTTTATATTTCCTTTGGAAGTTTGTTCTTGTGCTTTTAGTATTTTCTGTGGTAGGATGGGGATATTTTTTATATTCTTTATTTTTTTTTCTCTGATTGCCTTTTAAATCCAATAGTCATATTTCTCTTTCGTTGTGATAATCATTTCTTTTATGACACAAATCACGTCATTGTGATTTTTAAAATGTAGTCTTAGTTGATTATATAGTATTTTCATTGTTGTTCAGTGTTGAAATTTTTGAGGTCTCAGCTACAGATCCAAATTATGATGAGATTCAGTTAAGCCACTGAGGGAAACTCTTGCTTTTCATCTGCTTTTATGAAACATTAATTTTTACTACTTGTATGATAATGTCAGACAACTGCTTCTAACTAACTGATTGAGAATATACTTCAAGATCATTTCCTTGGAATACCAAAGATTTACTTTACTCCTACTTATTAAGGGAGAAGAAAAAGAAAGAAAATGAAAAATGAACTAATTGAAGACTCTGCATAAATTATGTTTTTTTTTAAGATTTTTTTTTATTTTCTTAAGCATACAAGAATTAGGGGGTGTGTGGTGGTGTGGGGGTGAGGGAGTGTGAGAGGATTTATTAGAGACAGAATGGGGAGCAAGACAAGTGAATCTACTGAAATACTCTTCTGAGGGGAGCAGCAGGCTCACGAGAGGTCTGCTGTGCCATGTGGGTCAGCACCCTGGTGGGGTTTGAACTCATGCTACATTGGCTGGCAATAGCTTCAGAGCACTGAGACTTTAACACTCTGCACCACCAAGGAGGCCCAACAATTATCTTTTTGTGAATATTTTCTCTTCATTCTCTACCAATTTAAAATAAGTGTAATTGATAAGCACTCATATTTCACATGTATCTTTAAAAAAAATAACTCTTCTTATATATCTAAAGATAGAAAAATACCAACATTTCCAATAATCCAGGAAAAACTTTGAGTCATAGACTATTTAAGGGAAGATGTCAAAAAATTAATCTTGAAAGGATTAAATTGAGACAGTTTACAAAATAAACTGTGGTAATATAAATTCATTATTGATCTTTAAGGTGGAAAACATAAGGATGTAGTACTCCTTTCATTTAATGAGTTCTAGATGTTTAATTATTATCATATTATAAGTGTGACTTTTCACTGGACTTTCTTATAGGAAGTTTAAAAATTAAACTAATTTTTAATTGCTCTCATAGTTCCTCTTATTTATATGTACATATAGAATAGAAGCAAAATCGATATACATACATTTCTTTTTTATATTTGCAATTATTGAAAAGTTTCTATCATATCATAGAATGTATCAAGTGTGGATTATTTTATTTCTGCCACAAATGGTGAATTGATTTAATTACTTTTGACAATTTTCTTCAATTATCACCTATTACATGTTGATGATTTTGGTTTAAGTCATCAGAACTATGCCTAAACACTTTCTCACATTTAAAGAAATAGGGCCATTTTGGGGGGGATTTTCCATTGTCCCTGGGTTTGTGATAAAATCTTATCTGCTATTTGAGAGTGTAGCGAGATGATGGATTTACATAGAAATATTGTTTCAGTGACATCAAGGTCGATGTCACTTGAATTTTATTTAATAATATTAGAGAGGCCCTCCCTGGTTGGCACAGTGGGTTAAAGCATAACACTATGAAATGAAAGCCACTTCTGCATGAGTTCGATCCCCGCCTGCCCTGGAGGTGACCACATGGCGCGGCAGACCTCTCCTGACTCGCCCGCTGCTCCCCGCAGCAGTATACCTCAACAATCTACCTGTTCTGCTCCCCACTCTGTCTCTGGTGAATCCTCTCACCACCCCTGCACCTCTGGCTTGTACCCCAGTTCTGTATGCAGAAATAAATAAATCTTTTTAAATAATAATAATAATAGAGAAATGAAGATAGGAATAAGAAGATAATCTTTTTTTTTTTTTTTTAAAGATCTTATTTACTAGGCCCTCCCTGGTGGCTTAGCAGGTTAAAGCACAGCACTGAGAAGCTAAAGCCACTTCTGCATGAGTTTGATCACTGCCTTAGAGGTAATCCACATTCCACATGGCACAGCAGACCTCTCCTGACCTGCCTGCTGCTCCCCTCAGCAGTGTACTTCATCAGTCGACCTGTTCTGCTCCCCACTGTCTCTGGTGAATCCTCTCACTGCCCTTTCACCTCTGGCCTGTACCCCAGTTTTATATACATAAATAAATAAGTTTTAAAAAGTCACTGCCCAAAAGTGTAGGAAAATGGTGTAATTTCTTATTTGCCTTATTTTTTCTTTTCTTCTATCTGCTACTTTATGAAATAGATAGAAATCATTTTAGCCAAATGATAACATTTATTTTGGAATGTTTTTTCTCAAATTCACAGACAAGGATGATAATTGTATTTAAAGCAAGGACATGTATACTATACTTACTCTGATTTGTTTGATTTGCCCTATTAATTATTTATGCATTCATTTGCAATTTCCAAGTAAGTTATAAAATACTAGACTGAAAGTATATTTTGAGACCCTGTGTGTGTCTGATTGGAAATATATTACTTGTTCCTAGAAACTTCTTTGTTAGAAAATCAGATTGCTCAAGATAAATAAAAACAATTCTGTTAATGTTGGCTGCCTTATTGAGGTGGGTATCACCTGGACTTCAGCTTGCAGATCCCACAATCCTTGGTTGGAGAGTGACCACACCATTGTTTTTCCCCATGATATTTTAGTTAAAAACCTAGAATGGTCATAAAATGGTAGAATGTTAAAGTCTATACCTTGGACCAAAGATAAATTCATGAACTAGAGAGCGCATAGGATTGCCTTTATTTTCACCTGCCTACTTGAAATTGCTTAAACCTCAATCAATAATTAGGTTATAGAGGAAAATTTTATATTTGCATTTGTAAAACCAGGATTATGAACAAACTCATAAAAATTATGTTATGCCATTAAGTAAAAAGTATTATATTCTATCTACACCAGAAAGCCTCATTTCTCTATGGCTCAATTCTCTCATTTATAAAATGAGTTGGAGGAATCTTCCCGGTAGATCAGGTGTTAAAGTCAGTGCCATCAAACTAGTGACAGCCGCAGCAGCCAGAGTTCAATCCTAGCCAGGTAGCTGAACCACATGGCACAGTAGACCTCTCCTGTCTCTCCTGCTGCTCCCCTCAGTAGCCTATTTCAGTTCATCTGCCTGTTCTGCTCCCCACTCTGTCTCTGTGACTCTGCTCACCTACCCCAACCCTCAGCCTCTGGCCTGTGCCCCAGTTCTTATATGCATACATTAATAAAAGTAAATTTTTTTTAAAAGATTTATTTATTTGTGCATACAGAACTGGGGTACAGGCCAGAGGCTCAGCGGTGGTGAGAGGCTTCACCAGAGACAGAGTGGGGAGCAGAACAGGCAGATCTACGAAGTACACTGCTGAGGGGAGCAGCGGGCGGGTCAGGAGAGGTCTGCCACGCCATGTGGTCACCTCCGGGGCAGGCGGGAATCGAACTCATGCGGAAGCGGCTTTAGATTCTCAGTGTTGTGCTTTAACCCGCTGCGCCACCACGGAGGGCCTAAAAGTAAATTTTTTTTAAAACAAGTTGGAAAGGATGATTTCTAAGGTATGTAAATGGTTCTAAATCCCAAAATTCTATGAGTTTATAGAATGTGTGTGTCATATTGGAAATAGTTATGATGGCATTGGAAGACACTTGGCTGATATACAGGTCTGAGTCAATGGGTTCAAGCAATACCTGCATTAGCAAAGCTTTTGTGTGAATTATCAAAATGCTCCCTCTCCTGGTGGACACATTATTGAAAGGTGTTCTTTTTTTAAGGCAAAGAATTCTTTCAAGAGCAGTGACCAATGGATTTCAGAGTCTTGGATTCTCCTGCACAGAGTAAAAAAATGTATAGGATGGCCCTAAGATCATTTTTATTTCTGATCCAATTATGACTAGGTTCACAAGAAATCAGAAATGTTCTGGAAGAGAATCTAGTGTTAATTTGATCACGGTTAGTGCCAACTTCAGATATATGTAAATTCCCGATCGCTCCTGTTTAGGATGTGAGGGTCTCTTTCATTTACTTTTAATAATATTAACCTGGACTCCAAACATCTTTGAAAGCAAAATTCTGTATTTGTATTTTAAAAATCTATTTCTTTTTTTCCCCCCCTCATATAGTCTTTATTCAGGCTCTGGTATGATTACATAGGAGACATTTGAAGAAGGGTAAAATTATCAAATTTCCAAGGTGAAGGTCACCAGTGAGAATGACCATTGGCCCTTTATGGGTGGTAGCTACTTTCACAGTCCTTCTTCTACCCCAGAGCCCTCAGCAACAGTCCAGGGACTCAGACACCTTTGGCTCCTCCCAGGAACTTGCTACCCTCCCTACACCCTGTGATTCATCTCCCTAGGGCAGGATGGTCACTGGTTGTCTGGTATTTATTCAGGAATCATTGGGTTTATTTAAAGCCTCACAGGTCTCAAAGGCTCAGTGAATTCCACCCAGTAGGGAGCTTTCCTTCCTGTAAGGGTTCGTTTAGTTTCCCAAATGCCCTAGAAGCAATGTGACTTCTTTGCTGCTTACCAGCTGGCAGCTGTACAGACTTATCTCAGCTTTGGCACTGAATTGGGTGGTCATGGGCTGAGCAGATCCTGGGTAGAAATAACTTGACACCCACACTCACCTCTATCACCCAAGTGGGTCTTCAAATGAATGTCTAAGATGACTAGTGTATAAAAAGGAGTGCTTTCAATGGGAATAAGAAACCATTTCTTTGACAATAGCAATTTACACAGAGAGACAGGCAGCTCTAATTATCATCAGTATAATAGCTAATATTTATTTTTAATGATCATTCACTATATGCCAAACTTTTTTGCTAAACACTTTCCTGAGTTGTCTAATCAAACCCTCACAATGCTAAGAAGTTGCTAGCTACAATTATTTTATTTTAAGGGCAGTCTCCTTTGTTTCACAATAGTTTTACAATAATAAGTTAGCAAAAGACGTTACTTCCCAGAAAGTGTTTAAGAATGAGATAGGTGGAAAAGAAGTTCAAAAGATTTTACTTGAGAAAACTAAATTTAAATAATGGTAACAAAATTCCTTTTCTGCAAATTTGAATTTCCCTGCAAAATTCACCCAGCCTCTCTCAAGTCCATAAATGTCAAGTTACAAACACTCCAGTGGTTTGTATAACAAAATTTCTTTCAAATAAAGATAAATAGATAAAAGATATCATAGTCTCATAAGGTCCTAAGCATTTTCTTTTGTGCTATCCAAATAAGCATTTCACCTAAGCTTTAAAGCAGGTATATAATGACAAGCTTATAAACATTTCCAATTGAGTAAAGCTGAGAGAACCTAACAAAAGTAGGGAAGTCTGTATTTATTTTTTAAATTGGGTTAAATTGATGCAAGTAAAATTTGCTAGCAATTAGCTCATTTCTTACAATAATTTAATAATGGTGGTGGTAATTATGACCAACTTAGGGATAAAACTAGCAGTGTAATTCCTAGTGTGCTACCTTTCTCATTGTAAAAGTGAAGAAACTGAATACAGAGAGTTAATAAATGTGCCCAGTGTTAAGCAATTATAAGCAAATAGAGTCAAATTGGTTTTACCCTGACATCCAGGTTTTTTCTGCCATGGGACATGGTCTCTTGTTCTCAGTTAATCTATTTCGCAATATAGTTAGAATTCAACGAACTAGTTAAAAACCAAAAAGTCAACTAACAAAATTTTACTTTTTGTCTAAGTATGTGTTTGTTACATTAATTATTTGTATACCAGGAATAAACACACACTCATGTTTACTCTGGGTCAATATGTAGGTTAAAAGTAGGATTTCCTAGAATGAAATGATAATACTTTAATCAGATAAATACAAAAGTTACACTTAGTAAAAAATGGCAAGGATTTTCCTTAGTAAGTCTGGCTTGGAGGCCAAGAATTTACATTTCAAACAAGTTTCCAGGTGGTAATGCCTACTAGTATAGGGCCCTCTCTTGAGAACCACTGAGAACCACTGAAGGAGAACATCAAAATTATCATTATGAGGTTCCCTAAATATGGTGTGTTTATAACCAAAGATTAAGGAGTGAATTTCCCTGAACCTATCAAGAAGACTGTGACTCAACATTAGAAACTCTGACATGTACTACAATATTGCTAACAATGTCAGCAATAACAAGGTAATGCAGTTACTTAATCAAATGTTATGTGTTGATGTGTCCTATTTTTTAAGAGGAATACAGGAAATTTGCTTCCTGTTATGCTGTACTATTGGGCACTTGAAATGCAGCTAGCCCAAACTGAGAAGTTCTGCAAGTATAAAATACATGCAGATTGTGGCAATACAAAATTAAGAATATAAATTAGCTCAATAATTTTATATGGACTACATGCTAAAATGATATTTTAGATCCATTGCATTTTTCCTTTTTCAAATGTGACTAGTAGAAATTTTCCCTGCTCATATTTGAGGTTCACATTACAGTTTTTTTCAACAATGAAAATTTATTTCATTTTCATTAAGGTAACAATGGTTTATAACATTGTATATGATATAGTTGTATAGGTTCACACCTCTTCCCATGTCTGTTACCACACTATATCCACCACAAAGGCATCGATAGTCCTCCACCATAGTATATGACGTATCCTTTCTCCCCTTAACCCCACACCTTCCTCCTTCCCTCCAATATCCTCAATATTACAGTCACATTGCTAAGGCTAGTTTTTGTTTTATTTTGTCTGATCCTTTATTTTATTTCTCTATATTCCACATATGAATGAAACCATAGGCATGTGTCTTTCTCCTCTGGCTTATTTCTCATTGCATAATGCATAGATGCTGTCTCAAATGTCAAGGTTTCATCTCTTTTATAGCCTCATAGTATTCCATTGTATATGTACATATACTACAGCTTCTTTTTTTTTTTTTTAGGCTTATTTATTTATGCATACAAGAACTAGGGTACAGACCAGAGTTGGGGGGTGGGTGATGAGAGAATTCACCAGAGATAGAGTATATCACAGCTTCTCAATGCTGTCATCTTAGGCTGGGCATTTACACTGTTTCCATAACTTGGCCATTGTAAATATGCTGCAATGGACATGGGGATATTTACATTTAGTGCATTTAAAATCAGTGTTTTTACATTCTTTGGGTAGATACTTAGGAGTGAATTGCTGGATCATATTGTAGCTCTATTTTTAGTATTTTGAGAAATTTCCATAACATTTTCCATAGAGGCAGGACCAGCCTCCCTTCTTACCAAAGTGTACAAAGACTCCTTTTTTTTCCACCCTCACCAACACTTGTTGTTTCTAGCCTTTTAGCTGTCAGCTATTCTCAGAGGTAGGTGATGGTATTTCATTCTGGTTTTAATTTGCATTTCTGTGTTGATAAATGATAGTCAGCATTTTCCCAAGTGCTGTTGGCCATTTGCATATCTTCTTTGGAAAAGTACAATTAAATGCATCATCCAATTTGTTGCTCGGTTTTCTTGTTAAGTTGTATGAGTTCTATGCAAGCCTGGATATTAATCCTTTGTTGTATGTATGACGTGCAAATATTTTCTACTGTTCAGTAGAATATATTCATTTTATGTTCTTTTTTATTTTAATATTTTCTTCTACTGTACAGAAGTTTCTCAATTTGATCCAATCCCATTTGTTTATTTTTGTTTTTGTTTCCCTTGCTGATGGAGTTGAATCTCCAAAGATATCATGGAAGCTGTTGTCTCAGTGTTTCCCTATGTTCTCTTCTATTATTTTATGTTTTCAGATCTTGCATCCAAGTCTTTAAATCCATTTTAAGATAAATTTTGTATATTGTATGAGACTGTGGTCTGATGTCATTCTTTTGCACTCAGCTCTCCAGTTCTCCCAACTATTTGTTGAAGATATTTACCTTCTCCTCCAATGTATTCTCTGGGATCCTTTGTCATAAATTATTTCTGGGCTCACAACCTCTTCCATTGGTCTGCATATCTACTTTTATTCCAATACCTTGCTATTTTGATGACTTAGCTTTATAGTATAGTTTGAAGTCTGGGCGTGTGATGCCTCCTTTTTTTTTTTTTCTTTTTATCAGGATTGTGATAGTTTTTCTGGGATTTTAATGGTTCCATATAAATTTCAATAATGATTTTTCTTCTTTGACAAATGGCAAACAATGGTGATTTATAGAAACAAAGCAAGCTTGAAGATAATGACAAAATCTCTCCCATTTCCCTGGGAGGAAAAATATCTTTCTCAGGCGTGCATTGAATTCTCCAGTGACTAGAAAGACAAACTCTCTGGGAAGCAATATTTCAATAGGATTTCTAGAGACTTAGTTCCATACTCTGGGAAATGATCTCATTTCCTCTTAAAGGATTTCACTTTCAGGGAGAAGGAAAAAGATAAGAAGAGATGTAAATGTAGGCAGAGACACAGACATGAGTGTGGGGAGAGAAACTTCTGATGACTACTAGAGCTTCCTAGATCTTCCAATACAGTAAAGAATGTCTGAAGTGGCAGATAAATGAATTTCTAGTTATAGAAAACAGTATGCTTCAGTGGAAGTAAATGTGTTGATGTGAATCAAATATGATAGTTTTCACTATAGATAATAGAGAAACTGAGTTGAGCAACAAAGGAACAGTGTCATCACTAAGGTAGAGTGATAAGGTGGCTCTGGATGATTTGATCTCTACAGATTTCTGGGGCAACACTGCCTTCCTAGATATGTTGGCCATATCTTCAAATTATGTTTAGTCACAATAAATTAATAGGTTTATTTCTTTTTATTATTCTATTTAGTTTTTACCACAATTTCCATTTAAAATTTCCAAACTGTAATACCTTAAATCATTTCTGGGTTTTGTCTGACATTCTTATTTTTCATTTATTGAGCACCTACAATGTGTCAGGCATACCACAGTTTTTTGCTTCCATGGAGCCTGCTGTCTTTATAGCTAAAATAGACAAATGCACACAATTCTTTTTTTTTTTCCTTATTTATTTGTGCATACAGAACTGGGGTACAGGCCAGAGGTGCAGGGGCAGTGAAAAGATTCAACAGAGACAGAGTGGGGAACAGAAAAGGCTGACTGATGAAGTACGCTACTGAGGGGAGCAGCTGGCGAGCCAGAAAAGGTCTGCCACACCACGTGGATCACCTCCGGGGCAGGTGGGAATCGAACTCATGCTGAAGTAGCTTTAGCTTCTTAGTGTTGTGCTTTAACCCTCTGCGCCACCAGGGAGGGCCAAATGCACACAATTCTTATCCTTGAATGTCAAAATTAGTTCTTTGACATGGTTTAAAGATACCCATGACCTAAGCATGCCTCTAGAAGCTTACATCTTTGAGAACCAGCAGCCAAACTGAGTAAACGAGTCAGCCTGGTCAGCCCCCGTCATCCCTGACAAGAAACTTGTATCAACAGGTTTCCCTGTTCACCAGTGATTTAGATCCTTCAGTGACTAATGCTTGTTGAGCTATCTGCCAAATGTCTTTATCAGAAAAGAAGAGTAAAGCTTTAATCTTCATGAATTTCTGTTTATTTTTTTGTTTGTTTTTCTACCTGGCAGAATCATTAAGGGGCTGCTGTGGGGCATGACTCTAGGAAGAAGGGAAGGCCCCTGGCTACCTTATTTTACTGCACTGGCATTATTTCTCACAGTACATCTCATATTGTGATAGGAAACAAATTGTCCCCTCCTTTGAACTGATTTTTGAACTGAAGCATTTTGTCTGATGCTCTTATGTGGTATTTTACATCCAAAATGAACCAGACATCCTTTGGTTCAGGTTCCTTTCTTAGTGATTTTGAATACATTCTCTCACATGTGATAATGATCAGGAGCTTTATGAAAGTTAGCTCTTTAATTCTTTGTGAAGTAGGATTGTTTTGATACTCATTTGAAACCTGAGGAAATTGAGGCTCAGAAAATGAATGGCTTCCTAATCTCTCCAGTTACAAACACACCGTACGTATTTAGGGAGCCTCCTAATAATAATTTTGATGTTCTCCTTCAGTGGTTCTCAAAGACAGGGCCCTGTACTAGTAACAGCAGTTATCACCTGGGAACTTGTTTGAAATGTAAATTCTTGGGCTCCAAGCCAGACTTACTAAATCAAATACCATGGGACTGGCTCATCCAGCCCTCCAGGTGATTCTAAAGCATGCCCAACTTTGAAACCACTGCTCTATTCCAGTTTACAACTGCCTAGACCACAGCCTGTGGTGGAGACCCACTTCACAAGGGGTGACCTATTATAACAGTGGCTAAATTCTTTTTGAGGCAATGAGCGATTTGAAAGATATTAACCTTTCTTCTTGGAATATAAATCACTTAGAATATTAATAGTCTGCCTTTGTATGTTTTCGAACACACTGCTTAACTGCTAAGATATAACCTGTGCATGGTGATAACAGTAGTTTCAGTCAATATTTCCCAGGCAACTTACACTGGCTTCTCATAGCTCATTATATTTGAATAAAATTAGAGCTAATAGGGACTGCTTGGTCATGCAGGGATTAAAGATGGCACTGTCAGGCTGTAGCTAGCCACTGCAGCACAAGTTCAATCCCCCAGCCAGCCAGGGAACTAAGCCACATGGTGCAGCAGACCTCTTCTGTCTCACCCACTGCTCCCCTCAGCAGTTATTTCAGTACATCTGCCTGTTGGGCTCCCCACTCTGTCTCTGGTGAATCTTCTCACCCCCTTTGTACCTCCAGCCTACATCCCATTTCTTGCATGCATAAATAAATCTTAATAAATAAAAATAAATCTTTTAAAAAATTAGAACAAGTAAAATTTCCCCTGCTAACCTAATATTACATTAATTTTAAATTTAGAGTTTTGAAACATTTCAAAAAAAAAGTAAAATTTCAATAAAAGTAGCTGAATTTGCTGGTTACATTTTGAATGACAGATTTCATGGTGTACAGTTGTTTATATTTAAGTGTTTGAATTTGGATACTTAGTTACCATCTCCCCTGTGAGATCTCCTTGACTACTCTGCTTTTATCCATTCTTGTAGTAATGACTTCTTTAGGTGAAGTTTAATCTCATTCTCAATGGCAGAAATAAAATGAGTAGTGAAATGTAAGCAATGTCAATTTACTTGAAAGTCAAGGGCTCTGTCAAGTTGTTCAATGTGTGGAATCCCTCTTCACTGTGGTTTATCCTTATGTATTATCCTAACACTATCAATGCAGGCTGCACCCAGTTTAAACAAATATACTCTTGGAAATTATGGTGCACATCATTTAATGCTGACTTATCTATATCTAAAAACCAGGTCTTAATGTTTGCTAGCTTCTCTTTTCAGATTGGTTTAGCTTCTGAGAAGTTTCCTCTGGCACACTCATTTCACTTTCCTCTTAATTTAAAGTACTATTCTGAGTTTGCAAAGGAACCTTTTTTTTTTTTTAAATGCATACAAGGACTGGAGTGTAGGATAGAGGTGCAGGAGGTAAAAGGATTCAGCAGAGACCAGAGAAGTCCCTAGATCACACTCTTTTTGATTCTCTACAGATATTTAAAATATTAATCTCTCTATTCAAATACAAATAGATCATAAAATCACAACTGGGAGAATATTAGAGCAGATACCCCTTTAAGACAAATGTTAGGATAATGCATAATGATAAACTACAGTGTAACTGTGACCTGGATGAACATTTTCTCCTCTTTATATCTAATGAGTTCACTCACACATCTAAATTCATTCCTACTACATAAACAGGATTTCAGGGAAAAGATTTATTTGCAGGGCCTCCCAGTAGTGCAGAAGTTAAGTCTCAGCACTATCAAGCTACCCGCCAACCATTGCAGTACTAGTTCGATCCCCGGGCAGGGAGGTGACCCACATGAAGCAGCAGACCTCTCCTATCTTGCCTGCTGCTTCCTTCAGCAGTGTATTTCAGTGGATCTGCCTGTTCTGCTCCCCACTCTGTTTCTGGTGAATCCTCTCAGCCCCCGCACCTCTGAACTACATCCCAGTTTTTGTACACATAAATAATTAAGATAAAAAAAAAGTTTTAAAGGATGTGATGTAGTAGACTTTAAAAACATAAGGATCAGAATGTCATTTTTGAACAACTAAATGAAACCCAGAAGTCCCAAGATCTGATAGTAGGTGAGTCATTTGCTTATTCATTCTGGACCTTATTTTCCTCCTCTGTATTATTTATGTATGTTACATGTTAGAATATCATCCGAAAGACCCATGCCACCAAGGAAACAATGGAATCACACTGTCTCAGCCAGGAAGGTTTATTGGACGGAAGTGCAAGGCAAGGTTCTGCAGCCCAAGAGAGGGTCTGGCAGAAGTCAAGCCCTGCAGGAGGTTGGGGCAGGAGTTATAGGGCTGAGGTTGGACGTCTGCCAAGTGCATGGGTAGCTAGGTGGAAACATTCTTTAGTTGGTAAGCAGGAAGCGGTTTAGCTTGAACTGACTGGGACTTGAAGCATTCCGGTTACTGTCAAGCTGCAGGCAGCTAGTGGAAAATGCAGGTGGCCAATTTCTGGGTCTGAGTGGGACTCCTCTTTCCAGCAACTTTACAAGGTAATGTTGCAAAACTTACTGCCATAAATCAATGGCAGTCATAAACTATTATTATGATTATTATTATTGAGACATGTTCGGGTAGGTACCTGGACTCAGCAAGGTGGTTTTCACTTAGGGTGTCCCATGTGGATTCTGGTGGTGATTTAAACACCCAGAACACCCAGGCACTTCTCACTACCATTATATAGTCTCTTCAGCACAACACCAGGAATTAAATTGCTAAATTGGGAACTCAAGACTCCTAAGGCATACAAAGAACTCTAAACAACTCTAATTCTTCATTCTTAAATATAAACACACAGCCCCAAATTAAGAGGCATTGGAAAAAAGAGTCTAGCACAAGTATGAAGAGTGACTACAATAAAACTAACAGGAACACAGAGGAAATGGATACAATAAATTTACTATTTTCCAGCACTTAAGTTCCAGCACCCACATCCACCTTATTATTTTCTAGCACTTAGGTGCTTGCTACATATTAATCTTATTTGTAGCTTCCAACAGCCCTATGCAGTGCATAGCAGATCATTTCCAGTTTACTGAGAAAAGTGACCAACAGAGGTGAAATGACTTGTCCAAGATATTGACCATAGTCAATGGAATTACTGACTGCAGAGTGTGAACTCCTAGCCAGTAGACCATACACTAGAAACCATTTCATGAAGCAATAATAATTTTACAGCCTCGAAGCAAGGAAAGAATACTACTTAAAAAGAACATTCAGAAAAATGAGTTCTTTGAAACTAAAAATAATATAGTTGTACAAATAAAAACAGAAGACTGAAATACAAATTATGAGTTACTCAAGTGAAAAAGCAATGAAAATATAGAAAATGCCCCCCCCTCCAAAAAAAAAAAAAGCAGCTTTGGCTATAGAGCAAAAGTATTAGGAGCTGACAGATACACTTTCAAATTAAAAGAACCTATCAAGGGTCTAGCTGAATGAATGCTGAAAGATGTATATCAAGATTCATCAACAGAGAATCAGAAATAAAGAAAAGAACAGCTCTTATGAGAAGCATTAGAATCAGAAGATATTACATTTAATTTTTTATGTTTTAAGGAATACAGCATCTTCCAGTTGGAGTACTGCTTCTAAGATTCTGTGGGAAAGTGATTTCCAACCTTTAATTCTATATGATACCAAACCACAACCAAACCTAAGAACACAATAAAGATATTTTCTGACAGGTGATTTCTCAACAACTTTTCTTCCTAAGTTAAATTCATGAGAACTAAAATATTTGCTTCTTGAAAATGAGAGGAAGGCAGAAAATCAAAATTATGAGGGGCAGGTTACAAATGAGAAAAGGTAGAAATACTCAGGATAAATGCAGAAAAAATTTCTACGGCTGCAGCATTGCAAGCAAACTTGTAGTGCAGAAGAAACAACAGTCCAAGAAAAACTATGTTAAGGAAGAAAGCAGTGCTGATAGTTCTGCTGACTGTCTGATTTTACCAAGTCTTAATGGCAGTATCGGAAAATCTAAGGGTATGTAAATATAGCGCATAGGGTTATTTGACAGTTCAGGAAGCACAAAAATGAAGACAAAAAATTGAAATGTAAATTACAAGGCACAGTGTGGTTTAGCACGGAGTGATAAGCACAGATATAGTAATGTAAATATTAAACAGCTATGTAACCCCAAAGTATGCTATAAATACAATAGGAAGATAGGCAGAAAGACATGTAATTGTGGTGTGTGGTGGTGGGAGAAATGAGTCAGACCTCTTACTATCAACAGCAGTGGGTTTGCTACCTGACTATGCATAGATTTGGGGGGCCCAGAGCTAAGCACAAAGGAGTAAAATCTTACAAACTAAAAACAATATTGTGGACAAAGAAGTATGGACCTGTCTGAAGTTCATTAACTATTTACAGGGCAGTCAATACAGGAAGATAAATGGAGAGATTTTTTTCAGACAACCAGATTTTCAAGTTTCTATTGGTGGACCCCTCACCTCTGGATAGTCTCCCTCTTCTTCATGTCTCCAGCTCTGACCTTGGTTTCAGTTCAAGGTTAGTCAGTAAGTCTCCAGGCTCTGCTGTCTGTGAAAACCTGATTCAGAGAAAAGATTCAGTAAGTTTTTTTGTTTGTTTTCCTGTATGCTATACAATTCGAAACCAATCTAGCCATTTTACATTGGGCACATTAATATTTGTTTTCATACCAAGAAATCAACCAATAATGATATCGCAAATTGAAAAGTTACTGGAATGAACAGATAATTGAGAAATTTGAGGATGTATATTACGAACCTAATATTGCAAATCCTCCTTTTGAACTGGTCAGTGGAACAGGGCAAACTGTTTTAATTAAAAGCAAAGTGCTATTTTACTTTTTAAAAAATATGCCAAGGCCCCTCCCTGGTGGCACAATGGGTTAAAGTGCAGCATTACAAGCTATCCTCAGTTACTTCAATTTGAGTTCAATCCCCAGCCTCGAGGTGAGATGATCAGGTGATTGAGGTGATCTACACTATACAGCATAACTCTCCTGACCTACCCCCTGCTCCCCTCAGCAGTGTACTTCGTAGACCTGTTCTGCTCCCCACTCTGTCTCTGGTGAATCCTCTCACTGCCCCTGCACCTCTGGCCTGCAGCCCAGTTCTGTATGCATAAATAAATAAAGCTTTAAAAAAAAAAAAGTATGCCTATGTACACTACTCTGATTAAAGTTAAATAAAATTAAAATTTTGCTGAAAATTTATTAGTATCTTTCTTCCAGGTATCTGTTATTGTGAGTAAAGACAGAGAATTATGACCTCACTTGTTATAGTTGTGACTTTACCTGAAATATCCTGTTTTCAGCAGCCTGAATTCATTTTACATAACACATTTCTTTCCAGGGACTTTAAAGATCACTTTTAAATTATTCTTGCAGCCTGTTGACTGAAAAGTAATAATTACCGGTATAATGAAAAAGGTAAATCAAGGAACTTTATTTTTTTAAAGTCAAGGATGAGAGTAGACTGATAGAAAATTTAGTCCATTTTCTCCCCTCCTGCCCTAAGGTTAAGTTACAGTTTATATACTGTTGTGACAGATGGAGCTTGATTAAGTTATCAATATGTTAATGTAACAAAATATTTGTTTCAGAACAAGCATATGGTAATCTTTTAACATCTACATATAAAAGGAAATATATTGTTTATATAAAGGGGATCATTATCTCTGTAGTTATATGCAATCTATGTGTGAGAAATGCAAGAACCAAGTGATTTTTTTTTTTTATCTTAAAGGATTGTGTATGTGAGTGTGGACATGTGGTTCTGGTTTGTTCCAAGGGTAGCAACATGGGGGTTTGGAATCCTGGTGGGCAAAGCCACAGGGTGGCTTCACAGCTGTTATCTCTGCCTGATTATAGCTGCCAACATCTCTGCAGGCTCACTCTGTGCCTGAAGTTGCTGGATTTTTAAAAAAATCACAACCTGTGATAACAGTGTTACCACCCTGACTCCCATTAATGTTCAAAGAGTGCATCAGGTAAGTTAAGATTATTTAGGAGTGACCTAAGTGAATGAAGTTAGACTACACAGTGTTCAGTGGGTGTGGAAAGTAAGGATAAAATGATCTGTGAAGTTTCCCCTAAAAGTCCTCTCCCGGGCCCTCCCTGGTGGCGCAGCTGGTTAAAGCACAGCACTAAGAAGCTGAAGCCACTACAGCATGAGTGAGATCCCTGCCTGCACCTGAGGTGATCCACATAGTGCAGCAGACCTCTCCTGACCTGCCACTGCTCCCCTCAGCAGTGTACTTCGTCCATCTGCCTGTTCTGCTCCCCACTCTTTCTCTGGTGAATCCTCTCACCACCTCTGCACCTCTGGCCTGTACCCCAGTTCTGTATGCACAAATAATCTTTTTTTTTAAAAAAAAAAGAATGAATTGAAATTACCCAGATGTTCACTAAATAATAGACTGGCGAACTGGTATAATAGAATTCTTGTACTATACAATATTATAAACAAGGTGGAAATTACCCATATACCTAGTTAATCCCCTCACTATTTTTATAAGTTTTGAATGGCTCAGGATATATTATTAATTGAAAGAGTATGCTATACCCCATTTTTGTTATTAAAAAGTATGCATGTTTACTTAATGTCAATGCATATAAATGAAAAGATTTATACAAAAATGTTTGTAGTGGTTTTCTTTGGATGTTTACGGATTGGGGTAGATTCCTTTTTTTTTCTTTTTGTATTTTAATGATTTGTCTGATTTTGTTTTGCCACAAATAGGCACTATACTTTAATTATGAAAAAAACAAATGATTTTCATTTACATCCAAACTATGGGAAATTATTCTTCCATTTAAGTTCATTGCAAATCCTTCCAAAAAAAGTTTACTTCATTCTCCATACATCCAAATTGATGATTAGGGAATGTAGCTAACCAACTTTTAAAAAATAAAAAAAATAGTGCTGGAAACACCTTGAGAAAATTGTCCTTATCTTTGAGCAAGATAATAATTTGGGTAAATACTTTTGTCTGTTTACCTTGCTAATATATTTGGGGGGTAGTTCCGGGAATATAAAAGGCTAACCATGGATATTAAATGGTATATCAGTTCCCTTTGGACAGAAGCAGTAACTGCATTTATAAACTGAGGGAAGATCACTGATAAAAACTTGTACTATATTTGCATGATGGAAGTAAAAATCTTTATTGCTTCATTAACAAAATGGGGAATAAATTATACCTACTTTGCTAGAACCCTGAAATACAGTTACTACCTTTAAGAATTTCCAGAGTGCAAAAGTTTTGATCACAGTTTCCAAATATTTCCAGTTACTTGCCTAAAAGCAAAGTAACTAGATTGAGGCAATTGACCACAGACAAACTGGAGCCCCTAGAACAGAATGAAATTTTCTACTGACCTATAGACCTCAAGCTTGCTGAAAATGGGAGTGAAGTAGATTTTCTCAGAACTCTCAGAGTCCCCAATGTCAGTACCACGTTTTAGTCAGATTTCCTTTCCTGGCAGAAAATATGCATTACCTATGTAAAATTTCTTACTTTTATATTTGGGTTCATCATTATTGCTCTTATTATTAATAAGGACAAGGAGGTTGATTTAGATCCAGTTTAAGGTCTGTGGAAATTACTTTGGTTTTCTTCCAGACCAAGCCAATGAAAATAACTGGTTCCATTCATTTATTAGCCCAGATAAACAAAGCCAGTTTTATTCTGGGCATAATGCTTATCTGTGTGACTGACCTGCCCAGAAGCAGAGGGGAAGACAGAACCCATGAAAAGCAGAAACTGAAAAGTTGGCCTCTTTTCCCAAGAGCTAACTGAGTTCCAGAGCAAAGAGAAATTTTACTCAAATGAGCTGAAGTTAAAAGCAATAGGTCTATGGTGCTTTTGACCTTTGTATATAGGAAAAGTAAAGCAATTTTACAATGTAGTCTTCAAGAACAATGTTTCTTAGTTTGTACTCCATTCAAAAATACACAGGAATGCAAATAGACTATTCATTAGAGCATTAGTTCTGTTTTTGAAAACAAGCTTCTCCTTTTTCCCAAAAGTATATAAAATGTTTCCTTTTAAAACTAAAGCTAATTATGACTTATTTTTATTTTGAGGACCTTAGTCTTATGCATACATCAGCTATTTTGAAATGTGCTTGTAATAAAAGTAGGTCTGGGGAATACTGACTTATTAATATGGGCATTAATGCCAAGATTATATATTACTTAATCTCCAACTATAGAATTGACCAAAAATGGCTTCTCCCCACTAGCATTCTTTCTTCGGTTAAATGCTTTCTAATAAAAAATAAATTAACATGATGAAAATGAAGAAAGTAAAGGATAGGCAATGGAAAGTATGCCTGCTGACTAGATTCCCACCCAGCAGTAAGCACTATTTGTAGTTTCTTGCTTATATTTTCAGAAACTTTGTGTATAGACAACATTCATACTTAATAGGTGAACATGTAAAACATACACAGAGATTCAAAGTTATGTTTACCATAAATGGGAATTTTCTTCCTTATACTTAATCTGTAGCCTATTATTTGGCTTCTTTATTGTTTTCATTTTTAAAAAAGATTTACTTTTTCATTTATTTATGTATATAAGAAGTGGGTTGTAAAGCAGATCGGGGGAGGGGTGATGACAGGATTCACCAGAGAGGGCTGGGAACAGAACAGGCAGATCTACTGAAATACACTGCTGAGGGGAGCAGCAGGTGAGACAGGAGAGGTCTGCTGTGCCATGTGGGTCAGCTCCCTGGCTGGGGATGGAACTTAGGGTAGGCCATAGTGGATGGTGATAGCTTGATAGTGCTGAGACTTAACCCCTTTTGCCACCAGGGAGGCCCCTCTTTTACATTTTTTAATTTAAAAATTTATCTCAGAGAACATTCCAAATGAAAGCCCATACATACTTTTGTAAAAAGATGTATTTGTTTATGCATACAGAGCTGGGGTGCAGGCCAGAGGTGCAGTGGTGGTGAGGCCGAGTGGGGAGCAGAACAGGCAAATCAATGAAGTACACTGCTGAGGGGTAACAGTGGGTGGGTCGGGAGAGGTCTGCCGCACCGCACCGTGTGGGTTAGCTCTGGGGCCAAAGATCGAACTTGCATTGAAGCAGCTGCGGCTGGCTTGCATTGCTGAAATCTAACCCGTTGCACCACCAAGGATGGCCCCATACATAATTTTTAACCATAGCGTAATATTTAGCTACACATGTATAACATAGTATTTTACATCAGTTCTGTATGAAAGATAGCTGAGTTGTAAATAGCGTCTTTCCTGTTTCTATAAGCAATGCTTTGTAGGTAAGAAGTGTTTGGATATGTATGTTTTTGCATATATGTGTACATAGGATGAAGTTCTAGAAGTAGAAATCCTAAGCCAGTCCCTGCTTGATTTAAATATCTCCTCGTTTATAGTAGATCTGACAAAATTCTTTTTTAAAAAGATGCATGTTATTTATTGTGCATATAAGAACTGGAGTGTAGACAGAGGCATGGACAGAGAGAAAGAGAGGAGCAGAACATACTGAAATACACTGCTGAGGGGAGCACCGGGTGGGTCAAGAGAGGTCTGCCAGGCCATTTGGGTAGTGCCCTGGCTGGGGAATCCAACTCTCTGCTGCAGTGGCTGCTGATAGTGACTGAGACTTTAACCCCTACAACACCAGGGAGGCCCCTGACAAAATGATCTTATCACTTGTATGATTTCACAATAAAAATATAAAAAACTAAGGGATTCACTGAAGAAAAAAGCAGTGATGAGCATTAATTTAAGGATAACAAAACAATCATTTTTGAATATTCAGTGTCTAAAAATACCAACATGTGGATATTGTTAAATGAAACAGAAAAGATTTTTACATACTTAAGCTTCCTTAATAACATCTGACATTCAGTTAGTGAAAGAATTTGCCAGGCTCTCCCTGGTGGCACACAGGTTAAAGCACCACATTATGAAGGTCTCTGAAGCCACTGCAGCATGAGTTTGCTCCCCAGCCAGGGAGGTGACCCACATGGCGTGGCAGACCTCTTCTGACCTGCCTGCTGCTCCCCTCAGCAGTGTATTTTGTCAGTCTGCCTGTTCTGCTCCCTACTCTGTCTCTGGTGAATCCTCTCACCCACCACACCTCTGGCCTGTACCCTGGTTCGGTGAGTATAAATAAATCCATCTTTAAATAAAAAAAAGAATTTGCCACCAAGTTGTGAAGAAGATACTTTGAGAGCATTTAACGTCTCAGAAGAATTCAATTCCATTCTGTAAGTATGTACTGCCTGCCTACTCTTTACGAAGCCCACAAGACTGTAAAAAGAATTCCATACTGTCCATGTCCTCCAAAGACATGACAGTGAGAGACTACAACTCCACAGCAAGGTATTTAATGAAAGAATACTATTTGGGCCTCATTGTCACTTGGAAAATCTTTATCATGTTATTTCCAGTATGACACATTTTGTCATGTGAGAAATTGAACGAACTTCTGTTGTATCACTTTCACATGACAAAACTATGTCAAAACTATATAAATAGGGTACAGGAGAAGGCATACTTCTCTAGTATATATTAGGTACAAGTAAATATATTTTACTTTAAGGAAGAGAAATCAGAGAAGGGGTGGGAGGAAAATCAGGAAAAATGATGAAAAACAGAAAAAATTTCCAATGTGTATCATCCCAAAACTTCTATATTTTTCTTTTTCAGATAACCATCTGACAAGTGTGCCCCTGAGTTCATAGTGTATAATCCACATACTTCAGTTGCTTTCCTCTGCATCATGCAAAGCCCTTTTTCCCTCCCTCTCATGCTTCTATACTTTTAAACACATTGTTAGTTCTGCCAGGAACATCTCCCTCATATTAGTCCACTTAACAATACTTTTCTTATTCTCCCATTGCTTATTCAATTATTTTGCTCCCAACCAGAAAGACACATCCACTCTTTTCCTCAGGCTCTGTCCCTAGGGTTTATCTCTAATATTGTTTCTCTCTTTATCTTTCTGATTTCTTTCTTCTGAACTGTCCATAGATCATTTCTGTTTTTTCTTCAAGTATGTATCAAATGCTCTGTATTTATTTATTTTACTTAAAGAAATCTTTATCTGCAAATGTGTTGCTGTATCTTTGGTATTCTCCCCCTTTTAATTAATTAATCAGTTTATACATATTTTACATCATTCTCCTTTATTGTACAATGTATGCTTTCTCCTCTCAAGTGTAGTCCCCAGAAAGGTCCCCCTACTAACTCCCCATGCACCGTCACCATAGTCCCTTGTGATCTTCCCTCCCGTTTTGATCCCTCTCATTCTTCCTCTCCTGCAGAGTGTCTCTGGCTTAT
>NW_004567103.1:49634923-49640938 GCF_000260355.1 Condylura cristata
TTTAACCTCTCTGCCACCAGGGAGGCCACATCTAATATTTCCACCACCCCCCCTCTGGCTTATTTCACTGCATTGCTTCTACATTAATTATAAAAGTACTTAATGAATATCTGCTATCTGGGTAATATGCAAATTTATGGCTTATAGTGCATGAAACCCTTGATAATAATAACAAAGAACTACAAGGCTTACCACATGCAGGCTCCCTTCTAATCATGTTACATAATTAACTTATTAAATGTCAAAATGACCATGGATGGGAGTTAGATTTGCTATCACTATTAGTTCCATTTTCAGGCATGGAAAGTGTAGCATCAATAGTCAATAATCTGCCCAAGTTTAATTCTAAGGGTTGACTCCAGAGCCTCTCTGTCATTATTAAGACTCACCAAAGGCTTAGGAGGGTATTTACAAGAAAAAGTACAGCTGGACATCACAATTCCTACTTTGGAGAACATGCTCAGAGAGGTAAAATAAAGTTGTTCAAGCTCACACAGCTCACTGGAAAAGACAGTTTCAAAATTATGCTCAACTCCAAAATCAATATATTATATTTCATACTGCCTAGGCTTCATGTCACATAAATGTCCTATTTCTCCCTAGTGTAGAACTCAGACCTCAGTTTGTATTTTTCAGCAGTCCCTTTTGCCTCTCCAGCATCTACTTCCTCTTTTTCTTGTACTATTATGTTATTTATTGAAGGGACTACCCCCATCTCACTCTCTGTCAATAATACAACACATGAATTGGAGTGCTTTTATGTTTAATTGTCTTCTCTCCTAGAAGATTTGAAGTTTCTTGAAAGCAGGGATAGTTTTTTCTTCTTCCTCCTCCTCCTGCTTTTTATTCTTCATATTTTCTTTTTCTTGTGCTGGTAGGTGAATCTTTGAGGCATGATACACAGAAGCTGAAAGTATTTGTTAAGTGAATATCTTGCATATCCTGTTATTTGCTTACTCAATATTTGTGGAGTAGAAGTGTTCCTCAAGATAGCAGGTAAAATGGATCTTACCGAACTGTTAGACTTGTAGTGGACAGGGAAATAACAAGTTTTCCACTTTCTTGTATAATTCAAAAACAGAATGTTTGAGGCACTAGGGGTTTCTGAGGCAATTTTCATAGGAATACCCAGACAGACTACTTGAGCAAAATTTGATCTGTTTGATACAAAGGAAAAGTGAGGCTGACAAATTCTACACCTTAAAGAGTAAAAAAGCAACACTCCCCCCAGGAGAGGAGTAAAAGGATTAGGATGCTTATCTTAATGACAAAAGGTATGTAATCCCATGTACATTAGCCTAATTTGATCAAAACCCTTAGAATTTCTAAATAGTAAAATGGATTATACTGGCCCTTATCCTTCACCTTTTTAAAAGTATAGCTTTTAAAACCTCCACAAATTCTAAACCAAAAATAAACATAACTGTCTCAGAAAAAACCTGTTTTTTCCACTGATGATCACTTTTAGCCTTTTCACAAAGAACTAGATATCAAATTCCTTCAAAAAAAAAATGGAAAAACTTAACCCGGCAAGCCCCAAGCATGTCCCTAGATTTTCTTTGAGATGGTGGTGTGCTGCCTTTAAGAAGAAAAACTACAATAGGGGTGCTTACCCCGCCTTGACCCTAATTTAAAACTTACTGGTCTACAGAACTTGTCCTTTTTTTATTTAACAGATTCACATTGGTTTTTTCTTATGCAAAACCCACTATCTATTCTCCATTACCCGCAAGGCATTGCCTGGAGTAATTACCGAAGAAAACTTTTCCTACTAGCTATAATGCAAAAGTGTGCTTTGAGGTCTTTCTTGTAGAGGGAGCTCTATATACATCCACTGGGGCTACCTACTGTCATATAAAGATCTTAGGAGGAGAAAAAGATGAACATAAGATAATATTGTGGCTCTAAAGAGCTGGCATTTGGGTACCAGTGCTAATATGGGACAAAGGACAAGTGGAGGAGGCTGGCTTGCATGTTGAAGTCAGACTAGATGCAAATAATCAAAATTCGTCTTCTTGGAGCTATGCACAGTTTAGTCCCTGCTTTTGACTGACAACCCTAATATTTTAATCACTTAATCTACATATTGTCAGGTCTAGTTTAGAAGAGCGCTATTTTTCACTGTACACAAACATAAAATTGTGGGAATTTGGGGATGGAGTTAGTGTGAAAGAGGAAGTGTTTGTGGGGGTGGGGTGGGGGAGGAATTTTGCATAGATCAGCATTATCTCACTGCACAGTTACTGATACTTCTCCTTTTGCTAGTTTTGTACTAAATTTCCCATTTTGGGTTTCTATTTACTGAAGATAACACTGTGAAGCATTAGGCCTGGACAGGAACAAGCCCATGTGACATATTTAACAATGGCTAAGATTTCCTAAGTGCTTACAATGCGCAGTCTCATTAAATTCAGTGCCTTGTAATGTGAATACTGTTGCTAATATAAGTTTGTAAATGAGGAGATAGAGGCCCAAAAAGCTAAAAAACAAAAACAAAAGCCACAATTTCACCTAGCCATGCTGTCCTTGCTATTCTCAAATATTTATAAATGAGTTGTGTTAAGTGTAATAACCAAAGGAAAGCTCAAGAAGTTGAATTTGACATTTTTGCCAAATCCCCCAGACCAGTGGTCCTCAAATTTAATATAATCAGAATCCTTGGGATAGATTTGTCAAATTTAGCAATAAAAAATGCAGGACCCAATTAAAATTAAGTTTTAGCCACATGACAACTTTTTAAGTGTAAGTATATCCCAAATATTGCATGGGACACATTTTCACTTAAAATTTGATTTGAATGTTACTTATCTGAAATTCAGACCTTCTAGAAGTCATGTATTTTACTTGGCTACCTCACCTGGGGAACTTGCTAAAATGGAGCCTCACCAGTTCCATATTTTAAATCTGTCAGTCTGAAATAGGACCCTGTGATCCTCCATGGGATTCTAGTGCAGCTTCCTCTTAGACACCACTTTGAGAGACATTGGTTAAGACTAGGTAAATCCAACTCAGGAAAGAAAACTGCTGGGGCCAGGAGCACATACTGAGAGAAGGTAGGAGGTAACCTAAAATCCAAAATGAGCCTGGGGTGGTAGAGGACCAGTGGCTTCTGTGACAGTGACACAGGACTGAGCGATAGGACCTCAGTGGGGTAAAAATAACAAACCTTCACAGCCCCTCTGTTGTGTCATTTAGCTCTTTTAACAAGGACACAGAGAAGATAATAGTATTATCTCTAGCTCATTATATGAAAAAATAAATGCTCACATGGTGAAGTAACTTGTCCAAGGTCACATAGTATTTAGGGTTTGATCTGAGAACAATTACTTCCAGAGTCTACTATCTGAACCATTTCTGTGCAACAAAAGAAGATTTAGGGTAATTTTGCTGTTATAACTATTTTTTCCTCTCATTCACAGCCTTCTTCAAATTGCTAAGTGAACTGAAGTATAAGACATGTGATACCTGCAATCTAGAAGTATTCACTGATACTGACATTCTGTAAGTCTATGAAAAGCTTAAGGGTTTAAAAGGATAAAACAATGCAGAGCTATTAGATATTTAAAGAAAGCCTTTATTGTCTAGAACATTCCAGTCCAAACCTTTCATGCTGAAGGGGAGAATGTGTGTGTGTGGGGGGGGGGGGGGGAATACCCTCCTTTGGAGCTCAAACCAACAATTTTCTCACTAGGTGACCAAAAACAACAAAACATGCTCTGAAGGGGATGTTAAGTAAGATGACTAAATATAGGGAACAGGTTGATGATGAAATTAGAGTCAATAGGGCTCGAAAGGAGGCTGTTCTAAGAAAGCATGGATGCAGTCTTCTGACACTCGTGGAGAAGGTAATGAGCAAAGAACACAGGCGAGATGATAATTGGAAAAAGATTTTGATTCAAATATGTGGTAGACTACATTGTTATTTAAAATATTTGCTGCTTTTTCTGGGATATCTGTCTGCTTGCCTTGTCCCTTCTGGGAGGAGAATTTCTTGTAACTTGAGTTGGAAATTTTAAAAAGTCAGAATGTGACTTGCCATGACCTCTTTCTTAGCTTGAAAACTGCACGTCCCAGAGGGGCTTCTCCATCAGGACTTCAGAGGAAGCCGGTATTGGGCTGAGCCAAGCTAACCAGTCTTAGGCACATAATGTGGGCAAGAAATATGCCTCTGTTGTTAGAAGTCAATTGACATTTGTAGGGCCTTTTGTTACTACAGAATCTCTAGGTGATCCTGATTGATAAAAGTCAAAGTTGTTTAAAGATGGAAAGGACAACCTGCAGAAGGTAAGTTCCCTGGACTTGTAAGTAGTGAAATATAACTAGAGATCATTTTGAATATTTTTTTTTAAAGGTGCATACAGAATGCTGAAAAGTGTCTTTTGAAATATTGGCTGGATGGTTAAGAGTGTAAGCTACTCTCCATATCTGAAATTCTGTGATACATTAACAGTGAGGTAGAAGTAGGTACAAATCGCAAATCAGGCAAGACATTTTACACAACCATGTTTTAAAAGTCCTTTGAAGAGGAGGAGCAGAGTGTGGTTACTGAAATTTAGAGTATTAATTTATGCTTGTTTGAGAACAGACTTCTGGAATGTAACTAAAAGGAGAGTTAAATGTTTTTGTGGTTTGAGATTAACCATAAAAGACCTTCAGGGGGGAGTTAGGACACAAGAATAGCTAGGGAAAGTGTAATTCAGTCACTACCATGAGCCTCTCCCAGAACCCTGCTAACTGTTAGATGTACAGAGCCAAGCCACATGCTTGGCCAGAGATCAAAGAAAGTGGGGATGTGGAGTGGGGTGCTGCCATTCCGCCCATCCAGCCTGCAGACAGACCCAGTTAGCACTCACGCCTTTCTTCCCTCTTCTCTTTCCTGTTTGCTTCCTTCACAATCCCAAGTTTTTCTCTTTCCTCCTGTCCTTTCATTCTCCTCTCACTTTTAACATCTGACTATTCATTTTATCCTTTCTCAATAATCTGATCTTGTTTCCATTTACTCATTTGTGTAAGACACCAGTAAGAAGCTAGGAATGAGAAAGGGTAAAATGAAGCACATGAGGGAAGATTCATTCAGAAAATAAAATCAACAGCTTGTGTTGTTACTGTGCTCAAGCTTGGCTTGGGAGAAAAAAAGAACTAGTCCACTCAGCTCCACTGCTTATAAATTGAGGGATGTTGGACCAGTTACTTAAATGCTCAGTGTCCCAGTTCCTGAATCTTGGAATTAAAGACTTGGAACCAAATTTACTCACAGGTATATTATGTATTCTTTCTCTCTCAACCTTTCTCTTTTTCTCTCAATCTCTCTCTCTCTCTCTCACACACACACACACATCTCTTACATATCCATTTAGCTCCCCACCCAATATATATTTGCCTGTCTTCTTTGCTGACAGAATTTATGACTTTGCTTGAAATATCAGTGTACACTATGATCCCTAGGTAATGTATTATAATGGACTAAGTCATTCATAAGACTTGTTTCCTGCTTTCCCAACCACCTTTGAAACCTCTGGTGGCCCTGAGGTGTAAGAGGAAGTAGTTAAGGGGGTTTCTAGGAAATCTCTTGCTATTCTGTCAAAAAGAGATGTAAGTAGGACGGAAACAGAATTCTGATGCAAACCTATAGTAGATATGTGGGCCCCACATGCTGGGCCCCAAACACGGGGCCTGTAGCCCTGTTCTTGAATGCATAAGAACATAAATCTGTATAAAAAAATAAAAAACTGAACACCTGAAATACACCTGAAAGCTGTGTTATGATATAATTTATTTCAGAGAGAGAGACTATTATTTCAGAGTGAGAGAGAGAAGGAGCTGGCAGCCCTTTTCTGCCCATGAGTGGTAATGTTATAGGGCACCCCAATTTTGTTAGGGGACAGGGGGAGAGAGGGGCACCCCTGAAGCCCCAAAAACCTGCCTGCTCTAAGTGGGTTCTGTCATCTCCCGCAATAAGACAAAACATATAAAACTTTAATGAAAAGGGACTTTAATACAGTAAATATACAATAC
>NW_004567103.1:49641713-49645727 GCF_000260355.1 Condylura cristata
GGATGGGTAACTTCAGGTGTTTGATTTAGAAGTTATATTCTTTGTGTTCCGTATTGTCTGTTCACTGTATTAAAGTCCCTTTTCATTAAAGTTTTATATATGTTTTGTCTTCTTGCGGCAGATGGCAGAACCCACTTAGAGCAGGCAGGATTTTGGGGCTTCACGGGTGTCCCTCTCCTCCCTCTCTGTCTGGAACAGATTTAGGGTACCCTATAACAATTCCTTCTCTCCTTTTTCTCTGCTCAGCTCCACCCTCCTTCTGGGTGGGGCAGGGAACCTGGAACTTCCCTTTTTCCTAGGGACCACCCTGTTACAGTAACAATTTTGTTACCCAGCAAACCAACACACTAAAGACAGTGGAGTAAAAAATAGAAGGAAGTTATCAATGATATTGCTGAGTAACTAAGCCAAAAGCAGCAACCACCTACTTCTAGACTTGTTACATAAGAAATTTAAGTCACTTTTAAATCAATTTTTTCTTTTAGGTAAACTACAACCAAAGACATTCTAACTAGATTCCAGATAAATGGATAATATAGTGTAGATTTTCTGTTTCCATGGAATTACAGGACAAAAAATACAGAGTGAAGTATCATGGATATGGAAACAATGAAAATAGGGAGGTTTTCCTGAAGATTTCTTTCTTAAATAAGAATAAAATTTGAGCAAATAAAATCTTCATTTTACCATTAAATTACAAACAGAAAATAGCTCTCATGGCATTTTATATGAAAGCAATTTGATTTTCAATGTTTAAAATATTCTTAAACTAGATATATCCAGGAACAGAAAACTACTTTAATTCTGAAAGGAAGCAGAAAATATAATGTATACATATGAAATCAGGCAAAGAATGTTAGAGATTTATGGCTTTCTGGCACTAAAAATTATTTTGGGGACATTTTTATAGTATATATTAATTATATGATGGTAATAATTAACAAATCCAGTTTTACCAGCTGTCTGCACTTTTGTCAGTGTGATTTGTTGAGCTGTTTAAAGGAAATTAAGCATTAGTACATTCCATTTACATGTTAACGTTTGGCTACAGTCTGATTTCTTATTCCTAACTAATCCTCACCACCCACCACTTATCACATTGTGTTCTCATGCTAATTTGATTGTTTGGAAGTGCTTACCTTACAGCTAGTTTCTACTGAGACATCACCTCAGAATAAATTTACCAATCTTTTTTCCTCCTCCAGTTCATAAATCTCTGAGTTTTATGTTTGTGTGTTTATAAAAACTTTTTGTATAAGCAGGTTTTTCCATAAAAACTATGTTCATGAATGTTCAATCATAGTTTAGGTAGCTTATATGTAGAAGCTGTTTCCTGTTGACCTCTTTTAAAACTAGTTTTTCTATATGATAATAATGATTTCACATTTATAGAAATTTCAAATTCAAGTAGCACCTTATGATTTGGAATCAGAAAAAACAGAGTTAAATTCAGAAGCTCAAAAATAAAATTCCTTCAGCATGTATACTGATTTAGTCACAGTAGTTTACATTGTACAACTAACCAATTTGCACAAAATAATGTTAGTCCTTGTGAAATTTGTCCTGTAGAGTTATTGTTACAGGGCAGGGAGAGAAGGGCAGCACTGAAGCCCCAAACCTGTCTGCTCTAAGTGGGTTCTGCCATCTGTGGCATCAAGACAAAGCATATAAAACTTTAATGAAAAGGGACTTTAATACAGTGAATATATAACACGGAACACAAAGAACATAATTTCTCAATCAATCACCTGAAGTTACCTATCCCCTCATGGGCAAAAGTCAACCCAAAAGGGATTGGCCCAAGGCCTGAAAGCCTGCCACTAGACTAAAGCACCTTCTGGCCAGGATCCATGGAAAAGGGTCATTAAAAGCCAGATCAGTCTGGAAGGAAAAGAGCACAATCAAAATCAATATAAACACTGCCATAGTCACCTCCCTACAGGTCTCTCACCCACATCTGCCTTAACCAGTCCAGGGTCAGGAAACAAGCCCGGTTTCTTCATCACATGCTTGCTGCTCCAAGTGGCTTCCTAAGGTCTTCTGCTGGCTCTCCATCCTGTTTCCTTCTTCTCCCTAGATTCCTTCTCTTTTCTTTTTCTCTGCTCAGCTCCACCCTACTTCTGGGTGAAGCAGGGAACCTGGAACTTCCCCTTTTCCTAGGGACCACCCTGTTACATTATGACATGCAATGGCAAGCTTTAAGTGATCGAAATAGCCATTTCAATCATGACTGAGATGAATTTTCTAACAGTTATTACAAACTACCAAGAAAATATTTTGTCTATCTGTGGACATACTCAACAAAGTTCAAATTCAATATGTAAGTACTTCTTTTTAAATGGAAGAAGAAAATAGTATAATAGTATTTTAAAATAATTCTTAAATGGAAATATAATCTAAAGTTATTCTAAAAAAGTGTTTATTTTAGAAAAAAAGCATTAGAGAAAATGTAAAACAAAGCACCAAAGTTCTCTTCTACTCAGAGACTTTGTCCACCTTTCTGGTAAAGTCATAAATTTCTCGATGATATTGAAAATTTGTCTCTTCCCCATCAGCCTATAAGAGCTCTGAAGGCAAGGAATGGACTGTTCTTATTCATACGAGCATTTAGCATATAGCACACAGTGCCTGGTGCCTAGTGATACCATTAACTATTTGATTAATGAACGATATGTCACTTCTTGCTTCCAAACATTCATTGATTATCCATGGCTTAATAGTTTTCACCCCAGCAACTAGGTTTAAAAAAAAATTTATTTATGCATATAATAGCTGGGGTTCAGGCCAGAGGTGTGGAGGGTGAGAGCATTCACCACCAGACAAAGTGGGGCGCAGAACAAGCAAATCCACTGAAATACACTGCTGAGGGGAGCAGGACAGAACATAGAAGAGGTCTGCTGTGCTATGTGGGTCACCTCTTTGGCCAGGGTTCGAACTCTTGCTGCAGTGGCTATGGATAGTTTCAGTGTTGTGGCTTAACCTATTAGGATATCAGGGAAGCCCCCAAGCATCTAAGTTTTTATATAGAAAAATATAACCCAACATTAATTGAGTTGGTAAAGTCTACAGTAGCACACTTTAAGCTTTTGGCTACAGGACATGCTTTGTGCAAAAATCTTGACTTTCTACTTCACCCTTTCTCAAAAGATTCCTATCACCTGCTTTACAAAGACTCTTCTTGTCCCTCTAGCCAACAGGCAATTCCTTTTGAATTGCCACAGCATGCCTCACATGACACTTGTTATATTTTGATTTTGATTCTATATATTTGCATTCATTTTTTTATGTGTTATCCCCCTTACTAGACTATGAGATTCTTGGGGAAAGAGATAATGAATGAGTCTTTGGATTAGTTGACACAATATAATGTCCATAATAGGCATTTCATACTGTTTTAATTGTATACATAGTATTTGGGTCATCAGAGTTCATAAATGTGAGAAGGAAATAACTAATGGTAAACATCTTTTCAGAGTATTGAGTACTGCACAGTGTGGTTAAGGACACAGATCCTGCATGGGCTGAATCCATGTGGTCCTCAGTAGCTCTGTAATTTATATAAGCTTGGGGAATTTACATAATCTTATTATCATCTAAGCCTCACTTTCCTGATCTCTAATATGGTGAACACTATTATTTACCTCATAGGGCTTTTGTGAAAATTAAACTAAATAAATGTAAAATACTTAGTACACAATAATCATTCATTAATATTCACCCTTGATATCATTAGTAAGTTTAAAATGCTTGATTTTTTAAAAATGACTGATAATGCTTGCTTTGCAATATTGGACTAGAAAACATTTCTGCACTAAGTAGCCCTCCACAATAAAGCAATAACAATGACCAAATAATTTAATACCCACATTTATTTTGCTTGGGAATCTCCAAAATTTTCCTTTTGCTTTTTGGTAGAGATCTGTGATAATATTTGTCATATTTAATGTCCAATAATTTCTCATTAAGTTAGTAGCAATGATTTCTTTCTTTTTTTTTTTTAAGCTTTTTTTTTTT
>NW_004567103.1:49645827-49680702 GCF_000260355.1 Condylura cristata
AGAACAGGCAGATCGACGAAGTACACTGCTGAGGGGAGCAGCGGGTGGGTCAGGAGAGGTCTGCCAGGCCATATGGTCACCTCCGGGGAAGGCAGGAATCAAACTCATGCGGAAATGGCTTTAGCGTCTCAGTGCAGTGCTTCAACCCGCTGCACCAACAGGGAGGGCCAGTAGCAATGATTTCTAATAAAAATCTCTGGATGCTTATTTATTTAGAAAGCATTTGAGTGAAGTCGTGCCCCTTTGTGACAAATACATGATAAAATAGCTAAACCACCATGTCTTAACAAGGACAAGACAGGGTCTGGCTCCTTTCTGGTCTTAGCGCCACAGACTGTGAGGGACTCACATTACTTCACTGAACACAGAGCTGGGAGACACCACTCAAGGAACTTCCAAGATAATTTTACCACTTGTTTGATTCAAATTTAAATAACTTTGGAATATTTATAAGACTGGGAAACTTAGAAATGTAGGATGTTTTCATAAAGGGAATAAGAAAAGAAACTTTTTGCAAAGTGTTCCTTCTAAAGAACAACACATTTTAATGGTCTACACTGATCAAAAAAATCTTATTAGATATAAATAAGGAGCATGTGCTTCTGCTGGTGCTGTACCCAGATGATTATAGTTAAGTCAAGTCTAAACTTTTAGAATATCTGAAATACCCAGTTGGGCAGTTATTAAACCCTTCTCAACCTGGAGTAGAAAACTGGTTGGGGGGGGGGGAGTAACAAAAAGTTGTGGAGGAGACAAAAATGATATTGAAATATTTTCCAATGTTCCCATTCCAATGAATTTTAGGAGTTATAACTAAAGAAGGGCAGCTTTCTCCATCCCTGAAATTGGTTTCTTGCATAACACATTATTTCAAATGTCAGCAATCAGTCCTTGGACTTCTTTAGAAAACACCAAAGACCAAGACTGAGAATGTAGTGAACGCTTATTTCACTCTTTGAAATGAAGACATCAGTAGTATAATAGAAGGCAAGTGCAAGATAAATACACTTGTTTTTCCATCTGTTAAGACATAACTAAAACATTTTTCCCATTTTTTTCCTTAATATTATGTTTCCAGGCAACAAATAACAAAAATGCCCAATCAACCACATCTTTCACAATTCTTAATTCTTTGAAAAAGCAGCACTAATACTGTTGCTTAGATTTCTAGTATATAAAATTATTTTCAGAAAACAAGTGATACCTAAGAGAGTTATATCTCTCTTTATAATATATACAGATATAATACCTACAATTTAGTAAGAGGCATGCCATTGAAACCACAGGATGAATTATATAACCATGTTGGAATACAACTGGGAATTATTTGGTAGATTTGTTATAACTCAGCAATTTCATTCCTAGTATATATCCAAGAGAAGTTCTTTTACATAAATTAGAAGGCAAGCACAAAAATGTTCTTAGAAACACTGCCTGTAATCTCTTCCCATCTCACACATGCATCTGGAGATTTTTCAAATGGTTGTCAAGAGCAGAATGTACAAACCAATAGTGTTAAAGTTAGTTAATTATAGCTAATTACAAAAGCATGTGTAAATTTTATGTATATACTGAGCAATAAAAGTCAAGTAGCAGAATATTGTATATACATTTTTCCATCACATAGAAGTAAAAAAAAGTACCATAGCTTGTTTAGGAATACAAATAATGTGGTAAAACTTGAGAAAAGTTAGGGAATGATTAACACAAAATTCAAAATTTGGAAGGGGTAGGTAGGTATTAGGACATGACAGAGTTCCACAAGGGATACCAGAACAATATTATTTTCCTTAAGTAGATGGGTGGGCTACAGTTTTTCATTGCATTATGATTCTTTAAATATTGCATTTATTTCTTCAGTGTTCTTTTGAAAGTTCAACATTGGTAAAACCAATAAAAACAATACATGTCATTATTGCACGTAAGCCAGATGTTTTGAAAGTAATATAATGTTTCAGTCTTTAAAAATCTACTTCTGTGTGCTCTGAGACACTATTTGTTAATGCCTATTAAATTTATGGCCATGCTTAATTGCTATGAAAAAAGATCGCAAAACTTATCAGCCCAGTTTGTTATGATGTGTAATACTATAAGAGGTCAAATTCCATTTGGCACTTGACAATTTTTATAAATGAAAAGTTATTTTGAAAAGTTTCTTACTTAGATATTGTAAAATATATCAGGGATCTTATTTGTGCTAACCTTTCCACTGACTAGTTTTATATCATATACTTCTACAATAATTCCTTAAAATTGCAAGCATTGCAATTTCATATATCTACTTTGTTTGCATTTGCTCCAGCATAATTAAATGATAAAGATCACAATTCCAGTGTCAATATGAAAGAACTTTAGTATGTCTTCTCAATTCACCCTTTTGCTTCTGTTAAGAGATATCGTTAGTTAAGAATCATTGATACGAAAGCCTCTACAAATATTTTATTTGCAACTAAATTTTATGTTTAACTGAATAGTATTTAATTAATACTATTTTATATAAAAAGTCAATTTGGAAATACTTTATTTCTATTCTTGTGTTATAACTAAAATGACCATGTTATATTATTAAGTAAAATGCAGTACCTTATAGGATTTTATTTTAGTATTGTTTCATACCATCTTATAGTACATGAAACAAAATTAACAATTTTTGGTTTTAAAATATTTGGAAATATGGGCCCTCCCTGGTAGAGCAATGGGTTAAAGCACAGCACTATGAAGCTATTGCAGCCACTGCAGCACCAGTTCAATCCCCAGCCAGGGAGCTGGCCCACATGCCGTGGCAGACCTCTCCTGATTCACCCGCTGCTCTCCTCAGCAGTGTATTTCAGTAGATTCACCTGTTTTGCTGCCCACTCTGTCTCTGGTGAATCCTCTCACTCACTGCATCTCTGGCAATTCTGTATGCATAAATAAATATTTGGAAATACTGTGAGATTTGTATGTGGAAAAACACTTTCCCACATATTATCATTATCACTATCACTATATAGATGGAATACAAACTGTCAAAATAGAAATTGACAATGAATTCCCAAGACAAATGAAAGAAGCCAAATCATTCACCCTTGGGTTTGAGGCAAAATTATTTTATGATGCAATTTATAGAGCACGCATTTGGGGGTTGGACAGATCTGCTTTCACATAAAAACTCCATTAGCTGCTCATTTCTGAGCTTTTCACTGAATTCTTCTCCCTGAAATATCACATTGGCGTTTTATAGAGACTAAGTGAGATAGTGTAGGAATAATTCCTGGCACCAGTTAGTTTTCATCAAACGCTTCCCTAACCTCAAAGTAAAAAATTTTTTTTCTCTGTACATACAAGGTCACTGCAATGGATTATAAACAACTTTATCACCTGAAGCACTTATCAGTATATTTTATGATGAAAGTCACAAACCTCGGGATCCTTAGTCCAATTAATTTTAGAGCTTGGGACTATAGAAAGATTGGATGTCTTAGGGAATGAATGATATGTCCCATCACCATCAGACAGAGCTTTTGTGTGACACAAGTTGTGATGACTTACTTCCTATGAGAAATTGCAATGCCATCATTCAGCTTTGTGAGGTAAGACACCAAAGGAGAACTCATGTGGGTTGATAATTTTTTGTGCTTATCACTATGGAAGGTGGTGCTATAGGGGGTACTAGTTTCTGAAGACAGACTTATATAAGCAATTTCTTACAAGTTTATTTTTCTGTCTATGCCTACTGTAATTTCCCTTATAGATCCTGTCATTATTAAGTGGTAATGACTAATCCTCAGTAAAGACTGGAACTTTCCACACTTCATGAGGGACACAGCTGTGTTGCAAATGTCCTCTGTAGTGCACACAAGATATGGGATAGGAGTGAGGGAAGGTGTTTGTGTGCGACAATTAGACCATTATGGGCATCCAGGCTGTTAAGTGTTTATATTTCATCCTAATCCCAATGAGCCTTTTCAGTATGATCAACACACTATTTTTGTTTTGTGGTATCATATAAGATTTAGATTTTCCTAGTCCTCAGTGCTTCATCTAAAACAAGGATTGACAAACTTTTATTTCTATAGATGGTAAATACCCTTGAATTTTCTCAGGTTGCACTTAGGTGGTGGTGGGTTGGGGTTTGAGCTCAGCTGGAACATCGAAGCCTCTGTTTACATGGTTTTTCACTTCAAGTTTCTTCCTGTCATTGCACGAGCATGATGGCAAATCAAATGAGTGAAAACAGAAGGTGAAAAATGTCTCAATGTCTAGACTTGGAAGTCATCTATTATTTTCACCATTTTCAATTGGTTAACACCTGTTATACAGACACTCTAGTTTTAGAGGGTGAGAGAAAGATTTTACCTAATTAGATACAGGTCGTGACCTACATAAAGCTACCCTGTTAAAAGGAGGAGAACGAAGGAAACGCAGCCCATTCTACTCAGACCACTGGATGCTGCGGGGTGGCTCTGCCCTGGCTACTTGGCAGGGCTCATCCAGCTGCCAGCTACCTATGGACTCCTCTTCCTAGCAGTGACCTTTCCTTAGTCACACAAAGCACTGTTTAAGGGAGAGAGGCCCTGCTTGATCCCATCATATTGTGAGGCTAATATATCTTGTGTCGAGATGAAGGTTAAGATGAAGGTTTATAGATAGCTACTACAAACTATATATTGTTTGTAATAGGGGATGATGTTCTTGGTTTACCTCTTCTGGTCCCTATTTACTCCCTGCAGTAAAACCACACTATCTAGACCCTGAGGCAGGATATAGCCCAAAAGATTCTCCTTAAGCTTTCAGAGGATGTCCCACATGGGTGATTATTTTTTCCTCTACTTGTCTTCTTTATTACTTCCTAAACCCTGTAGCCCTTCCTCCAATATCATCCTTTCCCCTCTCCTTTTCTCTGTTGTCCACCTACACTTCAAAAAGAGATAAAGAAATATTCTTGTCAGTAAGTTTTTGTGTTCAGTCCCAAATGTCAGCTGCCTGTCAGAAACCCCTGTCTCTGAAGCTTCGCCTATGAAAGGAGTGGGCTATAGTTTTAGTGTCTGATGACTCCTTTGGGAGTTGAGGTGTTCTCTGATGCTGTGATTAGATGTAGGGAAGTAAGTACAGTGATCTAATTAAATCTTGGGGAGCAAATGACTTTTCTGTTAATTGAAAATTAAAGATGATGATCAAGTATAATTTCCTTCAAAATTTCTCCCTCTAGTATGCATGTAAAAACTCAATATTTCTCTTTTTAACTTACTTGCAGTGGTTTTATTTCTTTTGTCTAACACCTTTGACATACTATGCTGAAAGAGCATCCCTATCTTAAGGATAACTTATAACTCAAGTTATTTAATAAATTATCATAACATGCCTAGCAACAAATACCAGGTAGAATCTCTCCACAACTCCTTCTTTATGATGTTGGAGTAAGGAAGAGTTGAAGATCAAGAGAGGAGGGATGTTTACTTATAACACTGCAATGGAATTAAGTTGTATCAAGGTGATTTTTGTTGATCTAGGCAGCTCCATGGGAAACTAGGGCCTTTAGCTGGCCTGGAAGGCAATTGGATGGTTGAAGAGAAGAACAAATATCATATCATGGCCTCCCTGGTGGCCCAAGGGGTTAAGTTCAGCACTGTCAAGCTATTGGCAGCCACTGCAGCATGATCCCTGAGCTCAACCCCAGGCAGCGGACCTCTCCTGTCTCACCTGCTGCTTCCCTCAGCAATGTACTTCAGTAGATCTGCCTGTTGTGCTCCCCACCCTGTCTCTGGTGAATCCTCTCACCCCTATACCCTGCACCTTTGACCTATACCCAAGCTCTTGTATACATAAATAAATAAAATAAAATCTTTTTTAAAAAAAGAATATTATATCAAAATGTACTCAGATTTTCAGAGATAGGAAATTGAGTGTGGCACAATCAGGAGAAAAAGAAGAGATCTCTAAGTGAAATAAGTGGAGCATTATACTTCCAAAGTATACAGTAATATAGCATTTAGTTACATAAGCATCCTTTTCATAAAAGTTTCATAACTAGAATGAATAATATTCTCGCAAATGGAGAATACTAACTTGTTAATGTATTTTCTATGTTTTGTCTTTGTGACATGATGCTTCTAATGATATCTTCAATGTTTAGGACATTGGATGATTGATACAAACCAGCTTAATAAAAATCAGATGAAAATTATTATAAGTGTATTTTTAAAGATTTATTTTTCTTTATTTATGCATGCAAGAATGAATGTTGTGGTGGCTTGGTGACAGCTTGACATTACTGAGGCTAAAAGTGTTTTCACACGTGAATATAGTGACCACTAGATGATCCTCAGAGCACTGGTTGGAACAGCAAAATTTGGAAACCATCTTTTTCCCCCCAAAAAATTAATGACCAATTTTCCATACAAAAGAAATCACACAGAATTAAAAATAATGTTTAAAAATAAATGCATTGACATACAAGATGTGCTGCATAGAAAGTTCTGGCTACAATTTTCATCTACTTTTTAATTAATTAATTAATTGATTAACTTTTTTAGTGGGTATTTATTTTATTTAAAAAAATATTTATTTTTAATTATCTATGCACACAGAACTTTGTAGACCAAAGGTGTGATGAGACGACTCACCAGATACTGAGTATGAAGCAGAATAGGCAGATCTACTGAAGACACTGTTGAGGGGAGCAGTGAGCTAGGCAGGAGAGATCTGCTGTGCCATGTGGGTCAGTTCCCTGGCCAGGATCAAACTCACAGTGACTGATGGTAGCTTGATGATAGTATTGTGATTTTAACCCCTGTGCCACCAGGGAGGCCCTCTAATTTTTATTTTGAAAACAACTTTCTGTCCCCCTCCATATCCCCCATTCTTCTCCACTAACTTTTTCAGTTAAACCAGCACATGCAGGCCCTCCCTGGTGGTGCAGCTGGTTAAAGCACGGCACTGAGAAGCTAAAGCCAATTCAGCATGAGTTCAATTCCCCAGCCCTAACGGTGATCCAGATGGTGTGACAGACCTCTCCTGATCTGCTTTGTCCATCTGCCTCTTCTGCTCCCTACTCTGTGTCTGGTGAATCCTCTCATAGCCCCTGCAACTGTGGCCTGTACCCCAGCTCTGTATGCATAAATAAATAAATAAATCTTTAATAGAAAAAAAAAAAAAGCATGTGCAAAGATATGCAGTAGAAGGCCTGTAGCACTGATTTATTTTCATCTGAGGAATCTGGTGTGTTTCAAAGCTGGTTTCTTTTATCTGTATTTCCTGATTTTTCTATAATGAATATAAACTGATCTACAATTAAAAAATTATTTTGCAGAAAAAGAGAGATCAGTTTATGAGTGAGTCAAGGATGCCTGGAGTACATTTCTGAGGTCAGGAAGGACTATCATATTTTCCCAGAAAATACCCTTTGATATTTACAGTTGTTAGATTGAGTAATAGCCTGACTCAGCATGGCATTCCTTTTGCCTTATGCTAATGCTTAAAAGCTTAAAACTCTGCACTCCATTCATTTCATCAAATATTTATTGAGTACCTACTATGTACCAAGCAGTAAGGATACAACATTAACAAAACATAGTTCTGTAGCAATTAAGTCAGTAAATGCCTTTATAGAAATCTGTACTTCTTTGAAAATTCCAGATTGTTTCTCTGATGATAATTTTCAGGGAAAAAAAAGAAGCAATTTTCATGCAAAATAATGTCTCAAAAAGTTCATACAAAAATTTAACCTAGTTGCATTTGCACTATTTAATTCATAATATTTGGAAAACATTGTGAAAATTATGTTGCATCATTATATAGATTAAAAAATCCCCATATATTTGTGGCTAAGGCAGCAGCATTATTCTTTTCAATCAATAGTCTTTGAATTCTTTTTGCAGAAATTATTCCACTTTAGCCTAACCAAATCTCTGAATTTAAACTTGAGAGCATGACTGGAGTCTCTAGTTCCCACCTGAGACAAAATTATTTTTAAAGGTTAAAGGAGGCAGTATGTTTCAAAATAAAGTTGCTGTGTACTGGACAACCAACAAATTACAAAATAGAACTTTTATAGCTGGACTTAGTGAGTTGGAACAATTTTACTTGTTCCATGCAACCACAATACCAAATTGATGTTTGGCAGTAGTGTTACAGCTCTGCAAACTTTGGGATTCAGATTCAAAGAGCACTTAAAGAACTTGGCAGGAGTAGACTTATGTAGGGAAAAGGGGTAGAGCCAGACCAGCTTTATGCAAATGATTTTTAGTTGTGCAGCTCTGATTCGAGGAAAGTTTATCACATGGTGTCATGTCAAATTTCCATATTGGCAGAGCAGCAAGTCAATGTAGTTTCATTACTTCTCAGCGATGCACACATTTGCACCTGCCCCAACTGCCTGGGTACCTATTAGTGCTGTACCTGAACTGCAATAACCTTCCGTGCTATTTGTTGTTATCCAGACTAGGATGGCTCCTTGCTCATTTTTCATTATATTTATCAATTATATATTAGGATTAATTTTTTTTTGGATTAATTTTTATGAATTAAAATAAGTCAATTTCTTCATCTTTGTTCACTGTTATTGTTTCCTTAGCCAGAATTTTTTTTTTTCATAAACATTCTTTCATGGAGTTTACGTAAGTCAGATGTAAAAGAACATGGAGTTCACCTTGTGCTACTATTTCATTTTGTGGAAAGAAAATTTAAGCCCAGGATTATCAGCTGCTTTGATAGAGCCATATGAAACATAGGTATAGAGTAACTGGTAATTACTGGTAATTCCCCTTAGACTCTTAGCACATTACTCTTACTTTTCTTATATTACTTCTCCATAAAGTTTGGTTAACCCAATCTTTGAAGTCGTACTCTGCTTGAGACACTTTGTATATTTATTTTAATGTTAATTAATGAATTTATTGAGTAAACACATATTTATTGAGTATCTACTAAGTGTCAGATACAAACCTAGGCATTAATTTAAAGGTTACAGCAATTATTAAACCTATTTTATGAGAAGTGAAAAAAAGACTATTATTTCAAATTCATATTTGAATGAGTATTTTATGGGTAGTTCTATGTATGTGTGTTTGTCTCTTCTTTCCTTGTAAATCTGCTCAATTTACTAACTGAACTACCATATGTCGAAGACAGTATTAAAATAAGTTTTCACTTTACAAAATTATTTTTTTTTCCATTTTTGCATAGAAGAACTGGGGTGCAGACCAGAAATGTGGCTAGTGAAAGGATTCATCAGAGATAGTGGGGAGCAGAGCAGGCAGATCTACAGAAATATACTTCTAACAGGAATAGCTGGGGAAACTGGAGAGGTCCACTGTGCCATATGTGGGTTAGCTCTCTTGCACGGATCAAATTTAGGCCAAAGAGGTGACAGTGCTGAGACTTAACCCTAGGTCACAGGGTGGCCGTAAAGTAAGCTTTTCTGAGATACATGTCTACTCTGAGGCTCCTGGGTTTTATTTTATGATAAAATGCTAATTTACCTTTATAAAGCACATTAAAATTTTGAATAGGATAATGCCTTCACAAAAACCTATCATTTAGATGTAGGGTATTACACATTTTATAATAATAATGTTTTTCTCTGGACATGTAGCATTTAAATTTTATTGTTAAATAAAACAACTTTCACTGATTTTACGACTTTGCTTTCAGAAACGAGATGAACTAGTAAATGCAATGTTGGTAGATATGCCAGACCCAGTTATACTGCCTTCTTTGCTTAAATTATCTGTCTCCATTGTAAAAAACTGACAATTTTTAGTAACTCCTGATTTTATGTTCTTCATGTTCTCTTTTTCACTTTTCATACAACATTTTGGTCCTATTTGCTTGCTCTCTCTTTTTATAGGTCTGCTCTAGCTTCTCTTTTCAGCTGTGATTTGACATTACTAGTCTTGCTGTCAATGCATCTCAGTTCTTGGACTCCAAATTGCTATTTTATATTCATCTTCACTGTACTGCTCTGTCAGTGAAAATTGCTGCTCTTTGCTTGGTGGGACATCAAAACTAATGATCTTTGGCTTCTGCCTTGGCCAAGGATAGGTGATACAAAAGATACAGATGTTTTGGTTATATAGTTAGGTTTTCTCCCAAAATTTCCAAAGACTAATTTTTTAATTTTGAGTTAGAGGCTAACAGCAAAGAAAGATGCAGAACCTACCAAAAAAAAAAAAAAGTAAATTTGGGTATTAGTGTTTCAGCTCCCTCATGCTTGTGAAATAAGCATAATTTACCAAACAAATAGAAAATTTAAGATCTAGTCCATAGGTTTGACTTAAAATTGCATTGTGAATGCTGAAACCTATGTGAGACTGCCAAGTTCTAAAGCTACACCTACTGACCCTGTATTAACCAGTATTTTTAAACCTTACTTTTAGATCACGCATATTAATATCCCAGTAAATAAATGCCATAAGCATATGTGTCACCGTGCAGGAGAAAGACCATAGCTGAACTTTACAGAAAAATCTGCCACCACATAACTAAGCATATCACTAAGTAATTTTTGTTGTTGTTTTTATATTATACTCCATGGTACACTGAAGACAGAAGCTAATATATGCATGCATATATAGGAAGGCATAGAGGTCATTTTAAGTCCTGGTTTGGGATGTGTCAATGCTTGTAATAGCAGAAGTAAGACTGATTGAGAAAGGTGTAAATGACAACAACAAATTTTGTCCTAAACATTTTTAAGACAAATATTTTTGTGTGTCTTTAAGGCAAAATCAGTCATCTCCCTAGAGTCTGCATTCTCACCTCTGTAAACAGAAGTTGGGTTTTTAAGTAAATCTACAGAAGTAACAAGCCCTCTCCAGGAAACCGCAATCTCTTTCGAAACGAGAATAACGAGGTTCTCTGTCTTGTGGCTGTTTTCTCGTCACTTGGGAATTAGTTTGCCTTTAGACAGCAACCCAAGAAGCAGCGGTACGCCCCATATTAGCGAGGCTCTGCCAAATACCAGCGGCTCTTCTTTGGAAGAGAGAAGCTCCTCCTTTGGACGTGAAGCGCCCCTAACAGGGCGCGCGCTTACAGAAACGGAAACCACTAGCTGTACTGAAGTGAGTCAAGTGATGAAATCAAGACTAGAAGAGAAGGAAGCTCACCCAGTAGCTCACGGACCTAACTGGCGACAGACGCTGCTGAACCCAGCTCGAGGAAACCATTCGAATCAACAGTTGCTGCCGTGATGAGGTGGTCCCGGGAGGCACTGGGCTCCCCAGTCTCCCGGCAGCGCACCCCTTCATTTTGGGTAATCAAAGCTGAAGGGAAGAAGTGTGTGTGGGGAATTTAGACTTTTTGGTTCTCCGAGGACCCAGACTGTTCTGGTTACAAGGTGACCACCGTCACTAGGTCTGTGCAGGTCTCCTCAAATGTAGACGCGAAGAGGCACGTCTGGCGCGGAGAGTCAACCTCACCTCGCGCGGAGAGAGAAGCCGCTCGCAGCCAGAACTACGCCCCCGATCCGCGCGCGCAGTCCGCTGTCCTCACCTGGGGCGCACAGGTAGGGCTTGGGCGGGGCAGGAAGCTGGCGCGCAGGCGCGGGACGGGGGCCTCGCCCCTGCCGACGTCGCAGGCTGGAGCTCACCTGGGAGACTCCGAGAGGAAGCCTTGCCTGGGTTCGGCCTCTCCTGGCAACGCAGGAGGCCCAGCGGGAAGGCAGGAGGCGGCGGCGGAGGAGGAGCTGGACTGAGTGGCAACTGTAGCGACAGCAACCAGAGCCGCCGCCGCCACCACCTGCACCTGGCGCCCGGCCCAAGTCCAGCGCCGTCCGGCCGCCGCTTCCCGCCGCCCTGCCCTGCCCTGCCCTGCCCACCAGCCAGGTAAGCGGGCGGGCGGGCGGTCGGTCGGGTGGGGGGCGGGATGACTGTAGCCCCCCGGCTGCGTCGGAAGGGGTGGTAAGGTGGCGCGGAGGTTCACGTGGTGGGGAGAGGGCTACGGTCCCGGTGGCCGGTTGGAACAGGTCTCGAGAGCAGTGTTTCAGTTGCCCCTCGGGAGAAGCCGAGAGGGGCGCCCGAGGCCAGAGGGGAGGTGGCGTCCTGGGGTAGCCGTGTCGTCTCGGTCCCCCGAGGGGACTCCTGCCACTCTCTTTAGGGAAGCTTTAGGACAGCTGAACCCGGGTCTAAGTCCTGGTGTCCCGAGCCGGTCCCTGTCGCGGGTAGGGTGGGGAGTCCGGGCGACAGGGCCAGGCGTGAAGCGGCCGCATTGCCAGCTAACAGGTTGCTGGGCTCCTTCTGCCACTGTGCCCGAGGGGGGCATGCCCGCGGCGGGATAGAACGAGGCTTTGCCCGGCAGCACTTCCAGGCGGACCCCAGACAGTCTTCGGCTAGAAACCACAGCTGCCCGAGTCATTTAAACGGTTTCCAAGTGGTTTGGAAAAGCGCTCTGTGGTCGGGATGCGGGCATCCCTCTGTCTATTTCATCTCTACACTTTTCCGGGTGCGCTCCCTTAAGCAGAGCTGCGCCCACTTTCCGGTTTGATGGAGAAGAGTTATTTTCTTCGTGGTAGGAGGAAATCCAACTGCCGCTCGCCAACCGCACACCATCTAGTTAAAGGACCTGTTGACTTAACGACCTGAATATCGCGGCTATGGTTTTGCCTGTGGCATATGACTCAAAGGTTCAAAAACTTTGTTTCAGGATCCTGCCACGTCTGAATCTGGGTGTGCCAGGCCTAAATTCTTTTCCTTGCCTAATTAGGCTTTTCTGAAGTCTAAGAATTGCTGGTGAAACTGGCACATACCTAAGACTTTTATATCCTTCTCTCAAAAACTCATCGGGCCACTTTTCTCATAAAACTCATCAAAACACTTCAGGTCATATAGTAGTTATTTCTGGTTTTAGATCATCATACAATCATCAATTTTTCTGATATTTAAATTGTATTAACATAACTCGCTACAGAAGTTATCTATATAATGAAGGCATTTAAACTCAATTTCTATTTTAAAAGTCAAACTTGCTGCATTTAATTTGAGAATTGCTGGTTGTGGGAAAAATTGTTACTTCTCCTTTTTACTGTATAAAATTCCCTTTGAGATTGTTGCTATCCATGATGTTAAAATCTTTCTACAGCTAGCTTTCTTTACATTTAACTTTTAATGTCAGAAGTCTACCATACCTATTAATTTGAACATTCTGAATAATTTATACCAAGCATCTTTTAATTGCTTTATCCTGTATTTTCACATACAAATTTCTAATAATGAATGGCCATTCCTGTCTAGATTTGTTATCTTTGCTAATTAAAAAACTATATTTTGTTCATTTAACATAAAATACCTTACACATATTTTTAAGAAGCTGCAGTTAGAAGCTAAAATGTCAGCCACAGCTAACAGGACATAATTATTAATATTTTTAACTAGCTATTTCTGCTTTTCTCAAAGAAACCCCTTAGTCTTGTTGCCATACAAGAAATACATATACTAAATACTATTTAAAAATTAGATGTAGGAGTTGCTCTCTGAGTTTAGAGTGTTACTTTACACATCACTGATTATTAGACCAGGTGTTATCAAACTATAATTACTTTTAACTCTAGGGTGAAAGGTAATATGTTGGCATTAACTAGAGTAACAATGTGCACAGTTAAACTCTGTAAAATAGGAAAAATAATAGCACAGTTCATCCACAAGTTGATGGGTATAATAGCATTATTATTTCAGTGGTTTGACCCAGGCTAATGTTATCTTTACTTTTTACCACCCACGTTCTGTTCTCACTTATCGTAAGATATTCATCTTTTTGTTTTCCATTCAGATTGTAAGGTCTGTGTAATTATAAAATAGTCAATTGTTCCTTATCCAACTCTGATTCTCCATAATTTCTCCTTGTCCACATGATGCCTAACTCCAAGGGGAATAAATGAGGCCATGATCTTTTTCCTCTTACTGTGGATCACATGTTGTTGGAGATGCCATGTGGATTCTTGGTATTTCTGAGGCACAGTTAATTTTTTTAGTCAATATGGACAACATAATTTAGTCTTCTGATCTTTTATTGTATTGGCTTAGTATATGTTTTATGAGGCAGCAACCCAGCGTCATTCTTCCATTTGCAACACTCTAGATTTTTGGTTGGCAAGCACATTTCTTCACCACCAGTGCTTTGTAAACTCTTTTTTTCTGACTGCAGTCTTCAGTAAGAAATGTTTTCTGCTCCTCGTGTGTGTGTGTGTGTGTGTGTGAAATGGCACTTAACCTTACAACATGGATACGTTCTATTATTTTGCTTTAAGAAATCTGCCTCAGCACACTGAATTGAATTTATGACTACAATGGGTTGGAACCTACCATCAAAATAGTGGAATTCTGTTGAATTTACTTTTCTAAGATTTTTTTTTGCAATTAATTTACACATATGCCCATGCAAGAAAATCAAACAGTATTTTAAAATATATAAAATGATACTGTAGTTCTTATTAAACCTTTATTGGAGGGCTTGAGTCTCTTAAGATTTGGTGCTCAACTAAATATCTCAAACTTTAGGGACTGCATGTAACTTCATCATACATTATTGTATTTTAATGGATTCTCAGTGTATTGTATTATGTTTGGGAACAGGAAAAAAACTGGAATTCTTTCAGGGGATTGAGAAGTTAATAATTATCAAGTGAAAATTTGAGAGAGGAAGAAAATTCTAGCCACCCCTATTCTGGGTGTTCTAAATTTTATGAAACTGAAAAAAAAATTGTCTTTTTATTGATGTGTAGTTTGTTGATCTTTTTATATATTTTTCCTTTAATTGTTTAAATTAAATTGCCTCCTCTCTCCAAAAAGACTAGACTGATAGGGAGATTGAGAGATTAGATTTGATCCCTAAATGACTTGCAGTGATGTAGGCTTGAAAGCTTTGATTAGATGTATGATGATATGTTTTGCAGAAATTTTTAATCTTTTTTTTAAAGATTTATTTATTTATGCATACAGAACTGGGGTACAGGCCAAAGGTGCAGGGGTGGTGAGAGGATTCACCAGCAGCAGAGTGGGGACCAGAACAGGCTGATTGACGAAGTACACTGCTGAAGGGAGCAGCAGGCGGGTCAGGAGGGGTCTGCCACATCATGTGGATCACTTCCAGATCTCAGATCAGACTCATGCTGAGGTGGCTTTAGCTTCTTAGTACTGTGCTTTAACCCGTTGCACCACCAGGGAGGGCCCAGATATTTTAAATCTTAAGCTATCTTCATTTTCGTAGTAGAAGAAATTTTCTTCTATTCTGGAAATTATCAATGCTCAAATCTTATTCAGACATATTCAGTTCACTGGTCTATAAAGTTTTAAAATAGATTGGTTAGGCAGACTTTTTCATGTATATAAAATCTGGTTGAGAAGAAAGTATTTTCAGTCTTCTATTTATGAACCAGAATAATTAGTTTTTCATAATTTGGATAATTTTAACACAATTACTATAATAGTAACACTGAATTCAAACAGTGCTCAACTGCTATGGCAAAGCAATGACAAGCAGAACTCTAAATTCTGAGTTGTTAATTGTTTCAGATTCTGGTTATCCATTCTGGTTTGCTCATCTCTCCAGTAGTCTATTGGGCATCTTTAACATGTCATAATTACCTCGGATTATATATGTGTAAACCAGAAACTTCATCAATTAAAAAACAACAACAACATAAACCTGTTTCATTTCCTGTATTTCTATTTATAACATTTACTACATACTATCCATAATTCCAAAACCAAAAAAACTCTGAATTGTTAGAAAATCTTGAATGTTGCCAAACCTGAGTGAATTGTCAGGATCTATTTACTGTTTATCCCATTTGGATTGTGTCTTGCTGCAGATATACTGTACCAGGCCCTGCTGGGGGATATTGAGTATATAAATCATATCATCTTTCTAACATGCAAAATGTCCTGAATTTTAAAACATATTTAATTTAATCCCAGAGAATTTGGAAAATGTGTTTGGATCTGTACCACTATCAAGGTGTCATTTTTAACTCTTTTCTTAGCCTCTGTAATTATTAGATCATTGAATCTCCTTTTTTCCACTTATTTTTTTCCCCCAGAAATCCTTCTACTACATTGCCCTCATTCAGGGTTGCATCTACTCTTGACTCCACTATTGTGACTCCTCCTATCTGAGATCTCAGAGTATGGTGTTAGGCTCAAATCCATCTTCAACAAACTGCCTGAGGCAATGATCTCTTTAAAAACATAAATCTGAACATCTCTCTCTCCTGCTTAAAATCTTTTAATAACTTTCTGTAGTTCCAGGGATAGAACCTCCAGCCCTTAAAATGGTCCCACATGATATGCCCTTTGCTTAAGAATGGATTTATACTCCATCAAACAAAATTTTATCTTCCAGCAAGAAATTTCATTGTTTATTATCCTTTTCTTCTGTTACTTCCTAGTGCTAAGATTACCTTCCCTTTTATCTTTACAACTCTTATGGGTCTTAGATTCAACTAAGATCTTGCCTCATTTAAGAAACTTCCCTGCCCCCCTACACCCACTAAACATACCACCTCATACTGTGTGATCTTGGTATAGTGTCCTATGCCTATGTTTACCATATGCTTTATATATGTGACACAAAGTAGTCTGCTCTTGTACCTGCCTGTTTACACACAAGCATCCTTTAGATTATTTGCAAAGTGTGTAAAAGTGTTCTTTCCTCTGAGCCTATTGTGGAGAAAAGGTAGCATAGGAAAGGGAGAGGCATTGGGCAGTATTTGTGTATGTGTGTATGTATGTATGTATGCATATTTTTATGGGCAGCAAGCACAGAAACTGGTGAGTAGAAAATTAGTTTCATTGTTCTTTATTAGTCTGCTTAATTTACGTTCCTGTTACTTCTATCTCATTTCTTTGAATTCCATCATTTGTGTGCCTCTTAGTTCTACTCCAAGATCTCTATTTAGAAATGAAAAATGAACTTTGTAATTGAAATCTCTTGTAGCTCTTGTTTTATTAATATTCTCCAATTGAGTGCAATATTATGGGTGAAGAGTTTAGTGGAGGCAACTTTTACTTAAATAATAAAATTTAGACGACTACTACAAAAAAGAAGGAAATGTTCTCAGGAATTTTCCTTCTACAATTTCTATCAGTAAATATTCTCAAACCCTATTTTTTCCACTCCAATCATCATCATCTCTCTCTGCGCTTTTGAGTTGACTGCCTCATTGGTGACTTAGAATTCCTTCTCACCCCTTCCTACTCAGCTTCCCACACTCTGTGTTTAAAAATCATTTGATTGTGTTACCCCTTCATTAGAGCACTCCCACCCTTCAGTACCATAAGGATAAACAAAACTCCTTAACAGGACCTGAAGGCCTGGCATGACTTAACTGCTGCCCTGCACACAACTCTCATCATTCTCTGCTACCTTTTGTGTTGGCTGTATTCCTCCTGCCTCCTGCAAGTGCCATTCTCCCTGCCCAGAACTTTTGGCCTATCTGGCTAAACCTCATCCTTCAGATTCTACCTTGCACTTCTCATTTTCAACACTTGCTCTAACTGGAATTTTTCACCTGTCTCCACCTCCTCCCTCTAGTTAGGTGCTAGAGTAAAGAATGTCAACAAAAGAAATAAAAACCTACTTAATAACTGGGAGTGTTAACTTAAAAAAAAAAACAAAACCAAAACATCGTTTCCTCACAAAAGGAGTAGGCTTTAATATATGCCTCATGTTGGGGGGACGGGGTTAAAGTGCAGCCCTATGAAGCTATCTGCAGCCACTGCAGCATGAGTTAGATTCCCAGCCAGAGAGGTGACCCACATGGCATGGCGAATATCTTCTGTCTCTCCCTCGCTTCCCTCAGCAGTGTATTTCAGTTAATCCACCTCTTCTGTTCCCCGCTCTGACTCTGGTGAATCTTCTCAGCCTCTGCACATCTGGCCTACACCCCAGTTCTTGTATGTATAAATAAATAAATCTTTAAAAAAACATATGCCTTATGTTGAGACAGAAACTTGTTCTGAGATACACAGCGGTCATGAAACAGGTTTGCAAGGCAGGACTTGGTACTTGAACAGAAGTTTTTGTGCCATTAATTGAAAGCACACAGGCTGGTATCATTATGTGATAATAGTGTGATGAATAGTTTGGAGGCGGGTGGAATAGGAATGGGGGACGAAGTTTTACAAGGGATAGGGAAGGGGACATCTTGACCATATGTCAAGAGACAAATACATCAGCAAAGAATTTGATATTATCACAGGCAGAGTTATCCTGAGAGCACTATGGAGATAGTCACATAATCAGGTCAACAGCGGCCTAGGCGTCCCCTGGTCTGCCTCGTGATATAGTCTATGCTCCGTCAGTCCTTGAGGAATTCTCTGCTGTGATGGGTAGATGCCAAATAGGTCACAATTGCTCATGCATGGCCATCTAGTAGCCAGCTCATAGGAACCCCTACCTCATATGTTTAAAATTGGATTTTAATTCTTATACCTTTTATTTTTATAGAATAAGTAGCTAACATTTGTTGTCATTATAAGTATTATTACTTATTAGTTTACTATGGACCACTTACATGCTGTGTTTAAAATATTTAAACAATTTACCAAATTATTTAATTTTCAAAACAACCCTCCTAAGGCAGATGCTTTTTCTTCCTATTTTACACATAGGAAATTTGGGGCTTTAAGTTATTTGTCTTAATCTACAGAGCTAAAGAGATATCAGAGTCAAAATTCTGGTCCAAGCACACTGATTCTAAATAAGGTAGTTCTATCTTGTTTATATGTAAATAAAATTAAATGGGATTATTAAAGGGCTCACAACAGAGACAAAAATCTAGTTAGTCCTCTTCTTCCCCAGTGCTGCTGCCTGATGTTATCTTCTTTTTACTTTTTCAATGTTTCTTCCAGTGTTTACCTTTTGAAATAATATGCTTATTCTGGGGTGTCTTAGTGTATTAGTATTTGGCTTTATCCACTGACTTTGCTTTATATCTGATAAATATTTAGCTTTTTCAAACACGTACCTTTTGCTCTTCCTGCAACCTCCTAATATAATTCTCACATTTGATTGTTTGCCTTTTAGAATTCATTTATTATGGTTATGTAAATATTATTCACTGGTGAGTCATGCAAATGTATGATTCCTTGTAGAATTCTTTCCTTTTTTTAAATGCTGGTGTTAATAATAACTTGTGTAAGAAAAAAGTTTTCTTAATTTTTCCATATATCAATTTCTATTTCTGCATACTCCTTTTCAGTATGAATTCTGACCTAATCAAATCTATTAGATTTATTGGCCCCTGCCTAGAGCTGTCTGTCCCTTTGTTCCAATTTATATTATTGTTTTCTAGGCCTGTTTCATGTTTTCTGGTGAATTTTTCCCTTTCTGACATTTCCTAATGGAATCTATTTCTGAGGCCCAGTTACTTTTGTTGTTTATTTTGGATGAAATATATCCCATCCTGAGGAATTATGAATATAATTTGAGTTATTGCTGTCAGTAAATCTTTATTCCACTTTCACTTTTCCCTGATTATTATTTTTTAAAGTAGTATGTTCACATGGTCCATAATTTAAAAAAAAAAAAAAGGAGGGTATATGATATATCTTTATGGTTTCTAATACCTAGTTTTCCTCTCTGGAGGCAATCAATAAATACTCTCTTAAATTTGAAAATAATATTTATATTTTCTATCTTTTTAAATGCAAATGTGCACTAGAAATTAATTGTTCTCCGGAAATGGACCCCTTCTTTTTTACCACTTAACTATATTATGGTGATGATTTTATGTCAGCATTTAAAGTATCTTCTTTGGTTTTAACTGAGCAAACCCACCATTTACCTATTTAGGGTTCCACCATTTACCTATTTACCTATTTAGTTCCCTATGGGTAGTATCAACCTCTTGATATTAAAACATTGCTTTAGTTTTCAAACTTACAGATTTTCATTTCACATGTGCCTTAGCATATCTGTGGGATAAATTTCTAAAAGTTTTCCTCACACCTGATAATACACAGGTAGACACTGGAGTAGTGAGACTGGCAAGTTTCATAATTCTGAGTCCAATGGGGTAAGGCTAAAAAGGTAGAAGATAAGGTTAAAAAACACCTCATGGTAAATACCCAATGGAAGAAGGGGTCCATTTCCGGAGAACAATTAATTTCTAGTGCACATTTTGAAATTTTATCTTATTTGCACTTTTGGCCATGATCTCTGTTTTTGAGATACGACTCATCTTTTTGAAATGGGTAAGACTAGTTTATTATCTCAGTATCCTTACAACTTTTATTTTTAGCATTACCTCCTTTATTGTATGCTGGTCTTTTGCCCCACTATTTTAATTCCAGGTCTACCTCTTCAGATAATTCAGAACAGAGAACACTCCCATTAACTGGTTTTTTTCAATAGGTCTCCTGACCCATCCATAACACACTTGACAATTTAAATCTCTTCCCAGCTTCTACATTGATTTATTTACTGAATTAAAACAACTCCGCCTCCCAAATCTTTCCCTAAGTCTCTACACCCTTTCTGTTCATCTTTCACTGGATGAGTCTTAATAATCTAATCACCTCCAACCTCCTCTCTGATTTTCCCACCCCTCAACAAAGTCCAAATTCAGTAGAGCTTTAAGAATAATAATTATAAATTTCAGTTGTGATTAAGTCATCACCCTGCTTAAAATAATTTAAGTAAGTGCAGATCCTATAGACTTAGGTCCTCCTTTCTTCCGTGTGTGGAGGTTGGCATTCAGCATATATTTCAGAGACCACTCTGTGTGGTAATTGCTTATATACAATTCTGAGGAAAATTACCCTTTGAGGTCAGTTGTTGGAAGAGGAGTTAATTTTTCATCTGACACCGATTAATTCCCATCTGAAACATATATTAAAATGGTCTTTTCATGCCTTAACCATGAAGAATGGGTAATGTGGGATGTCAGGTAGTGAGTGGATAAGTGAAGGGATGTTGCATGCTTCAAATTTGGTTAGTATATATCCTAATTTTCAAGGTAGACATTGACTTTATTTTATTTCATTAAAGATTTCCTTTATTGTTGTGTAGAACAATGGGGGTATAGGCCAGAGATGTGTGGGTGTATGTGAGGGATTCATCAGAGACAGAGTGGGGAGCTAGAGCTGGCAGATCTACTAAAATACACTGCTGAGGGGAGCCATGAGCGAAACAGAAGAGGTCTGCTGTGCCATGTGGGTCATCTTCCTTGCTGGGGATTGAACTCAGGCCGCTGCAGAGGACCTTCGGTGGCAAAGCTGAGATTTAACCCCTAGACTACTAGGGAGGTCCCCAGACATTGCTTTTAACAAAGCTTTTGAAAATTGATGTTATGGATTTGTGAAGGTTTAATTTTGTTATTTTCACATTGGGGTATATGACTACAAATGGAATAAAGGGTAAGTACAGGAAAATATCTAAATGTTGAGATTGAATTTTTAAAAACTTGTACATAAGGGCCCAACAAACTGTGGTTCTTGGGCCTAATACAGTTCAATACCTGTTTTCGTAAAAAAATTTTATCAGGGCCTCCCTGGTGGTACAGGGGTTATAGTCTCAGCTCTAGCAAGCTATCACTAACCACTGCAGCTAAGTTCCATCCCCAGCCAGGGAGCTCACCCACATGGCAGTGCATTTCAGTAGATCTGCCTGTTCTCCTCAGTCTGTCTCTGGTGAATCCTCTTACCCCTACATTTCTGGCTCTCACCCCAGTTCTTCTATGCTTAGATAAATAAAAATAAATCTCTAAAGTTTTTTTAATCAGCATGCAGCTACACCCATTTATTTATGATTGTCTGTGGTTGCTTTTGCACCACAGAAATATAGTTGTATAATTTTTAATTGAGCTCATCAGGCCTGCAAATAAAACAAAAAAAAATTACTATTTGGCCCTTGCAGAAAATTTATTAACAATTTTTCTAGGTAGTAATAGAAACTGAGAGATGGAGGATGTGTATTTACTAAATGAATTGTGGATAATCCTGCAGAAAGGTGAATGCACAGTGATGGCAATTAAGCAAGTAACCTTACTCCCTTGTTTTCCCATCGTTCTGCCTCTTAATATCTGGGACTGAAAAAGGAGAATGAGGGCCTGAAATTATCTACTACTCATGAGTTTTAGAGTTCTTCAAAAAGGAATGTCTGATTAGATTTGTGTGTGTGTGTGTGTGTGTGTGTGTGTGTAACCTGCTTTACCATCCTCCAACTGTATTCCTTGGCAAGACCCAGCAGATACTCACTTCACTAAAGTATTGGAAAAACAGAATACCAGTAGTATGTGGAGCCCTTGCACTAATTAAAGAGACTGGAGATTTTTGTTTCTCCTTTGTGGGTTATTGAAACTGGCTCCCCGATATCAGTGGAAGTGATGGGCGCCCATAGTAGTAGAAGCCAAGAGGCAGCACTTAACTATGGAGGACAAAGTAGGTACATAGGTACATAGATGATGATGGAAACAAGGACATTTGTGTTACCAGAAGGCACTGGGTTAAACACGCTTTTAGTGGCTTAGATAATATCTGTGATAGAACTTCTAGTGTTAGCTAACAAATAAATTGATAATACTACAGTATCACCTTGTGTATGGATTAGGGAAAACTTTAGGTCTGGTAACAAAAAAGTTGACTTCAATTGCCACAGTTAAGAATCAGAACCTCTTCTCCAGTTTCCAAATTTAAGTCAGTTCACAGACCAGAGCCCTTCTATTGAAATGGATGCTTGGTTCCCTTGAGAAAGAAATTTGCTCCATGGTCTCAAGCCATGGAGATTTATAACATAAATCTTTCTCTAAACCTTCCCCCAAAGGGATCCATAGCCATACAGACTTTGGGGCAATTTAAAAGGGAGCTATTAAACTCTGATCTTTCACACTAAGTCCTGGAGACCCAAAGTGCTAACTGAAAATGCTAACTTATAGTGGTCAGGGAATAGATGGAGTCTTAGTGAAATTCTGACTCATAGTGCACCTAGGTGTTCAGCAGACCCACCATGCACCAATTTCCCCAATTCCTTAGTGCATAATGGGGACATACTAGATAATTGACAGAATTCTGTGTTGGCCTCCACATCGTTAATTGAGGACTGTTGTGCTAGAGAGCCAAGTAGTCATTGGTAAACCCGTAATATGATAACCGTCAGAAAGTTGTTGAGATTAATGCCATGGTCAAAGATTTAAAATAAGACTTAGGATATCAATCACATCACCATTTAATCCACCTGTTTAGCCTGTGCTGAAGTTAGGAGATGGCACTTAGAGAGGGACTGAACTTTTATAAACTTAATCATTGGGTGATGCCAAATGGAGTTGCTGAACAGAACATTGTTTCTTTACTTGAACAAATCAACACAGACCCTGGCATTTGATTTGCAGCTTTTGACTTGATTAATTGCATTCCTGTTCTATGCCACTTTATAATTTGTGATTATATAGCAGGACCAACTGTGTATATTCACGGTCTTGCCTCACGACCAGGTCAGTTCTCCTGCCTTAGAAATTTTAATCATATCAGCATAATACGAAACATCACATTGGTCACTCTAGTGATGAGTGGACCTCGTCTGTCTGTTGAGTAGAAAGTAGCAAGTACTTTAGATGTCTTAGTAAAGCTTATGAAAACCAGGGGGCAGTGAAGTTGCACAGAAATTCGGAACATTTCAGTAATATTTCTGAGATTTCATAGGTTGCTATGCTCACTCAATAAACCTTTCTGAATTTTGGAAACAACATATACCATATTTGAAGATATGCTCCTTCAGCTTATCTACAGAATAACCTTAAGACTGCTGGTTTTGAGAAATGATCAGAGCAAGAGAAGCTATGTGACAAATTCAGGACACAGTGCACACTATACTGTATACTACCACTTCAGCTTTGACAGATCAAATGATTCTTCTAAGTATCTGTAGCAAAAGGGATGACGTCTGTATGAAGCCTCTGGCAAGCACCAATAGCAGAATCACAGTGAAGATTGGTAGGATTTCTAAGTAAGTCTATGTGTTCAGATCACACTTTAAGAAATAGCTCTTGCTGTTTATTATGAGTGCATGATCAGGGAGTTCCATGTAACTATGTGGACATGTTGTCTGACCTACCTCACCATAAGTTTGACCATGCACAGAAGCAGTCTATCATCAAATGAAAATGGTATGTAAGAGACAGAATTTGGACAGATATGGAAAGTAACAAGTGAGTTGCATGAGCAAGCACTCAGAGTCCTCTGTTATCAGCTCCTGTTATTGTATTGCATCCTATCCTTCAATCCATGCTTTGTCTTCTTGGGGATTTCCTTAGTCTAGTTGATGAAAGAAGAAAAACCTCAAATCTGTTTTATAGATGAATCTGCGAGAGATGCTGGTATCAGCCAGTGAACAGCTCCAACAATACATCCCAGCCATGAATAATTGTGAAGGACAGTGGAGAACGAAAATTCTCCTAGTAGGCAGAATTCTGAATAGTAGCATGATTATCAGCTACATCTAGAATAAGAGATGTCCAAAAATACAGATCCATAATGGTCCAAGGGCAGCAGCTAATGGTTTGACTGTATGGTCAGGGAGTTGGAAGGAACAGGATTATAAGATTGGTGACAAGTTTGAGGAAGAGGTAAAAAAAAATAGGCTGTTCAAAAAGTGATACTTTGAAGAAAGCCATGTCCCATCTCTGTATGCCCACCCTAAGTTCTTAGTAATCAAGTAGACAAAACGACAACTCTGTGAGTGTCAGCCTCCCCATCCACCCCAGTTCTTGCTCAGTGGTCTCTTGAACAGTGCCTTTGGTGACAGGAATGGAGACTGAGTATGCACTGGCTAGGTGGCATGGAATTTCTGTTTAAAGTTGACCTGGATGGGACCTCCCTGGTGGTACAATGGGTTAAAGCGCAGCACTATGAAGCTGTCTGCAACCACTGCAGCACAAATTCAATCCCTGGCCAGGGAGGTGACCCATATGGTGTAGCAGACCTCTCATGGCCCACCAACTACTTCCCTAGCAGTATATTTCAGTACATCTGCCTGTTCTGCTCCCCACTCTGTCTCTGGTGAATCTCTCACCTCCCACATCTCTGGCCTGTACCCCAGTTCTTATATGCATAAATAAATGAATCTTAAAACGAAAAAAAAAAAATTGACCTGGATGGGGCCTCCCTGGTGGCATAGGGGTTACAGTCTCAGTGCTATGAAGCTATTAGTGGCCACTGTGGCACAAGTTCGATCCCCAGCCAGGGAGCTGAACCACATGGTATGGCAGACCTCATCTGTCTTGCCCACTGATTCCTCAACAGTGAATCTCAATAGATCTGCTCATTCTGCTCCCCACCCTGTCTCTCACCCTTGTACCTCTGGCCTGCACCCCAGTTCTAAGATCCATAAATAAATAAAAATCTTTATTTTAAAATTTATTTTTATTATTTTATATATATATTTATATCATTCTCATTTTTACACAATGTATGCTTTATCATCTTGGGTATAATCCCTGTAAAATTTCCACACCAGTTCATCCATGTACCATCACCATAGTCCCTTGTGCTCTTCCCACCCTTATTTTGATCCTGTTCTCTCCTCTGCCCTCTGCAGAGTATATCTGGTTTATAGTTGCCAACATATTAAATATTTTGGTTTTTACTTTATTACAACTACTTTAAAAAAATCCATCTAAAAAAAAAAAGCCTGCATGGCACTACTGCTGTGTTACTACTCTGCAGAAACCAACATGGAGTGCCTAGGGGTGTCAGCTAGATACTCAGCAGTAGGATGATTGTAGTTCACTTCTTCTGTCATTGAGAGAGCAGTGATTTGTGCCCACTCAAATTGATCAATATTCTGGATATGTCGTTGTCCTTCTTATCAGCAAAATCATGTACTGACTCACTGAATGCCCTTGAGAACAAGGTAAACACAGAGTGAGTAGTGGGAGAAGGAAGCTTTAGTATCAGTTTTGGCTTCTTGTCACTAGATAATTGAGGACTGTAGTAACTTAGCACATTTTCTCTTTGCTTTTTATATGTAATGTGTTTATTTGTATATTCCTTTTTTAAAAAAAGATTTTTGTTTATTTATAAATACAGAACTGGGGTCCAGGCCAGAGATGCAGAGGGGTAAGAGAATTCACCAGAGACAGAGCAGGGAGTAGAACAGGAGGATGGACTTAAGTACACTGCTGGGGGAGCAGCAGGTGAGACAGGAGAGGTCTGCTGTGCTGTGTGGGTCACCTCCCTGGCCTGGGACTGAACTCAGGCCACAGTGGCTGACAGTAGCTTTAACGCTGTAACCCGTGTGCCACCAGTGAGGCCCTTATTTGTATATTCTAATATTTTTCTTCTCTCCTTTCTATTTTTTTAAAATATTCAGTTAAGAGAATACGTTTATGACATAATCTTTAGATGTGAAAATTTGAAAGTAATTTACATAGTCACAACAAAGGAGACGAAGGTGTTGGCAGCACTCTGCATCTCCTCCCCTTTTCACTTCTAAGAAACATGCTTGTCTCTTATTAGGCAGAATGCAGAGTTGTTTTGTTAATTGTGTAAGATTTCAGCTGTGCAGGAAAGTATCCCTAGGATAGTTGAGTCAAAAGGGTAGACTGCTACCTATTAATTTAGTGTCTCATCTCCAAATTCATGTTATTCACTTGCTCTCTAATAATTGGTCCTCTGTGTTGGGCTGGCCTAATGTAAAGCTTGTCAGTAGAAGGTGCTGAGCGACAGCTAAGGTGGAAGGAATTTCCCTTCCTGGCTCAGGACAGTTTACTGGCCAGGCTCTTGCTAGGAATAGTTTTTCTCACTGTTCAACTTCTCACATGGTGTTCTCCAGTGCTAGGTAAATGCCTGGCACAACTTTTTCTTTAGAGTTTGCAGTCAATGCCCCTTGGACTGTCTTTTGAGCTCCAATGGGGCAGCAATGATATATTCTGGAACCACAGAGCTCATATATTTATTCCAGCCTTGGCCATGGCTTCACAACTCCTCTCTTTAGCCCCACACATGGGCTCACTGGGAATCTCACAAGATTAGGTGAGAGGAAGCCAACAGCCCAATGTTTATCTAGGCATTAGTGTGGACCCATACTGGCCCAAGCTGCACTTGATAGGCTCTGGAGTCCTGCAGCGAACAGCTTCTCAACTCCAGGTTCCATCTGTATCCAGCAAGCTGCAGTTCTTAGCACTTAGACACCTAGCAAGGTCTAGGGTTCCACACCTTCTGTTGAATGGACAGTTTCTTCCCTTAACTCCAGAGGACAGATTTCTGGAAGTATCACCAGTGAGATCTGCTAATGAGGTAACTTTTCCTTCATCAGAGAGTCAACACTGCCCTTTCTGTGGAAATTTCAGTCCTGGTGAGGGGTGGACTCATCCTTGGCTCTTACCTGGAAGAGCACTTATTTCAGATAACCACCATTAGATAGTGGTTACCTCTGATATTTACTGTCCCTGTATTCTTTAGAATTCTCTTTAACTCTCACTAACTAGCTGTTTGTTACACTAATCTTTTTCCTTCTAATCTTTTTCCTTCTAATAGATTAAACTTTTTTTTTTTTTTGGCTCAAGTCATTAAATAATTTCTGAATCCTTAGGAATGCAGAAGTCATCAATTGTATTTACTAGATGTGAATAGTTATATGGACAGATCTCTTAAAATGCAGCCATTCTGTCTGGGAAAATAACAGTTAAGTGGCTAATCTGTGGGACCACTTGAGTTATTCCTCAAACTCCTATTCTGCAGGATAAATAATGAATCTGCATCTTTCATACGTTGTGTGAAATTTGTTCATAGTTGCAGCTGTGGCCAGAGGGAATGTGAATTTTCCCCAACCCCAGTGGTAGTGTCACCCCATTTATTAGTTTGCTCTAAACTATAAAGATAAGAATTATATGTTCACAAGTCAAGATCCTGTTCACAACCTTCACCTACAAAGAAATTGTTCATTGAGATGTTTATTTGGCCAGGTGTGGTTGAGACGTTGAACATCTCACCATGCCCAACTCCACAGTTGCTGGAGGTCAACTTTGCCACTACATTTTTTTGACATAACTTGAAGATATATTTGTTTAGAAAGGCATCCTTCTTTAGGACAAAAATCATCCTAAGTTATGACAATCACAGCAGCTAGCTGATTTCTGAGGAACTTCCAGCCCCTGAGAACAACAACGCTACTTTGCCTTGAGCTGGGCTCTTTGAGGCATGACTGCTGCTTCCTCTTTGGAGACGTCATTTAACTGTCTCAATGCAGTTTGCGTAGCATCAGTGTTTGTTCCTTGTCATATATCCACAGGTCACTTCCTGCTCAGAATTGCTAGTAAGGATGTGAACGTGAACTTAATAATCAAACTAACAAACCACAGTGGCAAATGACCATGAAATTTGATTCCATCAATAAATACAAGCAGAAATGGCTTCCTGTCATGTATCCTTTCCCTAATATTTTCACCAGCATATTAGGAGGCCTCAAAATTTCTGCCCAAGCACTTAAGGGTTCATTATCAGAGTAGGGTTTTTTTTTTTTAATTCAATAAGTAAATCTATATAATATGGCAAAGATTCAATGAGTATTAGTTCACAATAGGGTACTTTTCTTAATCTATAATCTAAGGGAGGATTTGGGAATATAATTTTGTATTTTCTTGCTTTATATGGTTACCTTTAACTCTTCATGCCATACTTGAATTCAGTTGCAAGCAAGTTTCATCCACCAATTAGGCTTGGTGTCAATTAAATTAAACTGGAACTAGACCTTAAACCCCTAGAGCTGTAAAGGTTTATTGTCACAAATACAGAAACAAGAAATGGAAAGAACCACTATACTCTTACTATATTAAATGCTACTTTCATGTGCCATTAGTTATGAAGTTGTGCTTTTCACTGCTTTAGAAGCTTGCCTCAGTTGTATCTTTTAATTCAACTAACAAAAACATTCTTGCAATGAGTGCTTTTCCTAATTGCAGATACAACCATGACAATAAAGATAGATGTTATATTGATGTTTTCCCATCTGAATCTGCATTTAAATATCACCAGGTAAATCATTGTCACATTAAAGTTTGAGAAACCATGGAAACCGTAGTCTAGATTACTGGAATCTAGGTTGTAGATTATAAAATTATAGTTTTGTAGTTATTCTAATTTGTTCTTTTTGTTCAGAAGGAAGCAAATTTTTAACTTGACCAGTAATCCATTAATTTAAACTCAGTTTCACAAATAATGCATATCATTTTAACCTGTCAAAGTATCCTTTTATAGATGTTTTTGATTTAATTTTTACACATATATTGGGTCATAAATCAATTATTAGAACAGGTCTCCAAAGTTTATCTTTTTTCTAATTTAAGAAAAAATAGAATTTTTTTCTAATTTATACAAGGATTTAGAATTAAAAGTTGACTGAATGTTAGATTTTCCCTAGTATAAGAAACTATTTTATGTTATCCCCCCTTTTTTTGAGAATATTTTGAATATGTGTTCAATGTTTTAAGAAAGAAGAAAAGAAAAACTCTTTATCTGCTAATCATTTCTGATGTACAAATATAACTTCTTATATCTGAGTTTGCTGTTGTGCTGATGTGTTTTATCCAATGCTTAAACTTCTGAGTCCAACTCAAAGTTGGTGCTAGGAGAGATTTATTTTGTATAATGGGTTGTTTTTACATAGGTCTTCATTTTTGACAAGAAACTGACAAGAAACATGATCTAGGAAATTAGCATTATACCCAGGAATAGGAACTAAGAATCCTGATTTGTGCATTCATTTATTGTGTGTCTTTTGGATTGTGTGTTTTATTGTTCAGAGTCTTAGTTTTTCCATCTTTCTGAAGAAAAGAAAATAGTAAAAAAAGATTTACAGCATCATAATTTTTGCTAAAACTCCAAAGCTTACTTATACTAGCTTTTATCCTGATCCTTTTCAGGAAATTTCAGGTCATTCTTGCTTGTCTCTTCATGTCAAATTTTTCAACTTACATCAAGAATCTGGTTTGAAAACCTACTTTGGACTATTAGAAATTAATAACATGGTTTCATTTTGATAGATAATAGCCCTTTCCTTATGAGATGTATTTTAATTTGTCTAAACTCTTGTGACCTAGATCAATGATTCTTAACCATTGCCGCCTTATAATTTATTAGAAGACTTAAAAATAAAAACAAAAGCAGGACCTAGGTCCTGGCAATAGAACAATTAAGTAGAAGTCTCTAGAGGAGAGACATGAAGTAGAACCTGCATCTTTAAAGCACTTTACACTAATGTGTTTCCAAGTGTTGAGGACCACTGATGGGAAATGCTTAATGTTAAGTGCCATTTATCATTAATGGGAGCCTATTATTGTACATTAGCAGTAAAGGACAGAAAACTCATATAAAAATTCTGAGGTATCTATATTGGAATCTTAAAATGATCCACAATTGGTAACCTGAAAGGACAAAATTCCACCTTCCTTCTTTAGTAGATCACTACTAACAGGTCTCAACCTCTTTTTTTTTTTTGAAAGATTTTATTTATTTATGCATACAGAACTGGGATACAGGGTACAGACCAGAGGTGGTGAGAGGATTCACCAGAAACAGAGTGAGGAGCAGAATGGGCAGATGGACAAAATATACTGCTAAGGGGAGCAGTGGGTGACAAAGGAGAGGTCTGCTGCGCCATGTGGATTACCTCCAGGGCTGGGGATCGAACTTGCACTGAAGTAGCCACAGCTCGGCTTAGCTTTGTAGTATAGCACTCCAATCCACTACATCACCAGGGAGGGTCCAGTCTCAACCTCTTAATCCTCCGTATAATCCTCAATTCAAATTGAGGATTTTTACTTAAATATCAAATTTAAATATCAAAAAAATGCTAAAAATTTTTGATATTTTTTTACTTCCCCCAAAAGTTGCTAATTTCTTTAAAAAACCAAAATAATCTCATTTGTCTACAAACCTCCCCCTAAGTGAAATGAAACAAGTTGTAGTTGTCTCCCTGGGCTTTCCCCTCCCTTGTTTCCCTGCTTTTAAGGCACCAAAAACCTTATTTCAGATATCTTCATTGAAAGGTCAGATTTTACATCAGACTTGAATTTGAGCAGAGGCAGGGGAATTCTGCTCCTCCACTTAAACTGAATGACATTGATCAAGCTGCTTCATCTATTTGACTCTTACTGTTTGTCAGTAAAATGGGAGTATCAACTTTATCTAATAATAAATGAAATTTTAGTCTTCTTCTCCCTTTTCCAGTCAACAGACATTTATAGGGTTCCCACTAAGTTGCCAATATTGTAGTAATTCTAGGTAAACTACTTCAAATAAGGAGACACTATGTGTTCTCCATGTGCTTCCCTTGACCCCTTAAAAACCTGATTTTCAGCCTCATGTATCTTTTCGCTCCTAGGAACTCACCTTGAATGTCCTGCGAGCATCTCAAATGTGTCATGTCTAAATTGAACAATTATGTCCCTAATTCCCACCCAAATCTGTCTTTCTATATCCACTCTACTTGTTAAACGAATCACTTTACCCATCCACCTCCTATTCGCTCCTTTCTCTCACTGTATTCTGTTTGATTCCACTTCTTGAACTCTCTTGAATCAATCCTTGCCATCATTTCTACTTTACTCATCTCTTTGGTGTTCATCACTTTTATTGGTTTTGAGGAACCTGTGATTTTCTAAACTATATAGTTGTTTATGCTCCTTCTTTAAAGTCATTCAATTCTCTCCATCTTTTCAGGACAAAATTGGTAGACTCCAAATTTACTTTGTAGAACTGGTCTTCAACTGATCTTCCAGTTTCTTCATCTCCTATTCTTTCCTGGTGCCTTTCACTTATGGTATACTCAAGGTCTTATCATGTCTTCTCAGGCTTTATGCCTTTGTACTCATAATTCCCTTTCCTTGATATTGTCCACTTGCCAAAAAAAATTGATTACCTTTCAGAATTTTGCTTGGTAATGTCATCTCTCAGAAAACTTCCCTAACATTTCTCCTTACCCTCATGTTGCTTTGCTTTCACATTTCACCCTATCACTTATCACAGTTCTTTGTGGTTGCCTACCAACATGGCAAATTTCATACTCTCCCCCTTGATGATAAGAGTTATCACTTTAATTTTGTTACTGTACCTTCTACAACACATATATGTTATGCAGATACAAAAGTGTAATTCTAAAACTCTTTGCATTATATCTTTGAACAGTGTAAAAGCTTAAGAGTTCCCTTTAATCCTTATGTGAGACTCTTGTAACATCAAAAGTTGAGAAATATTGGAATCTAATTTTTCTAGGTAGAAACAGTTGTAACTGAGGTATTCCTTTTAACATCAACATATTTATAAAAATAATTTTATGCAATCACATAGTAGATTCTAACTGAATTAGCAAAGGGTGTTTTTTTTAAATAGGTGAAAAATCCCTAATATTATGTAACTCCAATGTATTGCAATTATAGCAAATTGTGTTCTCCTGAAAGGGTAAATTTCTTTGTACAGAGAAAACTTTGCATTCTTGTTGACTGTAAGAATACTTTATTGTAGCTTATGTTCAGGTGGTGGTGGAATGAATGAGATGAACTGTACATATAGAAATGATAGCTACTAATGCCATTTATCATTTCCATTTATAGGTATAACCATTTAAAGAAACCTTCTTGCCAGCAAATCTATGATAAAAAATATAAGTAACAGAGGAAATTATAACTGTTATTTGTCAAGTGACAAACTTTTAATGTCAGAATGGCTCACCTAAGGCGACTAGTGAAATTACCTCTTAAAAGATATTACCATAAAAAGTTCTGGAAACTTGGTGCAATAATATTTTTCTTCATACTATTTTTGATTTTAATGCAAAGAGAAGTAAGTATTCAACATTCCAAAGAGGAAACAAGTATGGAAAGAAATATGAAAAACAAAAACAAGATGTTTGACTTTATGCTGGAAGCTGTCAACAATATTAAAGATGCAATGCCAAAAATGCAAATAAGAGCACCTGTCAGGGAAAATATTGATGCTGGTAAGAGACCCTGTTTGCAAGGATATTATACAGCAGCAGAATTGAAACCCGTTCTTGACCGCCCACCTCAGGATTCTAATGCACCTGGTGCTTCCGGTAAAGCATTCAAGACAACCAATTTAAGTACTGAAGAACAGAAGGAAAAAGAACGTGGAGAAGCAAAACACTGTTTTAATGCTTTTGCAAGTGACAGAATTTCTTTACAACGAGACCTTGGACCAGATACTCGACCTCCTGAGTATGTTGAAAGATATTCATTGCTTACAATATATAAACAGAGTTTGCTGGGTAGGATAATACCTGAGGGGAAGTTGTTTTGCTCTTCAGCCACACTGAGGCCAACAATCAGCAAACATAATTTAATTATAAAACATTTATTTTTTTAAAATTATTTTTTCCTGCCATTATTGTAACTTGATATCTGTATCTATGCTTGGCATTGCAGGTATGAAACATTTCATCTTAGGTATTAGAAAACCAAATTCTAGAACTAACCTCTATAGACAAAAATTAAATTCTTTATTCTTTTTTTTTTTAAAGATTTATTTATTTGTGCATACAGAACTGGGGTACAGGCCAGAGGCTCAGGGGTGGCGAGAGGCTTCACCAGAGACAGAGTGGGGAGCAGAACAGGCAGATCAATGAAGAATACTGCTGAGGGGAGCAGCGGGCGGGTCAGGAGAGATCTGCTGCGCCATATGGTCACCTCCCGGGCAGAGGGGAATTGAACTCATGTGGAAATGGCTTTAGCTTCTTAGTGCTGTGGTTTAACCCGCTGCGCCACCAGGGAAGGCCTAAATCCTTTATTCTTAAATGCTTTAGTTTTCTCATTTACTAAGGAGGAAATATTGGACAGTTTTCATGGGAAATGTGGGAGGTGGAAGAATTGTTTCAGTTCCTCTGTGTATTACTATAGAATAGAGATGTTAAAAAATAAGTCAAGATTTTGGAGCTATTAGGTAACTGTTTACTAAGTCACAAGTTTTGTGGTTATTTAAATGTTTTAATTATATTGCAAAATGTCTGTCTTTTGTAACCTTTCTTTTTAAGGTATAATATTGCTACAATTACTATTTTAACTACCACTCTCTCTCTAAAGTTGGAGTAAGTTCTCATACTTACAATGTTGTCTCCCTGTAGCATCTGAGAGATCAGCATTCCTTTTTACTGAGTCACTTTGTTTACACATTTATCTCAAGTATACAATATTTCAAATATTTTCCCTCAGAATCTCTAAGCTGTCTTTTGGTCCTTAGTTAACCATGTTATCATTTTTGAGATAGTGTTCAAATGCTCTTTTTCAACTAAAACAACTGAAGTGAATTCCCAGTATTTTACAAAACCTCTGTAGATTAGTTAGAAATGACAGGTAGGCAAATTATAAGCAAATGAGTGCTTAATTATTTTGTTATCTAGTTAGAACAAATTATATTTGGAAGTGAACCTGGGAAAAAGAACTTTTCTAGACTTACATCTTTGGTTTCACTAATATTTTTATAGCTTTGTGATTATGAATACCTGCTTCAATTTTTAGTCTCTCAGTGTGAATTAGCTCCATTCTAATCTGGGTGATTGAAGGTTGTATTGCTCATTGTTTTTTGAATGAACATGTGAAGAAATAATTGACTGTCCATAAAATATTCTAGTTTTTTTTTTTTAACAGAAACTGCCATACAATTCCTTTTTCTATATTAAATAGTTTAAAATGCAGTATCTCACTTTCCTGATTTGGGGACTGTCTTGACCAAAAAATAATTCACATTACAAATCAAGAAACAAGATTTTTGTTCTTCAACATGATGGTCAATGTCAGCTAAAGATAAACATTTTTTTTATTAAGAAGCTGCAATGTTTAAGATTTTTTTTAAAGATTTTATTTATTTATTCATACAGAACTGAGGTACAGGCCAGAGATGCGGAGGGTGAGAGGGTTCACCAGAGACAGAGTAGGGAGCAGAACAGGCAGATCAA
>NW_004567103.1:49681122-49684845 GCF_000260355.1 Condylura cristata
TCAGGAGAGGTCTGCTGCGCCATGTGGGTCACCTCCATGGCTGGGGATTGAGCTCATAGTGATGTGGCTTTAGTTTCTTAGTGCTATGCTTTTACCCACTGCATCACCAGGGAGGTCCCTGTTTAAGATTTTCAGTTTTTTGGAGGTATGATGATAATATAACTAATGAATAGTTTCTAGACAATGAAAGAGTTTACAGTAAATGAAACGCTAAATACATAAATTACATTTTTTGTTGTTGTTGCATAGGAATGGATACCAGGGATACCTAGAACTGTGATGTGTTGGTGAAGAATACTTTTTCACTTTAAATTTTTAACCTACCTCAAAAAAGAAATACATTTTCTGAATAATTATAATTTTACATTTTCATTAGAAGTATATGTTGTTTTTTCCCAAAGCCAGATGGCCAATGACTGATAATTTAAATACATTTCAACATGCCAAATTTTTCAAATGACTAGGAATATGTAGTCATTTTGACAAGTTATCTTAATTTCACTACATTACATGACCTGTGAAACAGTTTTTAAAGCTTAGCATGATAATTATAAAATAAATGAAGTTTATGAAATCATATTGTGAAATTTTATTATCACTTGCCATAATGATATGACACTTTTACTTATATGAGTAGTTAACAGTTAAGCAAATGAATCTTAAACTGAGGTAAAACCTTGCAAAAATAAAGTGTTGACATTTTCTTAGTATGAATTTCTGTGAATGTTGTACTTTAAATTTTGGTTAATATTAGTGACATGAAAAATAAAAGTAGGAAAATTAATGTTAACCCCCAAATCCCTCTCCTCAATACTTATAAGACAGCCAGTGATGGCACTTCTTTTTTCTTAAAAAAGAAAATACTACTATAGTGTGGAATTATTCATAATTCTTAGTTGTAATTTATGTTGCCTTTTATATCTAGAGACCAAAGTCACTTTCAGTGAGAAATTCCCCTCTTAATAATGACATCCTCTCTTAGTACTTTATTCTTATCACCAGCCTAATTCTTTTTTCATCACTGCAAATATTCCATCCTAATGACCTCCTCTCAGGAAAGGATCTGAAATAATTTTTTGGAGGTATGGTGATAAATATAACTAACGAGAGTTTCTAGAATACCTTTTGTAGGGTGGCATTCTCAGACCTCTAATACTTTACTAGGGTAAGTGGATTCCCCACTGCCTCTGGCAAAACAGCTGAAACATCATAGGCTCTTATCTCCATGAGTGAATGATTAACGTCCTTATCTTTGAATTTGAACAGTACTGTTTGATTCTTATGCACTGTATTTATAGAGCCTTTTACCTCTGTGTGAGGATTTCATAGTCTGTTGTCAAAAATTGTACCACGAATTATGTTTTTTAAGTGAGCTTAAAGATAGTTATTGTGTTATTTATCTTCACCACAGAGCACACATGTTTTATGTCCCAGGCTAGTTCTGCTTGGTTTCACAGTGTTTTGAAGCCCTCCTTATATGCTATTTTATTTGATCCTTACTTCATCTCATCAGGTGAAGGACTATGGTCATCTCCTGGCCCAAAGGCTTGGAGACTATAGAGATCCATCCAAACAGTGCCATAGGCATTTCCACTGGGGAAGACGTTGATATAAAAATGAATTCACTATCAACTTACTGACATTGTTTTGAGTGGTTGGGTAGCACCACTAATCAGTCAAAAACAACTTAGGTAGCATATCTCTCCTTGTGCCTATCAATGTTTCAGATGGTGACAGGACTACAGAACTTTTAGCTTGGATTTAAGACTTTTAAATTTATGCTTAGTTTTTTTTTTAAAGAAAAATTTAATTCTAGGTTATTAAACTGTGGATTGGATTATTGGAACAAAAAATTTTAAGACAGTATGATCTACATCATATGGTAGGTATTTAATAAGATTTTGCTGAATGATAAATGTCATAATAGGTTTTATAGTAGCTATTTCACTCCTTGGGTTTAAGTGTAGAATAAGTAAGTTGATTAAAAAGGCTTGGGAAATGCTCCATACTCAGGAATCTGTGAAAATATCTACAAAGATAAATACTCATTTAATAAAGTTGTACTATTTTTAAAATTGCAAATAAGAAAAATGATGCCAATTAGAAAGAAAAAGAAAGAAACTTGGATTTTATTGGCATATCAGTACCTCTGCTAGTGATGGAGGACTGTAGAATTTACTCCCTATGTCAGCAGTTACAAGTATTTGTTATTTACAAGTTTCATTTGTAGGTTATTTCCCTTATTTAAATGTTATTTGTATTAAATACTGCCTTGTTGAGAAAGCTTTTACTGAGTTTTAATCCTTGACATATTATCCATTAAGTGGACATGATCTTTGGGTAGTGGTCTGCTTGTAAAAAATTTGTTTTAATTTATTTAAATTTACACAGAATTAAGATAATTTTATACAGAAACTATCCACTATCATTTCTGCATTGATAAACATTGATGATTTTAGTAATGGTATAGCTGTGAAATAAAGTGATGAAGTTTATTAATGTTTTTCTACTTCTTGACTTCTTCTAGATGTATTGAACAGAAATTTAAGCGCTGTCCTCCTCTGCCTACCACCAGTGTCATAATAGTTTTTCATAATGAAGCATGGTCCACACTGCTTAGAACTGTCCACAGTGTGCTCTATTCTTCACCTGCCATACTGCTGAAGGAAATCATTTTGGTGGATGATGCTAGTGTAGATGGTAAGAAAACAGGTGTAAATTACCCAGTAAATTCATGTGACATTGTCCAGTCTGTATTTATATTGCTCACTGTATATCATCTTAGAGCTTGAATATAATAGCTTGGATGGTAGATATGATAGATGAAGGTAGAGTAGAATCCAGAGTTCTTATATTCAATTTTTGAGTTCAAAAGTGTATGAAGCACCCTTAATCATAACCTTATAGTTATGAATATGAGTGTGAGACTTTTATTGTTAAATCATAGTGATTGTGCAGAGACAAGTGTAGAGTCAGGCTGACTTGATTTGAGCCCTAAATCTGGTCCTACCAAACAAAGTTACTTAGCCAGTTTTTTATCCCCACATCCTCAGTTTTCTTATCTATAAAATGGCAGAAATGCAGTATATTATTAAAATTATTGCATAACATTGTTTAATACTATTAGAATAAAAATCCCTTGCAAACAATTAAATTGGTATGTTACTAATTATAAGATCACCTCTTTGTACACCCTAGCATTGTATAAATATGTAGGTAGTACACAATTCCTAGGGTTGTTCTCTCTCTCTCTCATTTTAAGATTGGGTGATTTAATATAAATGAGTAGTTAAAAAAGTCACCAAGGAGTCACCACATCCTTTTTGATTTTGACTCTTAAATAACCCAATATTTACAAAAGCAGCCAAATTCTTGAATACGTTTCCACTTAAAATTATGAGTCAATAGTTACACATTGTCAATCATTGGGTTAATCTGACAAATACTCTATTTTGCTATGTTTTCAGATATTAAAGTCATTTTAAATATCAAGCAGATACAGATTATTTCAATCATTACAAACTTTGTTCCTGAAATAGCCCAGTTTTGGAGCCATATTCCTTAATGTCACATTCCATCTCTTGCACTAGCTAGTGGCTTCTCATCTGTAAAAGTAGGGATAACTCATGAAATCTAAAGCATTTTCTATTGTAAGATAAATGGTTATATCCATTTTAGACATCCCATTTTGAAATATGACACTTCCATGCAACATTTTTTTTT
>NW_004567103.1:49685440-49698197 GCF_000260355.1 Condylura cristata
AGATGTATTTTACTGAGCCATTAGTTCTTTTAGGGGATTAATTCTGAGGTACTCAGAAGATATGTTTAGAAAGATTTATTTTTCTACAAAATTTGTTCCTGGACTCCCACTTCCTTAATGAATGTTTAAACTTTAAATAAGCAAACTCTTTTCTGCACCACTGGAGAAATGAAAAAACATAACACAGATGAAGGAAAAGTTATCTGTATTTGCTTCTAAATTCTAGCAGAAGCAAACATCTACTCCAGGACATTTATTGACATTCTCAACATCATATACTCAACAAGGAATCAAGAATTTAATGATTAAAAAAAAAAACAAACATATTCAAGTTGTTGAAAATATGAACAGCTCTTAAATAACTTGATTAATGTGTTTTCTTTTACCTACTGTCTTAATTCTTGCTTTTAACTTTTAAAAAATTCATCCAACTTAGAATATTGCATACCTTAATCAGTCTTTACTAAGATTTTGTCTGTGCTTCATTTTTGGTTTACATGGTCCTTTCTTTCATAATTTTTTTTTTATTTATTCGTACAGAACTGGGGTACAGGCCAGAGATGCGGAGGGTGAGAGGCTTCACCAGAGACAGAGTGGGGAGCAGAACAGGCAGATCCACGAAGTACACTGCTGAGGGGAGCAGTGGGCGGGTCAGGAGAGGTCTGCCATGCCATGTGGTCACCTCCAGGGCAGGCGGGAATCGAACTCATGTGGAAGTGGTTTAAGATGCGGAGGGTGAGAGGCTTCACCAGAGACAGAGTGGGGAGCAGAACAGGCAGATCCACGAAGTACACTGCTGAGGGAGCAGTGGGCGGGTCAGGAGAGGTCTGCCATGCCATGTGGTCACCTCCAGGGCAGGCGGGAATCGAACTCATGTGGAAGTGGTTTAAGCTTCTTTGGGCCGTGCTTTAACCCACTGAGCCACCAGGGAGGGCCTCTTTCATAATTTTTACTGGAAAAAATTCTGTTGAGAGACGCCCAAGCTTTCAAAAATTTTCTGATGATTCTGTAAAACTGTTCCCAAACTGCTGTAGCCCTGCACATTCCTATTCATCTTTTCTCAACAATTTGGTTTTAGATTATTTTATCACTGATAATATCAGGAGTCTTTTGATATCTGGCATTTTTCTTTATATTTCCATGCTTAAACTTAAAAAATAAATTAAAATTTTCAAAAGCTAGTTTTAAAAAGTATCAAATATCTTTTTGGCCAAAATTCAATTTGTTTTACCCAGTTAGTTAATTTTCTTAGAATTTTTAGTCTTTTTAAGTCCTGGTGTCTACCAGGACTATTTAAAGTCCCCCACTTTCCCCACATACACCATTTGTTGAGATGACATGTACAGGATAAGTGTTTATTAAATGTTTTGTGTGATAGAAATACAGAGGCTAAGATTTTCATCTTAATGGAAGAAAGAATGTGTACAACTGTTAAGATTAAAAGTGTGGAGGGATCCTGGCCCTGAGGTTTCTTTATTAACTTTTATATGTTACTTTTGAAAACAAACTTAAGAGGAATTAATCCTGATATTTTTTCTTACAGAGTACTTACATGGTAAACTAGAGGAATATATAAAACAATTTTCTATAGTAAAAATAGTCAGACAAAGAGAAAGAAAAGGTCTGATTACTGCACGGTTGCTAGGAGCAACAGTAGCAACAGCTGAAACGCTCACATTTTTAGATGCACACTGTAAGTATTTATATATAGACACAGTTGTAACATTTCCCTTCCCCTCCCCTTTAATTTAAAAGGTAAGGAAGTCTGTTCTTTAAATGCCTAATTGCATTTTCTTTGACATCATTTTTAACTGGTGGTCATAACAATGACAGCCCAAGCAGCGCCCAGCTCTACATACAAATTTACTTTCATTTATAGAGTTCTTACCTCCTTGAGGTTTGAAGTTTCCTCAACTTTATGCCCACCAGTGATCCGTTTCCTCAGCAAGTTATCCTAGCCTAGGATTTTTTTCAGATGCTCATTCTCTTAAAAAAAAAAAAAAAAAAGTGTTGCCTTATTGTTCTTAATTCTTATACTTTAAAATGAATGAAAGCTTTGTTACCAGTCGTATCTTTAACTTTTGTCCTGGTATGCTTTTAATGCCATATTTTTCTTATTGAGCATTTCCTGTCCTAGCCTCCAAATCTTCAAATACTACTTCTTATGCTAAGTTATGCTAAATGTCTTTCCCCAGTATACTTTACTCTGGAAAACAAATTTTAAGCAACTCAGAATGCTTTGGGGCCAGTGGTATGGACCTCCAACAGCAAAAAACTGTTTTTGATCCATGTTCAATGCTGAATCTTACTTACTTTTTTCACCCTACTCCATCTCATCACAGGAAACTTTAACAAAACCTCCCCTACATAAATGGTCACAAAATAACTTTGTTATTCTCATTTCTCTGTAAACCCTTTTCCAAAAAAATATAAGGAAAAAAAAATCCTCAGTGTTTTCACTGAATTAACTAAAATTGTATTCTTACCAGGTGAATGTTTTTATGGCTGGCTAGAGCCTTTATTGGCCAGAATAGCTGAGAACTACACAGCTGTTGTGAGTCCAGATATTGCATCCATTGATATGAACACTTTTGAATTCAACAAACCTTCTCCTTATGGAAGTAACCATAATCGTGGAAATTTTGACTGGAGCCTTTCATTTGGCTGGGAATCACTCCCTGATCATGAGAAGCAAAGAAGGAAAGATGAAACTTACCCGATTAAGTAAGTTGATTGTGTTTAAGTTATGTGTATTTGACCATGAATGTACTTTTTCTATTTACAGTACTTGCATGCTAGCAAAATAAAGGACTCATATACTCTTTTTGTAGAGAATAGAACAGGCATTTATTTATGTGTTTACACATGATGTTATCAAGTAGGAAATAGTTAAGTCTATTTTTTTTTCCCTCATAATCATTACTAGAGAAACTTAAGCTTGTTAGAAGATGTACATTACTTTTTCTCCGCTGGGGAAAAACAAAGTACAGTTTCCCTCAAGAAAACAACTTTGAAGATAACATTTTAAATTTTTATTTATCTATGTGTAAACTTTGAAACTCTGGTATCTATGAATTCTATGCAGTTGCTCTTAAAATATGCTTTTTTTACTTATTTGGTTTTTATAACAGAATTTGAAAACAAATTATTTTTCAGAACACCTACTTTTGCAGGAGGCCTTTTTTCCATATCAAAAGAATATTTTGAATACATTGGAACTTATGATGAAGAGATGGAAATCTGGGGAGGTGAAAATATAGAAATGTCTTTCAGAGTAAGTTTATGAAGGTTGACCAAATATGTTCCAACTGGGCTGATACAGATTATCATGGATGGGTGTAGTCTTCCTATTTGGTATTCTAAAATTTACTTGTTAGAACATTTGGTATAAGGACATTTCTTTTTAAAATGTAGCTTAGTACATTCATTTGTTGCTGTCAATTCAATGTAACCAGAAGAGTCAGTTAAATGCCTGTGTCCAGGCAGTAACACCAATTAATACACTTGTAGCAACTGAATTCCAGCCAAGATAAATATAATTAAATCTAGTGCTTCAGGAAATGAGTTGATTATCAAGGGATTCAGAATGGAAAAACATTTATATATAATTTTAAAGAACATTGGACTTAACTCTTTGGATTAAATGAACCTTCCCCCAATACATATTAAAACTTAATATGAAAAATAAAACAAAGGCTTACGATGGATTCCACATGTACCTATTTGATTTCATGAGTTCATTTTTAATAGTGTTTTTGTCATTTTTCATTCATTAGGCTGAAATGTAGTAGAAAAATAACTGAACCAGAGGTTAGAAGACTTAAGTTTTGGCCCTGACTACATTACATAATGGCAGTGGCGATCTTAGCCAGATTTGAATTGCTTCAAGAGTCTTGTTTTATTCATTTCAGTGTTCCCAACCCTAATGCATGCTAGATCTCAAATACAGTTTTTTTAAGTGAACATATTCCTGAATTTACTCATTTGTTCAAAAAAAGAGAAATAAGATTACTTTTTCTTACATTAGCACATACTATTCAATATGATTTCATTTTAGATGTTCTGCTTAGTGATTATGGCAGAATAGATTATCAAGATATTTAAGAGAATAGATGTTAATGATATGGCATTTTTTAGAAATTGATGCAAATAAGTTATTTTTATTTTGTTATAATTGACATATAACATTAGTATCCAATAGAGAGCATGCTTATTTGATATTTATATATATTATGAAATGGTCACCATAATAAACTGAGTCTACATCATATACAAACATAGATACAAATTTTTTGTGTGTGTGTGATAAGAACAGATAAGTTTCAAATAGGGTTGAATTTCTCCTAACGACAAATTACTTCACAAGCTTAATAGATTGTACTTTGATAATAGTGACTACCTGGAATCATTTTCTTGATTAAAAATTGAATTTGTAAGCAATAGAGTCTGAGACACTTAGTCCAAGATTGTTAATTCATTCTATGGACATGAGAGCCTTGTTGCTCAAGTGAAGTAATCATTCAAGTTGTATAAGAAGATAGAAGTGGAAGGCAGAAGAACCTTTGTTCTTTATGTATATTAGAGAGCTACATACTTGTTTGTAAAAGAAAATAAATTTTTTACTTCCTCTTTATGAAAGATCTGGAATCACTATTTTGTTAAGTTGATTTCTGAAAAATAGGCTTTTGTTATCCTTAATGGTTGTACCTATTAGTTAAACCATTCTCATATTTAAGAATTTAAGTTGAGTTGTCAGGGGACAGAGACTAATTTTTAAGTTATAATAAATCATTTCTGTGGTTTTTTTTAATTGTTATCTTAAGGTGAACTTAAAAAAGTGACACTTTGACTTTACCAAAATACTGTAAATTTAAACAAATATCATTAATTATCAGGTATGGCAATGTGGTGGGCAGTTGGAGATTATGCCTTGCTCTGTTGTTGGACATGTTTTTCGCAGCAAAAGCCCTCATACCTTTCCAAAAGGCACTCAGGTGATTGCTCGAAACCAAGTTCGCCTTGCAGAAGTCTGGATGGATGACTATAAGAAAATATTTTATAGGAGAAACACAGATGCAGCAAAAATTGTTAAACAAGTAAGTTAGAGCTAAAAGATAAAAAAAAAGTGCATGCTAGGTTCACATATCCTTTTACTTATTTGAATTAACCCAAGTACAAAGCATTAAAAAAAAGTTATATTTGGGCCACTGAGGCCTGAGTTTGATCCCCAGTTCAATCCCAGGACTGGTAGCTAAGCCACACATGGCACAGCAGACCTGTCTTTCTCACCCACTGCTCCCCTCAGCAGTGTAGTAAGTAGATTTGCCTGTTCTGCTCCCCACTCTGTCTCTGGTCAGTCCTCTTACCTGCTGCACTTCTGTCTGGCCTACATCCCAGTTCTTGTATGCATAAATATAAAAAATGTTATATTTGAAACTTTTTTTTTAGCTCTAAAATTCATAACTTTTATTAATGTCAGCTTATTTTTTTTTTTTAGGAAAACCCCAGTAAACAGTTCTTTTTTTTTTTTAATTTAGGCATTCTATTTTATCTTTTTAAATATGGAAGAGAGTTTTTGTTACTGCCTTGGTTCAATAGGGTACTCTGGAAAAATAGGATTAAGTGGAACTTTTAATTGGCTTTAGGTAATATATTAACTCCTAAATTAAAGTACTAACTGACTATTTGAACTGGAGAGAAAAGCAATGTCAGAATGTGCAGAAGAATGAACTGAGATTCTCAAGGCCCTTCTTTTCCTCTTTTAAGTTCTGGTTCTACTACTCACATGAATCAGTGCTTCTCAGTGACCTTTGCAACCTGTTCAGGGAATGACATCCAACTCTTTGTAAGTCACAGTGCTGAGGCATATAATTGCATTAAAGGGCGTCAGCATTTTGACTGTCACAAAGGAAGTCAGGATGGACTTCCTGCTTCCTTCTTTCCACTGCCTTTTCTTTGCTCTCTACTGTCTCACTATAACTTGTCAGTAAGGTACAAAGGCAGAGCAAAACTGGGTTAGATCACTATCATTTTACCTATGGTCACCAAAACAAATTGGGCAGATTGTGTACTATGCAGGGTTCTTGGAGAAGGAGGAAAGCGGTGATAAATGCAGCTCATAGTTTTTTCCACTCTCAAAGGGTAAAAAGGGTAAGTGAGCCAGCAAACCCCTGTCTTTTACCACAGGGCAAATAGGTCTATGTGGTAAAATGCACAGTCTGGCCAGATGTCCTCTAAAGTTTCATACTTTTGCTAAATACCTGGGTTTACGGCATTAAAGTTGGCATAAAAAAATATTTACCTTAGTTGAAATGATAAGCTTTCCATATACTTAGGTATCACATATGATATATTTCTTTAAAATGTTGCCTTTAGACCAAGTATATTTTAAGGTTAATAATGCTTTTTAAAAATTAATTCCTTAAATAAAGGAAAATTGAATGCACTGATTTAAAAATTGCCTATTTCTACTAATATATTGTTGTTAGGATACTTTTTGAGGGTAAGTATGCTTTACATAAATTTATTTTACTTAAGTAAATAGAATACTTCTTTAAAGTAAATACATTTAATTAGACCAAAAAATATTATTCCCAACTATGTTGTGTTTTTGTGGTTTTGACTAGAGAAGAGAAAGAAATTACATGAGATATTGGCACTGTTACTCGATACCTGATTTCTCACACCTTGCTTTACAGATCTCTTTGAAGTATAAAATTGGGCTCAATTTTGGATGGTCTCATTATCATTTCTTTTTTCTATGGGGAAGGCTTGGGTAAAAGGAAGAATGAAAGAGCCCTATGTCAGCAGGCCATTAGTACTTGGTTTCCTTGAAGCCAGAAATGAGCAGGCAGACATACTTGTTGCCTGAAAGAGTGGTAAAAGCAGTTAAATTGCATCTTGCACTTTAGTGCTGGTTTTTTTTTTTAATGATATAATAAATACAGATAGCATTTGAAGTATTTTATGAGTGCTTTTTTGATTAAGCATTCCCTTCATTTTTCATCTTCCTCCAGAAATCATTTGGTGATCTCTCAAAAAGATTTGAAATAAAACACCGCCTTCAATGTAAAAATTTTACATGGTATCTGAACAATATTTATCCAGAAGTGTATGTGCCAGACCTTAATCCTGTTATATCTGGATATGTGAGTATTTTCCTGTTCCTTTTTGCTTAGTATACTTTTGCCACCAACATTTATGTGGTTCATGAAAAATTGTTGAAATACTTTCTGGTTTATTGCTTTTGAGAGTTTACTTTATTATTAATACTGCTTCCTGAAATAAATTGAAAAAATATATAAGCGACTAAAAAAAATATATATAAGCCATGTAAATTAAAATTTTTTTGCTTATAACTTGAAAATTTTCCTTTAGATTAAAAGCATTGGTCAACCTCTATGTCTGGATGTTGGAGAAAATAATCAAGGAGGCAGGCCATTAATTTTATACACATGTCATGGACTTGGAGGAAACCAGGTGAGCAATGCATTAAAAATCCTGACTTCTCATTAGCACTAAGAAACACACACATTGTTCCATATTTTAGAAATATCCTTAGATAGTTTTATATTCAGATAAGCTGTATGTGGAATGTGTTTAGATTGTTTGACAATTGATATCAAAGTTGTTATATACTTTGATTTTTTTACTCTAATTCTAAAAACTATTTGCAGTTGCTTACCAACTTAGTAGAGGCAAATGAAAAAAATAGTAGAAGAATGCTGTTTGGAATTAAAATATTAGATCTTCTATGAGGATCTTTGAAATTGGGTGTCTGTTGGGATGATAATTTTAAAACATTATACAAAAAGGATATATTTAACAGGATTTAGTAGCAATTGTATCAAGTGTTAATACCAAAAAAAAAAATCCTACATTATTTTTGCTTTCGTGGGTCAATAGTATTATTTCAGTGTGTTCTTAAAAGCTATCTGCTGTGCTTGATTCTCCTTGATGGGTGGCATCTCTACATTTTCCTACTCTTTCACAAATTACAACTGCATAGCATCAAATTTCACTATTTAGCCTACTTTGTCTGGAGCATGTATTAAAATATTATTTCCAGGTTGTTTTTTTTTTTTTTTATTGCTTCCTTGCCTTCTACAAGTTATCTCTTGAAAGTAATATACTCTCTCACTTGTTCATTCAACAAATGCATTGGGTGGCCCTTGCATACCAGGTACAAGCAATGTATATTCCAGTTCCATCAGGAAGTCTATGGTTCCAAACCTGCAGTTACAGTCAGTGATAGGCATCTAGGGTAAAGCACTCAGGGTGCTCGCCAGGTCTGCAGGAAGGCATCTGCATCATACTGGCTGTCATACAGCTTTCTGGCAATGATAACATTTTTTGGAAGTTATTTAGGAACCTGTGAAGTAGCATGTGGAAATGAGAATGGAATGAGGAGCTGGCATGTCTTTTTTTTTCCCTGAGAATTGCAGGTATCTTGGTGAAGTAGTGTCCAGGATGTGTATGGAGGATGTGTCCTGAATTAACTAATCATGATCTCTTATTTTGGCAGGATGGGACTTCTGGTAGTTAGAAGAAAGGATGAATGTAGCTCCTAATCCATACTCCTCCATGTTTCTTCCTATCCATTAGCCTCAACTTACTCAAGTTCTATTCTTTATTCATCTAACCCAATCAACCTAGCAGATGCTGAAAGGTTATTCTGTTCTATGTTTAAGTTAAAATTTTGAAATTGGGTGGACACACATATACTCCACACATATAATATATGCACACATACCTATAGCTACATCCATATATACCTGTGAAGGTATGTGTGTGTATATGTGTATATATGTATATATACACACATACACACAGGCATATATACATGCATGTTTGTATATGCCAAGTTAGAATTTTTCTTTTCCCTATTTATATTTTTAAATATTTCCATTCTTTTAGAAATAATACCAGACAGCATTAGGGAAACATTGCCTTATTTCTAAAACTCTTATATTAAAGGAAAATATTAATGAATTTATCTCAAACTTCCTCTAACATTATTGTAGTTTATTGTAAAAGTTGGTATATTTTATACATTATTTTATTCTGTTTTTCTGCTATTGCCATGTAGATTTTAGTTTTATCTGTAAAATCATTTTTCCATCATAAATAGACTATAGTTGCTTTCAGAAAGTTTGCAATGGAGAAGTGATTCATATATTCTTTCAACAAATATTTGTTCAGGCCCTGCAGTGTAACTTATACCATTAAGCATTGAAAAAGACAAAGTTCTTGAGCCTGATGATCTTTTCTTGTAGAAGGAAAGGAAAATATACATATGTGATTTGGGGTATGAATACAAATTAAGCTGGACAGGGGATAATGTGTATGTGGGAGGTGGTTATTTTAGGAGTTCAGAAGGACTTCTTTGAGAAGGTGCTGTTGCAGTAGAGGTGAAGGAGTTGAGAGGAGAAGCATGTGCCAAGAGGAAACCGTCTAGGCAGGGGCGGCAAAGTGCCAGGGGCAGGTACACAGAGCAAGCGGAGAGCCAGTGTGACTGAAGCACAGGGGTCCAGGAAGAGGGCTGAGAAATGTAGTCAAACCTGGTCATGGGAGGCTTTGCAGGCTTCATTAATGAGCTTGTACTAAATTCTGAGTGTGACAGAAGCCATGAGAGGTTTTGAGCAGAAGAATCATATTTTCTAAAGGTCAATATTTTCAGCAGATAACTGCCTTCTCTAACACATAGCCTTTGATTTTATTTTCGTTTATTTCCTTTACTTTTATTGCAATCAAACAGTGAATTTAAACTACATTGCAAAGATTATTTCCTTGAGTGCTCAATATTTCTGGGAGACCATATAACCTGACTTTCCCCCATGCTCTTTTTCTATTATTTTGACTACATAATAAAGCTCTTATACCATAAAGCTCCACTGTAACAGGATCTGTGTATGCCATGTCAAAAAAATAAGTATTTTGATGATGTCACTAAATTGGCTAAGGGACTGATGACACTGAAGCTTAAGGCACTATTGCTTAATAACTCTTACTGCTTTGCTTTTTCTGCTTTCTCTTTAAGGGTATTTGTCCTAGTTCTGAATTAATATATCTCCAATGTTCGTAGCTTGCAAATTACATATTCTTCTTTGTCACCCAAATATTTTCAACTATTTTATACTCCTTATAATTTCCCTTTTAATCACTTCTTAAAAAAAATGGAAGTAAAATAATCGATACCCTTTCTTACCATCTCTGCAATCCAGAGGTTCACCTTTTTTAGAGCTGTGTGGCTTGAGAGAAGTTTTCATGATCTAAACCTGTTTTCCTCCAGTGTCTCCCTATGAAGGATTGTCAGTTATAAAAATGACTGATATTTTATTTGTTGAAAGAGATAAATGAAGGGTGAGACTAAAACCAGGGGAGGTCATGATATATGATTCTGTGAATTAAGCTGTTTGTGATATGTCTACTTGAGTACACATCAGAGGCTTAGAACAGTTCCTGCCTAGCCTATAACAAGATCTTACTACATATCATTAGTATATCAGCACCATCAAATATTTTATTTGTAATGGATGTTATTACTAGATACATTACCTAGTTTTGGTTTGTGGGGAAGATAACTAGCTACATACATAGTTTCAGTAGAATGCTAGAAATGTTGTCTTTGATTGACTATGAGAACCTGAAGAATATAATTTTGTGCTTTAGACCAAATTCAGGCAAAACCAAAGGAAGGTAAAATTGAGTTGGTTTTAAAAAATGAAAAGCAGTTAGCTAGACAGAGAAGGACCAGGATATTCTAAATGGAGCACAGAGACTCAAAGTCTTAGAGTCATGGGTAAGTTTGTTCTCCCTTGGTAGAAATGTGTAAAAGGAGGATAGGATAAAATTTAGGCAATGGCTGACGAGACATTGAATATGAAAGACTTCATGTACCAATTAGGAATGTTGACTTTATCTTAGCAAATGTTGTGACTCACTGAGGAAGGAGAGGAAGAGGAATCAAATCAATTGTTATAAAAGTCTAACTGGAGCAGAATGGGTTGGCTTATATGAACAGAAACTAGAGGTTATGGGAGTTGTTATAGTAGAGATCCTGAGGACCTCAGCAAGAGAATTGAGAACACAAAAGTCAGGACATGTGGGATGGTAGCATTTTAGAGGAAAATTCAGTCATGCTAAGAGACTAAATAATGGATGCAGGGGGAGGAAGTAGTGTCAATAATAGCAACAATAACTAAAATATACTGATTATTTCCCATGTACCAGTTATTGTTTTAAGTATCTTACCTATATTAGTCCATTTGTCATCATACCCCTCTGGGGTAGTAGATATTAAATTACCCATTTTACAAGTGAGCAGACTAAGCCATGAAAAATACCCAGTTTAAATATTTCTGGGTTAAATGAAACTAAATGAGATGAATAAGAGAGAAAGAATACTTGTAGGGAGTAAGAGGGAATTAGTGTGCTTACTACAATTTCCAGATACTGGAGTAGTTGTCATTCTCCATCTACCTGATAACTTCCAATGTCTGGTTGGGAAAAAAACGACAATACATTCTTCATTATCAACCTGCCTGTGAGTTTAAGTTGGAGAGATTATAGTATTTTATGGTAAAAATTCAGTATATCTTTTTGATACCTATTTTTAAAATACATTACCTTTTTAAAGATTTTATTTACTTATGCATACAGAAATGGGGTACAGGCCAGTAGTGCAGGGGCTGTGAGAGGATTCACCAGAAACAGAGTGTGAAGCAGAACAGGCATAATGACAAAGCATACTGCTGAGGGGAGCAGTGGGCGAGACTGGAGAGGTCTGTTGTGCCGTGTGGATCACCTGTAGGGCAGGGATTGAGCTCACACTGCAACAGCCACAGCTTGGCTTAGATTCTCAGTGCAGCGCACTCAAATGGGCTGAGCCACCAGCGAGGGCCTAAAACATATTATTTTATTGAAATAGACATGGCATATCATTCAGCAAGTTGCTGCTTTAAAAAAAAAAAAAAAGATTTATTTTTATTTATGCATACAGGAATTGAGGTGTAGGCCAAAGGGAAGGGGTGGGGTGAGAGGATTCACCAGAGACAAAGTAGGGAGCAAACGGGCAAATTTACTGAAAGACAAGGCTGAGGGGAGCAGTGGGTAAGATGGGGGAGGTCTGATGCTCCCTGTAGGTCACCTCCCTAGCTGGGATGAAACTCAGACAGCAGTGGCTAAAAATAGCTGAATAGCACTGAGACTTTAACTCCTGCACCACCAGGGATGCCTGCATTGCTGTTTTAAAAAAGAATTGTTCCATTATACACAACAAGCCTAGCTGGTGCTTTTGTCAGTAATCACATTCTTCCTTTTGTAGTACTTTGAGTATTCTGTTCAACGTGAAATTCGGCATAACATCCAGAAGGAACTATGTCTCCATGCTGTTCAAGGTCCCGTTCAACTGAAGACATGTACTTACAAAGGTCACAAGACAGTGGCCATTGGAGAACAGATATGGGAGATCCAGAAGGTACTTCAGTATAGTTAATTCGCCCTTTTCTGTAATTATTTTAATTAGCTCTCAATATTTATCTGGGAAAATGCATGAAACACAATATATTAATGTTAGAATTTCTTTGCTTTTATCTTTAGCTTTGTGTCTCCCAACATGATAAAAAAGAATGCATTATGAATTAAATACTCCTAAGAGCAAAATCATTATAAAGTCGCTTAAAGCATAGATTTATGCAGATAATCACTTCTATGAATTATTAATAATAGTTGCCCATATTTGTCTTTTTTTTTTTTT
>NW_004567103.1:49698297-49719699 GCF_000260355.1 Condylura cristata
GAGTGGGGAGCAGAACAGGCAGATCGATGAAGTACACTGCTGAGGGGAGCAGTGGGTGGGTCAGGAGAGGTCTGCCACGCCATGTGGTCACCTCCGGGGCAATCGAACTCATGCAGAAGTGGCTTTAGCTTCTCAGTGTTGTGCTTTAACCCGCTGCGCCACCAGGGAGGGCTATATTTGTCTTTTTAAAAGCTTCTTATAATGCTTCTTGTCACAACCACATATATGTTTTTTCCTGGCAGAAAGAAAAAAAAATCATTTTTTCTCACTTTAAGTGACTAATTCATTCTTCTGCTGTTTTAGTAATTCTTCATGAATCTTAGAGTGAGAAAATACAGGAAAGGTCTTTTCTGGTTTTAAACATATGTCTTAAGGTTTAGCTAGAACACAGCATTTCTTACCTAAAAAATGTTTTTTTTTATAATACTATGCGCCTTACTTTTATGACCTATGGTTTTATAAGAGTTTGTCACTGGTGTACACATAATGAGTGGAAGATTTCTTGTCTGAAATAACCAGGTCTAGTCTTAAAGATGAGACCTCACTGTGCATATCTTTCTCTCACTTATGTGACACTATCTGTAAATTGAACAGTAGAGGAGTAAGTGGTGCTGTTTACACCAAAAAACCATTAATATTTTATACCATATAATTGATGTTTGAAAGATTAAATGTTAAAAATTGTGTCTATATAGTATGCAAGTCTCTCTTTGGCTTCATTGAGATCATGAAATTGTTTCTGTTTGTGTTTATGAGTTTACTATAAGTCTTGAAATTTAATGTCTGTTGTGTTTTCTTTTATTCTAGGATAAACTTCTGTATAATCCATTCCTTAAAATGTGCCTTTCAGCAAATGGAGAGCATCCAAGTTTAGTATCATGCAATCCATCAGATCCACTCCAAAAATGGATTTTTAGCCAAAATGATTAAGTGTTCCTTAAAATTAAGGAGTTGAAATAGGAGATATTCTTTCTCATAAAACTGTGACTAGGCATATACACTGTAGTTTTTGAAATTATGCAGAAGCAGCTAATTGTAACTTATTCCAAGTGCATTTTTCTTATTTATATCTTCAAATGCCTACATAGCACTACTATAGAAATCCTTTAAGGTTCCATTTCAAAGCACAATAACTAGTAATACCAAAGACTATTTTGAAATGTCCAGATGTAGGGAAAGAGATGTTTACAATATGATGAAAATAACTTTCCAAGTAAAGTGTGTTTTGTACTCTTGAGATATACATAGCTATATTCACATACAATTGAAAATATTCCTTCTAGTTTTATGAGGGGAGGGAAAATATTTGATACTGTATTTTTTTAACTACATTGAAATAGATCAATGAAAGTAAGACATTGGTCTTTGTGTACAAACCAGGAAAATTTTATAGATCTAGAATTTATTATATAAAAATTTAGGTCAACATTTTTGCCTTTTGTTACTTATCTGTTAAAATGTTTTCTTATATATGAAATAAAATTAATGATAAGAGAAATATTTTTAACCACTTCAATATCTTGTCAATTTTTTAGATATTTTTTAGTTTGAAGTCCCCTTGAATTGAAGCACTTGTCTTCCTTAAATTACTTTTCCTAAACAACTATACTGTGTGTTCCCAAAGCAATTAAAAAAAAAACTATAAATGACTATCTGTTAATAGGTATCTTTTTCCTTTCTGCTAGTCTTTTTTCATATCAGAATTCACTGATCTTGAATGTTTGTAAAAATGAATTTCAGTCGTAGAATACTTACTTAAAGCTACATTTGTTACTGATTCAATTATAGATTGTTTTTGTAATGATTCTTTTTTCTCATCAAAAAACCCTATTTCTATCTATGTGGAAAACAATAAAAATCTTATCATTATTGTAATTATTTGTTTTAGGTTTTTTCTCTTTTGCATAAAATATATAATTAATAGTGGGTAAAGGCAGCATGAATATTGTGTCCTGAATTTCTTAGCACCAATTATAGCCAATTGTAGAGCCATTGGGTACTACTTCTTTTTTTGTTGTTGTTGTTAAAGATTTATTTAAAAAAAAAAGATTTATTTATTTATGCACAGAGAACTGGGGTACAGGCCAAGGTGCAGGGTGGTGAGAGGATTCAACAGAGACAGAGTGGGGAGCAGAACAGGCAGGGTGATGAAGTACACTGCTGAGGGGATAAGTGGGGGATAGGAGAGGTCTGCTGCGCCATGTGGATCATCTCTGAGGCAGACATCTAACTCTCAACAGAAGTGCCTGAGTCTTGTTTGCAGGGCTGTACTTTAAACCATTGAGCCACCAGGGAGGGCCCCCTCATGAACTGATTTTTTAAATGTAGTACTTGCTTAGGAGATTTACCAATTTTTTTTTTCCTTTTAATCATTTTATATATAGGTCTCGTGCATCCTTATTTAAGAAGTATGATACTAGGGGGCCTCCCTGGTGGCACAAAGAAAGTTATAAACAGTCACTGCAGCAAGTTATAAACAGCCACTGCAGCCTCTTGATCCTTGGCCAGGGAGCTCAAGACCTCTCCTGTCTTGCCTGCTGCTCCCCTCAGCAGTGTATTTCTGTCAGTCTGCCTGTTCTGCTCTTACTCTGTCTTTGTGGAATCCTTTCTCCCCTACCCCTGCATCTTTGGACTGTACCCCAGTCTTATGCGTATAACAAAATAAATCTTAAAAAAAAATTTTTTTGTTTGTTTTTTTTAAAAAGAAGGTTTGATATTAGTTTCATATTTTAAACAGGGCAGAGCCTTGATTTTTAAAAGAATGATTTTGGGCTGGGGGCGCATCATTTAATTGTATATAAGTTTGACCTTGTTTTTAAAACCCATGTTTTAAAAACTTTGTGCTAGAAGTTATGATCCTAAGAGTGAGCAGAAAGAAAGACAAATGCTTTGGAGAAAGCATAGTTAATGATAACATGATGTTCCATTATACAGTGTATAAATAATGTAGTGATGTATAATGATGTAGATGACTACTCTTCATATTATTTACTATGTAAAAATATTTATTACTATAGCTAATACTAATAAGTATTGTGAAATTTATATTAATACTCACATGTAAAATTTTAGTTTTTTAATTTGTTGCTCTAGAGTTACTATCCTAGAGCAAATATCACTGTTTCATCTTAACTAAACGATTCTAAAATCCTCACGCATCATTTATAAATTAGGTTGGCATTAAACATCTAAAACAAAACAAATCGAAGTGACCTTGCATTAGTCACTTGTTGCCTTGTCAAGATCCAACCAAAATCTATTATTATTACTAAGTTAAATGTATTCAAAAGGGGTGTCCTTTTCATCTGATTTGGGGTTAGGCTGTTGTTTAAGTATCATATCTTCATTTCATTGGGGATTTGCCTTTTGGGGTGGGTTGTGTCTTTTGAACAGTCCATATTTTGGAACAATGCTAGAAGAAAGTTATTTTTAGAGCCTGATTGCTATCACCCTGAGTGATTTGAATTCACTCAAGTGGGAAACTGTGGCTCCCCTATTCAAGCTGAAGCTACAGTGACAAGGGTTCTAGTCATAACAAGGAAGATCTGCCATGTTTCCTTGATTCCAAAGCACTCAATGGCAAGAACTCTAGAGGATAAACTCACTGTCAAATATCCGAGGGTCAGAATGGTGGGTGGACTCAAAGAGAACAGAGACCACAGCATTAACCGTAGTTAAAAATAAGCAGCCCACTGAAATTGCCTGTTACTACAATGATAATGAACTTATCTATCCTTTTATCACCAGAGAATTTGCCTTACTGTTTTTAGGCAATTCAATTAAACACTATGTAAAACATCAAACTGTATATGAGAAAATGTGGGGAGCTGGTATTTCTTTCTTTTTTTAATAATAGTCAATTTTAACATCATTTTGTGACTTTTTCCATCTCAGTTTTAAATCCCTGTGGGCTTCTCATCACCAAATCACCCATGTACCATCACCATAATTCAATGTACTTCTCTCCCTGTCCCCCCATTTTTGATCCCATTCCCCACTCCACTCCTGTAAAATGTCTCTGGTGTATAGTTGCTCATTATTATTATTTTTCTCCCCTGCTCCTTTATACTCCTGCTATGAGTGAAACCAGTATTTTTCCTTTTCCTTTTTTTTTTAAAGGTTTATTTATTTGTTGAGACTTAACCCCCAAACTACCAGGGAGGCCCTCATCATCTGTTTTATAACAGATTCCTTAACACATTTCAAATATGTTTGGAGATAATAGATAATAGTTAAGAACAGATAGATCATAAAAAAGAATATCTTGTTTTCATGCTTACTCTACAAGTTGTCATTTTTCTTATATACGTCTATGCTTAAACTACTTTTGACTAGTAACTCATTATTGTGGAAAACATTAAATCTGGGAGGATATGGAGGCAATGAAATATGGCTAATTCTGGATAGTCTGATGATATCTTGTGCTAACTTTTTATTTTATAGCTTCGATAAAACAAGGATGGTGTTTATCATACAGAAAGCTTCACTTAGATTGTTAATATGTTAAAGGCACTAGCATTCTATCAGCTCGAAAATACTGGGATCTGACTTCTATCTACATCCCCACATCCTTTCCAACAGCAAGTCCTATCAACCTTAGTTGTAAAGTACATTTGAAATCTGACCATTTCTCACCCACAGTTCCTACTCTGGTCCAAGCCACCAACAAAAAAGCAACAAAAACAAAAAAGTAAGAGCACAAAACCTTCTCTTCAACTCTTAATCATGAAAATACAAAAAAATCCGTGAACTTCTAGATGCATTATACGAGGTAGAAAGAGATGACTATTTGTGTTTACTATGATGCATGCATTTGGTTTCTGGCACAAATAAAGGTCAGGAATATTTTTTTGTAACACTGTTAGTTCAGTCACATCACTGTTGGAAGGTCTTCTTTCCTGTGCAAATGACAAGCCACTGAAATATATGTAGGTAATGTGACTCACTAGAAAGCAAGGAGAACAGACAGAAGTACTTTACAGGAGATACTCAATATTCTTCATGAACTCAGGGTGAACAAGACATTTTCTGCCTTATGCTTTTTAAATCTTGGTATTTAATTTCAATGATGATTGTCCATATAAGGTAAATAAACATTAGCTGCCATATTAACATGAATAAGATGCAGTCTATCCCCTCAAGGAATTTGGAGTTTAATGAGGAAGACAACGAACAGATGAAGTTGGGACTAGAGTCAGGAATATAGGGTAACACCAAGAGCACAGGGAATTAGAGGGATGACCCTGCACACAGCAGTGTGTGTGGGTTTCTGGGAAGTTTTACTGGACACAGGAATGTGTCTAAGGAAAGTCAGAGCTAACCAAGTTGCCCGCCCTTCAGTTTCCCATCAGTAATCTGATGTTTATTCTTTGGATATGGTCCAAAAGGGTAATCTTTCCTCTAGTTTTGTGGGCAGGGGGTGGGCCATGGTGTGCTTAGAAGTGAGAATGCAGCCTCCTGACAGGGTTGCTGCCAGACTCTAGCTCCCACTCACACGCAGCAGCACTAGACCTACAGTCTCCTCCCCATTCTGCTCCCCTCTGCTTCGCTATTGACGCTCTGTGTCAACTTCCAGGGCAAGTAAAGTCACACTGTAGTGAAAAACCTCTGTCAGCTTACTCTCTTCTAGGAAACATCCTCTATCTGCAACTATATTGATTGGTCTTTTTCGTACACAGATTAGTGATAGCCACTCATTTTTGAAAGTGAAATGTTTTAGCAGTAAAAATAAATCACAAACTGTATAACAGTGGTTACAGAAGGGGAGAAGATGGGCAGTGAGTGGGTAAGTCTGGTAAAGGGGTCAATTGCATGGTGGTGGGTAGAAACTGATTTTGATTGTGAACACAATGTAGTCTATATAGATGTTGATTTATAAGGCTGTACACCTGAAACCTGTATAATGTTATAACCAATATTACTTCCAAGAATTGGAATACTAAAAATATCAACATTTTAAATTAACATAAAAATCTGTGATTAACACAAAAGTTGGGATGGCAGTTACCTCATAACATGAGGGGCAGGAATATGATTGGGAAGGGACACATAAGAACTGCCAAAGGTAGATTCTACTACTTAAGGTATGTGTAAGTGTTTGCTTTATTGATGTAGTCTTATCTATACATAAATCACTTCATAATTATATCTGAAGAGGCATGAGCCTGTTCCCCTACATCATATCCAATATTGTAAATGATGTTACATTAACAACAATAAGAAGTTGGGTAAAATAAAGGAATAAGGATGATGAAAAGGGAAATGTGTGTGTAAAGATGGGCAAAGGCTTTACAAAGATGTTTGCTTTCAGGCTTCCCTGGTGGCACAGGGGTTAAAGTACAGCACTACAAAGTTATCCTTAGCCACTGCAGCACAAATTCAATCCCAGCCAGGGAGGTGACCCACATGGCACAGCAGACCTCTCTTGTCTCACTCACTGCTCCCTTCATTGTATTTCAGTCAACTTGCCTGTTCTGCTCCCTACTCTTTCCCTGGTGAATCCTCTCACCCCTGGTCTCTGTCCTGTACCCCAGTTCTTGTATGCATGAACAAGTAAATATTTTTAAAAAAGTCTGCTTTCCTTAACATTTTCTAAAATGGCCTGCTATCTCTAATTTAGTTCAAAACATTAATGATAAGTAATTATTTATCTGTGTAAGAGGATTTGTTAAGAAAATACTTTGTGAATTAGATGTGGGGCTTACACTACTTCAGAAGGAACTTCCGGACATGAAGGCTGCATAGCACTGGCAAATGCAGCATAAAAGGGCTTGTATTAAGGTCCAACCAGAGAGCAGGTGCATTTAATGGAGCTGTGGGAATTATGTGTTTTACAAAATAAAGTCAAGGAAGTTGCCGCTATTTCAGTTAGGAAGGGCTTTGTGGAGGCAGGATGGCTTGGAACGTTTTGATAAAAGCAGGGGAGTTTGAACTAGAGGGAGGAAAATGTTTCAGGCTTTGAATTATTTGTGGTCCTGTTGCTATTTTGACTGCTATAGAGCAGAAGCAGCCTGCCTGGTGCTCTCCCGCCTGCCGCGGGTTGTCCAGGAATGCTGCACAGTGGCTTCCACCTCCTTTCCGGCAGTTCTCTCCCCAAACCACAAAACCCACATAAATGTGCTTTTCTTCTAAATGCGCATGACTTTGAGTATGAAACCAACATTTTTGGTTTGAGAAGAGTCAACATTTTGATGGCATTTATATTTCTGGTCTTTTTCAAATCTAACTATCCTCCTTTGACTGTGCTAACATCTTTCTGTAGTTAATCAGAACCTGGGCAGCATGGTGCACATGTTTATCACCCATCCTTGTCTGCTTGTCACTGACTTTCAGATCTGTTTCTCTCAACAACGGAAGTGCACCTGCCCCTTACATTCAAATTCACTTTGCAACAGGAGGAGAAAAGTTACTATAGGCTTAATGAACCAGTGTTCAGGAAGTATGATTTCAGCATTCTCTCTTGCTTCCTGTTGCCTTTTTTAATGTTTATTGTTCCCTTTCTTTGGTTTTTCTCCTCCCCCATACCCAAAGATCCCCTGGTTTTTTACTCATGCTAGCAAAAGCCTCCATATTTGGAAAAACAATAACAGAGACAACGTGACAGGTTTATATAAAGCTCTCCCGCCCTCTTGTTCATAACGGGAAATTTTGCCTCCATCTTTGAGAAGATGAGGACATATGAATGAGCTTTAGAACATTGCTTAAAAATTGGCCTATTGAAGGAGTCTATTTTTATTTTTTATATTTATTTTTATTTATTTATTCATATAAGAGCTGGGGTGTAGGCCAGAGTTGCGGGGGTGAGAGGAGTCACCAGAGGCAAGTGGGAGAGCAGGTTGACTGAAATACACTGCTGAGGGGAGCAGTGGATGAGACAGAAGAGGTCCACTGTGCCCTGTGGGTCAGCTCCCTGGTCAGGGGTGGAGCTCTGGCTGTAGTGGCTGCTGATAGCTTCATGTGGTGCACTTTAAACCCTTGTGCACCAGAGAGGCCCACAGTCTGTATTTTTAATAGAAATCGTATTCTGTCAGGCCTCCTTGGTAGCAAAAGGGCTAAACAACAACATATGAAGCTATCAGCAGACATTGCAGCAGGAGTTCAATTCCCAGCCAGGGAGCTGACCCCTGTGGCAAGCAGACCTCTCCTGTCTCACCTGCTGCTCCCCTCAGCAGTGTATTTCAAATAGATCTGCCTGTTTTATCCCCACTCTGTCTCTGAATCCTCTCAACACTTGCCCTCTCCCCACCACCTCCACACCTCTGGCCTGTCCTCCAGTTATTGTATGCATAAATAAATCTTTAAAAAAAAATCATATCCTGTCATAGCAGAAGTGAAAATAAATCATTTTAATAATCTGTATGTAGAAAATAACATGACATGAGTGTGCAGCAAAAAAAGAAAATCAAGAAAAACTATTATAGAGGCATGCTAACTTAAAGTGATTGCAATTTTTATTGATTTTGTGACATTTGTCAACTTTTCAAAGCTTGTTTATAGAGATTTAAATTTTCATTAAAGGTTATTTGCCTTTGTAGTTGAAGTTCTATTTTATTTTTAAACAAGAAAACTTCCAATCAAAAAAGCTTCAGCCCCTCCAACACGTGGATCTGCCCTTGCTACTGAAGAAAATGAATGATCATAAATGTGAGAGAGGAACAATAAGTGAAGAAATTTTATTTCCATGTCTACATAGGGAGATGAAATGTAATTACTCTTGTGCTGTATTTGTAATGTCTGGTTCTGCTTTTTTTTTTTTTTTAAAGATTTATTTGTGCATACAGAACTGGGGTACAGGCCAGAGGCTCAGGGGCGGCGAGAGGCTTCACCAGAGACAGAGTGGGGAACAGAACAGGCAGATTGACGAAGTACACTGCTGAGGGGAGCAGTGGGCGGGTCAGGAGAGGTCTGCCAGCCATGTGGTCACCTCCAGGGCAGGCGGGAATCGAACTCATGCGGAAGAGGCTTTAGATTCTCAGTGCTGTGCTTTAACCCGCTGCGCCACCAGGGAGGGCCTGGTTCTGCTTTTCAATCCATGTTTTCGTACTTCTACTGTTACAGGGGAACCCATTGTGAACTGGGTTTGCCTGTCTGTGGGCCCTCACCTGAGTGCTTATAACTCAACAATACTGTAGGCACACACAAAAAGGGTCAATAATGGGTTTTTTACAAAGGGAAATGAAGAGGTACAACGCAGGGAAAGAGAGAAAGAGAGAGATAAAAGTTAACCAGAACATCCTACCAGCTCTGCTGACCAGGAACTCCAATACCACACTGATAGCCACCAGCCACATAGTCCAGAGAACCACGTGGCCCAGAGAGCAATGTGGCCCAGAGAGAGCCACCAGTCTAGAGAAAGGCACATGGTCCAGAGAGAGAGAGAGAGAGAGAGAGAGAGAGTATCCCACATGGCTACCTTATATCCCCCAAAAGTCCCAGAGTGCCTGCTTTGCTCTGCCTTTGGGTCCTCGCAGTTCTCTCCCTGGTACTGGTGGGAGTTGTAGTTTCCAATCACTGGAATAGGGGGTGGAGTCCAGAAAACAGGAGTAAGGGGTGGAGTCCACAAAAAACTGCAGAGTTCCTGCAGGACATCCTTTCCCTCTAACACTACTAGTATATAAAAACCTTTTTACCCCCTGTCAAGTTCACATTATACTTACTCTCTTCAGAGCATAAGCTAGCTTCTTAATTCACAACAGTGCTTTTTTATCTGGAAAACTGCCTGGTGAGCACCACTCTACGTACCCATTTGCTCTAAGTGCTTCCATGAACCAACATTTAAAATTTAACAGGATACATTCAGCTAAATTAGGTCAGCAGCCAAGGAGGAGGGGGACTGCTTTATGTTGGTTTGTTTCTGGTTTTGTTGTTTTTGTTTTTCGCTGGAGCACCTTTAGATGCCAGAAAGCATTCAACAACAAAGGCACTGCCAGGTTAGATAACAGTCACTGCTCTTTTTTTTTTTTTTTTTTTTCAGAGGACTCCAGAAGATGCTTCAGTTTCTCAAAGCGATGCTCTAGTCAGTAGACTCTTGAGCTTAACATTGATCTGAAAGCCCAGGGAGAAAGGTTTTATGAGCCTGTGGGCTTCAGAGGATTTGGATCCAAATCACTGGGCAACATTGCAGGATTTGGTTAGTGGCACAGTGACATCATTTCTGCAGCTTGTGTGGAAATGATTTTGGGGAAGTGTTTTAGAGATGGAGCCAAGATGGTAAATTTTAATATTTGGGAAATCTGGCTGAAAAGCATATAGAAATTGTTGGTACCCATTCTTGAAACTTCCATAAATCTGAACTTATAAAAAAATTTAAAAAGTTAAACTACTACAACAAACTAAAAACAAAACAAAACAATGGCAAAATAAAATCTTCATTTTGACCCTACTTTTTTCATGAATATAATGAAAACCCCAGGACACACTTTAAATAAAGGGTGAAGGTCCATCTCCCTTTATTTGCTGTATTAATGAAAACTGGGGATTATTTTCTGTAATGTAAATTTTTAAAAATGCTGCCCAATGTCCTTTCTTCTTCATTTTTAAGATATATTTTTATTCATTTTTGCATACAGGAACTGGGTTGTAGGCCAGAGGTACAGAAGGTGGAGTTGAGAAGATTCACCAGAGACAGAGTAGGATGTAGAACAGGTAGACTGAATTGAAATACTGCTGAAGGGAACAGCAGGTAAGACTGTAGAGGTCTGCTGTGCCATGTGGGTCACCTCTTTGGCCAGCAATAGAACTCATGCTGCAGTGGCTGGCGATAGCTGGATGCACTGAGACTTTAACCCTGGCACTGCCAGGGAGGCCCCTGATGTCCTTTAGGTGATTTTTTTTTTAAATATTTATTTATTTGTACATACAGAACTGGGGTACAGGCCAGAGGCTCAGGGGTGGTGAAAGGCTTCACCAGAGACAGAGTGGGGAGCAGAACAGGCAGATCGGTGAAGTACACTGCTGAGGGGAGCAGTGGGCAGGTCAGGAGAGGTCTGCCGTGCCATGTGGTCACCTCCGGGGCAGGTGGGAATCGAACTTATGCGGAAGTGGCTTTAGTTTCTCAATGCTGTGTTTTAACCTGCTGCACCACCAGGGAGGGCCCTAGGTGATTTTTTTTTTTTTAAGATTTATTTATTTACTCTTACAGAACTGGGATACAGAAGTGTGGTGGGTGAAAGGATTCACCAGAGACAGAGTGGGGAGCAGAGCAGGAAGATTAAGAAAGTACACTGCTAAGGGGAGCAGTGGGCAGGTCAGGAGAGGTCTGCCACACCATGTGGGTCAGCTCTCTGGCCGGGGATCAAACTCGTGCTGTAGTGTCTTCAGAGAGCTTCAAATGTGGTGCTTTGCCCATTGTGCCACCAGGGAGATCCTGCTTTTAGGTGATCTTTATTGAAATTCTACCCATCCATAACAAAGTTGGAGGTGAAATCAATATTTAAGAAGCAGAAAAGCAACTAATTTATTAATCGCTTATATAGGGCAGATTGCTTTTCATTCTCAAAACACTTCTATAAGCTTTGTGTCCTCGTTTCCATTTTCCCTGCAATGGCACATGGGCTCAGATAACTTCAAGGTCCCAGCCAAGGTGCTGATAATAGGTAGTAGTGGTAGCATTTGAATTTGATATGTGTGGTTACTAGGTAAGTGCTGCTAAAATGCTGTTTTCTGGGGAATAGTGTAGACTTATAGCCTAAGTTTCTGATCTGTGGTAGCAGTAAAACTATTTTAAAACTGATAAACTTGAGACAATAAATACTGAGTATGAAATAATCACTATGATTTACTTTCTGTGGCAGCAAGAAAAAAGACATCTGGTTTCTTGTTTGTTGGTTTTGCTGACTAACCTAAAACTAGTTAACCACATTCATTGAATTAAGTTATTTTTAAGATTCTAGAATTACTTTTGATAATTACTGTTGCATACAGGTATACCCACATTTTGTCAGATTTTCTGAAAGATACAGAAAATAATTAGGAACCCACCCAGGGAATCTGATCCTGGAAGACCTGGCATCACCTCTAGAAAATCCTTATCTATTTCACACATCTTTTGTTGACCTGTGCCACTTCCTGAGGAGCAGGAACTCTGGGAATTCAGCCTCAGCACCGTTCTGCTGTGTCACTGACACTGTTTCAGCACTTGCCATTGCTGTTGATGTCTAAAGTCAAGATGGTGGAAGATGGGCCTCCTTGCTGGCGCAGGGGTTAAAGTCAGCACTATCAAGTTAAAACTGCAGTTTTAGCTCCCTGAGTTCTATCCCCGGCCAGGGAGTTGACCCACACGGTGCAGCAGACCTTGCCTCTCTGTCCCACTGCTCTCCTGCAGCAATGTATTTCTGTAAATCTGCCTGTTCTGTTTCCCGCTGTCTCTGATGAATCCTCTCACCTCCACCCCACATCTCTGACCTACACCCCAGTTCTTCTTTATAAATGAAAATAAATCCTTAAAAAAAAGATGTTGGTACAGCACTGTATCTTCAGGAAATTTCAGGAGTCAATTCAGGAATCCTTTTCTTTTCCTTTTCCAGCTTCTAGAAGACTTCATTCATGGCTCTTTCCTCTATCTTCAATGTCTATCACTGCAAGCTCTGGTCTCATGTTTACTTTTCCCTCTTCTGATTTTGACCCTCTTGCTTTCCTCTTAGAAGGGGCTTTGTGATCATATTGGGCCAACTTAGATAGCCAAGATAATCTTCACAGCACCATTTTTGTAACTAATCCACACCTGCGAAAACCCTTTGTTACAAGACTAACATATTCGTAAGTGCTGGGGTTCACAAAGTGGGCAGTATTCAGCCTACCATAATTACCTGTAACAGGTTTACTGAAATCCTTTTAACATCTGCAGATGGGTCCCCTTCTAAACCTCCAGGAGTCTGGAATATGCATATTTACAGGTTACTCCAAGTTTTGATAATCACTGTTATGAGAAAAGGAGCATCCCTTACAATTTTGAGGATTAGTAGAAAAATGAAATGAGTAAAATAGTATTTTAACAAACTTGGAGTTCTTTCAATTCTTGTGAGTGCTAAGCTGTGTTGAGGGCTTCTGAATATTTGCTCTACAATTGCTCTTTTTTTTTCCCAAGGGAAGATTCTACATAGGATTTGGATCAAAATAAAAAAAAACTAAAAGGCAGTCGGTTTGTGTGAATGTAGGCAAGCCTGCTTTTCCAGTCTATGAATCACCCAGTTATTAAACTTTTTTTTTTTGCTCCTGAGGAAATCCTACATCAGAATACATACTTTTTATAGCATTCCCCAGGAAAGCCTTTTAAACCCTGTTCCAACGTGAACACAGTCCTATATCTACAGTGCCAATGCACATGGAAAGGAATTCAGGATAAGTTTGCAGTCTTTCTCCGCTCAGGCAAGCGTTCTGTACTACTTTCTTTTCATTTCAGCATGTGACAGAGACTTCTAAACCCTAATGTTCAGAATGAAATATTCCTCTTGCATCATGTCTAACTAGTCTTCAAGGAGGAGTGGCTTGATGATGTGAGGTTTCCTTTTCTCAGTTTTGCAATTTCCCCCAGCACAAGTCCATAAAATGAAACACATTAGCCAAGATGCAGAAGGTCTTTCCCCGGGAGGTGACTTCATAAAGTTGTAGCAGGTGTCTCAGTAGAGGCAAGCCTCTGCAGGTCCTGTGCAGTACATCATTTTCCAGCCCTACCACCTCTACACTGGAATCAATTGAGGATCTTAAAAACACTGTCCCTGACTCCATTCCTAATGATTTTGATTTAATTGGTTTAAGAAGAATCTTCAGAATCAGTATCTTTAAAAGTTCTCCAAATTACTTTAATGTGAAGCCAGGTTGAGTCACTGAATTACAACGTCTTAGATGGGTCTAGATTAATAAGGGAATAGTAAAAGTCAGTATCATGTTTTCAAAACTGGAGTACAGTTAAGAATTCTATTTTGGAACTCATTTCATATGTTTCAATTCTTGGCACTCACTTTAGTGATAATTGAGAGCTGGAAAGGATTTTAGAAACATTCTGAGATTTGGTAGAAAGAATCTGAACTTTGAAGACAGACTTGAATTTGAATGATTGTTGGTTCTTTCAATTACTAGCTGGGAAGTCTCAACCACTTAAACTCTCCTAAATCTCAGTGTCTTCATTTATTAATGTACATAATCATTCCCAATTTACAGAGACATTACGTGGAACGCATGAGACTTATATAAAGTCCCTGTCACGTTAGTCAACACTCAGTAAATACTAATATTCCCTTTTTCATACAGAGGAGGAATTTTTGACAAAGATTTCCTTTGTGTCTTCCCTAAGTTACAGTCAGCTAGCATGAAATCTTCGACTAGAATTGATGACTTGAAGCCTCTCATCTTTTGCAGAATCACAGTAATGTGGCCAACATTTTATTTAGCAACAGTAGTATCTTGGGCTCTCTCTGGTAGTTCAACAGGTTAAAGGGCTGCACCGCTAAGCTGGCCACAGCCGCTTAACCCAGACTTGGATACCCGGTGGGGGAGGTGACCCACATGGCACAGCAGACCTCTCCCATCTTGCTTGCTGCTCCCCTCAGTGATGTACTTCAGCAATCTACCTGCTTTGCTCCCCCCTCTGTCTCTGGTGAATCCTCTCACCTCCCCTGTACTCTGGCCTATACCACAGTATGCATAAATAAGTAAATCTTAAAAACAAACAAAAACAGTAGCATATTTTCCCTTTAAGTTTTGCTTCTATGTGAGTATTAATGGTCCAAATATCACACTGCTTTTTCCTCCTTTTTCTTTAACTGCAAAAGCTAACTTATCAGAGGTGTTGTGTAGCTCAAGGTGTACCTTAGGCTTCAATAATGATAATGTGCTTCAGAGCAAATAACACACATGCTACTTGAAATGAGAGGATGCTACTCAGGGTGATAGTGGTGGGTGCTCCAACTCCCTCTCCTTGAGTACTACACTTGAATTATGCTTTTTAATCCAATAGACCGAGCCACATGTATCTGCAAAAAGTTGAAATGTAAATGACTGAAGTTAAATTTAAAAATATATTCAGTTGTACCAACCACACTTAAAATGTTGAGTTAGCCACATAGGACTAATGGCTACTGTAATGGACAATACACGTGGCACATTTTCATCATCCAGGAAAGTCCCATTTTGAGTGAAAAGACCTATTTGTTTGCTTGGATTTTCCATTATATCTAGATGCTTGAATTGGTGTTGTTCTGTTAGTAACTATTGATTTGATGACTATAAAATGAGGGAAATAGATAAGGTCTAATATATAAAAGAAGCTGAGGGGAAGCGCTGAGGAAAAAAGAGAAAATAGTTTGTCTTTGAGTTGACATCTGGCAATTGACAGTTCAAGCAGGAATAAACTGTCCCTTAGGTTAGGAGGCTGAAACTCCCTCCAACAGAGTTCATTATGCTGCTATCTGAGTGAGTGGGGAAGTAAGCTGCTGATACAAAGGTCTGGCAGCCAGCAGCCCACTGGGCTCCCAGTAGGTTCCCACCAGCCTGCTGTCACCATGGCAACCCCGAGGCTGAGGCTGGAGTCCTGAAAGCTGCTGTTCTCCTGCCACTGGCCTAGCACTCACAGCCAGCCTGAGTGGCTCTAACCATCGGCCAATCAATCAATCACTGTGAAATCCCCAGAGAGCTCAATTTAAGCACAATTTATTTCAGTAAAAAGTGAGACTTGAAAAGAAGTTGGTACATTAAATCTAATCAGCAAAGATAATGTTAGGTCTCTTTCTTGTAAAAAATATCAAAATACAAATTTGACCCTATCCTGTTTTTGTATTTGGTTTTCAACTAAGAAGCACTATCCTTTTTCCTGCATTAAGATAAGGATTCTCTTTACTTGTGTGTGGTAGTTATTGGTGCTTTTACCCATGTTTCTGTTGTCCTTTCAAACACACAGAAATATTATTCAGGCCCTCAGACCCATTTTTAAAATGAAAGATCAAAGTAGCTTTGTTAACAGTCAATTAAGATAGTAGGAAGTAAAATGCTATTCTATTTTTGTCCATGTCATTTATTTTTCCCAAAGCAGTGGGACTAGAAGTGACATGTGTCAGTAACTTTTTAAAAAAGATGTATGGGGCCCTCCCTGGTGGCGCAGCGGGTTAAAGCACTGCACTGAGAAGCTAAAGCCACTTCCGCATGAGTTCGATTCCCGCCTGCCCCGGAGGTGACCACATGGCGTGGCAGACCTCTCCTGACCCGCCCGCTGCTCCCCTCAGCAGTGTACTTCCTCGATCTGCCTGTTCTGCTCCCCACTCTGTCTCTGGTGAAGTCTCTCACTGCCCCTGAGTCTCTGGCCTGTACCTCAGTTCTGTATGTACAAATAAATCTTAAAAAAAAAAAAAAGATGTATGTATGTATGTATGTATTTATACAGACCTGGGGTATAGGCCAGAAGTGCAGGGGTGGTGTCACCACAGACAGAGTGTGGAGCAGAATAGGCCCACTTATGAAGTACACTGCTGACGGGAGCAGCGAGCACGTCAGGAGAGGTCTGTTGCGCCACGTGGATCACCTCTGGGGCTGGAGATCCAACTTATGCTGAAGTGGCTTAGCTTCTTAAGAGCTGTGCTTTAACCCCCTGCACCACCAGGGAGGGCCCAAGTAACATTTTTTACTTTTGAAGAAGCTAGGGTGCAGGCAAGAAGTGGGGGTGGGGTGAGGATTCACCAGAGACAGAGTGGGGAGCAGAACAGGTGGATTGACTGCATTATAAGTGAGTTAGCTCCCTTGCTAGGGATATAACTCAGGCCATAGCACGGAGACTTAACCCCTAGGCCACCAGGGAGTGACTCCCTCCCCACCCTAGCCCCCAGAACCTTTAAAAACTTCTAAAAAATCACAGTTATCTACATTCCTACCCCACCCCTCACTGTGATGTTGTAGATAGTGGAGATTCTGTCAGTCTCCATATCTGAGTGATGTTAATATGGACCAGAATGACTTATCCTTTTAAGATAGACAAAGTGAGACTTTGCTTTAAATCATTGAGTTTGACTACTCAGCAATTAAAAAAGATAGTCAAGCCATTTGTGGTAACATGGATGGAGCTGAAATGTGCTAAGCAAAATAAGTCAGAGGAAGGAAGATGAATATCAGATGACTTCACTTTATAGATGGAGTATAGAGAAATCAGCAAAGGGTAGATAAAAGACAAAACTTGCAAGCTGACCATAGATTTGAGGCATGGGGGTGGGGGAGTGGGTAGGAGAAGGTAGTGTGGGGTGGAGCTTGGGGGTAGGGGGTGTCAAAACAGGGAATGAAGAGCTCATGGGCAGAGTGGTGATGGGTCACAGGTGCTATGGTGGTGGGAGAACTATGTGGACTACATCTGAGGGGAGAAACCAGATACTCTCCAAAAATAAACAATGTTGTTAGAAAATGAATTGTAAATAAAACCATCGAATTGGAATGATTTGTTTACCTTTAAACATAGCATAATATAGATTCTTTTGACTGATAGACACACTGAGAGAAAAATAAAACTGAAAGAATGAAAAATCTGATAATAAATTCAATATAGACTTTAAATAGTTATCTATTGCAGGATCAACTTAAAACAATCAGTGTAATGGTGTGAGTTTTTACCATGCCAATATAATTTGTCTTGCAAGTAAATATTATTAATCGTAGATTATATGAAAGTTCAAAAAATAGGCTTGTATTAGCAATTGCATTGTTTTCCTCGGATTTTTGATGATAAAATGCATGGTAACATATTTGATGATACCTACATATAGTTACTAAAATTTTTAAATATTTATTTATTTTTAAAGATTTATTTATTTTTGCATACAAGAACTGGGGTACAGCTCAGAGTTGTGAGGGGTGAGAGGATTCACCAGAGACAGAGTGGGGAGCAGAACAGGCAGATGGATGAAGTACTCTGCTGAGGGGAACGGGGGTGGGGGGGGAGAGACAGGAGAGGTCTGCCATGTCATCGCCCTGCCAGGGGATGGAACTTTTGTTGCAGTGGCTGCAGATAGCTTCATGTGCTGTGCTTTAGCCCCTTTAGCTCCCATGAAGGCCCCAGTTTTTTGTTGTTTTTTTTTTTTTATATATAACAGTTTATTTTTACATCATTTTGTACATTTTTTTCCATCTCAATTGTAATCCCCACGGGTTTCCCATCACCAAGTCACCCTTGTGCCATCACCATAATCCCGTGCACTTCCCTCCCCACTCCCCCGTTTTTGATCCCATTCCCCACTCCACCCCTGCAAAATGTCTCTGGCATATGCTTGTTCATTATTTTTGTTATTTTCTCGCCTGGTCCACTATACTCCTGCTATGAGTGAACCATCCGGTATTTTTCTTTCTCTTTCTGGCTTATCTCACTAAGCATGATCTTTTCCAGCTCCATCCAAGTTGCTGCAAAAGACATGTGTTTCTCTTTTTTGGTTGCTGAGTAATATTCCATTGTATATATGTACCACATCTTTTTTATCCAGTTATCTACTTTTGGGCCTTTGGGCTGCTTCCATGTTTTTCCAACTGAAGGCCCCAGCTTTTATATTAAAATCAGTAGCCATAGTGGCACAACCTGTTAGGACGCAGCACTGTGATCAAGCCGCAGCAGTTTCAGTGCGAATTCGATCCCTGTCCGGAAAGTGACCCACATGGCAAGCAGATCACTTCTGACCTGTACGCTGCTCCTCTCAGCAGTGTACTTCGTCAATCTGCTTATTCTGCTCCCTGCTCTGTCTCTGGTGAAGCCTCTCAAAGCTCCTACACCTTTAGCTTGTACCCCAGTTCTGTATGCATAATAAATCTTAAAAAAAAAAAACATAAAAAAATAGCCATATACATAGCCTGTGGAGAGTGGGGTTATATATACTTAGTACATTATTTGACATTTATAAGAAGGGGGAAAATAGCAAAACATTTTATTATTTGTTATTTCAAATAAATGGCTTAACATTACTAGTGTATAGCTGATTCTGAATTACTTAAGATATTACCAAATGTGAAATCTATTTTTAAAGTATCAATAGTTGCCACTCACAGTTAGAGCTATATTTCAAGCACTAAAACAGGAAGTCAAGATTGCTTTGAAAAGTGACCAACTCCTATTAAGTGTATAGTCTCCCCAAAATGCAGCTCACTTAGATGTATCAACCCTGATGTGTATACCTATCACCTAAAATTATTTTTGAAACTGGATGCACTATAAAAGTAATTTTTTTTTTAAGTTCAAAGCTTCATTTTGTATGACAAATTCTAACATTCAGCAGGGATAAATGATTCCAAATTTTTTTAAATAATTATATTCTGATGGACTTTATAAATGCTATGGATGAGACTTTCTTTTATTTACTTTTTCTTAAATATTTACTTATGTTTACAAGAACTGGTGTATAGGCCAGAGATATGGGATGTGTAGGGTGAGAGGATTCACCAGAGACTGAGTGGGGAGCACAACAGGCAGATAGATTGAAATACACTGTTGAGGGGAGCAGCGGGCTTGTCAGGAGAGGTCTGCTGCACCATAGGTGGATCAGTACCCTACCTGGGGATCCAACTCAGGCTGCCTTGGCTGCGAATAGCTTCATAGTGCTGTGCTCTAACCCCTTGCGCCACCAAGGAGACCCCTCCTTTCTTTTATTTTGATACGCAGAAAGTAAAATCTACTGTGGTAACATTTCTTTTTTTTGCTGTAGGAAATTTAGAAGTTAGGGAGGCTATCTCAGCACACTTTAGAATCGAAGACATTCTGCTAGTTGACCAGCAGGGGGAGCCATCACAGTGTAATTACAGACATTTACATTCAACCTTTCCTCACACAATTCAAGTTGGGGAGCGTTTTTTCTAATGCACGTGCTGTTTGTCATTGAATTTTCTGGGTCATCACTGACTATGCTTTGCCTGTATACTCCCCAACTGCTTAGCAGGTCACCAGACAGTAAATGCTGCAGAAAAGCTCAAACGCTTTGCTGTTTCTTTGGAATTCATTTTTCTCGAAGTGCAATGTTTTTAGAAAAAGCTCCTCTTACATAAGGATCCAGGCCAAAGGCTCTGATCTGCGTCCTGCTGATGCTTTAATGTCTGCCCCTACTCGGGTCTTTTTACTAAGCCCTCTCACCTCTCAATAATAAACGTAAATTACATGCTTCCTACAAGGTCCACCTACCCACTTCTTTCAGGGAAAGCCATTTGTTTCCACGCACCTGGAGCTAATTCACACTTCTTGCTTCCTAGCCTTTGAGTCAAACTCCTGCCCTGCCATCTCCTCCCAGACACCCCGAGATGCCATTTTACCAACTATGGAGGCCAGAATGGATGTGTTTTCAGGCTGACTCCACATGAAAGAAGTCAAGCCTTGTGTCTTCCCAGGTATGAGATTCTCTGCATTGCCTCTGACACTGAAGCTAGGAAAGGCAAGCATTTGAGTGTGGCATCTAGCCAAGCATAGCTGTTTCAAGAAAAGTCAATAATGCATATTACAAACATGTTTTGGTGACCAAACACAGCCTCCCAGCTATAGGTCTCCTCTAGAAAAGTGAGGCAATTATCTCAATCAGTCAAGTGAAAAGGTTCATTTATGCTTCAATTCTCTGGCTAATTCAGGCAAAAGTAAAATTTTCATCTGAATGATCTCAGTAATTGGCTTGCTGCTTTGCTTTACCAGTGAAAAAATGCAACAAAGAAGCTGAGGCTGCTCCTTACTAGCAGGGTGGTGGTAATCATAGGGAACTTTTGCATCACAAACATCTATGAAAAGCACATTAACAGAGAGTTTGTAGAGAAATTTCACAAACACAGTTCCGAGTCATAGCGAAAGTGAAATTTAGAATTCAGCCTTTCTTTTTCCTGCATTTCCCAACTCACCAATTAAAGCTCTTTTAGTTTTTCTAGTTGAAAACAAGTGCAGTACTAGGTGCAACATATTTTTCTCCACCACTTCCTCTCCCTTAATGGTCACACAGCCCTTTACCCATCTGAACACAGGAGCCATTTACATTCCCAGCATTGTTTCAGCTCTTGGCACCCGGGGTACTTTTCTGCAGCATTCACTCCTCTGATGAAGTTACTTATGAGGCTCTTGCACATACAGACTCAGTGTTCAGTACTGGAAAGAGTGATGAGCAAGATTGACATGATTCTGTTGATCAGGGTTGCTCTTAACTGGTCTTTCTGCCTTTTGTTTTGTACCCTTCTCTAATCTGTTGTTCTTGCCATCAGACTTACTCTTTAAAAAAGTCTAGGCTGGGCCCTCCCTGGTGGCGGCAGTAGATTAAAGTACAGCGCTAAGAAGCTAAGGCTACTTCCACATGAGTTCGATCCCCACCATGGAGGTGACCCACACGGTGCTACAGACCTCCCCTCACCCGCCCGCTGCTCCCCTCAGCAGTGTACTTCCTCTATCTGTCTGTTCTGCTCCCCACTCTGTCTCTGGTGAATCCTCTC
>NW_004567103.1:49720024-49761514 GCF_000260355.1 Condylura cristata
AAAAAAAAAAAAAAGGTCTAGGTTTCTGACTAGCCAAAGTCCTAAGAATGACATACAAGGACCTTGATGATCTGCCACTACATTTATGTTCACTCTCTAGAGAACTGAGGTACAGGCCAGAGGGGCAGGGGTGTTGAGAGGCTTCACCAGAGACAGAGTGGGGAGAAGAAAAGGCAGATCGAGGAAGTACACTGCTGAGGGGAGCAGTGGGTGGGTCAGGAGAGATCTGAGCCAAGTGGGTCACCTCCCTGGTAGGGGGTGCGGGGGGGGGGGATTGAAATTGGCCAAAGCAGCTGTGGTTAGCTTTGCAGTGCTGTGCTTGAACACGTTGTGCCACTAGGGAGGGGCCCCACTCTCCCTTTTTTCCATTCTTCCGTTGCTCTGAACTTTGGTGAAACTGAACCTTACACAGTGGATCAGAAATAGCTATCCCCCCTTCAGCAGGCTAACATAACTATATGCTTTTTTTTTAAGTTGTTTTATATATGAAAATTATGCTCTCTAGATTATGACATTTAACCAGCCTAGACTGTTATTGATTTCACAGGGTATATATACATATTTTTTAAGAAAGTAAAGTTTATTTGGGGGGGGGAAATAAAAGCAAAGATGCCCAGGTGTGATGTACCTGGGAGGGGCTAGGGGGCCCTCTGGAGTCAATGGTCCCGGTCACAGGGAATATTTTTAAGCCTCTTTAGGTATCTGAAGAAAACTACTTTCTGTAAACAATAGTTCTTTAAACTGGTTCCCTTTTGTTTTTAATTTCAATTGTTCTCTGAACTAATTTCAGTACTTGTAAATTCCTCATTTCTAAGCTGATTTAACAACTATGTTTATCATGGTTCACTTCCAGTTTCTGGTCTTGTGAAGCCTCTAGCCTAATTTTCTACTTAGTCTCTATTATTTTACATGACAGCCAAGAAAGGGTGACCTCTTCCTTGCTCCAAGATCCAAAATAAGATTCTTACAAAAAGGGGACATGCTCACTTATGCACAAGGACTAGCTGACCCCCTGACCCCACCAGCCCCCTGCACTTAAGTTCTTCTAGTACATAAAAGATTGTTTCTTTGATTACAGAATGGGCAGGGACTTAAAATGTAAACATCTTTACTATGTTAGGAGAGGGTGAAGAACTTAGGCAAGGACAGAAGCTTTTCCTTTGCCTAAATAATTTCATTGCTCTTCCTTCAAAACACTCTTGTATGCCTAAGTGAGGCATTCAGAGGAAACCAGTTCTGAATATCTTGGGGTGGTCTCATTGGGACACTTACTCAAAAGTGTGACATAGCTGACGTACTGTGTCCAATGACTGATTGTGGTGGGGCTATAAATAGTGGACATTTTTGGACACTTCTGGGGCCACCCCAGGAGATCTGGAGTCTCTGTGGATTGGGCTAAAGTTTTGTCAGAAGTATGTCCAGTTCAACTATCCTTCTGGTCCATTGCTTCCTCCTCCTCATCCACAGATACTGCTATCTAAAAAAACAACTGGTCTATTACTTAGGTCTCATAAGGATGCAGTGCAGCCCAGGGCACAGCGAGTGACCACATCTTCGGAACTGTGTATTGTGAATCGGGTTCCATGAAAGCCATGAAGTCGGGGGCTAGCAGGAAGCTGTGCAGAGAGAGGCAAGAAAGCTGGGGTGGAGCACTAACAGGTCTAGAAGGCACCGAAGTCGCATGAACTGGCCGGCCTGTCTTCCATGTCAATGGCACCTCTCCTTCAGCTCAATCCTCACTCCTTCAGGAGCATTCCTAGTGGGAGGATAAAACTCAAATTTCATTTGGTAAGTACATGCAAATGTATATGGAAATAGAGCGTTGCTGCACTGCAGCCTCACACTGGGGATCTTTGAAAAACAGTGGCCAGAACAAAGCTTTAAAATGAGAAAAGTGTTTGTGGTATAGCTGGTCTTTGGTTTTGAGTGGGAGGAGATACAGCTTTGTTCCAATATATAGGAAACCCTGGGCAGAGGTGATGGACTGGTAAGGGGCTTTGAAATTGGGCAAAGTCAGTCTGGTGGGGCGTGTAGATGGACACGTGGGAGGAGGCACAACAGAAGGACATCTTAACCTCATGTGGTGACACCTACTGGAACGCATCCACTGCAGAAGACACAGAAGAGCCATTAAGCAACACCACAGTCCTGTGCTGTACATTGCCACGCCCTCTCGCTACGTGGGGCTGGCTCAAGGGAAACATGCTGCAAGTTTAGAATATACTCTGGGTTTCAGACTTTGTAGTACTATATATATACATATATTACAGTTATATAATATATATAATAAGCAATTATTTTTATTCTAGTCACATGTTAAGTGATTATATTTCTACATATTTGATTCAATACAATATATTATTAAAATTAGGGACCTCCCTCGTGGTGTAGGCATTAAAGCACAGCCTATGACGCTATCCTTAGTCCATGCAGCACAAGTTTGATCCCCAACCAGGAAGGTGACCCACGTGGTATGGCAGACCTCTCCTGACCTACCTGCTGCTCCGCTCAGTAGTATATTTCAGTAGATCTGCATATTCTATTCCCTCCTGTCTCTGTTGAATCCTCTCACCCTCACCCCTGTGGCCTGTACTCCAGTTCTTGTATGCATAAATAAATAAATATTTAAAAATTAATAGTATTAAAATTAATCCCATCCATTAAAATACTTTATATTTGATCATTAGAAAATATAAAATTATACCTGCAGCTCATCCTTAAGACTCACATGACTTCTGTTTTGGGTAGTAGTAACAAAGACAGAATAACTTTTAAAAAAAAAAGATTTATTTTATTTATTTATGCAAACAGGAGCTGGGTACAGGCCTGAGGTGCAGGGGTTAGAGGACCCACCAGAGGCAGACTGGGGAGCAAAAAAGGCAGAACTACTGAAATACACTGCTGAGGATAGCAGCAGGTGAGACAGGAGAGGTCTGCTGAGCCACGTGGGTCAGCTCCCTGGCTGACAATTGAACTCGTGCTATAGTGGTTGGGGATAGATTCGTAGTGCTGTGCTTCAACCCATTGCATCACCAGGAGGCCCCTACCTGACAACTTTCTAGATTCTTTAGTGTTCTGGTTCCCAAAGGGGTAAATTTTTTAATCAGGGGATTAAAGACTCTCATTGAATGTACACTACTGCTGCTGCCTACCTATTTTGGGCAAAGAGTTACCTATTGGTAGGTGATTGACCTTGATATCAAGAAGAGATGGTTCTGCTATTCTATAAAGGAGATAGGAAGAGCTACTAGCTGGTGCTTGGGCCTGGGTGATACTTCCTAGTGAGGCACTGAGAGGTCGAAGCAGAAGAGCTTGCTGGAGTTGAGGGTAATGTAAAACTGATAGTGAAAAAGGAAGATCCTGAATGTTGGCTGTGGTTCTAAGATTAACTGGCAGGAACTTCAGGTTTTTCTACTAACTGAACTTTCTAAGTTTCTCCCAGGAAGAACAATAAGCTGGAATCCTGGCAGATGCTTCCTGATATTTAAATGAAGTAGATCCGAAGGATGAACTGGGGCAGACAGAGTTGGCCACCTCCAAGAGTTCTATTTGAAGGAAGGACCTTCGCAGCTTTTGCAAGTGCTGTCAGCAAACAGCTCCCACTGTCAGCCCTTATCAGGCACATACTCCAGCACATAGCACCCACTCTTGGGGTGGGCTACCGCTAGTGACACATTGCAGGTGGCTGTAAAGGTCCAGTGATTTTCATACCAGGCTTAGAGGAATCTGTAGGCTCTACTGCTCCCCAGGGGGACTGGCCCAGCTGAGGCTGAAGCTTTGTTCCAATTCCACTTCTTCACTCTCGCTCCCGCAGACTGGTCTCCAAGGAACATCCTACCCGCTAAACTCCATCTCAGCACTCACTTCCAGAAAACACGACTTAGAACATCAGCCTCTAGAAGATTCAGCCTTGGCAGCTCGCCTGCCCACCTGTGACTACACAGGTGTTTCTTTTTACAAATAATTTCTTTGCGAAACAGGAGCAGCCGCTCTCCTGCCCAGCTGTGACTATGCAGGTGCCTCTCCTTTTCCTAATAAACCTGTCCTTTTAAAATGTAAAAATAAAAATTAAATGAAAGATTCGGGGTCCTCCCTGGTGGCACAAGGGGTTAAAGCACAACAATATGAAGCTATCACAGGCACTGCAGCACGAGTTCCATCCCCCATCCCCGGTCAGGGAGGTGACCCACGTGGTGCAGACCTCTCCTGACCTGGCCACTACTCCCCTCAGCAGTGTATTTCAGTACATTTGCTGACAATGTACTGCTTCCCACTCTATCTCTGGTGAATCCTCAGTAGCCCCCTGTACCTCCAGCCTATACCACAGTTCTGTATGCATAAATAAAGTAAATCTTAAAAAAAAAAAGATTCATCTTCTTTGTTGTGCTCTTTCCTCTATAGATTAATACATAATATATACATTTGCCCCTGAAAACACTCACTTTCATTTTATTATGTTATTTCATGATACAATGTCCAAAATCAGCACCTCTCTTCATTCCTAACAACATTCTTATTTCTATTAATGATGTCTCTTCCCTCAAGTCTGCCTGTTACACCTACCTGAAGTTTACAGTCTTTTTACTTTTAATCTCTTACAGCTCAGTAGGCCTTCAAATAGCAAACCTTGTCTTATCACTTAGACCCTTCTCCTTGCTTGTCCCTGCCTTTCCTCTTCATCATTACCCCTTGCTGTTCCAGCAGTATTCTAACGAGAGTAGGTCCTCAACAATTATTCTTTGAATGAATAAGGATTGCAATGGATATGAGGACAATTTTCCCCTGGAATTTCCATCTTCCCAAACCACCTGGGTGCTGCAATCACAATGACACTTCAAGCTACTGAGCATCACTCTCACTTGAACTTCTTCTTCTAATACCTCAGGATTTCCCATTTTCCCCTAAGGATATATATATGTCAGGCTCCCTGGACTGACCTTCAAAGCTTTGCAATATCTGAATCCTCACCTCATCTGGTTACTCATTTGTTCCTAAGGTGAGTCATCTGCTCTCAGTAACATTCTTTTTCAACTCTGCCAGGATCAAGTGGCATGGTCCTGAGTCAGCCTATCCCCAAGCTGCTCCATAATGTGGCATATGAAGTCCTCCCCACTGGCTGAAATTCTCTCCCCCTGAATCTGTGACCTCCTCTACCCTTTCTGCCAGCCACCTTCCCTTTATCTGAATGCCTACAAATGCACCCTCGTTTTTGTATTGCCCATGAATCAGGAGACGTATTTTCAGCATCTACTATGTTCCAGGCACTAAGTTGGATGCCCAGGTAGCAAGAACTATTTTTTGTTGTTGTTGTTCTCAGTGAGGCCTGTAGAGGGAGTAGATAGATTAGTGAGTGTGGTAAGACTTGAAGAGGGCTCTAATAAATGTCAGCACTGGGCATATGAGAACAAACAGAAGAATCAGACAATCTAAATAGGCATTTGAATTTTCTCTTGAAAAAGAAGTAGCTGCTCATTTGAATTGTGGCGTATGTATTCTGGACAAAAGGGGGCAGAATGAAAGACTGGAATCTAGAGTAGCAGGCAAAGCCTAAGTAACCTGACTTGTGGGGATGGGAGGATACAAGAGGCAAAGCGAATTTTGATGAGTAAAAATGCTGGCGAAGTTTGTTGTACCCCTTAAGCAGTCTTGTGGGACATTTCTAAAGAGTTTGGTTTTCACCTTAATGGTAAAAAAGAAAAAAATGGCACATAAGTTTTTTTAAGTGAGTAACATGATTAAATTTGAGTTTTAATATAATCACACAATCACCTGTTATTATTTAACTTTTGAAAATCTGGAGCCAGTGTCCTGATGTACAGTGATGTGCATGTAAGAGGCGATTAACAGGGATATACATTTTCTATTCATTCTGTTCATGCCAATAAACATGGGTTTGGTAACCTTCAGTCAGCATCACGAAATACATATATATATATGTGTGTGTGTGCTCTTATGTGTACATATATATCCTAAATACCAAACCACATGGAGTAGCTTTAAGCAAAGCCAAACAAAAATACTACTAAGTGGGTGAATTGCAGGCTATTTTCTTAAAAGAGATTGAATCTGCTTTGTAAAACTATTCCCCTAAATTGCATTTGAATAGACTTCCCCTCTGCTCCTCATATTTGTTTACATATCATTGTTTGGTGAAGAAGTTGAATAGTTGAGGAAGAAAAATTTTATAATTGACTCCACTAAATCAATCATAATAAAGTTAACACATCTTTGAAATGAATATGAAATGAGCAATTTTACAGGAGTGACTTCATTTAGAACTTTTCAAGAATGTGTTTGTGAGCAAAGGGTCTTCTGCACAACAGAAGGAAGTCATTCTTTCTTGGCTATGTTATGATAACTCAATATAAGAATGGGTTTATACAAAATGTAACAAAAATGCAACAGTATATACAACTTAGAAACCGGTTTTACTCTGCTGCAAACAAATGGACAAGATATTGTACAATATTTAATAAAAAGTACAGCATAATACAAGTGCCACTAATAAAAGAAACTTAAGGATAAGACTTAAAAATGCTTATTTGTAATATATATGTACACACTGCAATAAAAAGCCACAATAAATACACGAATTCCCATGTCATCCATAATAAATACTGAAAATATAAATACAGAAGACTACAGCTATCATGAATAAATTATTACAACATAAGGTCCAGGTTAAGTTCTGTTGACTATTGTAGCTTATTTTATATACCCTTTGGCATCTTTGATGTTATAACTTACATACAAGAGAATTCAATCTAAAAACTGTGACATACAACACGGTGTCTCAGTGGAAAGTGATTGTATGTATGAATCGTAGTTTGATTTTCTTCCCTCTCAACCTTTCTAAGTGATAAGATTGAACTTAACAGAAATATAATATCTATTGAAACAGTGTTAGATTGAGTAAAAAATAACAAGAATAAAAGAAAACATCACAATGTCAAAAAAAATTTACAGTGAGTTCCTCTCACCATGTATTTGCGTTACCTTTTATTTTGTCAGCATAAAATAAACACAAAACATCACCAAGCAATAAATGCTCTCAAATGACTTCCCTTGTGTAAAGACCATTCCCAGTGTCTGAATGGCTCAACATAGACTAAAGAATAACACCGGAGTCCTTTGGATCATTTGATACACCATTACATTCAACTCATTAGATTTCACCAGAATTTGCAAATATACCAATTTCAATGGCAACTGGAAAGTGGAGACAGAGTTGATGTCTAAGACTATGATTGAGATAAATATATTGCAAAAGGTGACATCTGTTTATGTAACCAATTATACGGCTATGTTTTAAATGGGGGGAATGTATTTTGATCAATGTCAAATGACCTTTTCCTATCAAATTTATATACCCTGTGACATTGAGGGAAACACATTGAAATAACAAAGTGCCATTTTCTGCATTAACAGGCATTAACCAGTACATATGTATTAATAGTTCTATCTTCAGAGGCTATTACACCAGAATGCAATAAAGTAAAATAAAAGCAGATCAACTTTACTAAGACACAATCAAGGCTGAGGTTCTTAAGAACAGAGTTGTAATCTACAGGATTTTAATTTTTAAAAACTATTTCTGTACTGTAAATGTCTAGCGTTTATTTTACATCAAACACTTTTGAAACATGTTTCACAAACTACACCTCAGACTTATCTCCATAAAGGTGCCTAGAATCAATTAAAACATGGGCCCAATTATTCAACACCCTTTATAAAAGCATTCTAAATCCTTTTTTGAAAACAAAAAGGGTTCTTTCCCATATTGTTATTTATGGGGGCAACCACACTGAAGGGGTTGTCATTTCATAAGAGTTTGTGGGTTGAGGAAAGAAACAGCTGTACATAGATTGAAAAAAACTCCCATGGAGGAAGAAACACTGATTTTAGCGGTGCTGCTCATCTTCCAGTTAGTTCTGATTTTGAGTTGGAAGCAACTCAGAAAACAGTAATTCCTTGCAAAGCTGTGGGTTTGAGGGGCTGGAGTAGGGTGGGGGTGCTTGGGTTAAGTGATGTAATCAGGAAAAGAAAATCACCACCCTCCCTAACTCCTCCCTTCATTTTCAGGCCTTGTCAGGATGACAAATTTTTAAATCATTTTGCTGATCCCTGAGAAGGCAAGCAGCCATTGTTTAAATAAGATGGGGACAAAGGCTGGGCTAAATGGTGGCTGAGTAATTCTCTGGAGTCATTTTATTCCACATCTGATTCTCCACAACTAGTCCTATCTTTCCCAGAAGGAATGGACAACTTGAAATTCTTATCGGTCATTTTAAAGTAAAGAAAGATTAATGAGATCCTTATTTAGAAGCAAGAAGATAAAAAGACTCACTTTATGTAATTGTAACTTCTCAGAAAATTTGAGCAGTTTAAAAGTCCATTTACTTGATCCAAGCTCTGATGTTTGTCACCGAGGATCTGAAACAGTAATTTTTCCTGACATTACCTTCTGACAACACAGCAATCATAAAGTAAGAAATTAAAAGAAAAAAAACGACAGCTATATTTGTTAAAATATGTCACTGTACTGAGTATTGTTTCAGTATCCATATCTTTATTTTTGAATAATCTAATTTCTTAGGAGACTTATGGAATCATCAAATGTATTAAGCATCAAAGGTAGGGGAAGCGCAACTTCCTCTGAGTCTCCCAGTACAATGGCCCAAATCACCACAACTGTTGCCAGGTGCCTCATCCACAAAGACTGGCCGAGATATTTTGTTATGGTGAGAAAAACCTAAGAGAACTGGATTGTGTTGCCAAGGAAACCACTTTCCCTAGAGATGTTCAGAATAGATGGGTGTCTATCCTGTCAGGCATGCCTGAGTGACAGTCCTCCCTGGAGGTAGACAGATGAGCCAGATGACCTCGGGAGATCACTTCTAGTCTTGGGACCATAAAATTTGAAGAATACAGAAGATTCTTAAACTTTCATTATTCAGACACAGTTGGGCCATTGTGAGTATCTTTGAAAAGATCAAACTATTCTGAGATACCCATTTAGCCTGACTAGTGCCTAATAAATCAAGATTCAGACAGCAATCTTTGGCAGTAGACATATTTGATTGTGGTACAAAAACATGACTTTACCAGCTATTAAAATTTAAAGTCAATCAAGATCAGATATCTTACGATTATCATTAAACCATCCAAGGATCAAAAGTAAATTAAACAAAAAAGAAAACTAACCTCAGGTAATTTATTTACTAAATCTAGATAATTTTTTTCTCTTCAGTGGAATTCAGATTCAGATTTTATTTAATTTTTTCTTCTCTTTTATAAATAAAAGATCAGAATAGCATATAAACTGCAGGAGTTTTAGAGTTGGTTGGTTTTCTTTATGGCTAGTGCAAAGGTGGCCAACAAAGAAAGGAGAAGCAAATGAAATTGTATAAATTATGCTACAAAGCTAGAAATTTCAATCTCATTTTTAATAGATTCCCTTTGTTCCTTCTAATAATGACAACAGCAAAAACCTATTTAGGTCACACTTCTGACAAGAGAATTTCTGGTTTTCCTAGCATGGCAGCAGGACAAAATAAAGATTTCTGGTGATAGAAACTTCTAGATAATTTTTAAAGAGATATTTTCTGAATCAATTTCCTTTCAGTAACTCATTAATAAGTGACTATTAGAACACTCCCAAACCAGTTAAAAATATTGAGAAGAAGCCAAAAGATAAAAGAAAGCGATACCTAACAATGAAGCTGTTACAAAATCATAACTAAAATGAAATGGGTAACATAAATTAACTTAGACAAAGGTAAGGCTAATTTCTATCATAACATTGCCCTATTCTAAATCCTTCTAATCGATATACATTATCTTAAAAGTAGTTAAATGACCTCACATGTTATTAAAATGACAGTTATTGAACTGACTGGACTATCACCATGGAAATGAATAACACGAAGAAAGGAATGACATCAATAACATGTTGAACACAAATACTGTGCAAAAGAAATTCTATCATATTCCTTTACAATTTAATTTTGCCAGCAACTTCTATGAGATGAAATAACACTAAAGTTGACTTTTCTTAAATTAAAAGCAAGTGTAAAGTATCAAATAAATCTCAATTACCTTGTAGTGATGTATTTATCACACATGAAAGTGTGTGATAAATCTTTGACTACTTTCAAAGACCTAAATCTTTGAATTTACTTCATTTTCCATGAATGGAACAATTACTTGTATTTACTAAAATTCTGGGCTATGTATTAGATTACAAAAATTGCATATTAAAAATGAACTGGTTTAGTTTTGAATCTGCTTTATACACCTTCCTGTTTCCTATCAGATCATTCTGTCTAAATCACCAGTCAGGATATGAAGCCAAAGGCAGAACATCTATTATCCAGACAATTTGAAGTTAGACTAACTGCAGGATTGGTTACCAGATAAAATAAAGGTCATACCTGGCTTTTGAGTTAGGAGGGGTTCTCACAGTCTAGCTTGACTGACATGAGAGGAGTTGATGTAAAATTTAGGCCCTCCCTAGTGGCACAACGGGTTAGGATGCAGCACTGCAAACTGGCCACAGCTGCTTCAGTGCGAGTTCGAGCTCTAGCCCCAGAGGTGACCCACATGGCAGGGCAGACGTCTCCTGCTCCCCTCAGCAGTGTACTTCGTCCATCTGCCTGCTCTGCTCCCCACTCTGTCTCTGGTGATTCCTCTCACCATCCCACATCTTGGGCCTGTACTCTAGTTCTGTATGCATAAATAAATCTTAAAAAACAAAACAAAACTTAGAGGTTACTTTTAAAGCATCACACTGAATATAGATTTGGCAAGTAAAATAGTAAAGAACCCTTTTATTTCACATTACTACTCTTCACAATAATCAGTCCTTTTAATATAAAACATATTTAAAACTTAAAAAGTTTTTTTTTCTTTTTAAAAGATGAAATGATTTTTGATAGTAAATGTAATTTATGTGAGTGGTGGACAGCAGCTGTGAGAACCAACTGGGCCCTAGTGTCCACACTGTTTGTGACTTGCTTCTCTTGTATAAAAAAAAAATCTACTTTTCCAGCTCTGTTGAAAGGTTAGTGCTCCTAGGAGACACGGCCAATTATTAAGCTTATATTCCATGTTCGCCCCACCCTGACTCTTCTATATTTCTAGTGAGTTTCTGAATTGCTGTTACTCAGTTAAAGTAAGTCAATTAAATTCTTTAATGCTACAGAAAACATCTGATGAGCTGTGCAGTTTGTACAAAGCTGTGGCATTTGGCTTAGGCATTTCAAGTTACTTGAGCACACACTAGCAGGCCACAGAAAGACAAATGTGACCAGTAGTCTCAAATCTATTAAAACCAAGAATAATTAAGGCTTTCAATTTTTGGTGTTGGTCTTGGTGAGGATACAACAGATAATTCTTGTTTCAAATTATGGTCATCTGGCCTTTGAAAGCATGAAGGTTCTATTTAAGGTTTTAGTATTTTTAAAGAACCACTTTAACCATGGCACCCTAAATTCTGTGAGAGAAGGAGCAGACGCCATTTTAAAGAGAAAGATGAAGTCATATTTGAGAAATGGAAGACTTTGTGGCATCTTTTAATAAGGCAGTCTCGGGCTGGCTTCTGAGGATGTTAATTTTCTACCTGCTAACTTGATGGTTTGAAGCCCGGTTAAAAGTTTGGGTGCGGGAGTGAATACTGTTTCCTCCCTGCTGCAAGGTGATGCCTTTGGAACTCGAAGCAGGGTTTTGCTATCTGACAGGCTGTTTATAAATAGAAGAGTGATTGTGTTTCACATTGTTGATTCAAAGGTTTCCTAAACTGTTTCAAGGGTTATGTATGAGTCAAATCTGCCTTTGAAACTGTCTGGTAGGAGTTTGCTGGTATAAATTTAGCATCATTTGTATAGGTCTAACACAGAAGAAGCAATTAGCTGAAACTCTTTCATTTGATGAATGCTAGCTGAGTTCAAATTTAGTCTATAAATTTTAGTTAAGGGGAGAAGGAAGAGGGAAGATACAGTGAGTTCCATTAATTTAGGGAAAGAAGTATGCTTTTGGATGCAATTTATATATATAATTAGATGGTAATTGATCCACTTTTCCTGATATCCTCTTATAAAATCACATATTAAAATGGTGAAGTTTGATTGAATATTTCATGCCACTTCATCACTGTCCCTTAGAATTTATAGTTTCTCCTTTTTATCATTTACAGTAGTTCCTTTAATCAAGTAGGGGTTCAATAAATTTCTTGAGTGAAAGAATTGATAGTTAATGAATTTTAACTATGAACACCAAAGGGCTATAAACTTGCACCACAATATCATAAACTTAAAGTACAAGTGATATATTGATTTATAGGAAATAAATCATGAGATATTTTCCTGTTTAATGGTAACTAAAGCAGAATTTTGCCTACACGTCATGTGAATATAAAATTTAAAGGACATAAGCATTATATTTAATATAGTCTCTTGCTTTCTTGATTAATAAGTGGTCAGTGTTCCTGTAATTTGTTGTTTTATTTAGGGAATATTGTTGATTCATGTAAGATTATGAAGATTTGTCACTCTAATAAGTATTAACTTCATATATTATATTGTCTGACACATTGTGAAAAATAGTTTCATCACAATTTAAAGATCAGCTTTCAAAAGTAAGTGTAATATTCAATTAACTAAAAAACATGAGACAATTGAATTTTACTTATGTCTTAATAATCAATGATCAAGAGATGGAGGAAAACAACTTAAGTAAATCTCTTTCATTGACTTCTTTCTCCCAAAGGAAACCAGAATGACAAAAGGGATGCAAGCTGCTTTAGTCACTTGACTTGCAAATCAGTTTGGCCAGGATTATAACCGGGAATTAAGCCCCAATAAAAAGTATTGGGCCGGTGCTAAAACAACAGGGACCAGAGCATAAAGTTTTGCCATTGACAGTGAATGACTAAAAGGCTGTGTGTCAAGAAAGACTAATTTGGTCAGATATACTACAAGGCAATACAACAGCTGCAGGTCAGGTTATTGTCTTGGCATAAAGACCTTAAGTATCCCAACTGGCTGCATCGAGATTGATCCCTATTTTTAAGAAGCTTAGAAAAACTGTAGTGCTTTCCTGGCATGTGGGCAGATTTTGCTGAATAGAAGGGCTATTAATGGGGAAAAAGTCAGATGGAATACTGTGCTCTCTTAGCTTTTCTGGGAAAGAAAGTAACAATGAAATGATCCCATCAGTATTCTTTGCAAATTTAACCCAATATAGCTTTAAAAATGATCCTGTTTTCTAGACCACATTTTTGGTACTATAGATTCTTGTGTAGACAAAATTCAGTATTCATTTCTGGCCATTGCCTAAAATCTGTCACTCTCCATTGTACGGTACACATCTTCCAAATGTATGGTTATATGGAGTGTGTTCCTAGGTAGTGTGTGCATGCAATTTGTGGGAGATGTTTAGGGGTAGGTTATGTGTGTAAAATCTGGAAAGGAAGCTGTCACTGTTGGAAGCTTAGTTATTCTGTGCAGCAGTGACTTTCAACTCCATTTGCACAGGGAGGAAGAAGCTCTGTTTTCTTGTTTGCCTGTTCCTAAGTTAAGCATCCTTTAGCAAATGAAACACAAAATAGGAACCAGCCAAACATAAATAAGTGTCAGATCTTCTTATGAAAATAAAGTTGAATAAATTAAAATACCTATCTTTTCTGAAACTGATCACCATTCTAGCCTTCAACTCTGCCCCAGCCAAAATCCTCTCTTTCCCACTCTGCCAAACTCTGTGTTCCAAGAATAAGTTCTGAGTGCTTTACACAGATAAACTTCAAAGTTTGTAATGCACCGGCTAATACGGAACACACGATTCTCTCACATGCTTGAATGAAGGAACAACAGCTTCTTTGTCCTTTTCTCTTTGGGCTGGTGCTCTAGAGATTGTATTGGTAGTGGGGAAAATCAGAGATCAAGCCCTAAAAACTGTAGCTTTGGAGACAGTGTGGCATATACTACTGAGATTTGAGTAAAACGCCAATCTGATCACCCCAAAAGGGTTATCCTTCAAAAGGATACTCACTACTGCGACCTCCATCAGGATAAACCCAAAGTTTCTTTAATATCAATATTCATGGTTATTAATTTGGCCCATTGTTAGGGTAGAGAATGGGCAGGAACCAACTGCACAGTGGAAGATCTGCCAGGTAAACATGTTTTCCTCAAATCAAGTTTTAGTAGAAACTTTTCCATTGGAGGACTTTCTCTAGATTAAACATTTTAAAGTACAATTAAAAAAATAGTACTTTTAAAGGATTGAGATCTACAATGTCTTTATATCCAGATATCTAAACATCCAAGTCTGAAAGACATTTAAAAATTAAGCAGTGATGCAGTCGCTGAATAGCAAGGCATGTTCACATTTCAAAGAGGCATAAAATGTGAAGTGACATACAATAGAAAGTCAAAGATGTGAAACTGATCTAGCATAGTCATACTGCATTAAAGAAAAGGTAGAACACTCTCGTTACCTAAATTAATTTACAAGAAAACATAAATTTCAGAAGTCCTCCGATGAACCAAGTGCAGATCATCTAAAGGGGGGAAGGGGAGTGCATGGTTTATTTCTATCTGTTCCCTTTCACTAAGAGAACATGAGGTAATTAGAAAGTGTTCAATGCATTCTGGACTGTACTGCTAATTGTCCGAGGCAAGAGAAATCAAAATGCTTCAGAAAAGTAAGGCCTTAGTTGAGTATTTTGGTAGAGGCCCCCCCTTTACTCAGTTTGTCACTAACTGGAAGTCTCATTATCACTCATTTTGAAGAGATGGATTGATTACGCTGTAGAAAAGGCTGGTTGCTGAGGATGTGTCTTTTCCATGTTTCCTCAGCCTCCTGCTTTTACCGAGTTAGGTCTTCAAAGTGGTGAAGGAAAAGAGGTCACTTTCCCTTCATAAAGTATCACTGGATGATTCCTCTCTCTTAATTATGTGAACTTTATAATAGTTGCAGATTTAAAAAAATTTTATTTTTCATCTCAAAGAGTTCTCAGTCCCCAACCCTCACAAGGTACCATGAAGGGGCACTAAAGTGCATTTTGATATAGGGGAGTAGAGTTTAAAGGTGCTGTCCAAGCTAAGAACCAAGATGATGCTGTTTAAAAAAGAAAGGCAATTCCTTCTACCTCCATCTCTGGAGTCAACTGAGGGAGGGAAATGAACTAACCCCTCACTGGAGGATTGTCCTAACTCTTCACTTTAGAGAAAACTGTGGAAGGGCCTGCACATAGAGACTCATTTATTTGTCCAAAATAGCAAAAATAGGCCTATTTCATCCTTAAGAAAGTATTTGCAAATCTCATCAGTCATAATCATAAAAATGTGAATGGATTCCAGATGCAATCCGTGTGGGCATGCTTGGTGGTACTATCTATGCGTCTTCAGCTTAAAGGAACATGCTGCTGTTCGTTTTCATCAAAACATGACTTCTAACTACCATAAATAAAATACACATGGAACGATTAAATCTTTTTCTTACAATAATACTTTTACATTAAAAAGTCACCTTCATCTTCAGATATATTGAAAATTAGGACTCTAAATCTTAGTATTTCCCAGTTTTAGATAACAATCTTGCACAGGCCCGAAAATCCAAAACTTGGAGCTCTGATTTACACAGCTTGGCAGGTTTCACACAGGTTCACAGGTAGGCAACTGTGAGATATGCTTTTTTTAAAATTAGCATTTTCTATCAAAACAGTCTGAAATCTTTTAAAATCCTCATAGAGACTGTATTTGTGCAATGCCACAGTCATGTAGCTAGAAAGAAGAAAACAAAATACAGTCTGGAAGATTGACCACCGTCGAAGTTTTCTTGGTCCTCGGTTTAAACAACGATGGGCCCAGGAAATGCAATTAAATACAGTGCTTTAAATAGGAAGAGAGCTGGTCCCAGAATAACTAAAGCGATTAAACAGGCACAGTCTCAACCACGGGTGATTTGATGCACTCCTCGTGCAATCTGCTCTTTTCTGCAAGACTCAAAGAATTTTCAGCAGGATGCTCTGAGATGTGACTGTCACCATTCAATGTAGAGACAAAGCCATCCTGGGAAGGCCCTTTCAAGTAGGAATGAAATTCCACTTGAGGATGACTGGACCTATGTTCTGGATATAAACTATTGCAGGGCACACCATTGTCGTTTTCTGAAGAGGAGCAGCACACGATCACAGAGGGATTGGCAGCTGCGTAGGGGGACGCGCCGTAGGCCTCCTCCGCCTGTCGGGCGTAGTCCACGAACTGTTCTGGGGTCATGGTGTAAGGCACCAGCGAGAGGGTACCGTTTTTGACAGTATCTCTTTCAGAATAGTTCTCAGAGATCTGGTTAGGAGTTCCTGGAATGTGGCTATCTATTTGGTAATACAGAGTGGAAGTGTTGGCATAAAAAGAAGCATTTTTTGCGTGGCTCTCATGAACGGCAGTGCCATCCGAATAACAAAGGACGGAAGGGAGAGGGACAACCTCGGCATGGGTACCCAAACCTTCCACGAAGCTGTTCCCTTTCTCCTCCTCCTCTTCCTCCTCCTCCTCCTCTTCCTCCTCCTCCTCCTCCTCCTCTGATTCACTGGGTGCCAAGCTTTGCGTACTAGAATCAGTGACTCCGCTGCAGAAGCTGCTCCCGTCCTCCTCCTCCTCCTCCTCCTCCTCCTCCTCTCCTTGACAATCTAACTCCTCAGCAGACTGCAGGTGTAGCACTGCCGCCTGTGGTTCAGTTTCAATCTCAAAGTTGTCTGCGATGGAATATTCGACCGAGTGAGCGACGGGGCCCATGGAACTATTGTGAGCACTTATCTCACCATGGCAGCCGTTCAGAGTGGGGATTTGCTGCTCTCGATTTTTCTCCAGTTCGAGTTTCATTATTGTGTGCAAAAAGTGAGTCCGGACACGGATAGGATTAAATTCAATTCTACCTGCTGTGTTACTACATCCTTCTTTAGTGCAGCCACATGGGAAAGACATTCGATCCACCTTGGAAGGAAGAACACAGATTAGTCCCAGAGAACTCTTACAAAGGTAATAAAAATCCAATACCTTTGGCAACCCCTTTGACTCTGGATTACTTAATTCTATTTATTCTAGAACAAATGACAATCACACTGCAAATAGCAATGAGAAGAGGGAAATAAAGGCTGAAAACATGAGGTTAATCTAGTTTTAAAACCGATACTCAGTTTGAAATGTTATTGTTATAGGTGTGTATTTTCAGGTCACTGATTGTCATGCTTTCACTCTTCTCCGTTCTCCCTTCATTGCTTCTCTCCGCCCCATGATTTTTGCTCCCATTTTTTTCAATGCTTCTATCCTTTCCTTAAATAACTTACTGTTCTGCTGCATACCAGCTCACAGGTCCAATTTTAAAGAAACTTACTGTCCTCATCCCCACCTGCTCTTTTTCACTGACATGATAGGACATTCTCCATGCCAGACATGTCTCTTTGTTTTGCTGATTATAAACTGAACTTCTTTGCCTTAGGTGTCTAGACTGACAGCAAATATCAGTATGCAGTCTGATAACGCACCCCACTGGTTTGAGTCCTCATTTTTTTTAATCCATGGCACAGTTAATGTGTGAGCTGTTGCAATGGGGATGTACGTTCCTGACTGATGGTGGACCTGTGGGTTTAGATCCTGGCTTCCCTCCACCCTCCCTACTCACTAGACTAGATGCTTCTTTAGAGAAGGGAATGCTCATTTAGTTAATATCCCAGAATTATTTGAATGATTGGAATCTCTTCATAAAGTGATTGGGTTCAGTGACTGGGCTCTTTACTTAGGTGTTGGGTGGAATTTATCTAAGCTATTTGATATTTGTCTCAAATCCCGACAATTAACCTTTATGCTGACAGAGCACAGACTGCCAGAAAAGCTTTGTCCAACTTGCCACCTGATGCGAGCCCAGAGAATTCCCTACAGCTATCACGGAGACAGACTCTAGCAGTGTCATCAGAGCCCCAATAAAAAGTAGCAGCATATGCAGAGCCAGAATCTACAGCTATTTTCCAAGTCATGAGTCTTTTTTTCTGGGACTTACTTTATGTGACTGTTCACCTAATGAGAAGTGGCCTTCCCCTTTGCCTGCTCAAATGGCTATGCTCATTGAAAAAGTCATGTTTCCACATAAAATGAGGACTCCTAACTAATTATGGAACACTAAGGTATTATAGACAGGTAGGGGACTGAGAAGCTCTTAGTCCAGTAGCTGGCAAGTTTATTTTTGGAAAGGGCCAAAGACAAATATTTTAGACTATGTGGGTCATTAGTCACTGTGGAAACTATTCAATTCTACTGTAGAAGCATGAGAAGCAGTCATAGACAACATGAAAGCAAGTAAACAAGCAAAAAAAAAAAATGACTGTACTTCAGTGAAACTTGATTTACAAAAACAGGTGGCAAGCTGCAGTGACCAGTGACCTGTAAGGCACAGCTTGCCAAGCCATCATCGTGTCCAGTTCCTTTATTTCAGACATGGAAAAACTGAGTACAGAAAGTTTATCTGATTTGCCAAACTTATAAAGATGGTAAAAAGCAGAACCAGGAGTTTTCTTAAGTCCCAGTCTAGTCATTTTTCCCCTAGTCCATACACCTCATCCATGGATGGATGGTGCGCAATCAAATGTTCGGGGTGTCATGATCTTGAATGCTTGCAAAATAAGTAAATAGGACAAATGAATCCAAGATGAAATGATTTTGGAAAACTCAGCTTTAGCTCAGGTTACTTTTCACACTACATTGTATGTATAAATATATTATGGATACCTATTCCAAATGAAATATTCTTTCATTTGTATCTCTTCCTGAATTCTGTGTCTTGCCTAGCTCCAAAGATTTCCTCAACACATGGAAAGCCTCACTAAACGTGATGTCACTGGCTCTATAAGAGAAGGCATTGTCTTGCTCTGGAGCTCCTAAAATCAAACCCTTACCTGACACTTAATGCCTGCCAGGCTGCAGGTACACGTTTCTGGATCACAGAACACGCGGCAGTCACAGCCACAGTCCTCTCGAGACAGGCGGATGGCTCGCAGTTCATGCTTTTCCTCCACATCAATCTTTTTCACTCCGGAGGCCCGCAGCAATGCTCTCCGTTTTTTTGTGGGTAGGGGTTGTAGAAAGAAGTACTCATCTACCTCTGTGTTGTCTAAATCAATATCATCATCAGAAATGTCATCCACTGTAAGAGTGCTAGCTTCTTCAGATTCCACTGTGCCATTTTTAGTCATCTAAAAATACAAAGCAGCAAGTAAGACTCAAGAGGGCAGGGTCTAAAACCCCTACTTTGACACTTTGTAAGAATGAAGTCATTGTATAACAGCATGTTGCTACAATCAATAGGTGTTTGTGAGTTAAATCATTTCCTTTTATTTTTCCCCTTAAGAAGTCACAGGGAGGAAAATGAAAGCATCAGAAATGATAGACTTTTAAGTGTACTGCTTAGAGAAGACTACTAATTGAAACTCTTAACCTCCTAATGTTTAGAGCTCCAGTTAGAGCTTTTAGCCTGTGTGATGTAGAAAAGATCAAAGGTTATATATGCCCATCAATGAGAGCTATTTTTAGACTTGGTTTGTCATGGGCAGCTCTGGTGATGGAATAAATGTGTCCTTTTTCAGGGGTGACAGCACCCCAGTGGAAATCACTGCCACCTAAATCAGCAAACACTTTGTCCTAGAAATAATGACTCTGTCTTTTGGGCTCTAGCAAAACCATGCACTAGGAAATAAAGTTGTGCTGCACTGGGCTTTTGGGATTACACATACAGTCACCCTCTAGGACATTCAAGAGCAAGAGCTTGATATGAAGTAATCAGTCTGGTGAGTGTGCTCTTTTACGACAAGGAGTAGAGGGCAGTGCCAGCAGTTCTTGTCCAAAGGCAACTCAGTCATAAACTCGGCCCTCAAAGGAGTCCACAAGAACCTTGCCCAAGGCAATACCTTCTGCACAATAGCTCACGTGGACAACTGTGTCTCATATAGCCACAACTACTTTGCTTCTATTTATATTTCTTGCTTAACTTATTTTCATTCATCAAGAAATCCTGCAACTGTATTTCACTTCTTATTGTTACACCACCACCTACTATGGTTCCTTTACTGAAAAAGGCAGTTAGACCCACTTTTTTCCTGAATATGAGCCAGAATTATAGACTGAGAAGCAGCATAGAAATCAATGCAGAAACTGTGCAAAAGTCAGGAAAATCCTAAATAGAAAAGAAATAAACAACACAATATTTTTATTTCTTTAATTTTAAAGCTGGTTACTTAAGAACTTCATTAATTATAATTATCTCCATGCTTTCTAATCTTAATAATTTAGTCATTACATACTTAAAAACTTTGGTGACATTAGACAACCATCTCTCATGCTTATAGGAAAAAGCTCAACATTTAGATAAGGATATTTATTATTGGCCAAAAATCCCAAATAGACAATGCTGAACATACTGAAAAACAAACAGAAACCTAGTCTTGACTTCAGGTAGAAACAGAACAATAGTAACTGGCTATTAAAATACATTACCAAGGGTATTTTAGTTATTTTTAGAACTTAAGTCTATGATCTTACAAAAAGAGACAGCTCATTTATTGGGTTTAGTTTCTTGGTGTGATATGAATTTTTTGCCTTCCTTAGCATCTCCCACATAGATATTGGTTAAGCTGTTTTTATTTTTCTGTGATGTCCACTACTAGAACACTAATTTGATTGGTTGCTATATCACTTTTGTTGACTCATTTAATTATCAGAACCATCTTTCTAACTAAAAAGACCTGATTTTCTAAAGGATTCAGGGATATAACTACTTAACACTTACTCAATCGTCTGCGACAGATAAAATTGCATTAGCTGTCTGAGTTCCTCTCCTATTTTGTCACCTCTGTGGCATTTAAATTTGCTTTCAGAAATTCTTGCTTTGCCTGTATGAGTCTTATCAAACTTCTGACTACACAACACACGTGAAGTGCCTTCTTACACTTGGTTAGTGTCATTCATTTTAACACTTTCTTCTACTTATTCTTCATGTTCTATAATATTTACTCTCCTTTGTGAACATGAGAATGACAATAAATTCCATTTTATTTCAACTGGCTTTGATTTTAAAAGACTTGTTATCATATAATATATTTAGTCAAAAGGTCAACGAAAAATAAGATTTCAGCAAATATTTAGAAATAAGAAATTTCTAAGGCTAACACAAATAGCCAAATGGCATCTAAGAACTGGAAAAACAAACAAACCTGGAACTCAAAGACACTATAGGTGATGCCTATTACAGATATAAGTGAACTTAGATATAAAATCTGCATCTCATTTATTTACTTTAATGGAAATTTTATTTCAAAATAAAAATTCGATAAAAACCTGAAACTCCTTTCCCTAGAGATACATACACTATTCCCATTTGCTCAAAAACCCACAGGAACTCTAAACTAGATTAAGAGTGTCATTGTGAAAATAAAGGTATCTGGCAAGGTTTTCTCCTCATTGCTCCAAGTCATTTCTGCCATTTCTAATGAAGACAGGACATCTTTTTAGTCTCTGGCTTACCCCCCCACCCACCCATAGACCATAGATTCTGGCTTGGTATGTTGCCATTGAAAGAGATTATTCTCTGTTCCCCACCTCAGAGGCCAGTCTATACCCACCTATTCTTCCAAACTCAGGCCAAACCTGCTGAGATTAAATGCTCTTTAAGTTCAGAGCATTACATAGTCTAGCTTCAAATATAAGTTTTCATATTAGCACAACAGGAGGGAAAGTCAAAGAGTTCCTGATTCTGTCTGCATTGCATGTCCCTCATACACTCAAATGCAAAGAAACCCAAGAGTCTTCTGAGATTGCCTCAACTACTTTTACAAACTCCTATACTCCATAATCCACTTCTCACAAGATAATTCATTTTGAATAGCATTTTTCTCTTGACATGAATGTGACCTTTAAATGTCTTTTCCCCACTTCCCCTTTCTCAAAACAGAATCACTGAATTTTCAGACTAATTCATCAGATGCTGCCTCCTTACACAAAGCATCAGTGAAGCTCAGGTTAATTATGATCTTTCCTGGCCCTCCCTTGGGTTAAAGTACAGCACTATGAAGTTATCCACAACCACTGCAGCACAAGTTCTATCCCTGGATTGGGAGGTGACCCACATGGCACAGCAAACCTCTCCTGTCCTTTCTACTCCTTCCCTTAGCAGCGTTATTTCAGTCAATCCATCTGTTCGGTTCCCCATTCTGTTTCTGGTGAGTTTTCTTACCCCCTTGCACCTCTGGCTTGTACACCAGCTCATATATACATAAATAAATAAATATTTTATTTTTTAAAAAAGATTTATTGACTTATGAAAACCAGAGCTGGGGTATAGGCCAGAGCTGGGGTGTTAAGAAGAGTGACCAGAGAGAGAAGGGAAGCAGAACAGGTGGATTTACTGAAATACACTGCAGAGGAGAGGAGTAGAGGGCAAGACAGGGGAGGTCTGCTGTGCCATTGTGGGTCAGCTCCCTGGTGGGCTGAGGGTCACAATTGCTTTGCAGTTTCTGCAGAGTGCTTTACAGTACTGAGATTTAACCCCTTGCATCACCAGGGAGTCCCACTTACCCATCTTTTAATATTGCTTTCCTGTATCTCACAGGTAGATTCCACAGTTCTGATGATACCTAGTGCAAGTACTGGGAATTAATACTGCTGACATGGAATTAAATGCATACAGAGTAACCAACACATTCAAAGGCATGCTTTCTTGGTACTTAGATAGTCTCAGTGCACTGAGTGGGGTAGGAGACAAAAGAGCAGTATAAGCTTCCTTGATTTAGCTTATTCTGAAATGAAAACTATGACTCAGACACAGAGAACAGGAACTCAGAAAAGAAAAGAACAGGAAGCAAACTGAAGATAAGATATCCTCACCAGTCAATTTCTTATGAACACCTATGAAGCAATCAGCAGTCACTAAAGCATGAGTTTGTTCCCCGGCCAGGGAGCTGACCCACATGGCATAGCAGACCTCTCCTGTCTCGCCCACTGCTCTCCTCAGCAGTGTACTTCAATCAATCTGCCTGTTCTGCTCCCCAGTGTGTCTCTGATGAATCCTCTTATCCCGTCCCCACACCTCTTGTATGCATAAATTAAAAAAAAAAACCCGAATATTAAAAAAAAAATAAGTACAGTTAATAAAACATTGAAGAAGAGAGGCTGGACAAAGCTCCAAAACCTAAATGAAATTTCCTAGAGCAAGGTGGTAGAATCTAGTAAGATTGAAACCTAGAGGGAATTTGAATGCCAAGTCTCTTTGAAACATACAAATGCTACCTCATGTATTTTATAGATACATGTAAAAAGGGAATAGAGGCTTATATAATTGTTCAACAATGTGCTACAGATGATAAAATACAGCATTTAATTAGGAAAAAATGTATAATATTAAGATGACTACATTGATTATGCCTAGGAGTATGATATATTTGACTGGATTTGACAGAGGTAAAAAGACTGTGCTCTATGATTTAGAAATCTAAGGCTGGTTGTTTCTTCTAGGAACATGCATTTAATTCTATCAATTTTTCTCTACTAATTGTTTTAAAACAGTATTCATGCTTGAATGCCCCAGGTAGCATTGAATTTGTTGTACAACCTAACTGTACATATTTCTCAATATAGCTAATTCATAGCTTCATTGAAACTACTAAATAAGCAGTAGTTTTATGAAAAAGTCAATTTCTACTCTTAATTGTGATTTCAAAAAATCTGTTACAAGGAAATGTCAAGAAAGTGTGTATATTTCTTCTTACAATAACTACTTCATTTATAAGGCCTCACTGGAGGAGGTGTCATGGTGTGAACAGTCCCCTTGGGGCAGAGATACTCATTGGAAAGACCTGGAGGCACAGTGAAATGAGAAACTTCTCCATATTGTTTGGGCCTCTTGGCCCAGTAGGATAGAAACTATCCAGAACCAGTTCCAGTTCCAAGAATTTGTGGTGTTTTATCTGGTCTTCAAAATGAGGGATTTGGGAGGTGTTTGATAATGGAATATTTGGAGACAGTTTTTGCAAACATTGCCTTTTCTCTCCTTACTCAAGGAGACACAGAGGACCACCTCCAGGAAAAAGCAAAATGGCCACACTCATTAGCAATTCTTGCTTTCTCTTTGGACCCCTCTTTGTGCCAGTGTTATCCCTGCTTCCCCAGTAAAAATAATAAACTCAATTTAGCTACATTTATCTTGTTACTTATCTCAGAAGTATTTTTATTTCAAAACAAATTTTATATTAAAAGGAAAATTTCTGGTGGCACAAGGAGTTAAAGTCTTAGCACTATCAAGCTACAGCTAGCTGTTGGAGCTAGAGTTCAATACCTGGCCAGGGAGCTGACCCACATGGCTCAGCAGACCTCTTCTGTCTGTCTGGCTGCCCCCCCTCAGCAGTGTATTTCAGTAGATCAGCCTGTTCTGTTCCTATTCTGTCTCTAGTGAATCCTCTCACCTCCTTACACTTCTGGCCTGTACCCTAGTTCTTGTATGCATAAATAAATAAGAATAAATGTTTCAAAAAAAGAGAGAAAAATTTCAAATATCAACATGAAATTTTCTGATCATATTTTTGGCTACCTAATTTTAGATTTTATTTAGCGAAATCTTAGATAAGCATTATCAATGATATTTTAAAAAAAGAATCAAAAAGAATTATAATGAAAATAAGCGAGTTTCCTTCCATGAATTCTCACAATATTTTTACCAAACTGGTCCATACTGCAGTGGTCTTTCATTATTACCACATGACAGGTGCTTTTGAGTTTCTGAATACTTCCAGTACAATGCAGTGAACATCAGTTCACCTTACTTAGAAATCCATTATCTTTTTGCTTAGCATCCATTTGTAAGGAGCGATGCTATCCCTTTTATTTATAATGTCCCCAAAGGGAAGCTGCATGCTTTCACATGGCAGTGATAAGCCACGACATGACACCCCTTCGGACACTGGCCAACTCCCGACACTACACACGATGGAGAAAATGAATCAGTAATGGAGTGCTCGTTTTGCCACTTCTTGTTGCCTTCAGCTTATTTTTAAAAAGCATAGAAGTAACTAAATACAAATTATAGTATCAGAGTTTGTCATTGCTAGACATGGAGGAAGGTTCCTATAGATGTGTGGATCCCCCTAACATTCACTCAAAGTTCACCATCATCTATCTTCTAGTTCTCAGAATTATAGTCTTCCAGCTGTTAAAAACTGCCACACAGGATCAAACCCAGAAAGGGAAGACTCCCCACAGGTAGAGAGATTGTTGTTCTCAGGCCTGTTGGGGATAATCCATTAACTTATGAATAGGAAGGAACAGGATAATATAACCAGTTTTCTTTTGAATGAGCCAGTTATGTCACATTTTTGTGATTCTTTGTCTACAGATATACACATGGCCTCATAATTTACCTATCCCACTGGGTCTTTGTGAAGATTAAATAATGTTTATAAAATGCCTGGCAAATTAGAATCACTTAATGAATGGCAGCTATCATTACTGTTCTACCAATATTTGAGTTTGGAAATGACCTCACTCTTTAGTTAGGGGGTGAAGGTGGTTTACAGTGGGTTAGAAAGGAAAAGGGGAGATTTCAGGAACAAAACAGAACTATTATCACATTAAATTATATGGATAGCAATCATGAAAACAACAACAACAACAACCAATAATAGTGGATTGCTACCAAAAAAACTCAAGGTACTTTCATGGAAACCTGTCAAAAACAAAAACAAAAACAACAAAACAAAAACTCCAAAGGAATTAAAAGACATGTTGTAGTCTATGTGGTCTTTAGCCTAATTTAAGCAAATTCTTGTTGTGTCTTTATTGGACTACTGTAACTGTCTATTATCTGGTCTAATTTTGCTTTTTGTAAAGATTTATTTATTTATACATACAAGAACTGAGGTACAGGCCAGAGGTGAGGGGGCAGTGAGACGCTTCACCAGAGACAGAGTGGGGAGCAGAACAGGCAGATCTACTGAAATACACTGCTCAGGGGAGCAAAAGACGAGACAGGTGAGATCTGCTGTGCCATGTGAGTCACCTCCCTGGCCAGGGATTGAACTCTGTGCTGCAGTGGCTGTGGATAGCTTCATTGTGCTGCACTTTAACCCACTGCAGCACCAGGGTGGGCCCCTTATCTGGTCTAATTCTATAGCTGCCCTCACAGCACTTGGCATGGCTGCCCCTACTCCAAAACTATTCACACAAGAGCATGAACCTGATAATGTTATCCTTCATGCTTAATTTTTGGATGACTTCTATTTTTGGATGGCTTCTTAGGTTGAAGAGGGGGAAAAAGCTTTAATATAATAGATAAACTTTGCCTTCCTCCTTCACACTACTCCAATCTTACCTTTTCTCTAGTCACACTAGCTGTTGTGAGTTCATTGCTTTTCCTCTTGCCCTAAGGCACCACCAACTCCGCCTGCTGCCTGAACCACTGTTGCCAACACTTATTCTTAGTTACCTGTTCGGATGTTAGTTCAGTGGTGACTTCCATGTAAATGCCTCCTTGACTTCTTGGACCATATCAATTTCCTGTTACACATTTTCATAGTACCTTGCAACTCTCCTTCACAGCACTTAACGAAACTGTGGCTCATTATGTTGCTTGACTTCATGATTAATATTTTTCTTTCCTACTGACTCATAAGTTCCAGGAAAGAAAGGACCACATTTAATTTTGATACCAGTTAATCCCATACCAAGCACAGGGTCTATACACTAGCAATACTCAATAGCAAATATTTACAGAATGAATGAATAAATGATGTCAGGTAAGTTCTTCACATTGCTTGTAGTGAGAGACAACCCTGTTTACTTAAACAAACAAAAAAGTCTCAGCAGGCAATCTAGTGTGTAAAAGGTGCAGTTTAGACTGACTAGAAATATAAAAATGGTTGACTGAGCCAGGCAGAGGTAAGGATATAAGGACACAGTGTTCTGCAACAAAGTGAGTTTCTAGTATTTACCTTCAGTTTTAAAGAGTTCAGTTTTTCCTCCCTGAGGTGTTCTCGCAACATCTCCCGGTGGAGCCTCTCCTGCTCTCTGGCAAATTCGCCCAGGGTGTACTGGCGCACGCTGTTGTGCCGGCTGGACATGCCCAGCGTGCTGCCCCCTTGACTGGGCACACTCGTGAAGCCTTGCCTCCTGGTGAAGTAGTACACGGTGACACAACTAAAATGCACATTCTTTGTCCTCAGTCTCTTCTCTCGTTTGAGAATGGAGGAAGCTGAAAGAAAGAGACACAATTCAGTGAACATCCAGAACAGCAGGTTTCGAAAGAAGTGAAGGATTAGAAAATGGAGTCTGATGATCAAAAACATCAATCCCTGTTTGGCTAGGACACACTAAAATGTTACTTTCCAGAGTTGACATGGATATGTATTCCCTTTCTTACATTTCCTTTTAGTTATGATGGGATAGACATGTAAAACTCCTTGATGGTAATGTTAAATAAACTTCAGGAAAGTTGCCAATAGTCTATGAATCAATGACAGACTTTCTTTCAGAGTGCCCCTTAAATCCTGGTTTTCTGATTTTTATATGAGTTGTATTATATCATGATCAGGAATGACACAATAGAAAACATCACATTTTGGATCTTATTTCAATATGTAGGATGCTTGGCATGAAAAAAAAGTCTATTTTTAAACTTTAGAAAATTCTGAAAGGCAATTAAAAACACAGAAATGAGCATTGGCACTCAATCTAATAAAGCCTTTTTTTTTTTCCTGGAAAAAGCTCCATTAAGTGGCATTAACTGACAGTGGGTTTTAACCCAAGTGAACATGGGACAATTGGAAATGTCATGAAATATATCAGAACTTTTATTATTAATTCCAGGGACAAAGATGCCCAGAGCATCATGGAGGGTTGAGATAAACAGTGTAGGCAAGAGAAAGAGAGACACATTATAATCATGACCTTTGGAGTTGGAAGACATGCTAGACAAGTCCCTTTATTTTATACTGAAATAACCCAGGCTTGGAAAATTTGAGTGACTTTTTTTAAGCAGTCAGTCAGTAGCAGAACTAAACTTAAATCTAAAAGCTGCCAGTCTGGTGAAAATTGTATGCTGCATCTTTCTTCAGGAAGCAAAATTGCCCTGGATTAAAGAAAAGGATACAGAATTAAGCTATTATGGATTGGATTGTGTCCTTCTCTCTTCTCACAATATGTTTAAGCCCTAACCCTCAATACTCCAGAATGTAACCTTTCTAGGAAACTGGGTGTGTACAGAGGGCATCTGTAAACTAAGATGAAGTCATTAGAATGGGTCCTAATCCAGCATGACTGTTATCCATATAAGAAGAGAAAATTTAGACACAGACATAGAGACACTATGGACAGCAGTGTGACGGTGAACACAGAAATTGTGATTTTTTCTGTCCAAAGTCAAAGGGCTAGCAGAAGCAGGCAAACACAGGAAAAGACCTTTCTCCTCATGACGTATTCTTAGCCAACACCTTAATTTCCATTTTTTAGTCTCCAGAATTGTGAGAATAGAAAACAATTGTTCTAAACTGCTGAGTTGGCTACTTTGTTACAGCAGTACTAGAAACTATAATATACACGCTCAAGTAGAAAAACAGAAGAAATCCTTGAATGGCAAAATTATAATAAAAGCTAACAAATATGGAGAGCTTTCCAAGCTCTGTACTATGCAACGAACTAAACATGATTTATCTCCTTTTATCTTCACAATTCCTTGGGTTAATATTATAACTCATGTCTCCATTTTGAGGAAACCAAAGACAACGGAAGGATAAATAGCATGTCTGAGGTTATATAATTATTGGTGAAACTGGGATTCATTATTCCGGAGCCCATCATGTCACAAGAGAAAGCTGAGGCCACTCTGAGGGAATTGAACAAGACTTAGATTTGGTGTCATACTTCTGGAAGATGTTAACTGCTGCAAAGTTGGTTTTGATTTAGATGCTTATATAGGGAATGAAAGAAAAGTGACTGCAATAAATATCATCTTGGATTTACTTAAGGCTCTTTTTCCAAGGGGGCTCAAGTCCTTTGTCTCTCTTTCTTCCCATACAGCATTCAAGTCAAATACAGATAGGTTGCTATGATTAATTTCATGTCTTTGATTTATTTATTCAATAAATATGAACCGAAGGTCTACTAAATGCCAGGCACTTAGACGATGACTGGACAGAATATATTAGTTTAGAAACCCAGCTGGTAATCCCAGTTCTGGCGAAACTCACATCTCCAGTGATTAGAAACTCAGACAGAATGAACATTCTCAGAAGATCATGGAGAAAGAAAGAATTTTGGAAAAGAATTTTTCTTTCCCAACTTTCCTTCTCTATTCTTTCATTTCTCCAGAAGAGACTGCCAGAAAGCAAATGCTTTCAAGCATGTACATAATTTCCCCATTTATTTATGTATACATTCACGGCAATATACTTGTACTCCTGGCAGCTGAGATGATTTTCAATTTTGATCTAGGCTCTGATCTGCTTTATAACCATATGTTTAAATCATCTCCAAACAGAGAAGAATTTGTCAAAATGTAAAAGACCATCACAGAAAAGCAAAATGCAGTGACCTGCCTAGCCTGACAATCTCATCCATCATCACCCTATTATTAGCCTTTGGTTTTGGGGTGATAACTTCCAACTGTTTTCATATCATTAAAATGAAAGCCTTGGCCCTCTCTGGTGGCACAGCAGGTTAAAGCCCTGCACTGAGAAGCTAAAGCCACTTCAGCATGAGCTCGATCCCCGCCCACCCCGGAGGTGACCACATGGCATGGCAGACCTCTCCTGACCGGCCGCTGCTCCCCTCAGCAGTGTACTTCCTCAATCTGCCTGTTCTGCTTCCCACTCTGTCTCTGGTGAAGCCTCTTGCTACCCCTGAGCCTTTGGCCTGTACCCCAGTTCTGTATGTACAAATAAATAAATCTTTAAAAAAACAAAATGATAGACATAAGACATTATCTTTCAAGACTGTAAATTCATAGATACAAAAAAAAAAGATTTCATATCCTAGATGATTTTATTAAGCATTTTTTAAGACAATTCATGGTACTCTAGAAAAATTGACTTTATAATTTTGTTGAGAACTTGAAACTGTATTTATAATTATAATAATTCTCCCACCTTCTGGACACTGCTATCATACCGCTCTTTCCCCAAGACAAAATTTAGAAATTTTTTTTAAGGTTTCGAAGGTGACGAGAGCTGAGAGCAGGGGCCTTTCACCTGAATGCTAGGCATTGCTAGCATTGTTGAAGTTTTTCTCCTACCCAGTCAGGCTTATAATCCAAATATGTGTTTATGCTTGTTTTAACACCTGCATATTATAAACTGATTGTAAAAAAAAAATGTTCAAAAAGCTGATGGAATATAAAAAGGAAGTCTTTGAAATGTTCCAAGACCAGCTTTATGAAAGGTATTTTAAATTGTATTTTTGCCGACTTAGGCGCACTCCATGTCTTTCTGCTGATGACTAAACTGGAGAACGAGAACGAGCTTGTATGGGCTATCTTCTCCTCCAGGCCCAATCTGACTAACAACACAAAATGAAGTCATAAAAAAAAGTCTGTGCTCTTCAAGCCTGGGAAAAAAGACTAAATTCACTCAGCACACCTGCCTTAGGGAATATGAAACCTCCCTAATATACCTACCTCATCATCTCTATCCTTTGCAGAATGATTGAACTCTACATTGTGTCTCTACAGAATTCAGTATTCACTTTACTGCCATGAGGTCAAGAGTAAGAAAAAAAAAAGAGAGAAGTGAAGGTGGCTTTCACTACTACTTTGGAAAAAATAATTGACCTATTTTCACAAGATATGAATTTTTTAGTGTTATTCAGCTCATTTTCCTTTTAGTCCACTCAAGGTTAAAATCTTGAAAGCAAAGTGTTAAAATGCAACAGCCTCATATACACAAGCCAGTATGCAATTGTGGGGAACACCATTACGGTTAGCACATTTTACTGTGACCAATACAGGATCACACATTATGGAGATAATATTGATCTCTGTAAATTAAAAGATAAATACCATACAGATTCAGGCTACATGCATAAGCTGCCCAGCCTAAAAAAATGTTTCAAAATATGAATGGAGAAAACAATTGGGAAATCGACTAGCATATAAAGCCAAGGAAAGAATGCAAGTAGACAAAATAAAATATTTGGTACCTTAAATTATACAAAGATTTCATAAACAGGGTAGATTTAAAAATGGATTAAATGTCTGTAACTAAAAACTGGACAATGTATATTCAGAACCATTCAGGTGAGCCAATGATTTGAGGAGATAAATCTAAATATTCTCATCCCATGCAAAAGTTGAGTATATTAAATTATCACAGTTAACTATCACGTTCTAAGAAAATTTAGCTAACTTTGGTCCATTTCTGTCTCATATACTAAACTGTTTGTACAGATTGAGGTATACCCTTAAGTCAAAGACTATTGAGTTGTTCAGCAATTTCATTTCTTACTGAAAATAATTATATTTGTTCCTGGTTTATAGTTCAGCCATTTGTGCATGTGGGTGCTATGTGTCATTCCATTTGAGACTTCTTTTCTACATGCACAGACAGACCAGCCTGTATCTGGGCCTAAAAAACTGACAACTAAATTCTGGTCATTGACTCCAGCATAATGCAACCACTTTAGAACTAATGTTTGAGCAGTGACCTTATCACCCTTTTAAAACATACGTGTTCCTTTTAGTGCCAACAACTCTCAGCAAAGCCTTGATAAGACTGGAAAGGCAGAAAGCAGTAAACAGAGCTATGTATTTTGTTACTAAATTGGTATATATATATATATATATATATATATATATAGGTTGAGTGTTCATGGTGTCATCTGATGTTAAACAAGGGGTGAAATTTGAGATAACACAGATGGGCATTATACTAAGTGATGTAAGTCAGATGCAGCAAGGCAAATGCCACCTGAGCTCACCTATATATATGAATCCTAACCAAACAAAAATGAAATTCCTAGAAACTGAACAAACTGGAAGTGAGGACTAGGTAAAATAGTTGAAGAAGTTAAAAATGTACAAATTATTTATAAAATAATCTAGTTAATATTAATGTAATAACTTGCTAAAAGAGTAGATTTTATTTATTTATTTATTTATATATACAAGAACTGGGCTATAGACCAGAGATGCGGGGGCGGGGTTGGGGTGGCTGAGAGAATTGAGAGACAGAGTGGGGAGCAAAACAGGTAGACTGACTGAAATACACTGCTGAGGGGACCAGAGGGAGAGACAGGAGAGATCTGATGAGCCATGTGGGTCAGCTCCTTGGCTGGGGATCAAACTCAGGCAACAGTGGCTGGTGATAGCTTGATAGCACTGAGACTTTAACCCTGCACCATCAGGGAGAGCCTAAGAGTAGATTTTAAAAACTTCCATTATAAAGAAAAAAAATGCAGGTCTGTGTGGTGTTGATGGGTGCTGATGTATTGTAGTGATCATTTTGCAAATATACAAATATGAATCATGCTATATACTTAAAACTAATATAATAGTATATAAAAATATGGGTGATTTGCTGATGGGAAGCCCACAAGGATTACAAGAGATGGAAAAAGGTGCAAAATGATGTAAAAATAAACTATTATATTATTAAAAAACTAATATTATGGTATATAATCGTATCTTAATAAGTAAATTTATCATCAAGACTAAAAATAACATAAAAAGATGACCCTTGAATAAATATTTTATTAATTCTATGATACAGTTCTAAAGCCAACAGCCCACTTCTATGCACTATGCTCAAAAGGAAAATAATAGCTGTTAGTCTATATTTTGAGATCATTTTTCTTTTATTTTGGGGAAATTTGGTGGGAGCAAAGAGAGGTCGCTGAATTTAACTTGCTTTTTTTGGGTAGCTCCTATATAATAAAACTTGGGGCTTAAATTTAAATAATCCAATCAATTTCTTACCTTTTGAAGAGCAAATCAAGAAAGTTCTGAAGTAATCCAGTTTATTGAAAAATACTTTGAATAGAAGTAACATAACAGCTTAATTTCCAGTAGTTGAAGCCAATTAGATTATATGTATGTGTTTCTCACCTTTTGCTTTTTAAAAGGTAAGAAATAACACACACTCCTATTGATCGGATGATTTAAATTTAAACCCTGAGTTTTACTGTATTAGATTCACCAAAAAAAGGAAGTTAAATTGTGGACACACACACACCTATGTAATCTTTACTAGTGACGTTAGCAAATTTCCCATGACTCTAGTCTTTCATTTCCAGCTTGACGTGATTGTCAGGGTTGGCACATCTTGATTAGCGTGTCACCCACCTGGGCTCACATTTAACTACAAGGAGTGAACATGGTTCTAGCAACCAGGAAAAAAAGAGCCACCCTTTTGAAAATGAAGACTACTTGGTTATCAAAACAATCCGTTCTTATTCTAATTGTCCCCCACTACTCCTTGAAGTCACATTCTCAAGTTGCCTCAATACATTTACTGCAGTCATGTCTTTCATTAGGGTGCTTAAAGTATTTGTGGCCATAGTAAATCATTTATGAGGGAGAAATGCCAAAAGAATGACAGTAAAAAAATATCTTGGGACATGGGTGAATGAGAGGCAAAATGAAAAGAAACACTAATTTGGGAATATTTTCTTCCCAACCATAAATAAAATCCAATTACTTAAGTATTACGTAGGGTAAAGTGTTCTATTGTCTATTACCAGTGGTCAACTTAATAATACATAATCACATCCTTAGTATGTTGTCTTATATTCAGTTGTGAAGAATAAACACACATAGCCAGGAAACCATCCTAAACACTGAACACACTCTAGGCAATATGGGGTTATACCCATCACTTTGGAACTGAAGTGCTTTGTCTGTTCAAAATGATTAGTGGAACACAGAATGAGTTAGTACATATAGGAAAATGCCAGAAGTTATAGCTAGTCAGAAGCCATTTGTCCTTTTACCACTGCCCTTATTACTATGAAAATAGCTTTCAAAAACAAAAATCAAGGAAAATAACTCCTAACATTGTGATGTTGGTGATGTCAGATCCAAGTTTGTGAATGACTGATACTGTGAATGACACCTCTAAATGCTTTTTAAATTGTAGTACATCTTTCTAGCTCCTAAATGTCACTCATCCTTATCGCAAATAAACTAACCAACAATATATGCTAGTATATTGCAGCAAATAGTATATTGCTAGTATATGCAGCAAATAGACTGAAACATATAAAGTATGATAACACAAGAACCAATCACCATTCTGATTTCAGTCCTTCAGTAGAAGAGGAATAGCCTTGTAATGCATAAACAATGCATAGACAAGCTCATTAGGTAATTGAACCGTTTAGCCAAGTATTTCCCACCTAATATTAAGTTGAAAATACCCAATAATGGATTGCCTGGGATTCTAATGACATCCTTTGTGCAACTGTAGCTAGTGAAGGAAATCAAGATGCAACCGTTTTGTTTAAATCACTAAATTTACAAAAACAAAACAAAAATTCCTCCATATACAACTACAAGAAACTTGAAATTGTAAGGGTTCTATCAATATGTATCAAAATGCTGTATGTGCATATAAACAAAATAATTAATAAGAATAAATATAACAGAAAGAGATGACCCTTGAGGCCGGGTGACTAAAGCTTTGTTTTGGATCATGAACATGCATGTCACGTCTCCTCCATTCATCCTGTCGGCTACAGCCACACGAGCAAGCGAGTTCTGCAAGCAGGGGCCGGCTCTCTCCTGAGTCTCTCCTGACAGTTTCAGCCAGGCAGCTCAGCACACTGCAAGCTCTATTTGACATTATTAGGGGTGGTTTCATGGCATAATCATCTATTTGCAATTCTTGGCTTGGAAAAAATAAGGTTTAGTGCCCAGGATTTTGAAGTAACTTCAGAAGGCTGCTTGTAAAGATTAAGTGTCAGCTTTGACCTTCCTGCTTTGATGTCATAAATAATTAAAATGATTAACTCACAGATAGCGATCATTTTTCAGAACTAGCTATTTTTCATCTATACCTTTCTATTGAAGATGCCTCTTGCCCCTTTCCCTTAATTCTTATGCACACACAAACATAAAATGTGGCCAAAGAGGGTCTTTTTTTGTCCTCATCCTTGTGACAGTAAGAGAATAAATATTGTAAAGTTATAAATTCAAATTGAGAAACAGAAAGAGCAAAATTTAAGAAACCATATTCTCCTTCATATGTAATATTAATATGTAACTGATGGAGCACTGACCTTCCCTCCTTCCCCTTATCCTGCTGAAAATATGGTATGGATGCAGAATGTCCAGCCAGCAACCAAAGCATTAATACTGGGGATGGTGAGTTATTAAACTAAACAAGTTTAGATTAAAATATAGATTAAAATTGTACCACTAATAGATCCACTGATTTTCATTTAATTTCCCCTTTCAGCACTTCATCTATCAAATTTATAGTACTAGCACCATGAATTCTGGCATTCCAATTCTATGCCTGACAGTCTTACTTGAGGTCTTTACATGACACAATACTTAAATAAAGTTTATAAACTAAAATCCTTGGGCAAAATATGTAAAACACAAGGTAATATTAAAGTGTTTTACTAAACCTATACCTTGCATTTTGCTCAACAAATTCCAAGTTGGGATTTTTTTCTGTTCCAAATATACTCAGCTAACCATCTGACATTACATTACATTTAATAGAGTTTTGATCAAAGTTACTAGCTCTTTCCTCTTTTCACATTATATATATTTCTCTAGCTAACACAAAAATTTTTGAAATTTTAAAAATTTTCTACAAAGCCAATGTTAATGTTAATATATGAAACACATATTATTGAGAAATTCATTGTCTCAATTTTAAAAGATGCTTCTTTGTTGTAAGCATATGATATTTACTATATTTGTAAATATTATATTTATTATATTTGTTGTAAGTATATTTATTATATTAGAAAAACTCTCATCCTGATATCTGGAAAGCAAAAGTAAGTAAATAAAGTCCAATAATGTAATCAATTGAAAAACTGCGCTCTAATAGTGCTACGATCCATTATACAGATTACATAAATGAGGATCTACTTATCTCGGTTCTTCCACTAAACGCATCAAAATTATGTTTATCTACCTCACAGGAATATTATCAGAAAAAACCACCTTCGTAAAAAGCCTTAAGAACTACAGATGGAAAGCATTATGTACACAGAATACGTCTTGGTGATGCTGTTAAACCAAATAAAAAGCATGTTCCTTTATTATCAGTGAGAAAATAAGTACCACCTACTTCCCAGCTTGCTTCCTTCATCTCTCATATGTGCAATTAAACCATAAAACTACATGCTTAAGAAACAAATTTCACTGCTATTAATAAATAAGCCTTTATTCTCATTTTATTAAAATATCAACATAGATACCATCTTACGATCACCCTGCCTTTTATTGGGGAAAAAGGTGGTCGTCACTAAATATAAATAATTGCAGTTCTGGCTGCAGTCCAAGGTGTAAGCATGTTCCTTTGCTGTCTCAGCAACTCTCCTGATGTCAAAGACACATTAAAATAAATGGGAACCATATGGCTCCGCAGCAGAATACCCGCGCTCTTACAACTGAGAGGCCAATACAATTCATTACCACCGTCGGAGAGATATTTTGGGGACATGGAATATCTCAATGCAAAAGAAAACTGCATGAGGCAGACCATTTGATCAAAAATTCTCACACAGTGACAGGGAACATTTGTTATTCTTTAGCTCTTCTAACCTGCTTTGCTGCTTTTTACATTTTCTCAATACCATTCAGAGCCTCTCCTGTTAAGACGAAACAGCACTTTCCACCTACTCAGTGCCTTTCCCACACAGTATTTCCTTTGGCCCAACAATGTTAGGTCCCATCAAGCGTAACATATCATGCTAATCCTTGGCCAAGACATCACTTAACAATTAACAGAAACCAAACAAAACAGTATCTTCAATAAGCGCAACAAAACTCTGCTGAGAGCTCTCTTTCTGGAGAGCAACACTGAGTCCTTGAACTTTGAAACTGACCAGGAAGGAGAAAACCTGAAAACATGATGTTCTGAATATGTAAGCCTAAAAAGCCTTTACTATATTTATTTCCACACCCCAAATTCAAATCATTAGAAAATAAAAGGAAAAAAAAATTCTAACACTATATCACTGGCTGCACAGATCAAAATGCTCAATTTAAAAATGAAATCCAAGGTTGCAAGTTGGAATCAATGTTGAGGCTAAGAAGGCAGTTGGGAGACAATGGTACCTTCTGTTTCCTCGCTGACAATGAGTAATCCGGGAGGGTTGTAATACAAAGACAAAAAAGAAAAAGACTTATTGTTCCTTCTATAATCATACATCCATATATATTTTTTTAAAGATTTATTTATTTATGCATACAAGAGCTGTGGTACAGGCCAAAGATTCAGGGAGGGGCTTCATGAGAGACAACGGGAAGCAGAACTCTCAGATTGGCCGCAATGCACTGCTGAAGGTAGGGTGGATGAGACAGGAGAGGTCTGCTGTGCCATGTGGGATACTTTTTTGGTGGAGCATATGCTTCAAATTCTCGCAACCCTTTCATTGTCTATTTTAAAACTTTTTTTTTTAAAAAGATTTATGCATACATGAGCTGGGATGTAGGCTGAGTTTGGGGTGTGAGAGGATTCACCAGAGACAGAGTGGGGAGCAGAACAGGCAGACCTACAGAAATACACTGCTGAGGGGAACAGCAGGCAAGACAAGGAGAGGTCTGCTATGTCATATGGGTCACCTCCTTGTCCAGGGATTGTACTTGTGCTGCAATGACTGCCAATAGCATCATAGTGCTGTGACTTAACCCCTTGTGCCACCAAGGAGGCCCTGTTTTAACACTTTTGAAAACTATGCTAAAGAATCATAAAGCACAATGTGTGCAGAGAATCATCACCTGATACCTACTAGAAAAATAAAACTGAGACTCAACTCCAATGTTGACCCTAGGAAGCTTTTCTTGAGCCCCTGGGACGAGGTGAGTTCAATTTCAGCATGTTTCCAGAACAACCCTGTCTTGATGCTGCTAATGTGGATGTATGTGCTCTCCACTATTGGTCAGGACATAGGGCATGAGGACTGAATCTTACTTCCTGCAGGAACACACATATCAACTCTATCACTTAGTTAGGGAAGGCACTTTGCTTGGTCCCTAGGATATACTTGGTGTTTGCTTCACTAAATTAGATGAGTGACTAACAGAACTTTGGACTAAATAAACAGCAGCATTTCTTAAATATGTTTTCCTTACTTTTAAATGATAAGATGACATGTGACAATATTTCCCAAATCATGGTAAACATGTCTTCCTTCCTCACTAATGTCTGTTTATTTTATTTTGTTGGGGTACTTTTCAATGAACAATTTTGTTTTGAGAGGACACATCACTGTCATGGCTTGAGTATAAACACACTTTTGTATTAGAAAATACTTGAGGCCTCCCTGATGGTGCAATGGGTTAGGACGCAGCAATGCAAGCTGGCTGCAGCCACCTCAGTATGAGTTTGATCCCTGGCCCCAGAGGTGATCCACATGGCATGGCAGACCTCTCCTGTCTTGCCTGTTGCTCCCCTCAGCAGTGTATTTCAGTACATCTGCCTGTTTTTCTCCCCACTCTGGTGAATCCTTTCACCGCCCCTGCACCTCTGGCCTATACCCCAGGTCTGTATGTTTATATATAAAGAAATCTTTAAAAATAAACAAAAGAAACCATTTGAAATGTGCTATACTTCATACATCAGAAGGTCTAATGTAGCAAACCAACCCTGACACCATAATAAACCTGTGAACAATATACTAATAATTATCTTATAAACCCATCTCTAAAAAGCAAGTATCTGGAAAGAATTTACTGACTGTTTTAATTTTGAAAGAGAAATCCTGCTGATAAATTTCACTAATTGGTATTAACCTCCAGCAAAAAACATGAGCAACACCCTACCTTTGGCATTCTATTGGTGATTGATCTACAAACGATTCTGCCTCTTAGCATTTAAATTGTCATCTCTGCCTAGAAGCAGTGACTTTACTGCAAAAATAAAAACTGTGTTACTCATGATTTATTAATTCCCTACAAAATTTTATAACATACACACACTAAGTTATTGACCGAAGTTTCTCTTGTTGGTAGTAATGGTGTTGAGTCATACATAAAAGACCCTAATTGGTAAGATCATGACAAGTGACAGAAATAAGCTAGAAGCATTTAAAATTTTTATTCATATGAGAGCAGTTATCAAAGCTATGAGAGGATAGAAGCAACATGTGCTAGAATACAAGTTGAATGAGGGCAGAGATTTTTCATGTTTGGCACTGATCTTACCCTAAAATTAGAAAGTGATCCTGTTAATGCTTCATGGATGGGGCAAAAGGCATGGGACTCTTGAGTCAGAAACTAATTTATTATACACAGCACCAGCAAAATAAACATCATATATCTGTTGGTACTGCTTGTTCCCCAAATTCCACAGGGGCAAAGTGGAGACAGCAAATAGATGCTGGCTACATAGTAGGCTCACGTTGTACCAAAAGCCTAAGGAGCTTAAGAACCCTCTGTTTTTCAGCAAGCAGTAAGCAAGCCTGTTCTTCATAGTAGGAGATTCAGCCTCACCCTTTAAAGTTGCTTTGCATGAACACAACAATGAGAAATGACCCAGTGGATGAGGGCAGGACATCCTTGGCATCCTTGAAAAGGTATGTGGTAGCATAAGGAATTTATGGAGGAGTGTGTCCACAGGATTCTCATTTACTAGGTTCATTTATAGATACCAAGTTCCTAGTACCTGTTTACTATAGATATTCAATATTTCACTGTTTAATGAATAAATGGGGTTTATTGACAGGCTGCTACACTTACTAAACTCTGTAACTCACATAAAATGATCAATTTGCAAACACATACATGAGAACTCTCTATCCCTTAGTATGTGAAAGCAATATTCAAAACATGTAGTGGTACAATCTTTCCCTGCTAATAGTCTGAAAATAAAAAGTTTCCAAAATGAAGCTTATGTCATATTTTTATGACTGCAAAGTATATAGCACTTTCTTTCTAGGTCTCTTCATAGCTCGCAAATACTTCTTTTTACAAATACCTTGCCAAAGGACAGAATCAATTCAAAGATTTTATCAGCTACAGTTCTGTGATCACATTTATGGGGAATGTAGGGGAATAACATATACATTCTCAAGTGCCTTCTGGAAGCACAGAAACAGTCCCAAAGGAGATCTGCTTCCCCTTTTATATGACACTCTTATGACATGTGGGTTATTCGTTACAAGAAATATTTTTCCAAAGCTAAGTGTAACCTCAGGTTTGGACTACACAAGAAAGAAAGAAGGAAAGGCTTAAAGGCTTCACATATTGGGAGTTTGTATTCCTTGAGATGAATGAGAAGAAAAGGATCAGATTAGTAAATGTCTGCATTTATAAAAATAGAATTCAACCTCTGTTTCTGATAACTGTTTCTGTTTCTCAATGACTTTTATGTTGCTTTTATCATCTGAAGCAATCTAATTCTGAATCACAGTTTTCAGAATTCACCATTAACCAGTTCCTTCTGAATTTCCCCTCATCTATTAACCCCTCAATGTCTCTAAATCTAAATTTTAAATGACTTACACAAGCAAAATTTTGCTCTCTGACACATGCCGTAGAGCAAATGATTCACCAAAGGAACTCTTCAGCTTTAGAGTTGGAAAAAAGGAGGAAAGGGAGAAGCAGAATCAATATAAGGTATATCTTACCTTGGCCCCTATACTTTTGGCCTTTGATGAAAGATTTGAGAAGTATAACACAGGATGCTTTTTGTATTTGTGAGTAATCTTGGGAGAGTTAGGAGACTATTATTGTTCCCAGATGTTCAAGGATATAATTACTTTCATTCAATAGAAATTACTCCTTTTTCTTTCATAAGTCATTAGTATTTAAGAAAGACCAGAGGAGACAGGTCAGAGCTAGCTTTGAACAAAGAACTCTTTGCAAACAAGAGGTCTGGGTGCACCCACCCAGGGGTACTTTGGGGCAGTCTATAGTAATGGGGAAAGATAAACCAAGACTTGGTGAACCATTACTGTAATATGATTTAAAACTTTTTGCAATCCATTTCTATAATAGAGTAATAAAATAAGAATATTGGCACGCATACCAATTTTAAAGATAGCAGCAATTTTTTAGTTGTATGTTTTACCACACACCAACAAACTTTCTTAGTTCTTATAAGCAACTGCTTCAGCTCGAGTTCAATACCCAACCAAGGAGGACCCCAATGGCGCGGCAGACTTCTGCTGTCTCACCCCCTGCTCCCCTCAGCAGCGTACTTCATCCACCTGCCTGTTCTGGTCCCCACTCTGTCTCTGGTGAATCCTCTCAACACCTCTGCACATCTGGCCTGTGCCCCAGTTCTGGATG
>NW_004567103.1:49761873-49807081 GCF_000260355.1 Condylura cristata
CCACCAGGGAGGGCCCCCTTCTTATGTTTTATTGATACCTACACCCAAGATCCAGTCAAAAATCTAGAATATGGCAATGAAAATGTAGCTACATTATTAAGAAAAAAGAGAGAGAGAAAGCAAGTTGCCTGCATGTTAGAAGTAACATAATTTGTAAACCATTGTGGGATCTGTTTTATTATCACAGGCTAGAGATCACAAGCTATAAATCCTAATGATCCAGGTTTGGTAGTCAGTCACACCAACACATTATTTGACATGTTAAGTCAGTTACTCAACCTGTGTTCACTTATATGGAATCTCCTAGGCCTGTTGTGTAGAAATAATGGTTAGTCAATATAAACTTTAGGGCCAAAGCACTTAGTTTAAATCCTGAATTTGCCATGTACCTGCAGTGCAACCTTGGACAAGTTAATTATGCTTTCTGTGTCCAATGTTTAATACAGTTTTATTAATAATACCTACTGTATAGTATCCTTACAAGAATCAAATCAATTAATATTAATAAAGCCACATTAAAAATGAATTCATTTAAATCATTTACATAAAGCAGAAGAGTGCTTGAAATACTGATAAATAAGTGTTAGCAATTTATTGCCAGTGACTAGCCCCCTATGACAAAGAGTTTACAATTAAAATGTTTTCCTTTGTACCTCACATATACCACATTCTGGGCTTTAATTAAATTTTTTTTTGTCCTTGCAATCATTTTTGGCACAGAAGAGTAATGTGCACTGAGTAGCTGATGCATAATTGTCGTATATATGGAAATTATGCAAAGTCCTAGGGTTATAGCTGGAGATAAGGGACAAAATGTACCTGTAAATAGACATTTAGTCCAAGGAGGATACTTGATTTGATTTGATTTTGTAGGGGACAGAAAATGGAGGCTCTGAGTACTTTTCATCCTAGGTCACAAGCTGGTAAATGAGATTTACATTCAACCCTGGTTGCCACTGGCCTCCCTTCCATCTGCCTGTTTGCTATTTCTCCTCAGGTCTCAGAACACTGGCATCGCCATTCTCCATTTTATTCTTTCCTTTATGTGGCTAAGGCAGATCCTGATGACATTTCAAATTTAAAGGACTTCAAGATGGCCATTCTTTTACTTGTTCCCTTTAAGATGAACTGACTCCTATTTATCAACACTTCCATTCATTTCTGTACTCACCCATTTGTGGCACCTTTTATTTGTGGCCAGATCACTAAGATAGGAGGATACAGTTCATCGTCATTATTCATAGATTTCATATTTGTGAACTTGTGAATTGGCTAAAACTTCTTTGTAATCCTATCAAAATATGCTGCATATTTATGGTGATTGACGGATATGTACAAAACAGCAAAAATCTGAGTGGTATCACGTTCCAAGCTGCGGTAGAACACGTGACTGCCTGCTCTCCTGTTTTAGCTCTCTCAGCAAACATCTTTTATGTGGTATGTTTAATGTCACATTTATTGGCACTTTTGTGCTTTTTTGGGTCATTTTGCTATTGAAAATGGCTTCCAAACATAGTACTAACGTACTGACCCGTGTTGCTAAGCACAAGAGAGTGTAATATGCCTTACAGAGATAAATATGTGCTAAATAAGTTTTGTTCAGACTGCTGGCGTGAGGTTAATGTTACTCAATCAACAACCTGTATTAGAGAGTATTTTTAAGCTGAAACACACTAAACAAGGTATATATTGATTGGTGAATGGAAAAGTCATAACCAGAGGCTCAGAAGAACGTAAACGTGGGTTTCCCCTAGGAGCAAAGGTTCATTATTTGAGCTTCTGTGTTTATTTAGACTTTATAATGAAAAGTGGCTGTACTTGCATTTTTTATGGACCATTTTCCTAATGCTTAATGAATAAAGTTCATAAATAAAACATTGACGAAAATGAGATTCAAATATTAAAATCTTTCAAGTTTCAACCTTATTATTCATCAAAGAAATACAAATCAAAACAATAGTAAATTTAATATTTCCCACCTAATTAGCAAATGATATAAAATTATAATAATTTTAGTTATGGCAATAATACAAAGGCATGAGTACTTTTCTTACTGACTGGTATGTCAATTTTATAGTATTACTAGAAAGCAATTCTGTAGTGTATAGCAAAAATAAAAATAGTTCTGAATTTAAGAATCTACCTTAAGAATATAATTAGAAATTCAGAAATTTATTTATTCCTAAACATGTTAATCATTAAGCTATACATAATAATAACAAATTGAAAAATCACCTAAAGGCTTAACACTACAGAAATGGCTGAGTAAAATAAAATTCTGTCTGGCCCTCCCTGGTGGCGCATCAGGTTAAAGCACAACACTGAGAATCTAAAGCCGCTTCCCCATGAGTTCGATTCCCGCCCGCCCCGGAGGTGACCACATGGTGTGGCAGACCTCTCCTGACCTACCCGCTGCTCCCTTCAGCAGTGTACTTTGTCGATTTGCCTGTTCTGTTCCCCGCTCTGTTTCTGGTGAAGCCTCTCACCATCCCTGGGCCTCTGGCCTGCACCCAAGTTCCGTATGCACAAACAAATATATCTTTAAAAAAAAAATAAAATTATGTCTATAAGAATGATGTATTCAATGCCAATAAATTAATAAGCTTTTGCAAAAGTTTTAGTAATACAAGATCTGCTATAATGTTCAGTGAAAAAAAGGAGATTTGAAAATAGTGCTTAACAACTATGTAACAAGTATATTTAACAACTATGTTATATAGTTCTTAAATCATATAACATACAAAAGAAATGCTGGGCCAAAATACCACAATGCTAATAATACTGGTTGTCTGGGTAGAGTGAACTATAGCTTAAAAATATCTGCTTCTGATGGCCAACAAGCACATGAAAAAATGCTCAACATCACTTGAATAAGGGAGATGCAAATTAAAACCACAATGAGATACCACCGCACCCCAGTGAGAATGGCACATCTCCAAACAACTAGCAACAACAAATGTTGGTGAGGATGTAGAGAAAAAGGAACTCTCCTGCACTGCTGGTGGGAATGCAAACTAGTACAAACACTATGGAAAACTGTTTGGAGGTTCCTCAACAGCTAAACATGGAGCTTCCCTATGACCCAGCAATCCCACTCCTAGGTATCTACCCAAAAGACACAAAAACACTGATTGAAAAAGATACCTGCACCCCCATGTTTATTGTTGCTTTATTCACAACTGGAAAAACATAGAAACAGCCCAAATGCCCAAAAGTAGATGACTGGATTAAAAAGAGGTGGTACATATATACAATGGAATATTACTCAGCAACCAAAAAAAAAGGAAACACATGTCTTTTGCAGCAACATGGATAGAGCTGGAAAAGATCATGCTTAGTGAAATAAGCCAGAAAGAAAAGAAAAAATACCGGATGGTTTCTCTCATAGCAGGAATATAACAGAACAGGTGAGAAAATAATGATAATGATGAACAGCTATATAGAGATATTTTGTGGGGGTGGAGCGGGAAATGGGATCAAAAACAATGGCAGGGGAGGGAAATGTACTGGACTATGGTGAGGGCACATAGGTGATTTGGTGATGGGAAACCCAAGGGGATTGCAACTGAGATGGAAAAATGCACAAAAATATGTAAAAATAAATTATTATAAAAAAATCTGCTTCTTGGGGCCTCACTGGTGGTGCAAGGGGTTAAGCTGCAGTACTATGAAGTTATCAACAATCACTGCAGCATGACTTTGATCTCTGGCCAGGGAAGTGACCCACATGGCACAGCAGACCTCGCCTGTCTCGCTTTCTGTCTCCTCAGCAGTGTATTTCAGTAGATCAATCTGTTCTGCTCCCCACTCTGTCTCTGGTGAATCCTCTCACACCCTCTCCCCACCACCCACCCCACACCTCTGATCTACACTGCAGCACTTGTATATATACATAAATAAATCTTTAAAAAGATCAGCTTCTTTACATTGTCTTGAATTTTTATGCAATGACCATCATAAAAGGCATAAAATTTAGGCTATAAATTCTCTATTTTTTACATTCAGAAACCATTCTAGAGTTTTCTGAACATAACACAATAAAATCATTTAATATATTCAAGAAATGGCATTGTTATAAACGAGATATCTTGTACCCTTCCACTGATGGCCATATGTTTCATAGTTTAAAAATTTCATTAAAAATAAGCTCAAGGACTTATTCATAGAATTTCATCAAGTATATTTAAAATATAAACCACTCCATAATGGTTATGAATGTGTCATTCTTGCCTGTCTCCCTTCATAACCAGTTGTAAAAATACAACTTAATTTTAAACCAATGATAATGAACCTGGCAACAAAGAAATAGTTCCATCTCCATTCACATGTCAGATATACAGAGAGGCTGCTCTCCCTCCCAGGCCATGCCCCATCCATTGGAGGGTAAGTCTTTTAGCCATATTTCTCTATACAGACCCAGACAGTTTGATGGGGCCTTACTCTTGGTTCTGGATTCTCATTTCTTTTCCTTCTTAGAACTTCTATTTTATGCCAAGTTTCCTTGTTGATTCAGTACAGAATCATAGCTTTATGACTGGTTTCCTTGATTCAGCAAGACTTTGTATTTCTTTCCACAGTATCAAACAATATAACCAAAAAAAAAAAAAAAAAAACTGGACTAGATCACAGCTGAGCATGCCACTGTAACTGTGGTACTGTGATGAGGACTGCTGTATGTCTTACACAGGGGTCAGTCACACTGCTAAGTAACTTGTCTCAATTCCATTCTACCTAACAGCCATAAAGCAAACCCAGCACTAGTTTAGCTAGTGAGCCAACAAATGCTTAATAGTCTAGCTATTTAAAAAATAATAAAAGTGTGGCAGCATTAATATGATGGAATGCTGGATTATGTGGGAAAAATTATCCAGTGTCTAAGTTTTGCTAGAATTGAAATACACATGTGACTTGTATATAGAAACATCATATACATATATTTTTATAGTCTATGTATATTCTTATAATAAGTGTATCTGGTTGATCTACTAATTTGGGTCTATTAGGTAATAGCAAATAGTAATCTTCTGTCCTGTCTTGCACATTCATGCTGGTAAATTATGAGAAGTATTGAAAGATAGATTCAAATAATACAAAAACATTACTGGCAAATATCTCAATATACATATGATCAATAGAAGAGTAATCTCCCAAAGGAGCGCTAAAAACATAAAGATCCTCTTCCTGTTATTCACTCCTTTATCTGTACCTGTACACTCCTCATTTAGTCATACACTCATTAATAAATATATATTAAATACCTATAATCACATAACTTTTAGGTGAGTTCTGCATAAATTGCCAATTTGCCTACATGTAAGTCTGTCACTGGTCATAACTGATGAGAATAAGTAAGCTTCTTTAACATAGTGGAATATTAAATGAATGTTTAACATTCTCAATGTTAATAAGAATAGCTTGAAAAGAGTGTCATGCATCTACATAGATTTCATTCAGGAAACTGGGTCACAAAAATAGCTTGGCTTCTTTACTTTCGATCTGCCACACTTCATGATGTGTTTGGATAGGTATGTTTTGGAGCAGAAGCTGGAGAAAGCTTAAGGGCTTTGTGCAATTGGAGAAGGTGATGCAGAGGTCCTCAGAGGTCAGTTGAGGAAGAAATGAGAGAATGAGTATGAAATGAGGAAGAGGAGATCCAGGGAGGGGGAGTTTGCACATTTTGTGGTGCCAGACTACTTATGTCTCTGAAATAGCTGTCAGTACTACAGATCATGTAGTCAGGGTCTGGACTCTGGTAAGTGACCCTGGACTATGACAACAATGACATCTAACACAAACTCTAGACCAGTCCAAACTAGTCTTACCAATAGGTACAATACTATGTAGATCACATTATCCCTTATGCAAATAATATAATACATAAGATTAGAGATTCAATATTAAAGGGTATTTCTTTGTCTTGTGTATGTGAACATGCTATAATACCATCTTCTTACCTGAGCAAATTATACAAATTATTCTGCTTCTTTCCCACTTCTCTTTCTTTCTGCCCCACCAAATACAAACTCACCAAATACAACAGCTGATTAGCTCAGAGAGTATCATATCACATGTACCTCTGACAATAAGGGTAAGATTTTCTGAAGCCTGGAATTTTAAGTTCCCCTTTAAAATTCCTTCTTTTTCTATAGCATGGGGATATATTTTTAACAGATAAGGAGAGAAAAGAATGAAGAATTCCTCCAGGATCTGCCCACTCTTGCCCACTATGATTCCATTAAGTTTTTCAAACAGAAAGGAAGAGCATGATCTCACCGGTGCCCCAGGGGCCCAGCCTGGTGTGACTGCATTGGCAGCTCTCCCACTCAGATGTGCTGCCCCAGGGCTTCTCAGAGTGTACATAATTCACAGGGGAGAGCAATCAGCTCCCTCTGCTGAGAACACTGAGACAGGAGCTCCAGGAAGTTCCTCCCCCGCTTCCAGATTAAGAACTGGGATGGATCTCCTCAAAGCCGCCCTGACTGAATCCCACAGCCTGCTGGGCTGTCCGTGCATGTACACAAGGGGACTGTATGTACTTTGAGTGCTACTAAGATGAACAACACCTGGTTCTTTCACAGGAAAGACTGCAGTGCAGTAAACACAGATACACATGAAATAGCAAAAAAACAAAACAAAACAAAAAAAAAACCCATACCAGTGTTAAGACAGGCTGCCTTCACAGGGTATATCAGCCTACTTTCTAGAAACTAAAGTTCAGTTGCTGTCACCTAACAAGTAGGTCTTGTTGGGATACAAAGGAAATCACCCTGCACTATTTTCTTGGGTTGGATGAATGATGTTACTCAACTAGATTAACAAAGGGGAAACAACCAATTAATAGTCTAAATATGGAGAGTTTCCACAGTTCCAAATAATCATGGAATGGCTCAAGGACATTTATTCTGTGTTGAGACCAGGGCATCAAAGAAAGAGAGGCAACTTCATATCACGGACAAGGAGAAAGGCTGACCTTACCCTGAGAGTAAGGATGAGATTCAGAGAAGTCACATTCACCAGTAAGCCCTCCAAACTACATTCTTCTAGGTCGTAAAAAGGAGCACACTGCTTCTCTGATTAGGAAAGGGAGGAAGTTTGGAACAGGAAGATATCTGATTAGGGAAGAGTGAAAACTTAGACAAGGATAGAAGCCTCTGTTTTCAGTGCCCTCATTGCTCTCTTCCCAAGCAATCTACATTCTTTTTTTTAAGATTTATTTATTTGTGCATACAGAACTGGTACAGGCCAGAGGCTCAGGGGCGGCGAGAGGCTTCACCATAGACAGAGTGGAGAGCAGAACAGGCAGATCTAGGAAGTACACTGCTGAGGGGAGCAGCGGGCGGGTCAGGAGAGGTCTGCCACGCCATGTGGTCACCTCCGGGGCAAGTGGGAATTGAACTCAAGCGGAAGTGGCTTTAGCTTCTCGTGCTGTGCTTTAACCTGCTGAGCCACCAGGGAGGGCCACAGTCTACATTCTTAATTGACAATAATGATCTCATGAGGTTCCTGGGGCTTGCTTGACCTATAATTCCCATACTAACATGACAAGAACTCTGGCCATATTGAGAAAAACCTATTACCTTTTAGGGACACTGACCTCAGAGTCTTCCTGATGTCATGAACAACTATCACAAAGACAAACACACTTTTTGGTGCAATCCACATGTGTCCTCACATGCCTCTTCTGAGCGGTCTCCTCTATCTTCCCTGTCCAGAACACACAACCATAGTTCTCCCTTTTCTTTTGCCCCTTTATTTTTTCTCAGAGTGCATACCACCATCTGATGTTATGCATCTCTTTGTTTCTATTACTCACCTTGACCATCAGGATATAAGCTTTGTAAGAATGGGATCTTTATCTATCTGAAACCAGATCTGTGCAGCACAAGCCTTGGGGCAAATGGCTTCTGTCCCTCCACCTGAGTAGTGGGTCCTGCCAGCCTGTGGGTACCGCTGGTACCGCCTTCCCTCTGTCCCCCACCTGCACCCAAGAGTATAGCTGGAGGGCTCATCAGCACAGGCTGTGGAAGGTGGCTGGCAGCGGCAGCAGCAACATGGCCCTGCTGTGCCAGTGGCCAGCCAGTGGCCAGTGTATGCTGCTTATGCCCCTCCCCCTGGTGCAAACTGGGTGTCAGTGCCAGAGATCTAAGCCTCTGCACAGAACAGCAGCAACGGCCGCCCAGAAGCGCTAGGTCTGGCTGGCCCAGTGCTACCCAGGTTTGAGCACCAGTTTCCTCCCCTCCCGCCTCCCTTTCTTCGCACTCAGCCCCCAGAAGTGGGCTGCTCTAGGCAGCTCAACTGGCAGTGGTCAGCAACGGGTGGCAGCCATTTTGCTTCCCACCACCATTGGAACCCTCAGTGCCCGCAGTGATGGCAGCCCCAGTGAAGCTGCAGTAGCAAGGCTGCCTTGTGCTAGAGCAAGCTCCACCAGAGGAGCTTGTTCAGGGATGCGGGAGGAGCAAGAGGCCCCAGTTGGCAAGCCCCAGTGCTGTAGCTCCCTAGAGCCACAGGCAGGAGAGAAGCCTGTGGAGCCCGCCATCAATATGACAGGCTCCCAGCCGAGCCCCCTGCGTGCTGCCTTTGTCGTTAAGCCCAGCCCTGCTGAAGGGGCACCAGGTGCAGAGACTAGGTCCAGCCCATGAACCTGTACCAGGACAGGTTGGGTCTGCGCAGGCACTAAATTCTCCCTTTTATGTTTCGTGTCTGGATCATAGAATGAACCAATCACATGTAAACTAAATAGGCCTATCTGTGTCAAGCCCAGCTTGTTAATTCTTCGGGTTGAAAAACAAGAAGGAGTTGACTGGGGCTAAATGGTCCAATGAGGTTTGTGGGGTGAGAGACCCTGAAAGAGGATGGAAGGCAGGTCAGGAACCTGCTAAAGGATTCTGTTCCTGCCCTCTGAAGAATAAAGAAGGATCAGCAGCCACCTTGGAAGAAAGCAGCAACATCTAGCAGCTGACCTCCAAAGAAAGAAGAGAAGCAGAATACCGTGGCAAAGATCTGGCCAATGTACCCGCCTCTGGCTCCGCCTGACGTTGCCTGACAGCACCATAGGCCTCAGCCTGGTGTTTCAAAGGGCTAGTTGTGGTTGATATAGGGCAATGACTATTAACACTAGTATCTCTGACGTAGCTTCCTGATGATCGGTAGTGACCAGCACTACTGGCCAGAGCATCCAGAACTGCTCCAGGTGACTGGCTCTCTATATCTGGGCCCCCTCTGGAGTTGTCCGCCACTGTTGATCATCTGGCACTGCTTCTCAGTGCTGATGCTTTTTGCTATCTGGCCCAGCATCTGGTGCTATTCAGCTTGGCTTTCAGGGTCTGCTGTGTTGTCATCTCAGTGGCCCCACGTCTGAGAACCTGCAGTTGCCAGTGAACTGGATCTGGGCCACTGCTTGCTGGTGTGCCAAGAGGCCCAACCTCGCATTGATGAGATAGTGCATCTTGCATGAGCAACTTTTGGTTTGGGACTTCCAGAAACTGTGGACACTACTTGAGATGAGATAACTGGCCACTTGGGACCTTAGAAAATCTTTGTTTCCAATTTGTTTAATAAATCCTATTGTTGTTCCCTGAGCTTCAGTGGTCTTGCAATTGGGTGCACAGATGAGAATACAGAGATAGTGACCTGTCCTCTATCTGGCCACTACATTTTGCCCTCTCTGCAGCATGGCTCAAATCCTACTTACCAAGGCATCCTCAGTGCCTAGAACATTGCAGAATAGGTATCCCAAAATGTTGTACAAATCCTATTTTACAGCAAATAAATATTTGTAGAATGGATTGCTTTAATGTAACAGATGAAGGAAGTGCTCTGAAAACTCATTGAAAGAATTAATGGTGGTTACCACAAGGATCAGGAAAGATTTCTTGAAACAGAGCCTTCAAAGTGTGGGTAACATTTCATTAGGTCTGAAAAGTACCCCAAGGTTGTAAGGCAGAGAACACGTTCAGGGAGCCATGGATAATGGATGGTTGCAGAGGAGGTTCTGTTTATACTTCAGTTACTACTTCTATTTAACAGATATTTGTTGATCACCTACTATATGACAAGTACTATTCTCAGCACTGAGGAAAGAACAAAGGAATAAGGCATAAGATATATTTAACATGAAAAATGTGAATAGGCCAGCATGGTTTTAAGCTTAAATCTTGTGATCAGGAGACTGGATTTCATTCTCTACTCAATGGGGAGTCTTAGAAAGCTCCTCAGCTGGGGGATTGAAGTTATTATGTGGAAAACAAAGAAAGGCATTCAAATGCTGAATAAAGCAAGACTAAAGAAACTGCAATTCTCAGAAGAGATTGCTTTCTTTTCATAATTAAAAAGTAAATATTTCTCATCCTGGCTCATAAGAAATTCTAGGAAAACAAGATAAAAAAATTATTGGTGACAGAATGTAAGGCCTTTTTTCTTAAAGACAGAGACTTAAAAGTTGCCTGAATCTAGAAATTAATGATCCATATTCCAACATAGTTACTGGTGAGTAAAATGATAGAAAGAAACAAAGACAGTCTTGGCTGCCTTCCTTTTAACAATATTATTATCAGATCTTTGGAGCAGGGCATCCTTGGGTTTAAATATCTTGAGTGTTATGCCAGGTTGTGACTGGGGAGAATGCTTTCAGAGACATTAAAAAAGCTTAATGCACAATCAGTGGCTGGTTTACTTGTTCTTTTGCTAAGTTTAAGAAAACAGCAATATTTTCGTTAAGTATGACATAAAGAAGTGTTCATGTATTACAGAATGTATCAAAAAAGGAAGGAAACCAACATCTTTTCCATGCTAAATTTTTTCAGTTTTCATCTCATTACTTCTTGGCTCAACCCTACAAATGAGACACAGAGTTTCAGTTTTGCAGATAGGAAACGGAAATCGACAATTTCTAGTCATTTAACCTTGTTTATTAGACTTGAAAGTGCAAAGTTCTGATTTTAAAAAAATAGCAAAATAAAGATGTAGGTGAATCATGGGTATGCAATAATTATACTTATTGCAAATATCCCATGATTCACTTAATCCAGGTTTTAAAAAAAAAATCAAAAGGAAGTAGTCTGATGGAGAACTTACTAAAACATTAATGGCTAACATCTGTGGATTTATAGATTTAGATTTTTTAAAATGTAAATGCAAGGTTACTAAGTTCCATTGCATGCATGAATTGTTAATGAGGAGAGAACAACATTTGGTTTCTTTTTATACGTCTTCTGTTTTTACCAGGATGACAGACTTGTAACACTGATAGGCAAACAGAAAGAACATTTTCACTAAATTCAGAATTAATACCTAGGCATATTCTAAGCACTCATAAAATGATTAACAGTTTTCTCTTAGAGTGATGTGGTCTCATTTCAACAATATTTATAGGTCTGGCCAGGCAGCATGGAAATCACATACTACAAGTATGCCTTGAGTGGATTCTTTAAATGCTGATGTTATTTGAGCCATTCCTTCTAAACAAGTCAAAACATACTTTATTGCAGAGATCATTTCTGCAAAGGGCCAGATAGCAGACATTTTGGTTTTGTGGACCAATTGGTTCTTCCAACTATTCAGCTCTTTTATTTTAGTGCAAAAGCAGCAACAGACAATATGCAATATGCAAATGAATGTGTGTGTCCCAATAAAGCTTTACTTATAAACCCTGGTGACAGACATGCATCAGAGGAAGTGTGATCCCATGCTTCCGAATCACATAGAGTGTTGTAAACCAGTGTTATCTTAACTCAAAAACAAAGCAACATTGGTGACAGCTGGGGTTGACCAGCAATGATTATTGTTTGCTAAACTGATCTGTAGGACAGATTAATGCTATAAAGCTACCACTTAAACATGATGACATATTTGGGTTTTTAATTACTGAATTGTATAATTTATGTTTCTATTTCTGTCTCTCCCACTAGACTGAGGTCTTTGGGGCATGAAGTACATCTTAGTTTTCCTTACTATACCTAACATGCTGAGGATAGTTGGGCAGTTGCCAAAGGCTTGTTATGAGGGCATCCATAAGTGGCAAAATATAGCTGGAATAAATAAAAAAGCTGGTACTAGTAAAGTTGGGCCTCCTCAAAGTAAATAATTTCCACAAGTGAGAAGATAAAAAAAACCTCCACTGGCACTGCTCATTTGTGGAGGGCAAGTATGGCTTTCACATGGAGCTGCTTCTAGCACAAGCTGAGCCACATCCCTGCACACCCACTGCCCCAGTCCTGACGTAGCATCTGCAGTCACAGTCACTGGGAGCTGGAATTCAGAAAGTGCATGATGCATGGCATAAATGCTGTTTATCAGGAACATGTGATTCATTTTATCATTTAAAGTTGTTTCATTTTTTAAAGCTTTATTCATTTATGCACACAGAGCTGGGGTGTAGGAGCAGTTGAGAGCAGGAAGCAGAACAGAGAGACTGATGAAGTCCATTACTGAGGGGAGCAACAAGAGACACAGCAGAGGTCTGCTGGACATGTGGGTCACCTCCCTGGCTGGAGATTGAACTCGTGTTGAAGTGCCTGTGCATAGCTGCATGGTGCTGCACTTTACCCATTGCACCAGCAGGGAGGGCCCCTATCATTTAAATTTAAAACCGTCTTACATGCCTCCTCAGAAGTTATTTGGTTCAGAAAATTGCAATAGCAAGGCAATTACGATGAAGTTATAACATTACATAATGTTTAGTGCAGGTAATAAATCTCTCATTTTGAACATAATGAAAAAGGTATACAACTAATTGAAAACTCTGATCCTAATGAGAACATGTGAACAAATAATAAGCATCCAGGGCATCTACATGTCCCTATGTGTCCTTAGGTAGGATTTTAAATAAATGATTGTTGAATGAATGAAAGGCCTTTGTGCGACTGTCTCTGAGGAATCTAAGAGTTGACTTTGAATTTGCTGAATATTAGCAACTTTACAATGAGAAAAGTAAAAGGATTTCTGATAAATTCCCACGGATGATAAATATACAAAGTCAATGTGCCCTGCAATGGTACTGAAATTCATGATGAGTGACAAATATATTCATGTACAGAGTAAATAGAATGTCTACATTGTCTTTCAACTGGTATCAGTGAAAAAAAAAAAAGAAGAGTTGAGAAGTAAGAAGTTTTGGAGAGGATCTTAAGACCCAGAAAGAGAAGCTATTGTATGTCTAGTCAAAGGGCTAAAGCTCCATGCAGATTCTTCGGGTTCTCTAAATATGTCCACCACTTACCATAGCTAGTATCATGGGGGGAGTTTGGTGTTAACAAGGGCAATATGGTTTTCAAAATGATGGAAGAAGGGAAAAGTATTACTGTGTAATGTTGCAAGGGAAAGAGGGAAAGCCATGAGGGGGAGGAGGGGAGGAGTGCTGGGAGGAGGAATAAATTGTCACTTGGAAAGAGAATCAGATTTAAGTATCAGAAGAAATAAAAATCATAGTTCTAAATGCTGTCTCAGTAAAAAAATGAAAAAAAAAATTCAAAATACATATGCACGGTTTTAACATTAATAGTTTCACAAAGAACACTAGAATTTAATTTTTCAGGTTGAAAAGGAGACAAAAAGCTTTTTTGCTTCTTCAAAAATCAAAGAACAGGCACCCTGAAGTGGTATACCCCAGGTCTTATTTCAGTCTACATACAGATACAATGATTAAGCTTCTGTATAGTCTGTTGTGATTCTTTTGAAAGCAAGCTTGTTTTAAACAATCAAATGCACCCGACTACAAAAGAAAAGGCTGCAACCGTTTCTTCTAAGTGGCTGAGGACTGAGCTACAGGATATCAGCTTGGTCTTCTAGATCTGAGAGAAGGAACAAATTGCTGAATGCAGCAGTCAAGGCACTTGGGAATAAAAGAAGCAATCAATTAAAGGTAGAGTGTAAAAAGCAAATAAATAAAGATGAAGACATTTAAGGGAAAAATAAAGGTATTAATGCTAAAGTATTAATAATAGGAGTATTAGTACTAGACTTCAGGTTTTCATAGATACAGAAAATTGGTGGTCCTGGAGTTTAATGTTATACTAATTTGATTTCTGACTCCAACATGCCTAGGGGTATCTTCGTCTCTAACTTGGTAGAATATTTAATGACTGAACTGTGGTGGGAAGAGTGCAAAGGACAATGGTGATGGCACACAGGTGAACTGTGTGGTGGGAAGTCCACAAGGGTTACAACCGAGATGGTAAAATGCACAAAATGAAGAATGATGTCAAAAATAAAGAAAAGAAAGAGAATATTTAATGAGTGATCCTGGATGGAAGTTACACTCTGCTTCTGATTTTGGTCTAACTAATCAAGCAACCAAACAACCTTGGGCAAGTCACATATCTGCAATGTCACTTTGTAGAGAATGGGAGATTACATGTCCACTCCTGAATTCAAAGAGTTTAGAGAAAAATCATAGGAACCTTACCTGTGTGAATGAAATGTAAGGACGAGGGAACAAGAGAGCATAGCTACAAGTGAAATAAATGTAGGAATTAGCTACAATGAGTGGTGGACACATTTAGAGAACCCCGAAGAACCTGCATAGAGCTTCAGCCTTTTGACTAGACATACAGTAGCTTCTTGATCTGGGTCTCAAGATCCTCTCCAAAACTGACTTTTCAACTCATTTTTTTACTGATACCAGCTGAAAGATAGAGTTGCCATTACGTTTACTTCACAAAGAGGGAAGGGCAAATAGTGAGCAGTCCTCTATCTGACCCTAAAGCATGAAGGAGGGAAGAGTCCCAGAAGAACAACTGCCAAGAGAATAAAGAATCAGACACAGGCTATACCTCCTGAGCAGGGCTGTGACAGGTATTATGTATGAAAAAGTTCCCAAACTTTAGAGTGTGTCTGAATCACCTAGAGATGGTAGAGAGCTGAGAGATGTTTAACAAATGGCTGTTAAGAGAAAAAGATTTGATTTTTATTTTGCCAATTCCCATGGTGTAAATATTCCCACCATGGCCAATTTCAAGCTACCAATATAGCATCCCTGAACACAGATTTGAAGAAGAGATGCTAAGGCACCAGCTGGCTCCAATATGCTACCACCTGGAAGGCTTACAAAAGCACAGATTGCCGGGCCTCATCCCCAGCATTTCAGAATTTGTAGTTCCACACGATGCTGGTGCTTCTATTTTGGGAGCTGCACTTTGAGAACCACTGGCCTACGAAGAGAAACTTTGGAGATGTAAGTACAGAAAGAAACTGAGAAGGGGGAGCATCCTAGTAAGCAAAAGGGACAGAGAAGTAGAAAAATAAGGGGAAGGGCGTGAACTGATGTCTAAAGAATACAGTAGATCTGAAAGTGGATACTTGCGATTGTGTGTGTGGGGGAATATCTGGAGCATGTCCTAGGGCTTATTTGTAATCCAATGAACTAAGCGCCCAGCTCCAGTGCACAGCTTATTTATAACATGATTCCAGAGTAGGGCTACTTAAAGCATTTTGAGTAATTCCACTGAGAAGGTTGGGGGCTCCAAAACCACCTATTTTCTTTAGGAATTTAGCAATGGATCCCAGAGTTTGTTTGCTAGAAGGGCATTCGCATTTCCAGTACAATGTGCTGGGCCATCTACATTAGGGCACTGGAGAAAGAACAGGTGGAGAGAAGGACCCATGTGCCAGTTCCCTGGGTATTGACTGGAGGAGAAAGGGAGTCACACAACATCACTGATCATCATTTTACATCCATGAAAGAACAAAAATAATACCCTGACCATGTCTCTGAGTGAAGAGGGTCAAATATGGATGCCTACCAGTTAAACAGCATTTACAATTACTATTAGATGGGGCAATGATTTGTAAAATATAAGGCTCAAGGTTGTGTAGCAAAAAAAGGAAAGTGTTACTTACTGGACAGAATTTCCTTTTAGGATGAACATATTTATACCTAATTGAGGAAGGTAACCAAACATCATTTGTATGTGGTTCCAGCAGTCAATACAATTTTAAAGGAGAAGTGGGTTTCAAAGAGGTGAGGATAGCAGTGCATTCTTTTCAAAAAATCATAAAAGACTATTCTAACAGGCTGTTCCACATTATTTCTCAGTAAAGGGAGAGTGTGTTTACTTTAACAACCTAGAATGAAAGAAAAGAACTCAGGAAAACTACCTGTGGCTATAATAGAAGGAACAGCTAGTACCAACATGGACAATAGAAAAAATTGAAAAAAAAAAAAAAAGTAGGAAAATCACTGCAATCATTGCACCTACTGAAGAGAAGAGATGCTTTTGGAGTGGCTCTTAGGTCAAGAGAAAGAGAATATTAGGTGAAAATGAAGCCCAGGCAAAATATCAAGCAAAAATCAAGGTCTCCATATAATCAAATACAGCACAAGAAGAAGAGAACTGCGATATCTCAATGAACTGAGATAACCAGCAGGGATTACAAGAGAATGAGAAATGGTAGGTAAAAGAGAGCAGAGGGAACCATGAAGAACTGACCTTCCCAAAGTACATAAAAGCATAAAGCTAGAATAAGCAATATGTATCATATCACATAAGAAAGGAGGCCAGTAACTCAGATACATAGTGGTAATAAAAGTGCAAATAGAAAAAGGAAAAATAGAATCTGTTCATTGTACTCATGGGGAAATGGAATATAGTCAAGAGTGGGAAAAGCTTGAACAAAGAGCAGGGGTTTTCTCTGATTTGGGGGTAAATATAAATAACTTCATCAAAAAAACATAGAAAAAATAGCTTCACGTATGGGAAAGACTGGTCTACACTGGGGTGAAGCCACTCAACTTCAGGAAGCCAGGAGGAGAGAGTGGTAGCAGAGTTGAAGGTGTAGCAGCAGGCATTCCGGGCTGACCTGTTTTGCAAGTGATGAAAGAAGTTGTATGTTATGCAAGGAGGTGAAAGAGTAAGTTTTAAAAATGGTCAATTTCAAATATGTTTTGAATAAGGAAATACTAAAAAAGTAATGCATGAAAACTGAAAAGGTAAACATTTAGGTACCTGCAATCTATACCAATCCATAAATGAATCTTGTGCAAATTACAGTGGGGTTATGTCTGTCTATTTATCCATCCACCCATCCATCCATCCATCCTTTGCCTGTCTCCTCACTAAAATACTGACTCCTTGAGAGCAGGGTAGTGTCTGTTTTACTCAGGGCCTCGATGTCTAGAACATTAGTGGGCACCTAAGAGGTGTTCAGTAAATATTTATTTAATGAAAGAATGAATTCCTTTTACAGGTGGGAAAGTGAACATAAATTTAGTGGCTTGCTAAGGACATAAAATGATGAAGTCAGGATTTGAAACGGGATGTTTTGACTATCATACTGTTTCAATTACTCTTCAAGATTTCTCTAAAGACATAATGTGACAAATGTGTCTATAGGGCAATGTGACGTAGTGTTGGCTTCAGAGTCAGTCTGGGCTTTTCATCCTGGCTCAGCCACTATTTAGTTTCCTGCCTTCCTCAAGCTTTGTAATGTCTCTATGCTCTTTGCAAAATAAGAATATCCACCTCACTGGGTTGTGGAGATTAACAAGTATAACATCTGAACATCTGGCACTAAAGCAAATCCTAGTGAATAGAGGTGAGACCTGTGCAATGGACAGAGTAAATAAAGAAATGAGGTGTTAGGAAGGAGGAGGATATAAAGAGAAGCAGGGGAAGGAAAGGCGAGACCCTCAGTGCATTTGGTTTTCCTGAGTGCTGCAGAATGAAAACAAGGCTTCTTAGTTGAGAGAAGAAAATCTAGGAAGTTTTTGTGAAGGGAGAGGATGTCTCAGGGAAAATTCATGAGGCACAACTACAATAGTAGATGACAACAGCTGGCTGGTAAGAGACTCTGTGGTACCTGTGGGATTCCTGGCTCTCTTTGTGATCCGGGCTATTGTCTCAGTGCCCAGACAGAGTTCCTGCTGGTCATGTTAAAATGTGGAGTGTGTGTGTGGGGGCTCTCAACAGGGCAAAAGTTCTGGTATGAGGAACTATGAGGAACATACTAGAAAACCAGTAGATGCTGAAAACAGCCAGCAAACACTATGGCCAATGAGCAAGATCAGCTAGGATAGCTTACTTGTAAAGATTATCAGAAAGTTAGGTAACAATAGGATTAGAGTTAGTATGTTTTGATTAACGGGAACTATGGAGCCCCCAAATAACAGCTCCACCCTAACTTACACCAGAAAATAAGGCATCCCTTATAATGCACCCCCCCCCCACATGCTTTCCTCCTCACACTTGCCCACCTTCGCTGAACCTGGTTTTATATAGGAAACTGCCTATATATTGGGGATGCACTTTTCTAGGTGTAAGCCCTCCAGTCCCCTCTCACTTGGACTTTGAGCGGTCTTTCCTTTGTCCCATATACCTTCAATGCTGCCAGCCCATGAGGAGACAGATACCATGGTACCCCCAAACAGATGAACCCCTTACACAGTGGCAGTTATGTAGGGTGAATACGTCTAGAGATCTAATGTACAGCATGATGACTCACTGATACTCTACTACAGACTGGAAATTTACCAAAAGAGTAAATTTTAGGCACTCTCATCTACCCCCCACCTCACACAAATGTTAGTTTTGTGAGATAAATATATTAATTAGCTTGACTGCAGTCACAATTATACTTTGTATATTTATATCATAACATCAATGTAGCATGCCTTAAGTATATATAATTTTTGTTTAAAAATAGAAAAATGAGGGCCTCCCTGGTGGTACAAGGGTTAAAACTTCAGTGCTATCAAGCTATCACTAGCCACTGTGGCATGAGTCAGTCCCTGCCAGGGAGTTGACCCACATGGCACAGCAGATCTCTCCTGTATCGCCTACTGCTTCCTTCAGCAATATATTTCAGTAGACCTGCCTGTTCTGCTCCCCACTCTGTCTCTGGTGAATCCTCTCACCCCTCTTTCCCTGCCCCCACCCCTGCATCTCTGGTTTACATTCAAGTACTTTTATGTATAAATAAATAAAAACAAATTAAAAAAAAAGACAAATGACATATTTGATCCTTTATAGTAAATAAAGAAAATCAAAGTTACAAATTAAAAGTATATGTTAAATAGAATTGTACACTTTAAAAATGTTGACTGCACTTTATATGAAGTTATTAATCTCAAGAAAAAAAAACATAAAAGTAGAACATCTGAAGTAATTTAAATCCCTAAAAGTGAAGAAATTGTGAGCTTGCATCAAAAGGAAAAGAAAAAGACTGACTCTGGAGAACAGTTGAGAAAGAAGAAAGGGCAGGCCCATGAAAGCCTTTGTGGTGACTTTGCGGAACAGGCACTGAAGGCTTTGTCATTCCCTCAGGAGACCTCGTGGAACCATGGTGGGCCACACATATTCAGGATTTAAAAGCTGGACCCGATTCTGGGTAAGATTATTTTACCCATTAGCTTCTGAATATATACAGAAAAACTTAAAAAAAAATTGCTTTATTAGAGGCCAAATTACATAAAATAACAAATATTTTCCTTCTTTCCTCCTCAAAATTCAAGATAGTTTTCCTGAATCTTTTTTAGGCCCAGAGTAAGATAAGAAACAAGATAACCGAGCTGGAGTAATGTGCCAGAAGCTGGGACTCTTGTTACTGTTTTAGTGGTTGGGAATAGTAAAATGTTTCAGGAAAGGATGGCAAAATAAAGCTGATAGACTGCCTGTACTACTATAACTACAAGAAAATGTAGGGATACAGTTAGGCAAACAAACAGCAATTGTGGCAAGAAGGAGAAAGCACCTCACCTGTGATTATTGTGAAAGTGCAGGGAAGAGTTAGAAAAAGTAAAGGTAGGAGGAAAACAGCTCAGTCAAGTGTCAGAAGTGGTAAGCCAGCAGGGAAGGGACAGTCAGTGGTTGCACACCATTTAGATAGCAGATGAAGGCCCTCCACCACGGGGACGCAATGGGTTAAAAAGAGCAGCACTATGAAGCTACCCACAGCCACTGCAGCATGAGTTCAATCCCCAGCCAGGGAGCTGACCCACATGGCACAGCAGACCTCTCCTGTCTCACCCACTGCTCCTCTCAGCAGTGTACTTCAGTAGATCTGCCTGTTCTGCTCCCCACCCTGTTTCTAGTGAATCCTCTCATCCTGCCTATACCCCAGTTCTTGTGTGCATAAGTAAATCTTTAAAAAAAAAAAAAAGATAGCAGATGACTGAAGATACTGCATAGGGACATCAAAGAACCAATAACTGTAAATATCTTACAAGGGCCTGACTACATCAAAAGGCTTGAGTATAGAGATTCTTCAGAAATGTGAAGCATAAATGGATTAAAAGACAGGAGATCTGGGTTAGAGAACAATAGAGGAAGATGCATGGCTGTAGACAGTTAAAGAAACTGATACTTCTTTCTCCAATAGTTTCCTTCTCCAGTAACAGTGTTTTAAAGTTACCACCCAGCCTCCTTGACAGTTAAATGTGGTCATGAGAAGACTAGGTTCTAACATTAGGTGTGAGGAAATATGAGATGTCCAACTTTGGGGATTTGTATTTTTTTTAAAGATTTATTTATTTATGCTTACAGAACTGGGGTACAGGCCAGAGGTGTGGGGGGTGAGATAATTTACCAGAGAGTGGGGAGCAGAACAGGCAGATTTACTGAAAAACACTACTGAGGGGAGCAGCGGGTGAGACAGTAGAGGTCTGCCATGCATGTGTTTCAGCTCCCTGGCAGGGAAATCGAACTTGTGTTCCAATGGCTCAGAGAGCTTCATAATGCAGTGCTTTAACTCATTGTGCCACCAGGAGGTGGCACAATCTTTTAAATCTTTTTTAAATCTTTTTAAAGATTTATTTGTGCATACAGAACTGGGGTACAAGCCAGAGGCTCAGGGGCAGTGAGAGGCTTCACCAGAGACAGAGTGGGGAGCAGAACAGGCAGATGGACAAAGTACACTGATGAGGGGAGCAGCAGGCGGGTCAGGAGGAGTCTTCAGCGCCATGTGGATCATCTCTGGCAAGCCAGGCAGGGATCAAACTCATGCGGAAGTGGCTTTAGCTTCTTATTGCAGTGCTTTAACCCGCTGCGCCACCAGGGAGGGCCCCAGGGATTTGTTTTTAAAGGAATTATCTTCTCCTGGTTCCCCCTTTTGTTCCCTTCTTACTCCCTGGCCACTGTCAGGAATGTGCGTAGGGTGGTGGAGGCCCAAGGTGAAACCTGTGTTCAGTTTAGGTTTTCAAGATAGAGGTAACCTGAGTTCCAGAAATTGCCAAATTAGAGGGCTGCTTATGATTAGATCTTTATGTTTAAAGAGAAATGAATTTCTATTTTGTTTATACTACAGAAGCAGCTTGAGCATAAACTATAGTCTATGGTGTTTTACTGTATTCTATATTGCTGCAGCTAAACTGATACAGTTATCAAAGAAAAAGCTAGTTAAATATATAGTTCTTGTAAAGAAGGGAAATAGGATGTTAGGATTAAAAATATGTACTTGTAAAGAACACCTTTTTCAATTCAAATTGAGACTTACCCTCTTTTCTCACTGCCATAGTAACTGCAGAAATTATTTTTTAATGTGAAAACTACAGTAGAAATATAGCAAGATGCTTTCAAAATAGAAGGAAACATTTCAAAATAAAATGGAAAGACCAGAACAACAAGGGAAGTTCTGCCTGCCTTTCAAGATTTACGAGAGTAGGGGAATGGTGTTAAATGATCTGAAGAAAATTCTCTAAGTGGTAAAGCTGAAGGCTCTGAAGAGCAAAATAAACATTGTCGTTTGTAGAAACATTCAACGGCACACATAAGTAGAAATTTCAAGTGGGAAGTCAAAATAACAGAGGCAAGGAGTAAGTGAGACCAAGGAAAGGCAAGGGAATAAAGCAAGTCTGTGAAGTATTTGTGAACATGTGTATTTAATGTGTGTGTACATGCCCACATAGGTATGAAGACTCTGTGATAAGACTCTTTTAAATAGATTAATTTTTCAGTGGTACAAATTGTATCAATAAGAAGAAAAGACAGAATATGGAGCAAGAATTGCTCCTTAATAAAGAAATATGCAATTAAATAAAAACAGAACACTTCAAACATCCTCATCTCTCTTTATCTATTTTTTGGTCCACAATGGGACCACTTTTTGGTCCCTTGTAAACAGTAATGTTTTACCTCTGTGCTGCTTCACACATTTTCCCCTATGTCAATGATCCCATTTTATGCTTTATTGAAAATTGTTTGCATCTACTTTTCTATCAGTAAAACTAGGTGTTCCTTGAGGGCCAGGAGATGTTTTATTTCTTTGTATCTTCCAAACTTAGCATATCAAATGAAAGAATACATGAGGAAAATTGTATCTGCTGGGAGCAAAGAGAGATGAAAACCAGAAAAGAAGACCAGAGTTGACATCAATGATGTTTTTAAAAAAGGGTGCAGGGAAGTGAGCAGAATACAAATACTAATATTTTGGTAGGATGCCTGCAGTAAAAGGTGCATGAACAGCTGGGATCCGACAAGACAGCGTTAACACCCAAGACTGCAATAATCCCAAATTGCTTACAAAGAGTCAGAATTTGTTTAGTTTGGCTTCAGTTTGATTTCAGTTTAAGATGTATCAGATGTATCATAAAGAGATCAGACACTTATGTGCTTTTACAATGGGAAACAAACTCGAAATAAGGTTAAGAAAAGTAAAGTTACTTGGTTTAAAGACCAAATAATATTAACCACCCCAAAGAAAGAATAAGGGTGGCTCTCACTCAAACTGGCATCACATAAATAACCACACTAGTCAGGATAATTCAGCATAATCTGCTGCATACCTCTTTTATAAACTCTAATACAGCACAAAATTTTTCTGTAAACCCATCAAAATTCTCAGTCTTTTCTTCTTCTTGATACAGTTTGTACCACTGAAGAATTAATCCATTTGAAATAAACCCTTTATAGTTAACCTCAGAATATTTTCCACTCTTGAGAAGGCTGTTATTACTAGTAGCCCATTACGCTTTCACACATGGAATTTGTTCCTTGTAAGTTATAGATAAGTGACAGAGGTTGAATTCATAAAGATTTCCTAAAGCTGACTACACAGTTACACGAAATGGTGTAAACGATGTAAATGTCAGTTCGTACAGTCCATGGCTCTCACTGTGCTCCTGCAGCTAAGGAACTTTGTATATTTCACTGAATATAGTTAAATGACATTCTGTTTGGGTATTATCAAGTACCAGTTAATGTTTACCACAAAGAGAGTTATATTAATTTCCAAGGTGGGGGGAAGAAAAGACTCTCTTGTTTCTTTAAGAAAGTACTTAAAGGCAGCATTTTGAAGGCTATAGACATGGCTATAAAGAGCTCAAAAGACTTGTCAGCACTGTGTCGGAAAGTCACAGATGGTATATCATATGTGACTATGATAGGTGTGCAAAGATCATCAAAGCACCATACTTTTTGATTGTATTTTTCTGTAATTGTGATTAAGATTTAATTAGCTTATGTATCTTCTAGCCAGTTTCTATAGTATTGAAAAACAGACATTTCAGTATTTGAGAATAATTAGAGCTAGCCTGTGGCAGTGAAAGAAAATGGTCACTCTGGGATTGAGCCTGATTTTTATACTCAAATGCTAGCTAAGTGAACTCACACCATCAGACAAAAGCTTACAACAAAAGGAGACTGGGACTAGTAGATAATTAAAAGAAAAAAGCTGAATTATTTTTCTAAAAACATAAACCAAAAATACCTGTATATTATTATCCAATTTTTTTTTATCTCTTCACTGTAATGAATGGCATATAAATATTTTTTCTCTAAGTACTTACAATTTTAAGAATTTAAATGAGTAATGGGAAAATTAACATAATGTCATCAGTTAAGGACTAGAATTTTATATCTGAAAGAATAATAGGGCAGAAAAATTTAAAAACACAAAATACTGCTGGTTTTAGTTAAAATGACAGGGCTAACCTAGTGGTATTCTGGCAAATGCTTAACAACTGGTACCCCACTAAAATGTTTATATCATTATATATTTTATTTATATAAAAATGCATAGCATATATTTTACAAATAATAAAATAAGTATTCCTTATTGTATTCCATATAATCAATTGATTCTCAGAGAATTAATTATTGATTTTTGCCTGATTTTTTAATCACCAATTTCTGGTTGCAATTCATGGGTAAGTACATTTTATAGATAAATATTGGTTAACAATTTAATTTAAATAAATGACTAAAAGGAAAATGAAACAGAAAATACACTGAAACTTTACTTGTTCATTAATGACATGAATGAAATTTTTACTAGGTAAGAATAATTTTAAGTATTAGAAAAGTATTTAGCTTTTAGGGCTATTTACAATATCACACTATAGAAATGATAATTAAGATTATTTTGCATTTACATTTTTCACCACTTTCTACAAAACAATAAATCAGTAGCCCTGATCTGTGGTATTTGCCATTTTTTGTAATATAAGTACATCCTTTATAACTGATAAATTATGCTAACTGATCATGGAATGGTCCAAAGTATAAAACAAGCATACAAGCAAAAACAAGAGTTATTTATATGTGTATAATAATATCCTTTTAATTCATTGGATGGTTATAACTGATAATCATCCAAAGTTCCTAACACTGGGAAAAAATGGATGCTGTCTCATATATATATATACTCCCTTACACACACTTAGATGTAATAATAAGAAATTTTTGCTGCTCTAAACATACTATAAATATAATACAATTTTGGAAGTTGGAGAACTAATTGGTTAACAAGAAAACAAAAATAACTTAAAAAATTTTTATGTATAGCAAATAGCACTTAATAATTTGACAAACATCATTAAGATTTATAAATACTGGGCCCTCCCTGGTGGCGCAGCGGGTTAAAGCACAGCACTGAGAAGCTAAAGCCACCTATGCATGAGCTCGATCCCCGCCCACCCCGGAGGTGACCACATGGGTGGCAGACCTCTCCTGACCGGCCGCTGCTCCCCTCAGCAGTGTACTTCATTGATCTGCCTGTTCTGCTCCCCACTCTGTCTCTGGTGAAGCCTCTCACCACCGCTGAGCCTCTGGCCTGTACCCAGTTCTGTATGCACAAATAAATAAATCTTAAAAAAAAAAAATTATAAATACTGCCTAGACAATTCAAAGTCATGCTTTATTTTTTTTTTAAAAGTTAAAGGCAAGAGCAAATATGTAAACTTATAAATATTTTTACTTTGCAGGCACTATAAATAAAAATTGTATAATCAAGACTTTAATCAATTAATTTGATAATAATAATTTTATTTTATACTTAGAAAATTAAATTATACCCACATAGAATTTGCAAGTTTTAAAACTGACGCTGGAGTAAGCACTTCACATCAATGATAAAAAGAAGGTTTAATTGATGAGGTCTTTGGTGGCTTCAAGGCAAAATGTTTAAACAATGGAGAGCAGTTGATTAGCATTTGAAACTGTCTCTACTACTTAACTAGCAATAGGGCCCTCAGAAATTCAGCAAACTTCTCTCAACTCCAGTTTCACCATGTGTAAAATTAGGATTAAAAATATTGGCCCTCCCTGGTGGCGCAGCGGGTTAAAGCACAGCACTGAGAATCTAAAGCCGCTTCCGCATGAGTTCGATTCCCGCCTGCCCCGGAGGTGACCACATGACGTGGCAGACCTCTCCTGACCCGCCCGCTGCTCCCCTCAGCAGTGTACTTCGTCGATCTGCCTGTTCTGCTCCCCACTGTCTCTGGTGAAGCCTCTCGCTGCCCCTGAGCCTCTGGCCTGTACCCCAGTTCTGTATGCACAAATAAATAAATCTTTAAAAAAAAAAAATTACCGATTTCAGACCCTCCCTGGTGGCACAACAGGTTAAATAAAGCACAGTGCTGTGAAGCTGGCTGCAGCCACTACAATGCAAGTTAAAATCCTAGCCCTGGAGGTGACCCACATGACTCAGCAGACCTCTCCTGACCCGCCCGCTGCTCCCCTCAGCAGTGTGTATCAGTCAATCTGCCTGTTCTGCTCCCCACTCTGTCTCTGGCACACACCTCTGGCCTGTAACCCAGTTCTTGTATGCATACATAAATAAATACATCTTAAAAAAAATACCAACTTCCTAGGATTGCTGTGATGATTACATGTAAAATGTAGCAGCAGACATCATTTTTTAGAACTTCACATTTCTTTTATCCCTTGAAAAGAAACCCACCTTTCTTATGAGGTTGGAATAGATTCAGTCTCTAACTGGAAACCTTAAGAAATGTGAACAGGAACAGCAATTAGTTTTATAATGTATCTTCCTTTAATCACCCCATTTCTTGCTGTCTGTGCTGTGTACCCGAGCCAAGCACAAGAGTCCGTCCGTTCTGCGGTGCTTTGTTGCTCGCTGTCCTTTTCCTTTCATAACTCCATATTCTGAGTATCGAAGTTACACATTTTTACTCCAATCAACTACATGTTCTTTTCTCTCCCCACCCTCCATCTTCTCTCCTCTTCCCTCCCTTAGACATTTAAACCTCACATTACCACCCATTTCTTTTAGTAAATTGTCCTTGATAAATGTTACAGAAAAATCATCAGAAATACCTCTGCCAACATTTAATTCTCTGTCCTGCTATTTACAGAAAACCAATGCTTTATTGCTGTGTTGATGGTGCCTAGAGTTCAGAAGTATGAGTCAAAAGACATCAAACACTTGCTGTGACGATTTCCCATAAATCATCTCTTGAAGTGCACTCATAAAAGCATGGACATGTTTCCATTAAGATGGTCTGCAAGAGAGCTCTGCAAATGGCTGATGTTAATGAACCCAGAGATGTTTTTAAAGCCTGATGTGGTCAATCAAAGAGGAGGCAGTTGCCTAGGTACCCTCCTCTCTGTGGCTCTGAAACACTTCCTACAGGAAAGGGGGCCTGGCCAGCAGGTGCCACAGTGTCCAGTTAGATCTCCTCAGTCTTAACAATGTCAGCAATGCCATTCTCCCTCTACTTGTAATTTACTGTAAGGAAATGAAAAGTAAGGCCACTCAAAAAGACCATGTTGGGACTCTCTGGTGGTGCAATAGGTTAAAGTGCAGCACTATGAAGCTATTCAGAGCCACTGCAGCATGAGTTCAATCCTCAGCCAGGGAGATAACACATGTGGCACAGCAGACCTCTCCTGTCTTGCCCGCTGCTCCCCTGAGCAGTATAATTCGTCAATCTGCCTGTTCTACTCTCCACTGTGTCTCTGGGGAATCCTCTCACCCCACCTCAACCTCTGTACCCCAGTTCTTGTATGCATAAATAAATAAATAAATAAATAAATAAATAAATAAATAAATCTCTATCAGTTATCGTATTTCAATGTAAAAGCTATATGCATAGAAAGATGAAGTATGCAAATACCATGTATTATATTGCAAACTAACCCATTTAATATTTATTGAGTTTCTCTTCTTTAAGTTGTAATGTATTTGCTATTTTATTAATTACCAGTAAACTTTATTTTCTAATTGGATGGAAACTCTTGAGATGTTTCCAGAAATCTAATAGTGATGATGAAAAAGTTTGATAATGCAGTTTTAGGGGAAATTATGGGAAACAATCTAATACAATGTTAAAAAAACAAACAAACATAGGTTCCACTATCAGACTGATATAAAAAATGGACCCACTATTCACTAGCTCTGTGACTCAGGACAGCTATTTAAAATTAGCATCAGGCCCTCCCTGGTGGCGCAGTGGGTTAAAGCACAGCATTGAGAATCTAAAGCCACTTCCGCATGAGTTCGATTCCCACCTGCCCCGGAGGTGACCACATGGTGCGGCAGACCTCTCCTGTCCCGCCCGCTGCTCCCCTCAGCAGTGTACTTCGCCGATCTGCCTGTTCTGTTCCCCACTCTGTCTCTGATGAAGCCTCTCACCGCCCCTGCGCCTCTGGCCTGTACCCCAGTTCTGTATGCACAAATAAATAAATATTTAAGAAAAAAAATTAGCATCAGATGCTTCATCATTAGTGCTAATTAATTAAGATAATGCATGTAAAATGTAAGTATAGTCTCTAGCACTGAATGCTTAATGGAGGTTCAATAAATGCCAGGTATTACTGAACCCTTATAATTTTGTAGGATTAATGCCAGCAAGAATGGAAATTGTATGCTTTGGAAATTCTTTTTCTTTTTTTTTTTTAAAGATTTATTTATTTATTCATCCAGAACTGGGGTACAGGCCAGAGATGCAGAGGATGAGAGGATTCATCAGAGACAGAGTGGGGAGCAGAACAGGCAGATCGACGAAGTACACTGCTGAGGGGAGCAGTGGGCAGGCCAGGAGAGGTCTGCCACACCATGTGGATCTCCTGGGCAGGTGGGAATCGAACTCATGCGGAGGTGGCTTAAGCTTCTTAGTGCTGTGCTTTAACCGGCTGCGCCACCAGGGAGGGCCCTCCTTTGGAAATTCTTACTTTCATTTCTGCTATGAATCTAGATTATGTTCCACTATCTAGGAGTGGCAAAAAGCTGTTGATAAACTGACTAGTTTCAAGAAGAATTTTATTTGATTAGATAGGTTTATTATCATTGTTATTAATCGTACTATTAAATATAATGCCTTTGGGAAAAGTATACTCTAGTTCTATCAATGCTTTCTTGTCATGTACTTTCTCAATTATAAGACTTACTTGGATCTGGAAGCATGTGGCTGTGCATCCCTAATCTAGACCTTTTCCACACTTCTCTCCTATCTAAAACATAACTGTCATGTATCTCTTATCTCTGGACACACACTTTCTGTGTGGGTAGTTCTCAAGAATAACTATTAATAAAATGCATTGTCCCATGTTGGAATCATTATCATTATTTTGATCATCATAGCTAATACAGTTTTTACACTTTTAATCATCAAGCACAATGTAAATTACTTTACCTTTGCTTGCTCATTTAAGTCACAAATTTATAAGGTAGAGACTATTTTAAATCAGTATTCACAGATGAGGAAACCAAACATCAAAATATCACATTATTTGACTCTAAGTAAACAATCTTTGATGGGAATCTAGTAAATTTGTGTCCAGACATCACATTTTTACATGATAGGCTACCATATTTAGCATATCAGATTCCATATTTCACATGTCTTCATCCTTGAACCATCATCGCTAATTTTTGTTCAGTCCTATATTAAGTCGCCTTTCTACAGTTCTAATGTATGATTCTTTGAGTGCATTATCTATTTAATAAAACATCCTAAAACAAAAGCAATTAAAATAATTCACGTGATTTTCATTTTGTGTATGTGTGAGAAATCTATATGCTAAAGGCATCAAATGGAACACACAGACATAGCCCATATTTAACCCTACTGGGCTTACACAGACCACCACAGGTACACAAGCATAAACAATGAAAACCTAACGATGTCCTCAAATATAGTGGTGTGAATATTCAAATACCCTAAATAAAGACTATCAGAGGCATAGATTATATTTAAAGGGAAGGAGGATTATTTAAATTTCATATACATTTTAATACTTTGAAAATCAACCTATTCTATTTTACAAATGAAGAAACAAAGGGATTAAATGATCTACCCATAAAAGGTTACTTGTTCCAGAGTTAAAACTTGAGTAAATATGTTAGGGCTTCTTGGTTGTGGCTTTTTCAATGATCACAAACCAAACCAATCTGTAATGGATTTTCACTCTCACAGCAGCTGACAGAGTATGAAAAATTTGCTATGAAAAATCATAGCAAACCTAAATGTTTTTTCTTTCACAATGGCTACCAAATACTTTACTGATGATCAAACAAAGAAATGATATTCTGTTTTAACACTATGGGGAAAGGGCAAAGAGGAGGGATTATTATTGTATGACTCACAATATGCATGTACATGTATATGATTATGTACTTTATATGGGTATACATGTAAATGTATGTACACACATGCACATATATATTATACAGAAAACAATAAACAGATGAACAAATACACTGTAAAATAAGTGCAAATTGTGGTCTGTACTATGAAAGGGGGAAAAGGAGGTTTTGTGAGATAAACTAATAGGAAAAGGGTGGTGAGTTGATCCATAGATCTTTCTCCCAAGTGAAAGCTATCTAAAACTTGCTAAAAATTATAAAATATTTCATACTTTTACAAAATCACATATACATGCTACATATATTTAATGGATGTTAATATTTTGCTATATTTACTTCAGACTGCTTGTTTCCAAACAAATAAAAATGAAAAAGTACAGCTAAAGCAGCCCTCACCTATTCTTATACCCTTTATCTTTAAAGGTACCAATTTTCATGGTCATATATCATTCCTTCTTATGTAGACTTCTACTTCCAGAGAATGGACTGTTGTTCTATGTATTTTAACATCAGTACTGTAAGAGTCTTGTTTTTATTTTGTATATCTTGTTCAACAGCATATATATGTAGACCTGTTATTCAATGAAATCTTTTATCCAATTCATCATTATACGAACATTCTAATAGCTTATCTAATCCTGAACTGGTGAAGAGTTAAGTTATCTTTTCCTTTAACTCTCCAACTACTTGTTTTCTATGCAATTTAGCCATCTGCTGGTTCAGTGCCATGCCAGCAATCTGAGAATTTTTAATTCTGCTCATGCTTCTTAATGTATGGTGTTGACACTTAAATTTTCCCAGCCTAGTAATATAATTGTGAATTGGTATTTCCTTTCAGTTTTATTTTCCCTAACACCTCATAGATACCTGTTCATAATTATATGAGCTTTTAAAATTCTGTTTATTATCTGTTCTTATTCTATGGCTATTTATTATATTAGCTCTTTCCTATTTTTGTAGCTCTTTTTATATATTCAAATACAAATTCCTTGTCATTTAGTGAACTGACAAGTCCATTTCTTTACTTTCTTGATGGCATATTTGGTCATATAAACAAACTTAATTTAATGTATCCAAATATACCATATTTTCTTATGCTTTTTGCATCATACCTTGATATTTCCCTTATTTAAGGGTCTTTTTTTAGTGTTTAGATTTTAGTTCATTGGGAATTTATGTTCCTGTATGATATGAGGTAGGGTTCTAATTTTACCTTTTTCAATGTGGTTGGCCAATTGTTAAAAAGATGTTTTATACTGTCTGTTATGTACCAAGTTTACACTTAACTGTGGGTCTGTTTCTAAACTCCCTATTCACTTCATTAGCAGTCCCTCTGGGATAATTTCATGAATTTTAACTACTATAATATTTTAAGTATTGAGGAATGTTAATGTAAATACACCCACGCCCATCTCTTATTCTTTTCCAAATTGTTCTTGGTCATTTCTTTTAGCCCTTTAACCTTTCTCAGAAATTTTAAGATAGGTTGAACCTAGGCATTTATTATCATCATTATTATTATTATTGTGGAAAACTTTAATTGTTATAGTCAACTGCCCTGTTTCAATAGTTTTTCAGTCTCATTTAACGTATTTCTTTTTTGCTGAGTTTATTTGAAAGCAATTCCAAGCTACCTATAATTGTTGGAAAAGCTTCCACCCATCTCTAAAAGATAAGGACTTTGGATGGGGTGACCAGGGACAGTTATACTAAGAGCTGATATTTAATTTGAAATCTCAAATATACAGAGTTAATCATGGGAAGACTGTTCCAGGCAGGAATTGAGGGCAATAAAGGTTTTTTTTATATTGAAAGGAGTAAGTAGAAATCAGTGTGCTGGAACTTGTCTTGTCGGAAAGACAAGAGAGGTGACTGGAAGGAGAACAGAGATGCCATCCTATGAGGCAGTACAGGGTTTTGCATGTCTTGATCATGACTATAGTTGAAAGGCTTTAAGTAGGAAAGTGATGTGATCCATTATATTACTCAGAGAAAAGAGGCTGGGGCTTGGACAAAAGAGGGAGCATGAGAATGTTGGAAGGATCCTTTAACAGTCCAGGAGAGAGATGAAAGTCATATGCACTTGGGTGATCCAACACAAATGGAGATAAGTGGACAGGTTTGAGACATATTTATATAATGCATGACTGTGGGAGAAGCAAATAAATGAGAAAACAAAATGAGCATTAAAAAAAAAATCTCAGCAGAATAAAATAAAGAGCTAAGTAAATCTAATAAGCTACCAAATGTGAGGTCCTTATCTTGAATTTCAACCAAACCATTAACAACTATGTTAGTAATCTGACTTGCTAATTCCTTTTTTTTTTCCCTTCCTAGTTGAGTCAAAGGATGGTGAAGGTGAAAGCAACTTAGATTCCCTCAAGTGGGCTATAGAGCTACTGCATAAATAGCTGTACAACATCCAATTAAGGTGATGTTTCTGCCTGTGAAAGCTATATATAAGCAAATGAAGCTAGAAAGGTATGTGTTAGCAATACAAAATTACGATGGGGTCCTGTTTTATATAGACAGCTCAGTGTTATATGCAACTGGAAAAAGTAACTGATGAATCAGAATCTCACATATTACAATGACATCCATCAAAATCATAAATTGTAGAGTTAGTTTATAAGTTGGTATTTATTCCCAACTAATGTCATACCATTATGAAGTCCTACAATAGATGCATCCCTTTTTAAAAACCTTGTACTGAAAGAGAAGGAACTCATTCCAAAGCTAAGAGCTATTCATCGAGTGTTTAACAGTATTGATCAGACACAGTCTAAGAATACATTCTTAAGCCCTACAAATGTCCAGAAAAGATAAGGTATGTGCTCTAATTACAAATAACTGTGATATAAAACAGAATTCAGTAATTGTTGGAGAAATGCTAAAATATTATTAGATTGAGTTTCACAGAAACTGGATTATGTCTCCTTGACTTTTATATTTTCAGCTAGTACAATGAACAACAAGTAGTTTAATGTTTAACAAGTGCTCCTTTATTCATCCCTTTATACAATGTTTATGAAGTACTTACTGATGTTGGCACAAAAAACCTAGTCCCTGCCTTTGAAAAGTTTATACTCATCCATTCAAACTCATTTTGAGTGCCCGCTTACAGGTAGAAAGTAAGGACATACAAATCAGAATCTGTCTGGAGACAATGTTGAAAAGACAGAAGGCAGTATATGAGCTAGGAGTCAGAGTGCCTGGAGGAGTTTTAAAAAATCCAACGCTTTGAGATGGTAAAGAATATCAGTGGAGGGCACTTGTCTTTTTCTCTAAAACCTCTTACAGGTTTTCAGATGTTTGGGATAAAAAGGTTATAAACTGAAGGGCCTGGGAGAGAAATGGTTAGCATCTCCAACCTCCAAAAAATAATGGAGTAAATGGAGTTAGCAACCCCAACCTCCAAAAAAGAAAACAAAAAACAAACAGAAAGAGAGAGAGACTAAAGACAAATGGAGGATATTGCATTAGGGAAACAAGAGACTGAGGTAAAAAGGAAAAAGTGGAGAGGGGGAGACAGTAGGGAGCAGAGGGTTGTGGTCTGAGTTGAGGATACTGAAATTTATTATTTCAAAGATAAAACTGGTCTAATCTAGTTTGTAAAAACATGTTGGTTGCAGCTGTGAACATAAACAGTCACATTAAGTGGTGGTAAAGGATATGAACAGATCAAAGAAAAGACAATAGGAGAGAGAGGGTCAAGGAAATATGGGCCTAGTCTTTCAATGAGTCATCACATGGATACTGACATTGCAGTTTGTTAGAAAATACTGGAATGGAAAAAAGTTAGAAAATTATTGTGAACTTGTTAAATGTTGGTGAACTTTCAGGGGATTCTGAGGAGCAGGAGCAGAATGAGACTTGGTAAAATTTTCATGGAGAAAAAAATATTTGATATGAACCTTTAGCAGGCATAGAAGGGGAAGATGCTTTAGTCTGAAGGATAGACTGAGAAAGGTCAGAGAAGTCCCTGGCTAACTAGTTCTGATTCCTTGTTGCTTTTCTCAAATGAAATGACCTGAAAACAGTTTCATTTTGTGAGTCATTGAGATTTTCAGTACATTGAAGTGAGTATTTTTCAAAAGGATTACTAGTTATCTTTCTCCACTCTTAATTATCCCAACTTCCATAATTCCATTATCTCCACCAAGACAGCTAATCATTTAGCAGACTGACGGTTGGTCAGATACAGACAGGACTTGGTATAGTAAATCTGCAGCAGGTATCAGGTCTGATTCCATAAACCCATGCTGATTATTTGCAATGTAAGAGGATGCAGAAAGTCTGGCAATTTCAATTTATTTAATAGTAGCTTTACAGAGCTATCTGCTTATCATTGCCTAGTTGATCTTGGCTCCAGCCTAAGGTCCTATTTTGGATCTTCACTGTGAAAATCCTATCATCAGATAGGAGAAAGGACCTTTTGAGGGTCATGTGGTACTAACTCCTGCTCAATTAAAAACTTCCCCTAAAACTTCTATTTCAGTTTCTGTGGGAACACTACTCCTTTGTTTGAAAAATCACTGATTCAGAGGCAGACTGCTACATCTGTCTTCACTATAGTAAGTTCTCAAATTAATACCACAATGCTGGATAGACATGATCTGTCACTGTACATCCAAGTTGTATTTACTATTTGTCTTCTACCATTTTGACATGTCTGAAAGCACTCAGTTTACATAGCCTGTAACATAAGCCACACTAGTTGTTGAAACCGAATCAAAACCTTCAATGCATTTTCACTACTTGATAAAGAAAATAGGTATGTTTTAGTCATACACCCAGTGTAAAGTCTCAGGTTAAAATCTGTTTCTTATTGATTCTTTATCTCTACTCTCATTAAGAAATTTGCAGGTAGTGGGAGGGAAATGACACTAGTAATAGACTCCAACTTAGCGGTCCACAGTAGCATATTTATGCCCTGTGTATTCAGAGAAAAAAGGGAAGAAAGATGAAGGGAAGGAAACAAATTATAATTTCAACCTTTCCTGAATTATGAATATATCTATGAACCTTAATTTCTATGGGTAAAGTAATAGCTCTCAATGACACAACAAACATTTTTGAATATCAAATGCACGCAAGAATAGAAGAGCTTTGTTAATTAAAATATCCGCATGTAAGACATCTACTACCTGCTTTCATGTGCAATTTAAAGTATCTATCCCTTGACCTCTTTATATTTTCACTTCCTAAATACTGAACATTTATCTGTAGATATATTCAGTTAGAGAAAAATAATGTGTTCCTTTTAAGAGGATCTTTCATCACACAGCTTCTCATTACTCATGTGAAGTGCCAAGAACCTTGAGAGGACAGAAAGAAATCATTTCTCTCTAGCTTTTCTGTAGCTCCCCTTTTGACAGCACTCAAGCACAGGCAGATTGGCTATAGAGCCACAGGGATTTGATGAAACAAAGCTTTCCACAGCAATGCAGAATCCAGCTGCTTCTATTGCAAGGAAAGTACAAGATATGACCTTGGTTGATTATTGGTAAGTATGCTAGTTGCTGAGCCAAACTCAGAAGCCCAAGGAAAAAGGCATAATGCTTTTACTGATTTAATCCTGAAACTTTTCTTTCACAATAAGATGTGCTGCAAATGGAATATTTTTACAGAGGGCTCGGAATAGCATGGTATTTTCTATTGCTACAGCTGCTGATACGTACCAAATAATCCTATCAATTCCTATATTTGTAATGATAACAAAATGCTGTCACACAATATGTTGGTGCTTATAAAGCACTGAACACATGTGATATTTTAAATTTAAAAGATGAACTCATGATGAGTGAGATTTAAATAACCATATTTAAAAAAACTCTCAATGTGAAACTAAATTTAGTTTCCAAATGCTACACACATTTGATAGTCATCAAAAATCCTTCTTTACTCTAACATAGGTAATATTTGTTATTTTCCAAAGTTAAAAAGAAATGTTAAAGGAAAAGGAATTGTCAACAATTATAGTTCCAAAATGTTCGGAATTCAGGTTCACATGCAGATAAAATCACTGCAGATAAGACCAGACCTTCATCTGGAGGCATTAACAAAAAAAAAAAAAAAAAAAAAACTTAAACATTTGTACATCAATTTTCGGGCTACCAAATTATCTGCATACCTATTTAGAAACAAGAAAGCCTATGAACATATGTCAACATGCACAGACCTTTTATGCAGTAAATATTCTAGATAGACGTTTTGTTTGCTGATTTTTTTTTCCTTCCAATTTTTTTCCCTCTCCAGGATAGGAATATGGTGAACTTAACAAACCATTATGCAAAACAAAATTGCATATTTTATTAAGTCACTCATTTAATTATTTTTAAAAATCATGTAAAAGAGCTCTGCCAGATTTCATTTAAAACTAAATTAAATTTTCTATTTAGTAAACTAACCATTGGCAACTATGACTGATATTAAATAATGAGCTGAGACATTTTAATAATTTCTTGGACATCATTAGTTATATCTTTTTTCTTCACATAACTTTAAGTATTTCCTTACACATAACGTAAAAAAAAAATTTTTTTTAAACAAGTTGACTGAAGAATAGCATGATTTAGCTGACCATGGAATTTTGATATGCTCTCCTCAGACCCAGAGAGTCTGAAATAGTTATTTTAAATTTAAAACTTATTTTGTGATGCATCAATTAACAGAAATAAAAATTAATACATATGAAAAGTCTAACAACAAATCACATTGTTTTCAATTTTTAGGGCAACTTACTATTTTTGGCCTTATCAGTATACCAAAACCTTCCCTGATTAGTATAGGTAAAGTTTTGGTGTTATGCTTTTCCAACATTGTCTAAAACATTTTACATAATGCCATAAACTCTTCATAAATATCAAAAAACAAATTAATTGTGTAAGTACCATAGCTGAGAATATCATTTCCTCACTCTTAGACATGTTACTTTCCTCTGCCATCTTTTTGGTATTACCACTAACCACCAACCTTTGAATTTTTGCAGTTTTCTCTTGTTTTTGAAGACTCCCCCTTCATATAATACTCTGAAGTACAGGTATATAGCTGTGAATATTATTATAATGCATACTTCCAAAGTGCTTTTGCAATTTCTCTGCCATTAATAGTCAAGTCTATACATTATGCTATGCTCAGACATTAGTATTTTCTTATTAGAGAGAATAACTAATTTTACAGAGTAGAAATTTCTTATGTCATACAAATGAAATCTCAGTAAATTATTTTAATCTGTATTATTACTGCAATAATCAAATGCTTCAAAATACTTTCTGATCATATTTTCTATTATGTGAATTATTCTAGAAGGGGTATCTCTCTAACAACCATGCATGTGTCTTTATACTCTATTATTTATTTTTAAAATAAACCAATGTGATTACTAACTGCAAGCATTTATTTTACAATATATATTGTTTTACATTACTTGGTAGCATTTCAACTTGATATTTTTAAATTATTAAATATGTTTTATGTGTTTTTTGTTGTTGTTGTTACTTTGAAGCTTAGGTAATAGTCCTATTAATGTCCAACAAATAGGCAACTAAACCTCCAATTTGAATTAAAAAAAATCAATCTATTTAATCCACCTGTAATATATTTTGCATGTATTATAAGAAGTGGATCTAAATGACTTCTTCAAACTTGCTAGTACCACAACCATTTATTAAATAAATTAATCTGTTTTATTATTATTTTTCAAAGTTTTTTTCTCTATTTTTGCATGCAAGAATTGGGATATAGGCCATAGGTAGGAGGGAAAAAGGGGGGTGAGAGATTCACCAGAGACAGAGAGGGGGCCAGAAAAGGGCGGTCAGCTGAAAGACACCTCTGAGGAGAGCAGGGAATGAGACAGGTGAGGTCCACTGCACCATATGGGTCACCTTTCTGGCCAGGGATGGAACTCATGCTGCACTGGCTGCAGAAAGCTTCATAATTCTGATACTTAACCCCTTGTTCCACAAAGAAGGACTCCTATTCTATAATGTTTCATTCTTATTCATTTTAAATTATTGTGTACAGCATGTTGTGATTTTTTTTGTATTTCCAATACCTATAATATAATCAAACATTTTAAATTATATAATTTTCTACTATGGGGATCTCCCTGGTGGTGCAACGGTTTAAAGTACAGCACTACAAAGCTATCCATAGCCAAACTTCAGCGAGACTTCAATTCCTGGCCCTGGAGGTGATCCACATGGTGCAGCAGATCTCTCTTGTCTCACCCACTGTTCCCCTCTTCCTTGACCTGCCTGCTCTGCTCCCCACTCTGTCTCTGGTGAATCCTCTCACTGCTCCTGCACCTCTGGCCTGTACCCCAGGCCTATATGTTCCCCCAAATCTCTGAAATCATCTCTTCTTTGTGCCGATCACAAAGCAAACAGCCTGGCTAGTTTCATTAATGTTTTAATGATATGCCCTGCGTTACATATTAAAGAAAGAGAATGACAGACCAGGACATTTGTCCTCTAGAAGCCTCAATTATCCCCTCTCTAAATTGAAGGTAATGGTATTTTAGATTTATATAAAGAATAGGAATGTTTTTTGAACTATTGGAGCACAACATACATATTTTTTTTCAAAGATTTATTCATTTTATGTATACCGAAATGGGGTACAAGCCAGAGGTGCAGGAATGGTGAGAGGATTCACCAAAGACAGAGTGGGGAGCAGGACAGGCAGATCGATGAGATACACTGCTGAGGGGGGCAGCGGGCAAGGCTGAGAGGTCTGCTGTGCCATGTGGGTCACCTCTGGAGCCAGGGATTGAACTTGCACCGAAGCAGCTGTGGTCAGCTTACAGTGCTACGTCCTTATCGGCTGTGCTGCCAGGGAGGGCCCAGCATCCATATTTTGAATATAGCAGTATTTCATGCTTGACACCTGACATTGTTCTTTCATGTGTACTATCTTATTTGCATTGTTTGTCTTCATAAGCCCCTGTTCAATGATAATGGTGTTGTTTATGTTACTACAACTACTAACATCAAAACCAAATAGGTAAAAACTTAATAACAAAGCAGATGACTTATTTTCTATCGTTATATTTGTAAATGCATTTGTAGATCACCTCCATTACAATAACCTCATCCCTGAATAGTTTGATTTTTTTTCTGCTCTAATAATTACAAATGCCCTTCGTTTATATGTTTTATTAGTTGATTGTAGTGCATTTGTGTCAGATTGAACAGGTTTATTTAGTTTCTTATTACCTCTTAAAAATATGGTTACTGGGCCCTCCCTGGTGGTGCAGCGGGTTAAAGCACTGCACTGAGAAGCTAAAGCTACTTCCACATGAGTTCGATCCCTGCCGGCCATGGATGTGACCCACGTGGTGTGGCAGAAATCTCCTGAACTGCCCATTGCTCCCCTAGGCAGTGTATTTCAGTACATCTGCCTTTCTGGTCCCCATTCTGTCTCTGGCCTGTACCCCAGTTCTGTATGTACAAATAAATAAATCTTTAAAAAATATATATATGGTTACTAATTTTGGTTTTCTAGATTATCACAGTTCCAGAATAAATTCTGTTTTAGAGCCAGATATTAATAAAAGCAGTTACTTAATTAAACATGGGAAAAAAACAAGACTAGTTATTTATCATGATATCATGATATATAAAAATATTCCTGCTGGAACTGGAAACATAAAACTCAAGTCAAACTTATTACTACTCAGTGTCTTTTAAATTTTAGATTATATTACTTTAAGAATTTTTCTTATTACGTGCCTTATATGAAGGGCTGATGTTATGATATGGCAGAAAAAGGAATCAAAGAGAAAGAATAAATCTTTTTTTTTCCTTGTGGGCTTTAAATGCTATCCTTGGGGATGAGATAATAAAAGAACAGAATGAACAGAAAATAGGTATAACCTGCACACACTTGTACATGGGAGGGAGTTTCATTGCTTTTCATCTCTTAAGCATGGTCTACAAGAAGGTCTTTTTCATCATAACCTTCATTCATAACCTAGACCTTCTGCTTTCAAATACATTCCCTTTTTTTCTTCCCAGAATATCATTTCAGTTATGGGAGAATAATTTTTTCTTTGTGCCGGCCTTAGCCTCTGTTCTATTCTATCTACTCCAAGTTGCGTCCTTAGAAAAGCAATAATAATGCCATTTTTTCCCTTGAATCATTTGGTTAACAAGACTGAACAATTTACTGACAGGAGCAAATTAAGCAATTCAATCAATTGCCTAAAATATAATTTATTTTTACTTATGTTGTGCTTTTAGTTCAGTTTAAATGTACACACACACACGACTAGTAATAAATATTAAAGGCATTGACCAAGATGATACAACTGCTTTCATTGTAGAACCAGACAATGAGCTTTAGATATGGTTTCCATACTCACGGGGAAAATGATTAGAAGTGGATGGATTGACACTGTCCCCACTGTCAGCACTTTCACTGCTGGAAACTTCATCATCTGATTCCCGCACTGAGGAGCAGGGTGAAGAGCCGTCAACTTCTTCGAACTTCCTCTTTAAAATTCCACTCATAGCTGCAGCGCTGTCACATGTACCTGTAACAGGGACGGGAGCGATGAAGCATTGAAATATTTGACCGCTGAATGTGTAGCCAAGGTCTCCAGAGTCATTTTTATGTATTTTTTTTTTTGAAATACATGAGCTGAGTTTTCCCTTGAAAGTATCATTACACAGCTTTCTTTTATATTAACAAAAATTAAATAGGAGCATTTGACTATTTGGTTATAAAAAAATGTATCCATTTTTTCACACATAGTACATTTTGATGTAAAAGTTGTATCCCTTTTTGTTGGCAAATTGAAAAAAAATGTACCTGAGTTTGTGAAATTATAACAAAAATTAATATTGATAGCCCCCAAAGTACTAAATGATGATTGCCTTGTATAGCATTCATCTGAAAGGAACATAGATACGCATACAAAAATTTTATATTTGAATTTAAATGCAAGAAATCTAATTAGCTGAGCACAACAAAGCATATAAAATCAGTCCCAAACTTTAGGCAGTCTCCCTTTCAAAACTGCAGTAAACTGGAATGTGTATCCAAGAAACCTGGTGCTGAAACAATTGCCACAGTTACAAAAACCTCCCAAGGCTGTTTACCTGGGAGATTCCACTAATTGAGTGGGAAGGCTGTGAGGCAGGAATGGTTTCTCTTTAGGGTAAATGGACAATTTCCTCTCTTTTAGCTGCCCTTTCTTCACCTTCTTCACTTATCTTGACCTATGCACAGTCAACTAAACTTTCTTTGCAGTGTAAGGGTATTTTATATAAGCTTTATATAATAAAAACAAAAAGCTTCGGAAATAAGCTGTATATAAATTAACTTAGATATATACACATGGTCTAACACTGCTATGTTAGGTTAACTTCACTGGCATATTAAGTGAATATTCCATGCATTCCACTTTCCATCTTATTCATGTCAGTTCATTTTAGCCTTCATTTGTGCTCTGGAAGCTCTTCTTTTCTTTTTTGGCAATTCTAGTGATCAGTCCTGTTGATCAGAAAGAACCAAGACCTATAAACCATTGTGATGTCTACTTGGTTACATTACGGAGGTACTGTTCCCCCAAATCTCTGAAATCATCTCTTCTTTGTGCCGATCATAAAGCAAACAGCGTGGCTAGTTTCCCTTAGCTAAACCAGTTCTCCAAACTCTAATTAATACATTGCAAAGTGGAATACTTGCATTGCCCACAACTCACATCACTAAGGAGGGAAATGCAAATTCTAAGGCCCTACCCCAGATCTACAGAAAAAGAAACCTCCATGGGTAGGGCCCTGCACTCTGATTTATGGAGACTCCCAGGTGCTCTTGATACATGCTGAAATTAGAGGCCACTTTTTAAATTTCTTATCTGCTCTCTCTTTCCTTTTTCCCTTTCCTCTCTACTACTTTCCTTTCTAGGGTGCATCCATCTACCTACTAGGCCTGGAGATTCACTTAAGTAAAATTAAGTACAGGATTAGGTGGCTTATAAATATTATTAATTTCAATTGACTCTTATTCATCTAAGCACTACTTGAGTAACTGTTATATAGAGGTTTGACACCTTCATTGGAATAGGGAGTAGCTGACTTCAGGGAACAAGCATCCACTATTCTGGGCTCCATCACATTGAAAATGCTACCAAATTCATGTTCTACTGCCTTTTATTTATACATATCTTTCACATCCTTTACATTCACAATATGAATTAGAGCAATATGAAACTAAAGCATTATTTACTCATTGAGAACAAAAACCTGTATATCTCTATTATAACTTTGACTTTACCACTAGTCGGATTAGCATATTACTTTCTCCATCTTAAGAGTGTGAAATGCATAAAATGTTCATGCATATCTGAGTAGGGTGAAGAAGAAAAAAGATATTTTAAGTAAAGTTCTCGAAATAAAAGTAGGACACAATATAAATTTTAAAATGGTTCACTTCCAACAAGATGCAATGCAATTCATGAGAGACTCCCTCAAAGTAATATAAGATGGAAACTCATGTATAAAAAGTACACTTTAATAATAAGATATTGTAATAGGAACAATTAAAAACTGTGTCCTTCTTAAGCTCCACTTCTCTTACTCCTCCATCTCTAGCTTCTTTAGGAAAAGTCAGATGTCTCAAGATTCATGGGTCACAGAGAAATATTTCTCAGCATGGTGAAATATGGAATTTGATATACTGCTCTTTCTTACTTCCTAGGGAAACGAGATTGGAAATTTTGAGGAAGGATGAGGGAAATTAAAGGCCTCTTTTTCCACTTAGTTTTTACATTTGGAATTGATAAGACTTGAAAAGCAATGATTGAAGTTTGAATATATTGATAATTGGTACGTAGGTATTGGAACAGGAGGAGCCTGAGCTAGACCTCGGGCCAAAAGAAGAAACAGACTACTCAGAGTAGAATTAATGCCTTAACTGGAAATGAGCACTTCCAATAATTACCAAGGAGCATAACCTTAATGTAAACCCACAAGACTGGTTAAATATTAACTTTCTTGTTTATTGATAAAGCATGACCTCCTAGTTTCACTTCATTCAAACAAATACATTATATGAGGGGCCTCTCTGGTGGCACTGGGGTTAAAGTTTCAGAACTACCTAGCTACTACCAGCCATTGAGGCCTGAGTTTGATTCCTGGCAAGGGAGCGAAACCGATTGGCAAGCAGACCTCTCCTGCCTTGCCCACTGCTTCCCCCAGTAGTGTATTTCAGTAAATCTGGCTATCCCACTCCCCATTCTATCTCTGATGAATCCTCTCAGCCCCTGAACCTCTGGTCTACACCCCAGTTCTTGTACTTGTATGCATAAGTAAATAAAGTAAATCCTTTAAAAAAGGAGCATAACAAAATATCATAACAATTTATGAGGACTAAATGATCCAACATATAACCCTTGATCTAAACTTAATAGTTGAATGGTAAAGGGAGCATGCATTTTTCTTCCATATCATCTATACTATATCACTAAGAAAGAAAAGAATAAAATTTAAGAAAAAGACACTGCTAATGAATGAGTTGCATATATTTTTGGTTTGCCCATAGCATCTTGGCTCTTTTAGAATTTGAGAAAACTAATATGTGGCTAGCTAGATGTGGATCAAAGTAAGCAAATAAATTCTTAAATACCAACACATTCTATTCTTGTTCCTACAGCTATGGCATAATAAATTTGGAAGATATGAAATCAACTAACATAGTCCATATTTTAATTGACTTTATATGGCATCAAAGTCCAAAGAACAGAACATAAAGCAGGACAGACATTAATTTATTCTAAATATGAAAAGCTGAAAGTCTAAACTCTGTAAGAGCCAATTTAATATAGCTACTTTATACAATTCTTGAAACACTCACTAGTCAAGGGCATCACCATTCTTTCTTACTTGGACTGGAATAAAGCCTCCTAATTATTATGTTCCATCCACAACAATGTTTTTCAAGTTGCAGGTAGAAGTATAAATTTAAATGCAAATCTGATCATGTCAGTCTTTAGGCTGAAATTACTAAATGGCTTTGAATTAATTTATAGTAAAGTTCAAAATCCCCAAACTGGCTATAAAGTCCATAACAATCTAGTTTGATTAACCTCTTCATCTTCATTTTGAGCCACTGACCCTGTCATCAATATTTCAGCTTTAAATATCTTGCAGTTTCTCCAATCCATATATTGTTCATCTCTAACCTGTAGGCCTACTGATATACTATGCCATTGGATTAACGTTTGTTATTTTTCCCCAAAGCACTTACTACCTTCTAATTCCAGAGTGCTTATGTATTTCATATTTATAACATATTGTTTTAGCACTGACTAAAAACAAGTATAGAGATTTTCATTTTACTTCTTAATACAAGGGCCTAGAACAGTCTTTAGATGCTATATATGCTCCACAAATATTTGGTGAACAGATGAAACCTTCCCATTTCCATATGTTAATTATTGTATCAGTATCTCTCTTAATTGCTGGACTGAAAGCTCCATGAAACAGAAATTGTGTTCATCTCATTCACCACTGCAACTCATCTAACAAAATATCTGGCATATTTAATTGAGAATTAAAATGAGAGATGAAATTGACCTCAAAATGTCACATAATTTTTTTGCTTGCAAGCAACCCAAAAGCCAATTCCAGCTAACTTAAGCACAAGCATCTGTTGAAAAATACACTAGTTCATGCAATCTAAAATAGAACTGAAATCCAAAACTGAAGAAATGACAGTTTCTGGGATTACTATAGAAACTCCTTAATGTTTTCTCTAGGGCTCTACTGCTAGCAGTTTAAGTCCAGCACCCTTTCTCTATATCTCCCAGTGTAAGTTTAATGTCCCAATGAACAACTGTAAAAGGCATCTTGGGTCAGGTATCTGTCCCTTGATCATTTGATTACATGTCAGAAGGCAAGGACACACCCAAGTAGTCACTACTGCAGAAAATTTCAGCCGTAACCCGTAGACTTCAACATGTTCAATTGTACTTCCAAGCCAATTATCTTCTCCCTGTCTAACAATGATCTATCTTATCTTTTCATTTATTAATTAAGTTCATGAATTCACTACTTAGCCATCTTCTCAACCTGGGATTCCCTTTCCCTGCACCCATATGCGTCTTCAATGCCAAATTTAAAAGTGAACTATTTTATTTTAAGACTATAAGAAACATCTTATGATCTTCAATGTTATTCTTGATTAACAAATACTACTTCTGTTGCATTTTTATTAGATTTTATTTAGCAGAAGCCTCTGAGTACATATAAAAAAAATGGTAGAAAAGTACAGATGTTTCCATTTTTCTCCTTAAAACTTACTGACAAACTGGCCCTCCCTGGTGGTGCAGCAGGTTAAAGCACAGCTCTGAGAAGCTAAAGCCACTTCCGCTTGAGTTAGATTCCTGCCTGCCCAGGAGGTGACCACAGGGCGTGGCAGACCTCTCCTGACCCGCCCGCTGCTCCCC
>NW_004567103.1:49807862-49902574 GCF_000260355.1 Condylura cristata
GTACACTGCTGAGGAGAGCAGCAGGCGGGTCAGGAGAGGTCTGCCACACCATGTGGTCACCTCCGGGGCAGGTGGGAATCAAACTCATGCGGAAGCGGCTTTAGCTTCTCAATGCTGTGTTTTAATCCGCTGCGCCACCAGGGAGGGCCATACTACAAAATTTGTTTTTATAGTTACCTCATGAATTCTTACTATCCTATTTACATTCATCTAATTTTCATTCCTTTTTTCTTCTCATATTCCGCCCCTATTTCCTACTGTTTTATTTCCTGTTGTAAGAGAGTGACTATAGAAAATATACCTTGAAAATATCACTAATCCTCCAGTTACAAAAAGCAAGTTAATCTACTTTGCAGAATAACCACTTTAGGACTGTGAGATTTAGCAAACAAAAAAGTAGAAAACAACCAGTTAAATTTGAATTTTAGATTAAAAAATTTTTTTTGACATTTATTACTTATTATTTGCTTTTTATATGAAACTCAAATTTTTAACTGGGCATCCTACAATTTAGCAGACATCTAGCAACTAATTGTTGCACTTAACTCTTGCTGAGGAAGAAGACCTTGTGACATCAGCTAAACTATCTACATTGGAATTACTGTACACAGATATCTGTCATTTACCCAGTTAGATGAAACACAATAGACAAAACATTTAAGATAATTAGGGTAAACTATGAATTTATGAAACAACTGAACAAAGGTGACGGGGTGGGTGGGTGGTGGTTTACAGGATAATGGCAGGTGTGATCTAGTATGGATGCCGGAAGAAGTGGATTTCAAAAAAAGTAACTTTGTCATGGCAAGAAATTTCCATTTATTGTAATGGGAAGGTCTTTTTAGTGAGATGCTTTATCTTCCCCTAACCTGAAGAAAGGGTGGTGAGTTGGGATTTTGGGACTCATTTGACTTGCTAAATCCTTATCATGGAGATACTATTTCTGCCTGAAGCCTAGGCCATGGTATTCTCTTAGTAGCAAAAAGAGATGTCTAGAGTCCCTCTTTTGCATTGCTTTCTTGTTGGCTTTGTAGTTAATCAAAGTGGGAGTAACCTTTAACTTAAGAGTCATTTACCTTTTGCCTTGATGATGTGGCACAGATCAAGGGCTTGTTAAACAACCTGCATTATAAGGAGGTCATTTTTTAATATGATCTGTCAAACAACTAAACAGTTTATTTTGCATCATCATCAAATTCTTCCAGCAAGCACAAAAAGGAAACATATTATGATAAAGTTCTACTCCAAAAATTTCTGATAAGGTAAGCCTGCTTGTTTCATCAGCAATGGGCCCAGAGCCCAAGAAACATCCTATGTAGATTACACTGCCTAAAAAATAACTTTTTTGTGCTTTACTTTCTTCAGAATGGAAAACAATTTTGGTATTTCTTCTGGTTACTTCAACAATCAGGGTAGAGACACTGTAAACAGATTGATGAAAATATTGGTGTGTAGCTCATCTGTGATAGCAGGTGGGAAAAGCTTAGCTGGCAAAAGCAAGATTATTCACAAGGTCACACTTCATCAACCAGCTTGTCTGCTGGACCACACAGAGGATGAAGAGGACATTTGCAATTGATGGTGTGTCAGTTTTATTCTAATATACAAGAAAGAAGGGCTTAGCTAAAAAATCCATACTGTGTGATTTGTATTCTTTGTATGATATCTTTATTTCTCTAGATGTGTTCTTAAACATAGGACACCAATTTTTATGGAAGTTCCTTATATTCAATCCTTTTATCCCTAATTTTTTAAAACCATGACTTTGAGTAATTTGTGATGTTCTGCCTTACCATTGACACTATTCCTGCCCTTATACTATTATGTTAATCAAACACTGACTAGAGGCTATAGCCTCTGCTAAATAAGATAATAATTATTTTATAAAGTTGGCATCAAAATTTAAAGCCTTAACCACATCTCTCCACACATTCTCAGATGTTTCTGAATTTCTCTTAATTAAAAAAAAAAAGAGTATCTTCTACAATATTAGGGCCATTTCTGCTTTAACCCATTTGGCAAGAAATTAACATCTCTGCCGCCAAGAGGATAGGGATTTGGCAATGATTTCACAAGGTAAAATCCTGCAAGGTATTTTCCATAGGGCACCACCAATGTGAAAAATGTTGCTGGTGGCTTGCCAAATTGAGGAGAGCAAGTTGGCCAAATCCACATCTCTTGTCCAGGTGTCTTTTTAAGCCAAGAACCCTGGGAGCCCTCTTGTATAAATAATATTTTTGCTGGAGAAATAATTGTGGGGTTCCCCAATTGTATGAATTCCTTGTACCACAGTTGCTTGTGACCTTGAATTAAAGGTTTGAGTAACTTTATGTGCTTTGGAATTCAACATTTATGCATCTTGATGATTTGTAGTTTGAGAATTTGATGAAAAGAAAAAAATGAGTGTTTTGGCTGGGAAAAAGTGCAGATAAGCACAAATGTATGCCATCCATCAGACTTTTCCTGTTAAAAACCTATGCTCTGGGAATGTGTGTCATCCATATAGCCTTGGTGGATATCCAGGATTGGAGAAATGATTCACTATGAACATATTAGCTCAGAACACCAAAGATGTTTGAGAATCAATCATCTCTTCTGTCTACCATTGGGTCAGCAACTTCCTTCGGCAGTGTTCTTTCTGGCTCCTTACTTCTCTTGGCATGTGTTCTAGAACCTACTGCATCTCCTGGAGACAACCCCAATTCTAAGAGAGCGCTGATTCTAAGGTTTCCTTTTTTCAGGGATCTCTTGGCTGCTACATGTTACTGTACAAATATCCAAATATCCAAACATCTGTACTTGTGTGCCATGTGGAATTCTTGACTAGTACAGTTCTAGTTTGAGGTATAATTTTTCAAAAAGGGTCTGTCTTTCCTTCACAGTGGCTTAAAATGGTTGTTCTATTTTAGCAAGCACTTACTCTGGGCCAGACACTTAGTACCTATTCTCTGTAATCTCCTCCTCTACCTTGTAAGGCAGTTTCAACAAAGAAAACTGAGATTTGAGAAATTTAGATTGCTTAAGAGGCCTGACAAAAACTTTCTCTGAGCAATAGTCCCAGACGAACACCACGTGGGGTTAAGTGATCTCTCTGCATTCATAGCACCAAGTCAATGTGTTGTCAGCATCTACTGCTTGGTCTTATAACTGGAAATATATTTGACATTTTCTCACACTGGACTCTAAGACTTTTCATGGGATGTGAATATATTACAATGGCCCTGCCTTGTGATGCAACAATTTAGGATGTAGCACTGCAAGCTAGCCATAGCCGCTTCAGTACAAGTTCGATCCCAGTCTCAGAGGTGATCCATATGGCACAGCAGATCTCTCCTGACCTATCCACTGCTCCCCTCAGCTGTGTACTTCGTAGATGTGCTTACTCTGCTCCCACTGTCTCTGGTGAATCTTTTCACCGCCCCTGCACCTCTGGCCTGTACCCCAGTTCTGTATGCATAAATAATCTTATAATATATATATATATATATATATATATATATATATATAATATATTCCAGTGTCTGCTCAGTAAATGAATTAATTTGGAGTCTAATCCTGGATCAGTTATGAACAAGTAGCCTGATTTTCTGTGACAGGATTATTTCTCTGGGTCTCAGTTTCCATTTATATGGGATGGACATAGCAAGAATAAATTTTGATGTACTGCAGTATCCACTACCTGGGAGCAAATGATAAAAGTTACTGCATATCTCAAACACTGGTGCTCCTAATTGTCCATAGCCCCTTGTCTTTATCTTGTAAACTCTGTAAAGGTTAAACTGATTTATACCCTTTCTCCCTGTTGATAAAAGATAAAATAGCCATTTACTAAAGGCAAAGGGAAGTTCTCTGGATTCTCTCTGGCTGGAGGATGTGAGGCATTCCCAAGTAGTTTTCCATTTTATCTGCCATTGATATTAATATTCATATAAGAAAGTCAGAACCTGATTGTTAAAGCCTCTTTAATTTTAAACATTGTTCATTATAAGATATTTGGCAACATGGTAGAATACATATGGACTGGGAACCAAAACCTTTCCCTCAAATGCTTTCAATTTGTAAGAACAGAGAACACCAACCAAGAACAAGATAAGGTTTTGAAAATTGATCAAGTGCCTTTTGTAAGCTTATTTTTCCTACTCTACTAACAAAAATAATGAAATTTTATTTTACATTCTTGCTATTAAGACTGAAGAATAGTACTTAGCCTAATTTTTAGATGGCTGCAAGAATAACCACATTACGGGGAAAAATAGACCACACAGATGTTGAAGAATTTAGAATTGTGGCAACTGGACAATAACTTTTTCTCCTTAGCACTTAAAACTTTTCTCTCTAGTCTTTCAGAAAGTTCAAAAAAAAATCTGAAAAGCTAACAAACAAAAAACACAATAACAACCAGAATGCCCAAAGTAGACAAGGGAGTATTAATTTTTTTCCCTTTCCTTTACAAGAATCATCAGAATAATTTAAGGAAAAGGAAATTAAAAAAAAAAATTTTCCCCTCATCTATTTTAGAGTAGACATCAGAATAAAATGTGGCCAGGTTTTAGGACATAAGCATCTAAGCACTAGGAATTTAGCCAACGAAACTGAAGACAGTAGATTATTTAAAAATCAGAGTAAGTAGGAAAAAGTATTTTGATAATCTTTAAAATGAGTCACCACCTTAGGCAAGATAAAGGCTTTTACTATCTAAGACAGAGAACAAACAATTTTTAATCAAGTTTCAAGTGACATTGCATTAAGCAACAATTAGTAAAAATAATATAGAGTATCAGATTACATACCTGGATTTTCAAATCTAAGTAAATGTTTCTACCAGCCCAAATTAAAACTTGTTCACCGTAGAATTATATCAAAACAAAGTCATGCAATATTTTAAAAGTTTAAAATTCAATTTCTAGTAAAGATGCACCAACAAGCAAGTTTCACAAAGGTAGTCATGACCCCCCAATCAATTACCCGATAGTTCTTACCAGTACATGTCTCAAAGACACTACAATGTAAATACCATTTAATAATTTTAAGTAAGAAAATGTAGATTTTCTACATTTCTTTTTGAAAAGCTTTTGATACAAGTCATTGGATGCAATTCCTAAGTACCATTATGATGCACAGAAAGTTTAAAATAATTCTGTGAAATAGTTTATGATTCAGACAAATTAGCACTATTAAGTCATTAAGTAGAGATAGACTCTTGTGGGTCCATAAGAATTGGCTTGGCAAACATTTCTTTTTTAAAATTATTTTTTAAAGGATTTTAATTATTCTTTGTTTTCCCCTACCTCTCACCAATTACCAAACTTCAGTAAACATTTCTTGAGCAACTAATGAGGGCCAGGCTCCCAATAATTGAAAATCCCCTTGTTCTGGGAGAGCAGAGATGAACAACTTATGCTTTAATTGTACAAAGTCAAAATGGAAATGGAAAACAGAAGAGCAAAAGCATAAAATTGTAAAAATCTAGGATATAAAATAAAGAGCTCAAAAAAAGTACAGATTGTCACATCATACCTGAGGATTTTGTGGAGATTATGTTCCAGTTGGGAAGATTCAAGATATCTAAAAAATCACATATAGCTTCAACTGCAATGACTTGGTCACTGCTTTCTTTAGTTTTCCATCTGAATAGAATGTATCAGCTACACATTATTACTTATGCATGACCTCCAATAAGTCCTCAAGAGTTTCTAATTTTAGAAAACACATCTTTTTTCTCACTCATTGTAAACTAAAATATTTCATAAGATTTTCTGTAACTAAAGACTTAAGCTGAATTTGTCTTTGCAGCACCACAAAATCACTCTTGAGAATTGAAAACTATCAATGCTAGCTCATGATAATGCTTTTATTATGTACAATGCATGCACCATCTCATGTCATTTTCATAAAAACTCTTTGAAATGGAGACTATTAACTCCTCATCACAAATAAAAAAAGTAAGGCATACAGATTTCAAGTACTACATCCAAGGGCACAAGGATTGTAAGTGACAGAACATGTTACTACGTCTTGGAAGTGATACCAAATTTAGAACCTGAACCTAAGCTCTTAATAACTACTATTCAGCCTTTTCACACTAAAAGATAGAGCTTGAACTCCTATATCCAATAGGAGTGCTTAGTGAGGCATTTAGCTATCAGAAATTATACAGGTTTTCTTGTGTGTGTGTGTTTTTACATACTTGTACATGAACTGCCCTAAATGTACAAGGTTTTATTATATAAACAAAGTTACCCAGGTTTGTTAAAGTTCTTAGAGCTTCTTAAAATACTAATGGGCAAAAAATTACCAGATGTGAAGTTTTTCCCTGATACTTTGCAGTAGTTCTCATTCTTACAGGCTATTTTTTGATACTAAGATCACAGAACCTACATTCCTTCAGATCTTCAGAGTGCATGAGAATGCCTATTCCCTGGTGTACACCGGCTACCATGTTCTTTTTAACACATATCATCACATTGTGTTAGTAAATTTTCAAAGAAAAAGAGATTGATAACTCTGCTGTCTTATCTTCCTGGTTTGTGACTGGAGAAAAAGATAGGCTTGTGTGTGCATATGGGTATACACACTAAATGCATTTCCAAGTGAATGGGTAAATTTGCAATTTTCATGAAGACAAATGATTGTATAAATAACAAATATTCTTACTTGGCATTGGAGTAGGAGGTAGTGAATCTCAAATACCTGGCACTTGAGAATCCAATAGGTTGTTACTCCTCCAATTGGCAAAAGTGATCAGGCAAACACCACAAAAAAGAAATTGGTCTGTGAGTTTTCTTTGGTTTACTGTTAGAGACTCCTTATTTGGTATTTGAAAAAGTAATTTCAGAATCCTATTGATAGTTTAATAAGAAAGATTCTCATTGCATCAAAAGGACAATTTCTCACTGATCTGAAGTTCAAACAAGTTTTCTATATCCTGAAAATACGAAAAAGCAAAAATAAAGTTTGTTCATTTTCTCTGTTCCTATACTCGATATATGAAGCACAAGCATGTGTCAAAAGCTCAGTATATAGAAATAGAGGGAGATTTTATCTCTTTTCCTTTATTCTTCAGGGCATAAATAGTTTAAAATTTCATAGACAGCAAAGTATAAAACTTGATTTTTCAATTGTTTTCAATTGGAGAGCAATTCTTAACTATTAAAAATAATATCGGCCCTCCCTGGTGGCGCAGCGGGTTAAAGCACAGCACTGAGAATCTGAAGCCACTTCCGCATGAGTTCGATTCCCGCCTGCCGCCTGCCCCGGAGGAGACCACATGGCGAGCCAGACCTCTCCTGACCCGCCCGCTGCTTCCCTCAGCAGTGTACTTCATCGATCTGCCTGTTCTGCTCCCCACTCTGTCTCTGGTGAAGCCTCTCACCGCCCCTGAGCCTCTGGCCTGTACCCCAGTTCTGTATGAATAAATAAATAAATCTTTTAAAAAAAAATAATATCAAAATAAGAAAGACAGCAAAATTACAAAAAGCATATTAAATTGTATACAAAGAATATATACTAGTGGCAAGACCATTTGGTATTGGTGAACAGTTTTGTTTTTTGCAATAAATCAGTGGATTGGTAGGAATAATGCTTCTTACACCATGAAAAATACCTAGCTCATCAGGACAGAAAGATAGGTACCATATTCTTCTTCCTCAAAAGGAATTAGCATTTTCATGAAATGATCTTTTAAGTTGTGAACTTTAGCTATTTGGAAAATTGGCTTATAAGTACAGGTTATTTTTCAACTTTTCTAGATAAAATATTATGATAGCATTGCTATGCATAATAATAGGAAATAAAAATTAGATCCTTTCAAATAAATCTATGATTTCATTGTATTTATACTTTCCAATAAAATTGGTAAAATGTTATTTAAATTCCAGGATAGGTAATAAAAAATGCAATCATCTATTTAAATTGTTTCATAACAAATGTCAGCTTAAAACAAACTGTTTTGGATCCATAATAATTTTGAGTATTTTCCTTCTATATGTTATGAATAATTTTTTTCCTATTTTATAGGTATGTGAAATTCAGGAGAAACAGATACACATATATACATAGATATGACAGATAGATATAGATAAATAGGTAGATAGATCATAAAAGTGACACATGCAATTTTGAGATGACAACAGTTATCTGTAGATTTCAGAACTGTGTTCCATACTGCTAGACTGAGTACAACATGTTTGTCCTAAAATCTTTTCCAAGCTCCCTGGTTTTAAGTGACGACAAAGACAGACTGGTAATCAGAAAGCAGGAGATTATTTTTGAAAAATTCTTAAAGATTCCTTTGAAGTCTAATATAACACCATTCTTCAAGGACACTATCTGCATATCTGAATTGTTTTTACCCTGCTTATTTACTCTTTTACTTTCCAAACTTGACTTGAATTGCATTTACACAAATATTTCACAATATACATTTAAATATCCAGACCATCAAGTTACTACCTACATGCTGCTGAGATTTGTATTGAAATAGTATGGCTCAAGCTAATGCAAAAAAGACTTCAAAGTTTTGAGTGAATTTGCATAGAGACATAAATTATCCAGGATATTCAAAGCCATAAATTTGCTGCAGGACATATATAGCTCTCTCGTGGCACACAGAAGCACAACAATTCTCTTTATTTCACATTTATCTATTATCATGTTTTCTCCAAGAATATTCACAGGCTGTACTTATTTGCCCGCACTGTTTTTATTTCTATATTCAGAATGTGCTAACTAGCAGTGGGTGCAGTTACAAAGTCAATAGTATTGGACTGCCTAAATGAATTTTAAACTGGTTCCTTCTTCCTTCCTGTGCTTTGCTTAGAATACCCAAAGTTGAGCAGATACAAACTATGGTCATGACCTAAGTTAAAGGTAAATCCCTAAAATTGCTATTATTTAAAATCATTGCAGTAAATTGGACTGACTTGTAAGAAAGACTTTATTTGGCTGGTAGAAATATATGTGTGCATGAACATGTGCATGTACACATACACATTACATATCTATATGTGATATACCCATAAATAAATGCTTATATATACATATTTCATAATAAATTTCATTTTATATATATTTACACAAAAGTCTTCAAATATTTTGGTTGGACCCTAGGACATCATATTTCATTCAAATTGAGAAGAAAATAATTTAATTAAATATATCCCTTTTAGTTGCAGTCATTATTGAAACTTACAAAGAGAGTTTAGAAGAAAATGGCAGTCTTTGTATTTTTACAAAAAACGTGAATTCCTTTTTGTAAGTTCATCTTAGGATCCTGGATAAATGTCATAATGTCTCCATAGACTGATAAAGGGGGAGAAGCTGGCCCTGAATGGCTACTACAAAGAGGATTTCATAAATATTTGAAATAATTGTCCTTCACAGTTTAAAATGGCCATTCTCCTGTTTTGGTCCCCACACCAGTCACCCCACCCCCAATTTTTCAATAAAAGATAAGGTTGCTAACTACCAAGTCTCAGTCACCATAATAAAATTAATGCTCTCTTTTCAGTGCAAAGCAAGTATTTAAGTTTATCTAAATATGTATAAGTTCTTTGTATGTAAGCTTCATAAAATTCATTTTTAAATATCTTAAGCAAATATAAGGATATAAAACAGTTTCATGTCTAAATATGATTCATTTTTCATCTTTCCAGTATATTTTCATACATACATAACATGCAATATACACAGATGCAAATTAAAATAACATCTCCATCGATATTGCAAATTTTTAATGGTATGTATTTCAAAACATTTTAAAATGATGTTTTGAAATCATGTTTTGAAATAAAAAAGCAATATAAATAAAAGTGAGTACACATTTGTTTTGTACAGGTCAGACTTCCTATGATGTAATCAAACATTTTATAAAAGTGTGATATTTAGTAAATGGAAAAAGAAGACTTGTCTCCTGCCTGTCACATTTATGAGGATCACTTTACAATCCAGATGTAATAAAAAGGAAAAGTCATAGGAAGTTGAACATGTTGAATTCAAAATAGCATTGTGTAAAAAAGTCCCAAAGAAAATCAGTTAACAATTTAGAAAAAAAAAAAAAAAGCCTTTAAAGGATGTAAACCCCAAATAAGAAATCATTTACCTGAAGGTATCTAGCAATATACAATAAAAACTCTCAAACCCAAAATATCTCTTGAAATGAAAATATAACTCATCAAAACTGTCCTCATGATGCTGTTTGGGATGTGAACAAAAGAGAGCTCCATTATTTAATTCTAGATACCTCACAAGAATCTTGGGCCAGGAACCAGTGCTTATTTAAAATACATTTTTTTTTAAATTTGAAAAATCCTTTAAAAGTTGTAAGTACTGATCTTTATCTAATTGTTTCTACTTAGATATCTCCCTGTAATCAAAAACTTTAGAAACACAAATCCAGTTTTTCCCCTATGAAATTATCCCATAGGAACAAAATGCCCACGTCACAAATCCATAAAACAGTAAGATTTAATGAACGAGTTAAGAGAAGCTGAAAACCAAGAACACCTTGCCAGTTTCTACCGTGAATTAAAATAGCCGATCCTTATCAGCGTCTTATACAGAAATAAAATTAGGCATATCATGAAATCTGTCATCGTACCTGCGTGTACTTTAAACGACTACGGCGCACACGTTATAAAATCTTCACTCTGAGAAATAAAGCACACTTCATTTAACTGCTGCAAAACACGGCTGCAGAAGACCCAGTGCATTTTTTTTTCAAGCAACTGATCCAGCTCGCCACCAGCACTGTGACCTTTGAACTCGCTTCTGCTCCCCCCCCCACGCCCCCCCCTACCTCTTTCTGCAGTCAAAGCCTCAGAGCTGTTCTCATTTGCATAAGGCTCAGGCAGCCCTCCAGCAGCTGAAATGGAATGCTGGGTAAGGAATTGTGGAACTGCAGTTCTGCCAGAATACCTGAATCACGGGAGAGCAGGAATACGCGATGGGGAGTGGGCAAAGATTTCAACTGGGTTGTCAGCATCCCAGCCCCCATGTCTATTAATGGAAAAATGTTTTTAACTCTTTGTTTTAGAGGCCTGCTTTTCCTCCCTCCTTAGCAAAAGAAGCTGTCAGCAATGACTGTGGTAACCAAGGAAACCCAAATAGTCAAATACTTCATTTAAATACATGTGGAAGGCCAATTTAAAATTTTCATTAACTTCTCTTGTTTTTAAAACACAGCTTTTTTTTTTTCTGTTGAAATACAAATTGCACACATAACCAGGGACATAGGGCATTTTTGTTGTGTTTTAAACCACATCTTACAAGCATACATTTATGTTAGTCACTATGCAAATATATGAAGTCACTGTAGCAATTTTATAAAATGTTAAGTGTGCCTTAGTATCAGTGTTGATCCTGTGGTACTAGGGTGTCCAGAAAATTAATTGTAAAGAATCTAGGTTCCAGGATGCCTTAAAAACAATAGAGCAGTAAAAATATAGAGCAAAGTTACCTACGTATTTTAATCTAAAGATTCATGTAGCAATAATGCTTGTCTGTCTTTGGCAAAAATGTTCAGTGTTGTGCTATTATTTGCTAGAGTTATTTCTTCTCTTGTCTTCCTACACACAGCAATCTCTCTATTTAAAACATAAACTTCTCTATTGCTCATAAACCTAAGAAGTGGCTATTTTCTAGATACAGAAGTTATGTGCACAAATTTTTATAAATACACATGAAGGCAAATATTCTTATATTTTTGAAATGGTGAGTCAATGGAACTGTGCATCACATAATTAATCCATTCTCCTCTTTTAAATTAAGCTAAGTTTTTCACTTCCATTAGTGAGTGAGTGATATCTATGAAATAAAAGGTTTTAATGTAATATTATTTTTCATCTATCTATAAAACAAATGTAACATGAATCATTAGAATACATATGCTACATTACCATAGTAACAAAATGTGTTGTTCTTACAGATAATACTATTAACATTACATGTTTTTGTTTTTTAAATTTTTTAATTTAAACATTTAAATAATCCAAATCTTTTCTTTCAAGATACTGACAGACAGCTAAAAGTTCTGAAAAATACAATATCCGATTTATAAGGCACATAAACTATGCAATACAGGATGTTTTAATACCGGAAAAATAAATTTGAAGCTTTCATTTGGGTTATGTAGCAGCATTCTACCTTGTATTATTTCTGTATGTAGAGAGATTAGAAATTAGTAGATGAATTTTTTTCTTACCCATAAATTTAAATAGGATAAATAACTTTTTGATTTACTATACCCTCATAAACATTTCTCTGTCACATCTGAGTACATCAACAATTTAATTGCATTGAGTCAATTAAGTGCATCCTTCATATTACACACTGTAAATATCTTGCAAAGTTTTTGTTTCAGGCAAAACACACATCAGCCTATCCTCATTTAAATCCAGTCTAACACCAAAGAAGTGCTGGAGTAATTTATAAAATCACTGACCTGTTCAAATAGCTGTAGTCTTAGTTCTTGCACTCTTTATTCACTAGATTCCAAAATAAATTGATTATCATTTTATAATACGTGTCAGCATCACCGAAGGCACTGTTCTTCCTGGTTCAGCGGAATCTTCTTAAATTTGCCAGCCCTGTGTTTTATTGCTGGTACCGTATGCTTTATTGTTCAGCGACAAGAGCTTCACTCTGCACAAAGACTCATTACCTACTGCTGGCTGCACAGCATCAGCCTCACTGAGGCTTCCTATATGTGATCACATGGGAGTTTTGTCTGAGAAAGCCAGGCATGCCACTGACTTCACTGTGTCTATGGATATTTTTATCAGCTGAGGACTGCTAGAAGGAAGGAATAACAGATTATGAAGCTGCTCTAAGTCATTAATGCAGCACAACTTATGGAAATCCCTTCACAAGGCTTTTCCCCATTATTGTAGAAAACGTTTGAGCAGACATTCAAAAGAAGTTAACTAGATTTTATTTAATAAGAGGCTGAATAATAATTGAAGGGTAGGAAACTAGCAAAAGGCCGTTTTCCTACCTTCTGCTTTCTGAAAGTACTTTTGTATAAATGTTACTAAAGAGCTTGCTCAACTGAAAGATTTGACAGTATGTTTTAACCTTTAGATTGCTGGAGCTCTTCTCTCTTGGAAATTGATTTCTGTAAGGATAACTGGTTGTTTCCCTTAAAATCTTCTTGATGAAAATCTCAATCACTAATAGACACTACATAGGAATAAAAATAGATATTCTAATTACTTGTGATAAAGTAGGTGAGAGAGTGAGCCTCTTTTATTGAGGTATGTAAGAGTAGATGATTAATTTACCTTCTCAAAAGATGACAGATTCCTAAAACAGCTGACTTAAAAGAACAATGAAGATTTCAATTAAAGATCTAAAGGACATATGGTTCATATTAATTCTTAAAATTGCAGTAACTTATTTTAGACAGCTTACCTCAATAAAGCATATGGTTTACCTTATTTGATTTCAGTGTTAACAAGTAGTTTCAGAGATGACTACTCAACATTTATGGAATTTTCTGCTGTATAGGTGAATTAATATGTATATATACACATGTATATGTGTGTTTATAATTATAGACACATGCTGTTAGATTATTTCTCTAAAACATTTTAAAAATACAATTAACTGAAAGAATTTCTCAAAATATAATGTATATATATTTCCAAGTGAAAGGCTACTTAGTAAGTGAAATTTGGTGAAAGAAATTTTTTAATCTCTTTAATATTCTGTCTAAATTGAATGGGTAATGTTGCTTGTTACCCATAAATGAAAATCAGAAAATGTGTTTTCTGTATAGTTAAATATTACATTTCAATATTTGTAAATAACAGTAATTCAAAAGACTAAAGCTGTTTAAGCTTTCCATTAATAGTAAGTTATTTTCTTGAAATAATTATGACAAATTTTTAAAATAATATTGGGCCAAAATAGGTAAGTGTGGCTTAATAATCCAATTTCTAAAACAATGTCACTCTTTACAATATTATTCAACATCATTCTTTACAATATTTTTGGTAGGGTTATCACTTATTTACAATGTTTCATGTCTTAAATAAATGTCTCTTGGTGGGTTTTTATTAACATTGGAAAAATTCAGATGTATCTTAAATGACACCATTTTAATGTATTTGTTCCAAATTGTTTATGTTCATTTTTCCCTCTGCACACAAGAACTATGCTAATGCTACAAAACCATGGAGCATGAAAAGAAAAAACAAAACAGAGTATTCGTGGTTAAGAATGCACCCGGATTCTTAAAGATATATACATTCTAGCTAATATGTTTGATGATGTCATCATGCTAATGTACAAGGAAATAAACAAAAGGCAGCCATTTTTCTCTTACTGCATCACTTCAAAAACAGTGAAATAAAATGGTTGCCAAATGGAAGGAAAGAATCAGCTGAAAACAAAGTTACTTTCAAATTCTTGGGTGAGGGAGCAAAAGATGCAAATAAATAATTTAATGAAAAAAGAAACTGCAAACAAACACAAAATATAGCTATATCTGGCAATTAAAAAAGTCTATAGAAGCTCAATATGCTAAATCTAGAAGCTTATTAGATTCATTAGTACTGTAAGAGGTATCTAACTGTGCACAACTGAGCTGGAAAGATCCAGAAAAAGACAGGTTGAATCATGAAGTAGTAATAATCTTCCCAGGTCTACTATTGTTTTAAATGACCTTGATGAGTTAGTCATTCCAGCATCTTATGCCTTAGTTGTCTAGTCTGCTAAACAGGAATAGAAAAGTCTTTGGAAAGCACATCAATAGCAATGTTTTTAAAGATAAGTTCTCTAAACTGGCTTTAACCAAGTATTGTCGACTAATGTTGTTAAAAAGAAAAGATGTAAAATTCTAATGATTGTCTAAATGCATATTAAATTAATTGTGCTAATAATGCTAAGAAGTGGATGTTGGACACGAGATTTTTTTTTCAACTAAATACAGAAAATGTAGAAACATATTTAGTATGCTATTTAGCACAAATCTTCTAATTGCCTCAAGGTTTAAACAAATTACAGAATATACCCATCCTTCCAATCAAAATTCCAGAGCACTCTTTCAGTGACAAAAGAGAATTGCAGCAGAGTTCCTGACACTACATTACACAATGAACACAATGCTTCTGCTTATATAACAATTTCATCAACGGAGAGTTCTTTAAATTTGAAATTAACAGAGAGAAACAAGATCACAGGTTAAAGAAGCAAATTCAACCCAAGATTAAAAGGATGTTTTAATTTACTCTGCTATATTAAAAGATAGGAATTGAAAATGATATTGCAGTTATTACTATGGATTCTTAGGGCTTGGTTTTTTACTCATGACAAAGGCAACACAGAGTAGTTTTTTTTTTCCTCCCCTTTTCTACTAAATAGTGTAAGAAGCAAATAAAATGTTTAACTATCCAGCTCCTACAATAATTTTGGCAAAGACTATTGGAAGGAAGATGGGCAAGATTTACTGAAATCATAATCTTTGCTTTCTGGAACCATATTACTGTAATTAGCATTAAATATATATATACATACACACCAGCACCTCCTGTTGAATCTACTCCTGATCAGGCCAGATTTTGTTGCTATGTTTTATCCTACTCCACAACACATTCATAGATGTCAATAAACTGGCCATGTCAACCTCAAAATCCAGAGCTTATTTAATTCAGCAAACATTTGTTGAGATGTTATGTACTAAGATTTGAGACAGTCATAGGAACATGCAAATAAAATATATACCATTCACAAGAATATAGGCTCTCTAACTAAAATAATATTTTTAATTGCTGAGCATGTTATGAGAAGGTAGTAGAGTAAGTAGAGACATATTTTCAATAAAAATTCTCTAGTTTCTATTACTGTTTTCTAAAATCAGAAAAGCTTAATTGTAATAAAATAATTTACAAATGTCAACTCTATATTTATCATCTGTTTATAAAGGCTGTAAGTTATATGGTATCCTTTTTATTATGGAGTACAGTTTAATTTTCCTTGTCTTTAATCTAAACTGGTATAAGTGATTTGCTTAATAAATATGGACTCAGAAGTGGGACTGGAAATTGCAAGGTTAGAAACTTTTCAGCTTCCACTTTTGTTTCTTGAAACACTCTCTCCATTAGCCATAAGCTGCCATGTAAAGGAATTGACTGCCCAGACATAGCAATAGTGAAAAAGTTACAGAAGGGAACTCCATGGTGGTGCAATTGGTTAAAGTGCAAAGCTATCTGTAGCCGCTGGACATGAGTTCAATCCCCAGCCAGGGAGGTGACCCACATGGTGCAGCAGACCTCTCCTGAGCCACCTGCTGCTCCCCTCAACAGTGTACTTTACTCAATACGCCTGTTCTTCTCCTCACTCTGTCTCTGGTGAATCTTCTCACCCTCTGCACCTCTGGCCTGCCCTAGCTCTGTATGCATAATTAACTAAACCTTTAAAAAAAAACATTAAAAAAAAGTGACATATATATAGGCACTCTGGTCAACAGTTTCAAAAGATCCCAGAATTTTAACAATTCTTAATGCCTGACATGCATGTTAAACCATTTTAGACCTCTAAACTTACTTGGATAGCTGGAGGTGACCCTACTTGTCACTATTTAGAAAAGAAATACCTAGCTGAAATTTTCTCAAATTTTCATCCTATAGAAATCCTAAGATTTCTATATTTCCTAAAATGGCAGTTTTTTTTTTAAGCCATTAAGTACTGTAATAGTTACTTAGCAGTTGATAACTGGGGTATATTTATATGTAGCTGGAGAAACAATATCAGAAAGTCAAGGTAGAGCCAATGAAATCAATAAATTTACTTCAATAAAATGGATTCCTATCATGGGTGCAGTGAAAGGAAACACAATGTGGAAGGTAGAAAAAGGAAGCTAAAATATTCAGGGAGTTAGCAGCAAGTGAGGTCTGAATTATCTGAGGTTGGAATTTCTGAACTAATAGGCAAAAGACTCCTCAACCACCTGAGAGTGGAGGGAATTCGCAGGTGTAAAATGTCACTTTGAGAAAACCTCAGAAATAAGGGCAAGAATTTTACTCACTATAATGAGAGGAACTTTGAGGAAATACAGATGACAGGAGATTTAGGCCTATATTGAAAAGTGGAAGGTAAAAAAGGAAGTCTGGTGCTACTTTTGAGAGTACTCTGAAGCTTTAAACTAGATTTTGGCAACATGTAAGATATCAAGTTATAAACATGTAAGATGTTTAAGTTATAAAGGCAGGACCTCCTGGTGGCATAGAGGTTAATTCTCAGCTCTATCAACTTCTCCAGCCTAAATTCAATCCCTGCCAGGCCTTTAACCTACATATGGTGCAGCAGACCTCTTATGTTTTACCCACCGCTCCCTTCAGCAGTGTACTTCCTTGATCTGCCTGTTCTGCTTCCCACTCTGTCTCTGGTGAAGCCTCTCCCCTCCCAACAGTCTCACCCACTCCTCCCCTTACACCCTTGGCTAACACTCCAGTTCCTATATGCATAATCAACAAAATCTTTTAAAATAAGCTATAATGCATAGGAAAAGAAGTGTGGCCAAAATCATGAGTAAAGAAGACAACTGTGGCTGTTGAGCAGTGGCTATAGTGGCGAGACAAGACTGTTGAGGTACCAGGACAGCAGCAGGGGTTGTCATGAAAAGCAGGTGGGAAGAAATGAGGAAAAAGCAGTTGTTATAAATGTGGAAGGGATGTTTAAAATCTGTTATATAAGCTGGTCTCCGATAACACAGCTTTAAAAACCAATGGTTCTAAAATCAACTACCAATTAGATTTGACAGAGAGAGAGGGAACTTTCATTAGACTGGCTTTCTTAGAAAGATCAGTAATTCTCACAAGTATTTATTTACCAGCTTTTATATATTGTGAGTTAATCAGCTTTCATATATTGTGAAAGATGTTATTATCAATTATTGGGAGTCTCTCTGGTGGCACAGGGGTTAAAATCAGCAATATCAAGCTATTGCCAACCACTGCAGCTGAGTTTTTCCCTGGCTAGGAAGTTGGCCCATATATGGTACAGCAGACCTCTCCTGTCCAGCCCCTGCTCCCCTCAGTAGTGGACATCAGTATATCTGCCTGTTCTGTCTCCTACTCTTTCTCTGGTGTATCCTCTCACCCCCCCCCCAACTCCCTACATCTCTGGCCTACACCCCACTCTTGTATGCATAAATAAAAAATTAAAAGTATATCAAATATTGTCAATGTTGTGTTTTGGAAAGCTGTGAGTGACTGTAAAACAACAGTACCTTCCTTCAATAAGGCACATGGAAAAGAATATATACATATATCTTTCTTGTGTTTGATTCCAAAGTTCGAGGAGTAGGGGAAAAAAAAAACACTTCCTACTCCTGCAAGATAAAAAACAGATAACTTTGGGTAACATAAACTAAAATTTAAAACAAGCACATACTCTACTTCCTATCAGAGTAATATGTCTATTTTAAATTTTATCCTTTAGATTCTTCATTTTTTTTTAAGATACATTTATTTATGCTTACAGAACTGGGATACAGGCCAGAGGCGTGGTGGGTGTGAGAATTCACCAGAGACAGAGTGGGGAGCAGAACAGGCAGATTGACAAAGTACAGTGCTGAGGGGAGCAGCGAGCAGGTCAGGAGAGGTCTGCTGTGCCATGTGGGTCAGCTCCCTGGCCGGGGATCAAACTTGTATTGTAGTGGCTTTGAAGAGCTTTATAATGAAGTGCTTTAATCTGCTGTGCCACCAGGGAGATTCCAGATTCTTCATTCTACCTGGATATTAGATGACCATGGTACCAGATGTTAAGTTGCCAGTAATCAGCCACTCAGAACAATGCAGGTTAAATGGTAGGAAGAGTACTATAATTGCTACTACTGTATATAATATGTACATAAGTCACTTGAACATGGCTCTACAAAAGTCTTTTATGCAAAGTAACTCAGAGAGAATGTATCCAGATTTTCTCCCCACCTTTCAGAAAGTTTATTACTAGAAATGCACTAGAAAACAGCATTTATCAAGAGAAAGGAGTAAATGAAGCAAACCTCTCTGAAAATGCAAAGGCTACATTTTTTTCTTTTTCTTAGTGACCATCAAAGTTAATTATAATGATTTCTTTTTCTGTGTGTGTGACAAAATAAACTATGGAGTAAAACAGCATCTGCTAAAATCAAACAAAAACTGAACAAGCAAAAAAAAAAGAATAATTTAATAGAACTACTGTTTTTATATGTCAATGGGAAGACTGCACCATAACTAAGAGACTACAACACTGCTTTTCAGCTCAAGGCAAAGAAAAGAATATTAAGATTTATTTAAGAAATACACACATACATACATATTACGATTTATTTATTCATGCATACAGAACTGGGGTACAGGCCAGAGATGCAGGGGTGGTGAGAGGATTCACTAGAGACAGAGTAGGGAACAGTACAGGCAGATGTACTAAATAACCTGCTGAGGGGAGCTGTGGACCAGACAGGTGAGGTCTTGTGAACCATGTGGGTCAGCTCCTGGGCCGGCTGGTATCCAACTTGTACTTAAGTGGCTGCGGCTAGCTTGCAGTGCTGCATCCTAACCCCTTGCGCCACAAGGTAGGCCCGAATTCTATAAATACATATTTTAATCAACATAAGTATACAAGTACTTGTTTAACAGGCTTTGATTTAGTGGCTTGTCAATATGAGTCAGAACCTAGGTAGTATGGGTTTACTGCAGTGTGATTCTACAGGAAGCACATTACCCAGGGTAGTCATGATGGACTTCACGGAAGAGGGAATATAGTAAATAAATCTTAGGGTATTAGTGGTTCTTTTGTGGAATAGGAGAAGAGTATTGTAAGCAGAAAGGGCCGAATATATAGACTCTGAAGCATGATTAATATATGTGTAAAGGAAACTAAAAAATTTACTATGAAAATGGTCTGATTATCTGTCTCTTGATGGGATTGTGCATGAATAATTCTGGGATATTTGGAATTCATCTTGGAGTCAGTTCGTACTAATAGTATTTGTTTAAGTGGCTTGGTTAGAACTGGGTTTTATTATGTAACTCTGGTAAAAGAATTGGAAAGAGGAGCTAGATGAAGAAAAGCCAAATAAGACTGCTGAAATATCAATAAAAAAGTTATAAAGCTTTGACTGAAGGCAATGACAACTCTGGGGATGGAGAAGAAAGACACTACAGATGTAAATCAACAGATATTCATGCTGAGATTGAGGGAGATTCCTGAATTTACAACTTTTAATTTGGGACATAGAATGGATGAAAAGAACATTAACAAAACTTAGAAATCCAAGAAGAACTTAGACATGGACCCATTTAATAGCAATCACTGAAAGTATGCCATGAAGCAATCAAGGATATGAAGTTCTATGAATACAAAAATGACATCTTAGCCTCTTACTGCTACAAGTCTGGTAGAGACGGCCCTCCCTGGTGGCGCAGCGGGTTAAAGCACAGCACTGAGAATCTAAAGCTGCTTTTGCATGAGTTCGATTCCCGCCTGCCCCAGGGGTGACCCACATGGCATGGCAGACCTCTCCTGACCTGCCCACTGCTCCCCTCAGCAGTGTCCTTCACAGATCTGCCTGTTCTGCTCCCCACTCTGTCTCTGGCGAAGCCTCTCACCCTCCGCATCTCTGGCCTGTACCCCAGTTCTGTATGAATAAATAAATAAATCTTAAAAAAAAAAAAAGTCTGGTAGAGGAGGTCAGAGACAAAAATCTATTACCCAGATACCTAGTTCTCTCCATCAGAATTAACTTTCTAAGAGCACAGTATTTCTCTCAGGGACTGATTATAGTTAAGAAAGAACAAAGTCTGGCTGCCTGGCCTCCCTGGTAGCCTAGGGCTTATGTCTCAGTGCTATCACCTTTACAGCCAAAGTTTGATCCCAGCCAGGGAGTTAACCCACATGGCACAAGAGACCTCTTCTGTCTTACCAGCTGTTCCCCTCAGCAGTGTATTTCAGTAAATTTTCCTTTTCTGCTCCCCACTCTGTCCTCCCTCACCTCTGGTCTACACTCTAGTTCTTCTACACACACACACACACACACACACACACACAAAGAATAAATACCTATTTTTCTTATTAAAACTTCAAATCTGGAATATCACCCATTGAATTTAATCATGTCACTCATATATAAAAGCTATATAAAAGCATTCTGTGAAAGTTAAAATCATGATCCTGACCATAAAATCCACCTCCATACTTTATATTAATCATACAACATGAAGAAATACAAGAAATAAATTAGATTTTCCTTCAGGCAAATATTTTAATGAGCCTAATCCTGTGGTTTGCAATTAATGGTAGTGGCTGGCTTCTTTGATATGAGGCTTGCATTTTTCTTTCTTATTCACGTAGTCAGCTTCCCATTTAATATTCATTATTCATGTCTATTTTTTTTTATCAAAGTGCACTATTGCATGAAACTGTGATTTAAGTATGGTTGTTTTAAATTTTTATTTATGGAGGGAAAAATATGCTCCCATACTATACTGGCATGTGATTTACACATGTGATCATAGCATACCTATATTTCTTCTTGGTTGGTAAGGCTAAAGAACAGGTACTCATTTCTCATTTTATTTATTTATTTTTTTAGTTTAGATCATGAGAATGCCATTTCAGAAAAGCAATTAGCCTTGTAAATAAACTAGTAAAAAGTTTGATTACCGTCTCAAGAATTCTATAAATTTCCTCTGTAAGTAGCCAATCTTTAGGATTAAGAATACAGAGAAGGGTAAGCACATTTTATCAGATATTACGACCCTTGCTAACTAGCTGATGTCAATGGATACAGTAGCAATTGCTGCACTTTGGAGACTGTTGCATGATTCGGATCTTTGCCGCTGCAATTAAAAGTAGTTATCTAATTGAAATGTGTAATTATGGCTGATACAAAATTGGCATTATCCTGCTACTGTTCTCAGTCTTTCATAGTGAAATAATTTTTAACATTTATATAACTTATATAAGCACACACACATTATATATATATATATCTAATACTTTGATTAGGAAGCCTATGACTACATTATTCCCTTACCTGACGAACCTAATTAACTGTTCTCTGTTGCCACTATGGAACCATGGGGCTGATAAATTTATGGTCTAATGGACTACAAGAAGAGTGCAGTTTTTAATACAAAGATATTTCAAGAAAACACATTATAATAATTAAAACTTGAAATTGGGCCCTCCCTGGTGGCACAATGGGTTAAAGTGCGGCGCTTAGAAGATAATGGCAGCCACTACAGCTTGAGTTGGATCCTGGATCAGGGAGCTGACCCACATGGTGCACAGCCTCTCCTGTCTCGCCTGCTGCTCCCCTCAGCCATGTATTTCAGTCAACATGCCTATTCTGCTCCTCACTCTGTCTCTGGTGAATCTCCTCACCCTCTCCCATACCTCTGGCCTGCACCCCAGTTCTTGTATGCATAAATAAATCTTAAAAAAAAAGGAAAACTAAAATTTGAAATCACCTATAGTGATGTCCATATGAACATAAAATAAAATAATTGGTTAAATACAATCAAAGTCATAAAAGTTGTTATCTCGACTTTGCTTTTCTAGTTTGGCATTTCCTACATTTTAAAGTGCTCTGTTTCCTGTTACCAATGCAATGTGAAATTTAATAATAGAATCATCATCTAAACTGAATTATGCTAAATTAAGTAGTAAGAATGGCATTTAAGAATAAGAAGTTTGTCTAAGCAATTTCAACTTTTGTATGTTTAAGACTTTAGATATCAGAGCATTTATACTTGGCCCTAAAATTCTATAGTTAGGCTGAGTTTCATGCTTGATCCTGTTTGTTAGCCTCTCTAAAAATTTCATTGCTTTTGATTGATGAACAGATTCTTCCTTAACATTTTCTTCAGGCATCCTCACACAATGCTATTTTTCTAAATTTGCTTCTGAAGTACTATAGAGAGGTACACATATCCACTCCTCATCTTTCACTGGATGGCAATGAAGATGGCACATAAATTATGGGTGAGTTACACTACTTCAGGCCCAAATGTTTAGCCCCACATTTTAACAAATTATTGTACTAGCTTGAGGGGAAAGAGACTGTACTTTTACAAAAGTTAGTTAGGGCACTTGGGGAATGTGGTACATTCAGCCCTCATTTAAGATTGTCAATGGGTTTTGGAGATTATTTTATTTTAAGTCAATCTTCATATAATAGAACCACAGTTTTACCACATCCTAAATGATGTAAGTAAGAGTTATGTTCTTACAGCATATTTTTTGGCCATGAAAACATCACCAAACTTCTAAGTACAGATGGCAAACACTTGTCACTTATACAACCATTTGCATTACTTCATTAACTTGATTGTTCTAGTTGTCACTGGTAACCAGGGTTAGCCCAGCAGCCCAGCAGTGAGGATACCCTTCTCTAGCAGGGAACCCTCACACACACACACCCATAGAGGGACAACTTAGACATGCCAATTTCAGACTCATACAATTTGGACATGATGATGAATCTAATGTATACCACCTTGGAATGTGGCAGGAAACAGGAGGAGCAGAAGAAAGCTAGGCAGACATACTGAACATGTGCAAACTTCACAGAGTGTAGACCTGGCTGGGAATCTTTTTTTTTTTTTTCTTTTCTGCTTTTTGCATGTTATAATGAAACTACATTGAACATAAGGACATCATTCAAGGACATGAGGTACATGTTTAAATTAGAAAATGATATCGAGAACTAAAAATGAGATCTATAGCTAGACATTATGTAGGTCAAGTTGACATTTAACAACAGAAAGAGTGTAATTCCTATGGGAAAGCATTTAACTGAGAAAATATTAGCATCTTCATAGTAAGTCTTTATGCTTGGATGGTGCCTGATATGTAAACACCAAGCAACTGAACTTTTACTTTCTTGCAGTTCCAAGAGACATGATGCTGAAGACTTTAGGATCTAAACACACTGTCAGTGGATTTTTGTTATGGTTATTAACTGTATACTGAAAAAGAACCAATCATATATAGCTGCAGAGTCTTTCCCAGGCAACTATATGAGGGGCAATTTTTAATCTGCATTGACCAATAAATCTTTGGTTATAAATAGCAGAGTTTGGGATCGAAGCCTTTTTTAGACCATAGAACAGAATTAACTGTAAGATAGCCCTCTGATTTCTTATACTTTCTGCCTCACTTAATCAACTATTTCTCCCTCTTTAAGACTCAGAATGCTCACTCTTTCAAGTCTACTTCCCTATCTTATTCCACATGGAGAGAAAAGGTCATTCCTTTCTCTTCCTGTCTTGTTTATTAGTCTATCATATATTTTATAACATCATACCATATTAATGTGTTTGTCTTTCTAGAAAGATAGAGACCAATAAATAGGATTACAAAGATAAAAGCTCTGTTATACATATTTATATTTGTAGAGCCAACCACAAGAAGCTCGATGTGATTGAATGAGTTCTTCTGAAAATGTTTTCAGAATATAGACACATGAAGTATATACAAGCTTTTAGATAGCTATCTTCAGATCCTTTGAGCATGCTAGTAACAGTAAGCTGCCTAGAAGACAGAATTGTTGTTTAACACTGACTCCTAATTTGTGTTTTTTGAGCTTGTCTAAATATAAAACAGATGGAAAACTGGAGATATTACATTCACTTCTTCCCCCACCCCTTAGAACAGGGTTATGAGAATTGGAACAGACAGGCTATCTTGCAATTTTTCTCCTCTTGTGGCCATTCCACAGCTGGCAACACATGATTAGCCTTGTTAAAAATTTCTCCAACTGATAAAACTTCTTGGGCCTTTTCTCAAATACCAATCACCATTACTATCTCCAACGACAACATTTTATCTCCTCTCCTTTTCTTTCAAAGACAGGAAAGATGTGTTTCTGCTGCTCCCCAGCCCCTCAATCCTGTGATTTTGTGCATACTTAAAATACAGTCTCTTTGAATTCACAGGTGGACTCTGTGTAGTTGGACCACTTGTATATCAGGAATGTTCAGGTTTTGCTAACAATGGGGCCTTCAAAACATTTTCACATTTTGGATAATACATCTGCCAAGATAAGCCATTTTAAGAACACTATTTCTGCATGTGTTAAATAAAACTATATAATATAGTTATTATATACAGAACAAATATTACAAATTCATATTCATTCAGAATTTATTTCACTGGATTTTATCAGTCATTACCATAAGAACTACTTATTGAGATACTGAATTATAATGAAAATCCTCTTTTCTCTCATCGTCAAATCTCAAAGAGAAAGGATTTACAGAATAGAAATTCCTTCCAAAGTTTTTATCTATCACAACTGTCTTTCCTCAAGTCAAAAGACTTACTGTGTAGTGGAAAACAGCAAATTTCAGTTTAGTTGTGGAAAATTCCTAGGACAGAGGAAATTATAATATGCCCTGAATTGCAACAACTTTATAAACATGGGGATTGAATTCATAGCAGAGTAAATGTAATTTTGCAATATTTGTAGAAAGAATAAAACCCAAAACAAACAGTTCATTTTTGAATTCAGTGAGTATATTGCCAAAACTGAAATTACTTTTTGTAGCATTTCAAGAACACACAAGAATCATTACTGAACTGGAAAAGTAAGAAATTACTCTTGGAAAGGAAGACAAAGATCTCAACCACTCTCCTGTTATGAGTCCAATTTTATATGCCCTTTAAGGGAGGTTGTACTGTCTAACTTGAATTTATTCAACCTTTTTGATGGACTTGAACTTTCATCTGAGATGGTTTAAACATTTCCTTTCATCCTTAAGTAGTCATGCAAGGTAGAAGGACCACTTGTAACTTTATCCCGTTTTACTGATGGGAAAAGTAAGGCATAAATATTTCAAGTGGCCACTTTCTTAGCTTAGACTAATGCTCTTTTCACTCAAGTACTCTGACTTTTTATCATTTAACTGCAGAAATGTATTTGACAAGTGGTAGTCCTTAGTAACTAATACAAGGAATTAAAGTATTTCTTTTTTATGTTAGGTAGTTAAATGGATAGTGTTTAAAAGGATGTTTCTGAACCTCCAATACAATATGTGAAAATAGACAGCTATAACTAAATATAAAATAGCAGCATTTTTTCCTCTCAAATATTTAAGCTTCAGTGAGCCAAATCCCATCTTTAACTCTAGTGAAACAGTTCGAGGAGATTAAAGACAGAACACCAATAGAGTAGGTCTGAGGGCCAAACACATAAAGGGAAAAAGTCTGTTTCCCCACATGGACAAGCTTTCACATCTGATTGAGTAGTTAACCAAATTATACAGATCTTTTGCACTTTCTTCTAGATAACACTTTGTCACCTGGTTACAATATTGCTTTCTTTCCAGTTAAAAAAAGAGTGTTTTGAATAACTAACTTTAAGAGCAAATGTTGCAACAAGGCAGACAGACTTCTGGTGGTGAGTGGACACTGTCAGAGGAGAGGAGAAGGCTGTGCACTTGGCTGGAATCATTCAGTGAGTACTGGGTGGCTTAAGGGTAGAGAGAAAGGATAGCATCAAGTTTGAGTTAGCTTTACAGTAACATAGCAGAAGACGACGCAAGAAAAAAAATGCATAGCTAAGGACTATTCATGAGTAGCTATGAAAAGTAGCCAAGTTGAGTGTTAACAAGAGTTGTAATTGCCCAATTCTACCACCACATAGGCCAGTACCATAGGTCATTTTTAAAAAGGCTTTATGGAAGTCACTGAGAAATTACCTCTGGAATATATCTATACCATTAACGTGGACATTCCCACTTACAAAACATTTTTAGAAAAGAAGTATGTACATCCCACTATTTAACAAAGGAGAATTTTTCAGGTTAAATAACAGAATTTGTGAATTCTCTAAGATAATTAAAACGTAATTGTAATTTTTTGCCCTTAGAATAATGATCCATTAAAAAAATGGTCTTATTGGCCCTCCCTGGTGGCGCAGCGGGTTAAAGCACAGCACTGAGAACCTAAAGCCACTTCTGCATGAGTTCGACTCCGGCCTGCCCCGGAGGTGACCACAGGGCGTGGCAGACCTCTCCTGACCCGCCCGCTGCTCCCCTCAGCAGTGTACTTCGTCGATCTGCCTGCTGCTCCCCACTCTGTCTCTGGTGAAGCCTCTCGCCGCCCCTGAGCCTCTGGCCTGTACCCCAGTTCTGTATGAACAAATAAATAAATCTTTTAAAAAAATGGTCTTATTTTCTTTAATGTATTACATACAGAGTAGTTATATACATATATATATATAACATGGGACAAATAAACTAGAAAGATGACTTGAAATACAATATTATTCATATTTGTTTTTAGAAAGCTTTTAATGTAATTATATTCCCTTGTAATGTGTCAAAGTTAAATGGTGACAATTTTTAATTTCCTCATTAAATTAACTATTAGTTCTTTATATATCCCTTTTCTTTACTTAGATGACTCTGGGATTCTTTCCAACAAAAGGTCTGCTAATAAATTATGCTTGTTCATTTTTTCTTTTCTTAAATGTCATTTTTTCAATGTTTATCTTGGTCTAATGCATTTTAATGTTGTTCAGCCATAAAGCCTACATATAAAATGCTTTAGTAAAAATCATTTTTAACTGACGACCATGTCTTGTTTCTTGTAGCCTTTACTTATAAGAAATCTCATACCAAAAACAAATCATTTTAAAGGTATTCCTGCATCAGTAGAGATCAACAGTTGACAGATTGTATTTTTATTGCTGTTTCTCTCACCTTCACAGACCAAATTCTGCATTTTCTCATGCCAGAGTAACTTACTAAAGAAAATGGCAAAGAATCAAAATTTTGTATATGTTGGAAAATAAGGAAATCAAAAAGAAGATATCAGTAAAATGGTCACATTCAGCCCCTGGCATCATTTTACTGTAATTTCATACAATGCTAGATGAGATAGACAAGCTTGTAGATTGGAGACTCTGACATGGAAATATGAAAATATGCCTAGTTACTCTTCTGTTGCTTGTGTAGATATATTTTCTGTCATTGGGCATTAAATTATTATCATCAGTCTCTTGAAAGTATCCCTTCCAGCAATCTATGCCTTGCAAAAGATTAATGGTAAAGAAGATCATGCCAAGATGAATATCATTCGAAGTTGTCATATGCATAGCTCTCTTTGGAATTACAAAGATTTATGGGGGGGGGGAACTAACGAACATCTGCTAACTGAATGCTAGCAAAATGAACTTCTGTATTCACAAAAGATTAACAGGTAAAACCACTGGTATTTTTACATCGACTCTGTAACTTTAAAGTCTGCTGCTTATGTGTGTTGTTATTTAGGTATGATTGACTAACAGACCTATAACATTGTGTAAATTGATGAGCAATGAAAGATACAGTATCATAAACAGATGATTAGTATTGTCATGCTGTTCCCTCCAGCAAACAGAAGAAATCTGGCGGTTAGAGTGAATATGTGTATATTTATGTAAATATATATGTATGTGTGTTTAAGCAAACACAAAAGTAAGCCTTAAGGTTGAGTGGCTATCTAGGAAGAAATTTCATGTATTTTAATATGTGGCTTTTCCTTCTTATTTGGCATGTTCAGAGATAATGAGTTTTGTTTTCAATGGGAGGAGTCACACTGTAGGAAAACAAAGTTACTGAACAAATTTCAAAAAGTAAATCTCAACCGCTATTTAGATTGTTCTTGGGTTTACAGATAACTTTTCATCAGCAATAACAAAATTTAAACACTTTTCTGGTTCAGGTTGGCAATATGTTTGGAGGAGCAGTCTGAAGGCAGAGGATTTGACAATGGCAATGGATGAGAGGGCAGAGTCAAGTGCATTAAAACCCAAACTCTTAAAACCCACCACGCCAGATAAATAACATAACTAGGGGCTGCCGTATCCTCTACTCTATAATAGCTTTCCCTTTAACTTTTTTTTTAAGATTTATTTTTATTTTATTTATGCACACAAAAATTGGGATAAAGGCCAGAGGTGCGGGCGATGAACAGATCCACCAGAGACAGAATGGGGAGCAGAATAGGTGGATCTACTGAAATATACTGCTGAGGGAAACAGTGTGAGAGAGAGGTGAGGCCTGCTGCACCATGTGGTTATTAGTCCCCTTGCTGGGGATCAAACTGATGCCACAGTGGCTGGCGGTAACTTTAACCCCCTTGTCACCAGGGAGGCCTCCCTCCTTTTAACTTTCTTGTTTTGTGGTTCCAATTTTCTCCACATTGCTAGTAAATAGGGGGGAAATGGGCCAATTTAATAAGAATATTAACTCTTTCTGACTATATTGCCTCCTATATAACTACGAATTAACTAAATAAGAAGCCAACTTCCATTTTCTTCACACCTCAAAACATAACATCAAACCTTAATAAATGTGGGGCTAGATAGTAAGAGAATTAAATACAAGGCTCAAGGGCAGAGGTTTCTAGGAATGTGTTTATAATAGAGTTTCACCTGGGATTCAATTAAATATTTAGTGAGAGTGACTGAAAGACAGGTGCTGTGCTGATAGCTGTGGGGGAGACAGATGAATCCGACACAGTTTTTGTCCTCCAGAATGTCATGATCAATAGCAGCCAACACATTCAATTCAGAGTGTAGAGTATGAGTGTTTGTGGGGGAGGAGAGGACTTTTCCCCTTTGAGTACCTATTTATATTTGCACAACCCTATTGTCCTTTCCCCAACTGTCATAGAATGAAATATCCTTTTTCCTGTTTGATGCCAGTAATTTATATGTGCCTTTTTTTTTCCTGTTTCTTCTCAGAAATTATATTATAAATTAGTGGTCAACAGGATTTTTGTGTAATAGGCCAGACAGTAAATATTTTAGGCTTTTGAAAGACATATGTCATTGTCACAACTACTCATACTGTGAAAGCAGCTAGAGACAAAATGATGTGTCTGTGTCCCACTGTACCTTTATCTAAGCACACTGCTATCTGAATTTCACAAAATGGCGATGTGTCCCGAATGTTCGTCTTGTCATGTTTAGTTTTTCAATAACCTAAAAGTGTAACCATTATATTTTGAGGGTCATACACTAAGAAATAGTGGGTCATATTTGGCTTATGGCCATATTTTGCTGATCTGTGATGTAGATAATTGCCATTCTTCCAAATCTTTGACCATCCCTTTTTTACTTTCTTCTCCTGAGCTTATAATCACATTAAGGAAAACATTAAAAATATTAACAATGACTCTGGACACTGACCCATGACTGAGTTCTGACCAATTCAAATAACAGGTAGGCTGGTGTCTCAGGCCATAAACAATGAATAATTTCAGTCCGTACAGGCTAACTGTAAGTCCAGAGCACATCTCCTCATCTCATTCAAAAACCAAACAAAGCTCTATTTGCAATGTCATCTTTATGTTGCTCTATTCTCTCTTTATATCTAGTGTTCTTGAGAATTATTTCAATTTGCCATCCTTTATCCATTCATCAATAGGCTTCTGCTACCTTTTGTCATAACCTTTCCAGAAGAAAGTTTCTATTTTTACTTTTCAGCCTCGTTTAAAAGTCCTGTCTGTTGTTGTATTAAATTCTCCCAATTATCTTCTACATCTCTGACATCTGATGCTTGGGATTCCTAAGAATTCTTGGCTCATTTCTTCCTGCACCCCATTTTTCTTGCCCTTGGTCTGCTGATCATTTTCAGGGCTGGCTATTCACTTGAATGCAGATCACCACCACATGCATCTTTCTAGTCTTGAAATCTCTTTAGACCTTCAGATTCACTTTACCACTTGGATTTCCCAGACAAATCTCAAAGCCATTCATCTAACAATGAACTTGTAGTCACTTGCAAAAGACATTCTTCTCTATCGTCTATATCTACTCCAGCAACATTCCCCCTCTTGCTGAAAACAAGCAACTTGACATCATTGTCTATGTTTTCCTGTTCTACTCTGTTTCACTTAATTAGATTCTAAAGCCCACTAAACCTTTCTCCAAAGGTTTCTTATTTCTCTCTCTCAGCAGCATTCCTACTATTGCTATCTCTGTTTAGATTTTTACTCAACCGGACAATCATCCTGTTCTAGTCACTGGTCTCCCTCTTTACACTGCACCAGGAAAATGGCCTAAATCACAAGTGTAATCAGGAACTCCCCTGCTAAATTCCTGACTCACTCAAAATCAGGATACTTAGCAGGATACAATGACCATCTACCATCTGGATTCTGCTTCCTAACTTAGCCTTCTAACAAATTCTGTGTTTTTGTAATTCTCCATAATAAAAAGGAGCTGAACATAAAATGTAACTGTATGCCTCCAGAGCTTTTAGATGCTATTCCTGCCACTTAAAATCTCTTCCTTTCTTCATTTGGTAATGCTTACTCATAATGACTCAGTCTCTGAACTCATAAAAGTGGGGTGATAGACCTTGTTATTTCCATTTCATTTACCAAAATTGTTGAAAGTATAACATCTCACTCTGTTACCACCCCAGATTAACATCAGTAAGCGAGTAAGATATGGTTAGTCATTGCCACTCCAAACCCTTACTTGGCAAACAGACCTAGGTGAAGAGGATTTTGCCAGCATGGGAATCAGGCTCCTGGGTTCAATTTCCAAAAGTACAGCTTGCCTGATCTCTGATATTGGGCTTATCCTTCATAAACTCCATCTCTAAAATGGAAACTCTACTCACTTATAAAAAAACTATGAACATAAAATGTTCAACACTCAGAATAATGTCTTCACCAACAAGAACTGTTCACTATGGTGGAAGTATAGGGACAAGGGGACAGAAAAAAAGACAAAACAACTAAATAAAATATACAGTATATTATGCAGTACTAAGTTCACAGGAGCTAAGGAGTGATGTGATGGGAGGTGAGGTGGTTGACAAATTTTAAATATTGTTTAGGGAAGGTCTCAAAAAAAGAAATGAGATTTGAGCAAAGACCTAAAGAGGGGAGGATCTGAGCCATGGAATATCTGGGGTGAAGAGAGTAACAAGAAGTTGAAGGGCAAAAGATCTAGAATCTTCCAGGAATACCATGGAAGTGAGAACATTGGAGTAGAGTGAACAAGGGAGAGAATGAGATCAGTGACATGGATGAGATGAAGGGACACAAGAAAAGCAGTAGCCACGCTACCATTTGTAGCTTTTGTAAAAGCATTCACTTTTGCTCTGAGTAAAACAGAGTCTCTGAGGGCCTTTACAAAGCATTATCTAATCTGAATGAGGTTAAAAAAAAAAAATCGACACTGCTGTTGCTGTTCTGAAAACATGCTGTAAAGGGAGAGAGAAAAGGTAGAAAGAAGGGGTAGTTAGGAGGTTGTGTGGATAATTTGGTTGAAAGATGGTAGTGAATTGCATCAAGTGAAGGTGATTAAAATGTTTTACTCTAAATGTAATTTAAAGAAGAGTCAAAACGATTTGCTTGATTCTGTGTAAAGGAAAAGACAAACTTAACTCCAGGATTCTCGCCTGCACAATTATAACTATGGTGTAAACACTTTGTGCTGGGAAAACATTAAAATTTTTCCAAGTGGGGCCCTCCCTGGTGGCACCGCGGGTTAAAGCCCTGCACTAAGAAGCTTAAGCCACTTCCGCATGAGTTCGATCGCTGACTGCCCCGGAGGAGATCCACGTGGCATGGCAGACCTCTCCTGACCGGCCCGCTGCTCCCCTCAGCAGTGTATTTCCTCGATCTGCCTGTTCCGCTCCCTACTTTGTCTCTGGTGAATCCTCTCACCCTCCGCATCTCTGGCCTGTACCCCAGCTCTGTATGAATAAATAAATAAATCTAAAAAAAAAAAAAGAGGAATGATATAAAAAACATATAAAGTTTAAAAAAAAACTTTTCCAAGTGATGGGGAAAAAAACAGGAGTTCAGATGAAGTCAAATTAACTTTAACAGATTTATTATATATCCAAGTGGCTATGTCAAATAGGTAGATGTTTTGATCTAATGTATGAATTGAAGTTCATAGAAATTTGTTTAAAAAAAAAGATTCTATTTATTTTTACATAGAAGAATTTGGGTACAGGCCAGAAGTGTGGGGTAGGGATGACAGAATCACCAGATAAAGAGTAAAACAGGCAGATCTACTGAAATACACTGCTGAGGGGAGCAGTGGGCAAGACAGGAGAGGTCTGCTGCTCTAGGTGGGTCAGCTCCCTGGCCAGGAATCAAACAGGCTACCACGGTAGATAGTTGTGGTACTAGTGCTGAGACTTAACCTTTAGGCCACTAAAAAGGCCCTCATAGAAGGTTTTTTTTTTTTTTAATACTATAATAGTTTATTTTTACATCATTTTGTGCCCTTTTTCCATCTCAGTTGTAAACTCCATAGGCTTCCCATCACCAAATCACTCATGTGCCATCATCGTAGTTCAGAGCAGTACTCCTCCCCCCCCCCCCAATTTTTTTTGATCGCATTCCCCACTCCACCCCTGTAAAATGTCTCTGGTATACAGTTGTTCATTATTATTATTATTTTCTCCGCTGGTCCTTTGTACTTCTGCTATGAGTGAAACCATCAGTATTTTTCCTTTTTTTCTGACTTATTTCACTAAGCACACAGAAGGGTTTAAGTTAAAAATTAAGATTAAAATTTCCAGAGCATGAATGATATTCATAGCCTCTGGGCTATAGGTAGATTATGGGGCATTATGAGGACTGAGCCCTCAGCTCTCCAATGTTAGTGACTGAGAAAATATGGAAGAAGCAGAAAAACAAACTGAGAAGGGGCAGCAAACCTTGTAAAAGAAAAAAACCAAGAGATGTGGCTTTCTGGAAGCAAAGTTGAAAAAAAAAAAAACAAGGATAATGTGCAGGAGGGAGTGATGAATATTCTCAAAAGCAAATGAAGGGTCAGTTAAGCGGGAATTTACAACTAGATTTAGAAACACAAGGGCATTGTGACCTTGACAAGCGATTTTGATGAAATAGTAGGGGGACAATGCATGACCTGAGTGTAAATAGCTATTTCAAGGAGTGTTGCTAATGGGCAGATAGAAATGGGGCATGAGATGGAAAATGTGAAGAGACTTTTTCCTTTTAAAGAAAAAAAAATATGTATGCTTATAGACCATGAGAAATGATAGTTGAGGGACATGCCAAAATTATAAGAGAAGGAGGCATCAGTTAGAGCAACAATATTGTCAGTTAGGCCAAAGGAATGAAATCCAATACAAGTTAAGTATCAGGTCTTACATTGAAATATAAACAATTCATCCTTAATGACAAGTAGAAAATAGAGATTTAGGAGGAGAGCATATGAAAGTTCTCTTTTGTTTCCATTTTCTCAGTGATAGGAAGCAAGAATGTGAAGGAGAGGAGAAGCTGATGTTAAAGAGCTTTTTGTTTATTTGTTTTAAAAAAAATAGAATGTCTTCTAGCCAGAGAGGGACTGAGTGAACCTATTAAATAAGATAGGGTTAGTGGCTACCATCTAGGCTGAGTTGAAATGAGTGGTTATGAATTTAAATAGAAATAAACTCATCAGCATACTAGTGCATTTACTTCCACCTGTGTTCAGACAGAACTTGACATGAAATGGCTAGGGAGGGAATGGGACAAAGGCAGATAAGGGATAGTGGTGTGCATTTAAAAAGGAAGCCTTCACATTTAAGGTCACAGGAATAGTACTGACCATTTAATACAATTCTTTTTGTAGGGTCTAATTCAAAGAAGGGAATTAAGACAAAAACAATCGCAAAGGTGATTGTTATAGTATTAATGGTATCAAATAATTACCAACAATCGCAATGCCATACAATAGAAAATTAAATAATCATTTTATTTTCAAAAGAGGAGTATATCTATCCATTAAATCAACACAAGCTGGACATATATTAACTAGGAAAGGTATATATACATTTAAAGAGGCCTAAATTACTACTAATAGTATACCACCAAATTTTTGCCTACAAAATGAACATAGATTGGTATGTAGGTGTGTGTGCATGGATTTGTACAGACAACATAAAAAATGAAAGTACATGTGAAAGAGGCAGAATGTTAGCTTGGACCTAAGGTTGGGGACATATTCTATGCAGCAAGAGGCATGAGCAAAAGAGAAGTGGAAGAAAAATTTAAGGAAGTGATTAAGAGGATGGACCATGGAATCAATTGCAGGAATCAGATTACCTAAGGGATGGAGCTAGAAAGATAAAAGGTAGTCACTAGAGAATGGACCCCCTGAAATTAAGATTATGAAAAGCCTGTAATTGCTGGCTATATAACAAGTTGTGTGGTATGTACACAGAAGGAAAGTGGAAGACTACACTACTGGAGAAAGAAGTCACAAAACTACAATAGTAAAGAATTATGAAGGTGACATGTGAAAGAGAGTAAGAGAGCAGTAAGAGCCAAACCATTCAGGGATGGAGAAAGTGACATGAATTCTGTAGTTGACAGTTACAGGGAGATAATGGTAGCTGAGTCTTCCAGGTTGCTGAGGATTAGAGGAGATATGAATACAAAAGTAATAATCTTGTTGAACTCAATCAGTACTAACTTTTACTATCCTATTACATCCATAGCATATGGGTCAACACCAAGGCAGATCTCACCTTAATACTGGCTGACTGATGATAGACTTTAGGCTGAAATAGTTGGCTTTTTAACCAGATTTCTGATGGAGATGGTGGCAAAAATCTGGATGGGGTGGACTTTAGAGCACCAAGAAGGAAAATTCCTCTGAGGAGACTAATTTAGTGTATAATATACTTAGTTAACTGGGAATTTCACAAAATTATGACTTATCTATTTATAGGTAAACAAATACTTTTTCCCTCTTTCAGTTAAATTTCCACCCGAGTTGTCTACCTAATGTACTTAGTAATGAATGATGAGGGTAAGGGAACTGATGAGAGATTTTCTATTAGAACACTAGCCTGGGCAGTACTGTGAGTTCTACACATTGTAGAAGACAGCATTCTTTACAAACTCATCAGAAACCAAATGAGGTAGGTACTCTTATTGATTTATTATCATGTCATAAGAATTAATAAGCTAGACTCCTCACTGAGAATATGAGCACTTTTTCACACTTTTCATATTTATTGATTTTTTTTTTGTAGCAACTCTCAAAATGCTTTCTAAAGAGTTCTAGGTATCTGACTCACTGAGTACAGGTTGACATTGCAGCTTAAAAACTTGTACATAGTTCTGAACTGTTCTTTTTGGATCATCTACATATTCCTATTTTTGCTATCAATCCAGAGTAGTAACCAGTATTTAAAATTCTCCCAAAGAGTTTACAAACCAGCACTTTAGTGAACCTAAATGATAACTCTGTTATAAAGTGCTACTCTTAGTATAACTTTGTCTTGCTCCCAACTTTCTGTCTAGCAACAAACAGAATTAGAACAGAACAGTTAGTATCAAGATCTGTAGGGGCTTTTGAAATGACTTCTGCCATTGTTGGATATACATGAGAGTTTTTAGTGTCTAATTTCTCCATCTCTACTTGTGATTTAGCACTTAGGGACAACAAAGAAAAATAAGTGGCAGGCAAACAGCAAGCATTCCTACTATTTACTTGGGTGTCAGGAGACACTAAAAGATAGGTTAGGACACAGATACAAGGCACTATGGGACATAGTGTGTGAAGGATACTTCATTTTCTCTTAGTGAGAACTTTTAGAATGTCTGTTTCAGCATTCTTTTATAGGGTTTATTTTGGGATGAAGAATATAACCAGTATATCTTTCCTAGGGCTCTGAGTAGAAATAAAATGACCAGGGGGTTAGCTTGATCTAACAAATGTGAAACAGGAGTTTCAACACTCCATGTACAAATAACTTTTCACAAGGTCAAAGTTCTGGTAGATTTGGAATCAAAGAGTAACAATTTAGGAAGGGACTATAAGAGCTGTCTAGTTCTGGAAGCAGATGCTAGAATAGGGGAAAAGTTGAACAGCAAGGAAGGAATTGGGAAGATTCTGAACAGACTGGACCAAATTTCTCCAGTGAAATCTTACCTATATTAGTCTAAATAAACAAATTTAAAATAATTTGTGCTGGGTCCTCCCTGGTGATGCAGCAGGTTAAATAAAGCACAGCACTAAGAAGCTAAAACCACTTCAGCATGAGTTTGATCCCTGCCCTGGGAGGTAACCCACATGGCACAGTAGACCTCTCCTGACCTGCCCACTGCTCCCCTCAGCAGTGTACTTCGTCGATCTGCCTGTTCTGCTCCCTACTCTATCTCTGGTGAATCCTCTCACCACCCCTGCACCTCTGTCCTGTCCCCTAGTTTTGTATGCCTAAATAAATAAATCTTTAAAAAAAAAAAAAGGAATTTGTGCCTTGACAGTGCTCTAGAAAGCAAGAATGGATGAAACTTCATTTCTAATCAGCAAATGGAGCATTTTTAGTTTGTTCTGGTGTCAACAGGAAACCATATAAGCACAATTTCACTCACATTTATGTGAAATATAAAGCAAATTAGAACAGCCAGATTTATTTTTCCCAGGAAGACAATGACTCTCAACTAATTGTAAACTGTTGGCACTTAATTGAGTTGTTAATATCAGTCCCACTTTACTCAAAATAAATTGTTCACTTTGTTCCCCTGGATATTTCTTTTTTCCTGCAGTGTTACATCATAATTCATCCACACACTCATTAATACAATGAATTTCTCTCTAAAAATAAGGTTTTATTTACAATAATATTCAAAAATAACAAAGCAACATTTTAACCCTATTTATGTCCATTTCTCTCTCTTTTTGTTCATACACTGCTTTTGACATTTGAAAATTTGGTATGTTTTTATAAATTTCCTTGTTTTTGTCTTCAAATCATTAACTATGATTAGCAAGATATAGGAAGATTATCATATTTCTACATCTTCAATTCCTTGCTAAGGCTAGGCTTATTTGGCCAGATCTTAGAATATTCAAAGTTTTACACATATAATGGCAACTTATTTGCTAAAGGTTTACTAGGGTGACCTAAAATATTAGGATTCTTCAGTGAAAAACAACAGATTATAGGAAAACCTTGGGTAGATTGATCTTTTTTTCCCTTCTGAACATTTTCAAGGTCATTCTGATGATTAGCTCCAGATATCAATACCAATGTGAAAGGACACATCATTTATACCATATGGACAACAGAAAGACTGAAAGCTCCTCTAGATTGCCATAATAATGAATCTTAACTTTAGTGGAACACCTGTATGAACTTGTACAGAGATTAATGGATAGAAAAATACAGTCTGTATCTCCTTGTCATGTTAGATTGCTTTATATTTCCCACCTTTTCAATTCATCCTAAGTTGAATGCTGTGGAGGAGAAATGTGTCTTTCAGCAATTTTGTGAAGATTTAAATGGAATAACAAAAACCAGAAATTTGAAAACAATAATATTATAGGTAATTGAGAACTTCTACATTTTAGCTTCAGATAAGATTTGGATAAGTAACTCAAGCTTATGTCTTAAGCCAAACAAAACAATAACTGAACCTCAGGGCTGTCTATACTGGAAATGGCAATGTTCTCTATCAGTCTAGCTGCTTATGATGATAACTGCTATTAACTTGGATTAATTGATTATAGGTGTAAAGTTTCAAATCAGTCTTTACAATTTATATTTACATCTATAATCTTGACTTTGAACTTTCTCAATTAACTGTGAATTGTGAAAAAAACATCATATTCTTATACTGAAAAGATGACAACCATTTCTGACCTTACTAGGTTCAATAGGATTCTAAGGGATAGACTTCATAACAATGTAGTCTTTGTTAGCACAGATTAATAATTTTTGCATTATAAAAGACCCGTTCAAAATCACTCTTTCAAGGCCTTACAGGCAATCTCAATATAGCTAAGAGTAGATAAAAAACAAACTCCAGATTCAGGGAAATCAAGAATTTTTCAAAATAGTTTCCCTTAAGTCAGTCACATAAAACTTTAAAGGAAATCCTAGGCTAGCCCCAAACACCAACTTCTTTAAAAGTTAAAAGGATAGGAAAGTAAGCAGTGGGGAAATATCTTTAAAAGTTAGTTCTTTATTTTCACCAGAACAGAAATTCCTAATTATGAAAAAATGCCATGAATATGAAATTGTATTAATTTTTGACTGACTACTCTATAGATTCATCACAGAAAAACTGAGATACCATACTTATTCATGTTTATGCTTCCCTTAATTTTTAGGACATAAAGACTTCCAAATAATTTTAGACTTCCTTTGTATGAAAATAACAAATGTTATGACTTAATGAAGCTCTTTTGTCTTATGTCATAACACTTTAAAAAGAAATCTTGTTTGTCCTTCTTTGGAGGAGATAAAATAATTAAGGTAAAAATAACATTTTTTCCTTCATAAATCGAGTCATAAGGTAAATATAATTATGTGGAATAGTTGGTATAATGCAAGTGATATTTACTGGGCATTATTGTCACCTGTGTCAGGCAATATTGCGACTTAATCCTGACTTTGTCTTGAATAGGTACATATATATATGTTACTATCCCATTTTACAATTGAGGAAGAGTGAAATAGCTTTTAATGATGGACTTTTAGTAAATAGCAGAAATGGAAATCCAGTCATGTCTTCATGTTTGATCTATTATACTACAGGGAAAGCAAAAATTCCTTAATAAGTTATTTCCACTTCACTTAAGCCCAGTGCTTCAGTAAGCTTTCTGTGGATATGAATGCAAAAATAACAAAGCAATTTTTGAAGAAGTAATTTAGCAGATTAGAAAATCAGTGTATAAACTATAGGATACAACAGAGATTTCCTAGCTCTACATCAAACCATTCTGTGTATTTGCATGCTCTACTGTAAGCATATATTAGTTTCACATTGTATAAAAACAAGATAAATTAAAATCTAAAGTAATACTTCAGTTTTCAAAACAATAACTATGTTTATGTACTATTTAGCAAACTACCAAGGTAGATTATTTTCAAATATTGCAATTCACTTGAAATTATAGCTTTCATCAATTACAGATTCCTGGATCTATTTATCTCTTTAAGATTAATAATATTTATTTTTTTAATTCTAAAAAAATGAAGAATGTCAAATTTAAGAAATACAGATAAAAGAGAGAATATTTAATTCCCCATTTAATGTTCCAGAACCAATTCCAGCATTAGGCTCAAACTATAGATAAAGTAGATGTGACCTAGGAAAAAGTGACAATAACCTCAGATAACGATGCACATGTCCACCATTTCTACTCTAAATTATGGACTCTTGAGCTATTTATAATGACCTAGTGATGACACAGTTTCAAAGTATAGTAACATTTCTCCAATCTGCCCTTTTTCCTTATGACTAGCTCTTGCTTGCTCAAGGACAATGAGCCAGCTATTCTTTCCTTTTCCCATGACATTAATTTTTCAGTCTCCATTGGATCATTCCCATAAAAATATGCTGTTACCTCTCCCACTTAAAAATAATCTCCTGTCACCATTTCCCCTCCTTGCTCCTCTCTGTGGTGAAACTCCTTAGAGGTAATTATCTATGCATGCAGTACTAAAACTTCTTCAACCATTCTCTCATCAAGAGACTTAAGTCAGGCTTTTTAATCCCACTGGAACATTCAAACTGCTCATCAAAGCCTTCCATGGTTTCCAGGATATTAAATGAAATGCCTTACTTTAGCCAGAAGCAGCAACTGACCCAACCAAACACGTCTTCCTTCCTAACTGGTGCACATTCTTCACCTGTGGCCCAAGGTGCCTAATCTTGTGGATTTCCCTCTGTTTCACTTACTGGTCTTTCTTGGCCTCCTTTTCTTGCCCTCTTTCCCTGAGCTTCTCATGTAAATTGTAGAGGATCAGCTGTCAAAATTCTATTTGCATATACTTCATTTTTGACCCCACACTTGCTCATGGTTTTACACATCCCCCACATACTGAAACCTCCCAAGCCCATCTATTCTGTCCAAACTATTCTCTTAAACTCCATGTCCCAATAGTCACTAACCTACTCAGCATCTCCTTGAATGTAAAACAGATACTTTATACTTACTATGTCCTTTCATGAACTGTGATTTTTTTCACTCAATATTGCTATTTACAGCCTCCTACAGATATACTAATCATATTTTGAATCTAGTTCTCCCTGGTCCTTATTATTCTCTTTTTCTAGCCCCTTGCAATTTGTCGCTATATCCCACTGAAGTAATGTCCAAAACATATCCAGAGCAAGATGACTTTTTTTACCTCCACTGCTCTCATCTTTGTCCAAGCCTCTTAATAATTTTCCCTTCTAGTTTTTTACTCTTTTATAATCAATTTTTGACACAGCAGCTTGACTAATCCTTATAAATATCTATGTCAGACTATAACACTCTCTTCCTAAAACTTTCCAAGGATTCCTACTTTTTTTTTTTTAAAGATTTATTTATTTATGCTTACAGAACTGGGGTGCAGGCCAGAGGTATGGTGGCTGAGAGGACTCACCAGGGACAGAGTGGGGAGCATAACAGGCCGACTGATGAAGTGCACTGCTGAGGGGAGCAGTGGGGGGTCAGGAGAGGTCTGCTGTGCCATGTGGGTCACCTCTGGGGCAGGGATCGAACTTATACTGAAGCTTTAGCTTCTTAGTGCTGTGCTTTAACCCGTTACTCCACCAGGGAGGGCCCAGGTTCCTACTTCTCCTCAAGTAATGATTAACATTTTTCATTAACTAAACTGGCATATAGAAACAGGTCCCCTTTACTGCTCTGACTTTACTTTATACATATCTTCGCTTAGTTATTTTTCATCGTTCCATTGCCCATGTCCTCATAGATGTGCTTATAACATGTGAACTCACTCCTGCCTAGGGTGTCTGTGCTGGTTGTCCACTTTATTAATAGGGCTTGTATCTCCTTCATCTCCACTCTTTGACTACTTTCCTCCTCTCAATCAAGCCTAAACTGTGCACCTTCCTCAATGCTAAAGTCTCTGCCATTCTGAGTATTCAGATCACACTTTTTAATTCCATCCGCCTTTTCCATGCTATGTCTCTAACATATTATATGATACTCTGTCATTTGTACATACAGGATATATATTTTATGTAATGTGCATAATGATAGATAATATACAAACATCATAAAATAGATAATATACAAATATTACATTAATTTCTAACTGTTATCTTCTCTCTCTAGAAAATAAGCTCCCAGAGGGCACAAAGCTTCATTTCTTTTGTCTATTGATGTGTTCAAGGTTCTGCTATAGTGCCTTATCCATAGTAGAAGCTCAAGTAATAGTTTTTGAATGACTGATATACAACCACTGTTTTAATCGCAACTTCAAAAAAAGCTAAATCCTACTATTTTCATTAACTTCCATATTCACCAGAATAGAAACACAATCCAAGTAGGAAAAAATAATTTCTCTTGTTGACTGAGAAGTTTTCCTTCCTTCCCCCAGCATAGCCAATCTTTTTTAATAGATAGAAAATAATCAATCTGACCTTTTAAAGCTGTAATTAAATGATTTTGGAGTTGTGGTGGTAATAATCCCATTTCCAGTTTCAAATTTTGATTAAACTATAATTTAAATGTTCATAAGATGTTAGGAAAATCATTTCAGATAACTTTGATTTTTATCTTTATTAGCAATGTGAATGTTCTTTGCTACAAGGATTTGTTCTATTAATAAAATTCCATTAATAAAAGGGATAACAAACATGCAAATTCAGCGAGAGCTTAGAGGTAGCTGTAGCTCTACAGTATAGGCAGATGGATGGAAAAGGAAAATAGATAAAATGAGGCCCCATAAAGGTAGAAAAAAATCCCTCAAAATAAAAGTGAATCAATTGAAATTCCAACCATCCCAGGAAGCCAAATAACTGCCACCTTCAGCCTGTTCAGGAAAGGCCTCAATCATACAATATATTTCAATTGCTATTCAGAGTTAATTGTTTTGTTTGTTTTGGAGAACATCTTTATTGGAGGAGTTTGAGAGTTCACTGCTGTTTATTATAGCATAGCCTTTAGATAAATTCAGAACAATCTTATCAAGATTTACGCCTCAATATTCCATAAAGGCTTATCACTAGAGACCTTGAGAAATATGAATATACCTAAATTATTACATTTTCTCTAATATACCACTCCTGGCATGAAGATAGAATACTTGTAATCAGAATATGCAAAATAAATGTCCATTCATTTGTCATTTCTTATCAAAAAACTTAATTTCATTCGTAGGAATTTATGCAGAGAATAATCACATATATGTTTAAAGATTTATCTTTAAGAACCATGATTAATAGTGAAAAAGTATCTGTTCAGTGATAGGGGGCATATCATATAATGTAGTATAACCATACAATGCTATATTATGTAGGTACTAAAATTATTAGGTCACTGACAATCTGCTAGTGCTGACAGGATCAACACAAATAGTGAGTTTTAAGTATTTCACTAGTTTTAGGAAATTGTATGCAAAAATTTGTGTGTGTATTTTTTTTTCAAAACTTTTATCTAATTCCCAAAGGCCTGATTCTCAAGACTTTCACTTTCTCTGTCATTCATTTTCACAGAACAATCCCATCAGGGATATTCATGAAGCACACTAATTTTCCAGAAAAGAAAATGAATGTTGGGACAAAGTATTAAAAGTTCTGGAAGGGAAAGGGCTATTTGAAAAATAGTCTATCAAAAACCACAATCTCCAGGTGGTATAGCTGTGTTAGGACATTGCAAGCGAGGACACTGCAATAGTAAACAGAATTCCAAGTTTTAGACCTGACTAAAACGTTGAACAAATCATTTGACTGCACAAAATTTCAATGTTCTTAGTGGCAAGAAGCCAGTTTTGCCCTCTACCTACATGATCTTGTTTTAATAACATTATAAAAACCCTTTGAAAAATATAAAATGTGTAGAATGGAAAAAGTGACTATATATATTACTTTGGCAAGCATAAGCATTCACCCTAAACCTAGGGTTGATTGGAGACCTGTGCTTTCATTGAGTATATGAAAGAAGGGATGGGGACTAGTATTCAGATTAGGACCCAGAAACTTAGTGTAGAATGAGTTGCTGAGAAGTGTGAGTTTTAGAGGGGAAAAGTTCAGCAAATACTCCACCTAAATTGGGAGTCCCCATAGGCATATATGATCTAATTTATCCTTGTATCCAATGGTGTGTATCAACTCAACTGGATGTGATTAGTGCCCTTGATGTGTGTGGGAAGAATCTGCTATAAAATGGACAAAATACAGTGATGGGAGGAGTCACCCACTGTGTATTCAGAAGACCTCCGTTTGCAGGTCACCCTGAAGGAGATAGAAGGAGATAAAGGTATTAGAGAATGACATAGGCTTATCAGTGTCCTAAGGATAGCATCCAGAGAGCTCATGTGTCACTGGGAGCCAGAATTCTACATGCTGTATGAAAAGTATCAGGTGAAAATTAAGGCAAAAGGGCCTTTCTTTTCATAAACTCCTATAGTTTTCAATACCTGGAATATACATTAAGTAAAAGGACCAAACAATCTTCCTCACTGTCTAAAAAATCCTTACTCTGAGTACTGTCCCTTCAGATGGATATTAAAGTAAAAGAAGTTGATTATTTCATGAAGTATAAATAATCACTACAAATTTAAGCAGTCAAGGCCAATTCACAATGCTATGATATAACTTTATTTTTTGGTGGGTGGTTTTTTGGTGGGTGGTAGGGGGAGAGGCATACTTCTCAGTGAAAACCCTGCCATGTAAAAATATTTGATTTTTAAAAATACATGCAAAAATGTTCCTGTGATGTTATTTCTAGATGCATAAATTACACAAATTATCCTGAAACTATGTTAAAGATAAATACAGAAGGATTACCAGACTACCAACCACAAAAAACGAATGCATTCTTCCCGGCAGGACAAGAATTCAGAATTTAAGTTTCATAGATTTAGACTAAGTAGACAATTCAGAATGCAGCCAGAATCCTATAGGGAAAAGCCAGCAGGGATTCCAGGAAAAACAAAGAACTGGTGCAATAAAACTGGAAAGATCAATGAGGTGTCTTGTAGAATAGAGGGGAATTTCTGCATGAGTCTCCAGAGCTTAGTGAGCAGAGAACAGAGAAGAGAAGATGACTTCACAGCTAAGCATGTGAAGAGGATGAGGAAGAAAATGTCTCGCTCAGGAGTAGAGCAAAGAATAGGGTCACAGGTATTAATTAGGTTTTCCATAAAATTAAGATAACTTTAAATGCAAGAAAAAAAAAAGACTTTCTCCTTCTGAGAGACTTCCAAATAGAAGACATTAAAGACATTATAAGCTCTGACTTAGAGAGAATATTAACTTATCTGATATTGTTTACACTGGTGGAAATGTTAAACACTGGGCTACAAACTAAAATTAAAACACTACCAGTACACTAAATTTAACAATAAAGACAGGGAGTAATTTGCCAAAGTAAGTCACTGAAGCAAATAATATAAACAAGTTCAACAGTCTATTCAGTGCATTTTAGAGCAAAAAGAGAGAGAGAACTGGTTGCCTGCCAACACCTTGCCTCAATGAGACAGCACATTCTGCTCTCCAGGAATAGTAATAGGTTAGAGTTTTGGGCTGGAGAGTATTGTAATTTCATGTTGTTTTATTGGCGAGAGACTACAGGTCAATTATTCTTGGCAGTATATCCTTTGGGTTTACTGGCATATTACCAGCAACTCTGGAGATCTCTCAAGTTCAAGGATTAGGCTTCACCTGTAGATTTATTCTGATTCTCAGCACCTCTACTTTGAAATCGGGAAAGTTTTGTGCAGTATGCCCTAGCATAGTCTGAATGGCATCCTTAATCAAAAATCAGTCTTACATAAAAATAACAAGAGCACAGATATGTATTAAATTGATTTTTTTTAATTTATGTCATTTTTATAACAACTACTACTGTTAACTGCCTACTTCTTTTGGATCTGTTAACGATCTCTGTAGCAGGCAACCACTTGAAGTAAAAATATAAATTGACAGTAATTCAAGCAAGAAGTTAATACAAACAAAGATGTAGAAAAAAATTAAAAGTTATCAACAAAAATTAAACTTTCAGACTGCAAGGCCAATTACTGGTTACCATAAGGGAAAAGGTTAAGAAGGTAGGTAAACTGGATAAAAGGGGTCAAATGTATCATAAAGGAAATAATTTGATTTTTAGTGGTGAACCTAATGTAGTATATACACATGCTAATTTCCAACTTTTTTTAAAAAAATTTATTTTTTATTTATGCATACAGAACTGGGTACAGGCCAGAGGTGCAGGGGCAGTGAGAGGACTCACCAGAGACAGATTGGGGAGCAGAACTGGCAGATCGACAAAGTATACATGCTGAGGGGTGCAGTCAGGGAGTCAGGAAAAGTCTGCCATGCCATGTGGGTCACCTCTGGGGCAGGAGATCAAACTCATGCTGAAGCAGCTGTAGCTGGCTTGTAGTGCTGTGTGCTAACCTGTTGCACCACCAGAAGGTCTCACATGTTAATTTTTAGTGATGCACATCTGAAACTATTTACCACTAAATAGTTTTAGTGTACTTTTTCAATTCAAATATTTTATTAAACACCCTGTTGTTATCGGGACCTCCCTGGTGGCCTAGGGGTTAAATTTCAGCACTACCACACTAAAGCCTGGGTTCAACCTGCAGCCAGGAAGCTAACCAGCATATGGCCTCCTACCTTGCCCACTGCTCCCCTCAGCAGTGCATTTCAGTAAATCCACCTGCTCTGCTCCCCACTGTGTCTCTGGTGGGTCTTCTCAGGCCCTGCACCTCTGGTCTACACCTCACTTCTTCTGCACATACACACACACATTGTTATATATTGGTTGTGCCACTATAGATTGAATAAAACAAAGCCTTTGTTCTCTTGTAATTCTTAATGAAACACCTATAAGGATTGACATAAAATGTGTAAAATAAAGAGAATTAGAGAAAAATAATAAAATATAGGACAAATAGGTGAGACCCTTAAATAATGTCATGTGAAATCTCAACTTACTCAGGAATGAATGGAAAAGTGAGTGAGTACATGACTAGGGAGAAAATCAAGTAGGTTTGCCATGAAAATTCAGTGCTATTATTGGGCATGGTGAAGGAAAAAGTGGGTTCCTGTCTATTTCTATTTCTCTACCAGGGTAAATGTGACAGACAGACTTACCATGAAACAAGAGAAAAGAAATGCATACTGATCTATGAATTTTACTGAAAGTGCATAAAGACTTTAATCCAATGATTCTACTGCATTATTATAATAAGCATAAATATACTATAAAGTTAAATGTAAAGAGCTACATGAATTAAAAAAAAATTCTGAAAAGCCAAGTCTTAATTACTTATGTAACACCTCACCTTCTCAACCCACCAATCCATATAAAGCTCATGTTTTCTATAGTGCATCATTAAACCAAATTTCCTCACCAAATTTGGGGAAGATTCTAAATCTATTTGGGGTGATTTTGAAATAAATAAGATGTGATATAAATGTTATGCATAACAAATGTTGCTACTTGAGAATTGGCCAAGACAGGTATACCTAGCAGTGATGACAGATGCTAGATCCTTCATAAGTGAAGTGTGTGTACCTAAAATAGTATCCACAAATGTGTTGTAATATTCTAGAAAATATGTCAAGACTCACTGCAAAGAGAAGTCACTTCATTATTCGTTGCTTAGAGGGAGTGGGGCACTTCATCTGAAACAATGATATGGAATACCTATTGCTATTCCTGGATGTAATTATGAAAAAAAAGGGAGAAATGTCAAGCCAAAATATTCATGAGGATGTCATCAAAAATGTCAATGATCCATTTTGAAAGCAATTCCATAAACCTGGTTCTTTAAGGCCAGACAGATATAATGAGAGAATAGAATGTCCCCATTACCTCAAGAATTAGGGAGAAAGAGATAGAATGGAAGTGGGGGGTAGAACACAGAGATCACCATTATCTGAATAACTTAGTGTAGAAGAGCCAGCAGATATAATCCTCAAGAAAGCTAGAATACTAGTGAGGGCGTGAAGGTATGACTGGAAATTAGAAGCCAAAGCCTCATGATAGCCTTTCCCACTTGTCTCCTTTGGTTTAGGGGAAATAGCACAATTAGAGGCATGGCAGTATACAATGAGGATGATAATAATAATAATAAAAGAAATTGAATAACACACCATGGGAATCCCAAATAGGAAGAGCTTAATTAACTAGATTTCTCTCAGGGGTATCTGTATTTATAGACATTCCCATAGTAGAAAATGGAAGCTTTTGCCCTTTTAAGGAACTGTAGAAAAACTGAAATGCTGAGGGTAATGCAGGAACAGCAGGTCTTTGCTGATGTGCTAAAGATAAAGACTGCCTGTCCTCTTCCTTATCCTAAACATGCTAGTTCAGTTTTGTTTTGTTTTTCAACCTTTCTCATGAGATAAAGAAAAAAGTTCCACAGTTCCTCAAGACAGAAGCTATTTCTTCTTTGCTCAGGACTCTCACTGCCGGTGCATTTGGGAGTTAATAAATGTTTTCTAAATTGAACAAATCATAAAGAAAAATGGAAGGCAAGCAGCAGTGTTAGGTCATAAATTTAATTAAGGTGAGAGAAGGAAACTCTAAAATCAATCAGAGAAGAAAATAGAAGGGAGGGTGGAGAGAAAAAGCAAGAGGGGGAAAAAAGTACGGAAACATTAAGATGACACAGAAAAGAAAATGGAATAATAAAATTATTGTTCTTTCAGGTACCATAAATGAAATTAAAAAATAATGTTGTGAGCTCCCTAAGAGAAAGTGTTACATTCTGAGTAATTGCTAGTAATTCATAACAACTGAGTTTAAGGTTAATAATAATTTTATATTATGCACTTATAATTTATATTATAATTATAAGATAATTGTAATTATAATGGTTATCATTATTTAGACTTATAATATTGCCAAAAGATATTGGTTGTTGACAATAAATTATTTTCGTAATTCATAATACAACATTGATGTGCAAAGCAGATAAATGTCATTCATTGTACATCTGTGACCCAGGGATATCCTCATTTAGAAAATTTGGGGTAAGTCCTAATACTAAGGGCTTTGGTGTTCCTTGTGGTTTTTATGGAATAATTTTACCAGGTAGCCAAAAAGTCCCCAAAGCTTAGTATTCATGATGTCCATATCTTCAAACCCACTGGCACTCATTAAGTGGCTGCTTTCTCCTTTGTTTTGTCCTTTTGCCACAAACATACACACACACAAAAAAAACCAGAACAGTTGAATGTGTAACAGTCAGGTTTGTTATCTACCATCCTTCTCTCCTGACATTTAAAGAGGTAAATTTGTCTTCTGTCCTGGGCAACAGAGACAATAGAGTGATATGAAAAAGGGAGCTCTGGACTGCTGCAGAGAGTTCTTTTGGAATCCATTTAGATACGCATAGGAAACAGAAGGCAGTTTCCTGTCTGATTGTTGTTTTATATATCCTGTTTCCAGGCCCCTTTAGGGCATACCACCCTCTGATAGAATGGCTCTACCCAATGCAACATATGGTATTAGAGCAGCTTCTAATTAATACATATTAATATTAATGCAAATAATTTATTCATTTATTTAATTGAAAGCACAATTAAAATCTTGTTCTGTTATGATATAACATTTAATGAGTCCAATAATTGATACATGTGAAATAACTAAGATAATGGGTCGCAATTAAATATCACTTTGGAATATATATGAGCAGATTCTGTACTATATCTGTGACAGATCTCAAACAATTTTATACACATTTCTACTTACTGTACTGAACTAAAGGATTTGACATGTTCTACATTATAAACTCTTGAAATGTTCAAAAATCATTTCAAAAACACAAGGTCAATAAATAGCCAGAAAAATCTAGAAGTCAGTTATTTATTTGCAGTTAATAATGCATTATGTATTTGTAAGTGGCTAAAAGAATAGATCTTAAAAGTCTGATGTCTTGAAAACAATGTGCAACTACCTACTGTCATGAATATTAGCTAGTGTTAAGGTGGTGGTCACTTTGCAATGTGTACAAACATGACACCATTATGTTGTAGACCTTAAACTGATGTTATATGTCAATTACACCTCAATAAAACAACAGTAATAAAACTACTACCATTTTACAAGCAGTTAGATATATGACACTCTGTATTTAAACTGACAAAGTCTCAACAAGGTTGTATTGACATATTTGGTTCACATTTAACTGATATGAATTTGGGACTCACATTATTAGCATATTAATGTGAATCTACCCTGGGGTTAAACAATGGACCATCTTTTCCATCTCTAATTTTGACCTAAGAAAGCAAGTAATTTATTTCTTCTTTTCAGTATAAACTAAGAATTTTAATGTTTGAAAATTTTAACTGTGGTAAGACTGGCTTATATCATTGTATATGACTTAGTAGCATAGGATCACTCTGTTTAGGTAAGTGTTACCACACCACACCCACCACAAAACACCCTTAGTCCTCCATTATAATCCATTGTGTTCCTTTCTCACTTTGCTCTCCCTCCTCTGCCTCTGGCAGCTTCAGTTCTACGGGGTCAACTGATGAGTGAACCTCTCACAGTACATGCAAACTTCTGTATGGATTTTTTTGAAGCAAGGATTTATATATTCATGAGAAACAGATACTGTCAAATGTTACCAATTCTGGTGATATCTAGAGTGATTAAATATACAATGAAATCAACCACATGCATATACATCTATCCTATCAGCTTCTCACATGGTTTTAATACATCAGTCATGCCACACTTCATTTAATGTCTTTCATCTAGTGGGTTTTTAGTATATATTTGCTTTTGATAATGATGGTAAAGTCCAAGTCATGTTCTTATTTTTCAGACTATGATCCCCTTTTATTTTTCAAGTTCTTCTCTAAGCCAGCAAAGTTTTAATTCTCTCTCATCATGACAATAAAATTGTCACTGTGATCAGTTCACACATAAAATTGCCCAAGGCTAGCAAATAAATTCCTTCCCTGAATGCAAGCTTGCCTCATTCTCATCCTATACTGATGACATGAAGGTCATCTTGTATATCATCTGTCCCATTTGTCAACCAAATGGTCTCGAAGAACAGGGCATCTAAATTTTGCCAACTATTTTGCTATCTACTCCTAGTTCATGATTAAGACAGAGATGGCAAGATCTTATTCTTAACAATGGGGAGACTAAGCTTTTACTCTCTTCCAAAACAGGATTTTTAAATGAGTCAAAAGAACAGGCATCTAAAGCATTTAGAACAGATCTTATCCCAGTATACATTCTTTTATGTGTATGTGACTCCAGATGTTTCTATTCTTATATCTATGAAAAATAGCCACTTAAATTCTGTACTTGTATTTATGACAAATATGTACTTCTTCCTTAATGAGTATACGAATTCAAATACGCATATTTCTAAATATACATTTTATTCATTTATGTGAGAAAATAAGAAAATCAGAAACTGCAAGTAAACATAATCTGACTGTCTAGCTTTTAGAACATGGTATATACCATTCTTCTTAGTACATCAATAGTCAAGCCACACCTCAAGCATACATAGGGAAAATGATTTCTTTTTATCTGATACGTTCCATAGGAACTTTCAGTGCTTTGGATATCTATAGTTTAGCTTTCTAATATATATCATATATCATTTGTATGTTTTTTCTAATAATTTAAGTGCTATAGGGATATAAGTTTAGACTGCAAGAAAGGCATCATAGTCCTGTCTTATAAAGGAGAGATACCATGAACAGTTGGTATATATTGATAATATACTGATGCATTATTATTTTAATAAAATGAGATATTAACAGAAACAATAAATTCACCATTTTCAGTTTTCACTTTATAATCTTTACTTGGTATCTTGTATAATAGAACTACCTAATTCTTTTATTGAAGAACAATATCAGATTCCATTATATGGATTTACTATAATTTATTAAATCATATTGGAATTGTTTGAAAGGTTTTCAAATCCTCACTTATATAACTGATATATCACTACATAGTCTTCATAGATTTATGTGAAGGTTTCTGTAAAAGTTCAAAGATGGAAGAGTGAAAGAAATTCATGTTTAATAAACATGTCAATACAAATAACCCTCAAACACATTATAAAGAATGTATATCTATCCACCTATGAGTCCTTTAGATATATTTGTCATTTAACATTTTACAAAAACAAATTTTAAATCAGGTGTTATAAACTCTCATGACTTCAGAGCCAGATAGATAACAAAATGGGTAAATAGTACAAATTAAGAAAATAAGTAGTAGGTTCCTTCTAAAAATAGACCTGAAGCTAATGTAACATGTGTTGTTATGTCAGCAAATTTAACTTAAAAAATTTTTTTGATAGCCAAACAAAACATATCTTCAGTTCTCAGAGTACCAGGTTTTAGTCCTTGAATTAGTGGAAAACACCCAATTTTGAGCCTTTAATTTTAAAGCACAGAAAGTAATATAGTCCTTGATAAGATAATTTCACTATACATACATATCTATATATTTATATATATATACACATACACACTAATTTTAGCTTTGTAATTTTTTCAAATTTTACAATTATGAGAACTCATTCTCTGAGATTTTGGATCCATTGTATGTTATATTGATTTTAACAATATATACATTCTATAGTAGATCTATTGAAAACTATAATATATTTTTGTATTTTGCTCACATACAAACACATCTCCTAACTCTTGTTAACACAGTATAAATCCTTCAAATGTAAACATGTTTGTTTTGATATTTTTATAATCCACATATAAGCAATAGAAGAAAGGAAATGGAAATACCCTACTTGTTTTCAATATAAGCAATACCCTGCTGAGATTTATATTTGACCTAGTAAAAGATCCTTGAGAAGAATAAAGAAATTCCATTATTTTAGCTTGATAAAAAAACAGAAGAGGAAAACTCTAGTTTTCTTTTGATAACAGTAGTTATCTTATGGTGTGGAAAAGGGGTGAAGGCCACGGAGAAAATTGGTTCTGCTCTCATTTTTCTAGTCCCACTGCATCAATAAACCTCAACATGGAGCACACAATGTGTGCACAAGGCAGCTTGGCCTCTTTTAACACTTTGGCATGACCTTTAGCCTTAAGAGATTGTCAGCGAGAGCTGACTGAGTAAGGGATCCCCACTGCTACAGGATGCATCAAAATGGGTTTTGAAGCAGAATAGCTCCTCACTTCATCTGAGATGATGATAATGATGAGTTTGGAAACAAATCAGTCATGCTTAGAAATAAATCAGAGTTTGGAAAAAATCAGTCATGTTTTTCTAATTGTATTTTTATAATTTTTACTGTAATTTAGGTCAAAGATCTTTCTTTAGAGACCTAAAAAAATTAAAATAGCTTAAAATTGCAATCTTTTTTTTTAAACACTTCCAATATGTATCTAATAACAAAAAGTAAGCTACAACGTCTTCTGTCTGTAAACTAAATGGTTAAGTGATATTACCAAGTGGAAACAAATTGAAGACAACTCCTTAAATGTTCCTGTTCAAAATATATCATATAGGGCCCTCCCTGGTGATGCAATGGATTAAAGCACAGCACTGCAAAGCTGGCTGCAGCTTCTTAGGTGCAAGTTCTATACCCTACCCCAGAGGTGACCCACGTGGGACAGCAGACATCTCCTGTCTCATTCACTGCTCCCCTCAGCACTGTACTTCATCAATCTGCCTGTTCTGCTCCCCACTCTGACTCTGGTGAATCCTCTCATTATCCCCGTACCCAGTTCTGTATGCATAAATAAGTCATATTTAAAAAATCATATTATCCAGTTTTGAATAATCATTCTCAAGGAGAAAAAAAGTTTATCCTAAGTAAGGTATTTTTTTTAGGTGTTCTTAAATGGATTCCATCTGTTTTTATTTTTTATTAACATATGAGGCCATATGAGAAATAGCTCATACCGTGTATTCCTTTCTTTTGACTCTTAACTGTAATCCTGAGTGAGATAAAAATAACATTGTTTCAGGAAATGTATGCCTTAGAGTATAACAGAATTGTCCAAGACTAACATAAAATTTTAGACACTTATTTTTCTCTTGCTGTTAAAAACCTAAAGAAAAAGCAAAATTAGAATCAGTATGCTGCTTGAAATAGAGACAGGAAAACATAAAGCTATTGTACTTTATAAGAAAATGAATCCAAAATGATTTCCTAAATTCATCATATTCATAAAGATTTCTTAAAAACTAATTAGAAAAGATTCTTTTCCAACATCTGATGCTGTTTTGAGAATATATTTTAAATTTGCCCTGCAAACAACATCCAAACCTAGCTTGTAAACACTTGATTCACTTTTCTGTTCATTTATCCTGGTCAAACCACAAAAGATGACTTTTCTTGTGCAGAATTATAGATAATTGTAATTGTAATTTTATTAAAAATAAAAGGCTCAAGCACTAGAAGGTAATCAAACTTATTTGAATGAATTATTCTCTCTCATTTAGATTTCTGGACTTGTGTCAGATGAGTATTAGAACAGTTTGACAGCTATCCCAATGCACATCTATATGTAAAATATGAATTGTGCAGTTTCTTGTAAAAGAATTTTTAAAGGACCTTGGAGTTTTGAACTTGTAGAAGTGGGATCTACAAATATACCCTATCTTCAAAATTACATTTGTTTTGAATATGTATACTCCCTTTTATAAATCCTCATAGATCTTCTAGTTTATGACGATATTTTAACTTTCTTTGTGAATTTCTAAACATGCATCTGCTTAAATATCATATTCCTCATGATTTAAAAACATTTGCAACCTTGAAAGTTATGTTAGTATGGATTTTCTTCTCTACTGCTTTCCATTTTTTTCTCTCTCAAATTCCCTCAAATGCTCATACACTTCAAGGTTAGTAAACATGATAAAAAGATAATTTTCTACCTAAATCTGAATCTTTAATCACTTCATATCTAATTTTATGAACACGAACATGAGTTTGTTTTAACTTTAACTTCATTTAAGTTCAACAGAGTCCCTATGTGCCCAACACTTTGCTATATGCTGATATAAATAATGCATTCTCCATGTCATCATGAAGCTTCAGAGAAACAATCTAAGCATTTTAAATAATACATCCCCACCAGTTTGTTTCTGTATGCATTCTACTCCTACTTATTTAGATACTTGTATTTATATATAATATAATGCAATATGCTATAAATATACTAGCTTATGAACACTTAATCATAAAACTTAAAAATAATGTAGAAACATAAAAATAAACATTAATGTTTCTCAATCAATTTTGGTCACACCAGAAGTTATACTTTCAGAGGTCACTAGTCTAACTGGATGATAACATATAGGTAAGTAATTTGAATCAAGTGGTCAATTACTTTGTATATAGTAAACATGATATGTTAGAACGCAGAAAAGATTTCCTGAAAGATTCATTAGATCTAGCCCTTTCAGTATAAAAGGAGTTAGTGAAGCACAGAAAAGAGAAAGAGATAGTTCAGAAGACATTTCAAACAGAACCAGCATCTATGTGAAGACAGAAAGGTATGAAACATAGGGATAATTATAAAAGAGCTCAGACCTGATGAAATAGACAATTAAGGTTGATCATAGTGAGTGAAGATGAGGAAGAATGCAGAAGTCAGATAATTGAGACAAGAATCTTTCATTTTATCAATGTATGGGAAGTTTTTGATGAAATTTAAGAGAATAAATGAAGGTCATGATCAGCTGTTTAAGTTGACTTCAGAACAGCCATATTGAGAAATGGCTTGAAGAGACACAAATGAAATTAGAGAAATCCACGAAGAAGAAGCTGTCACTTTATCCAGGTGATAGATGAAAAGTAATAGAATTAAGCCTGTGGCAGAGAGAATGTAGCTCTTAGGAGAGGATGACTAAAATGAAGAATAAACTCAGTGGAATTTGGGCATAACATTCTGAATGTGTCTGGTGAATAAAAAGGAGTAACCCTGTTACTTCACATTTTTGTGTCTTAGGTCACAAAAATGAGATGGTGAATACAGTAGTAGTAAAAGATCTGGTATAGGAAGAGGTAAGGAGGTTTTGAAAAATTTACATGAAAATCATGAGCATTTAGAAATTAATAAAGAAAAAGAACACATCACTAACCATTCTATGAAATGATTTTTATTTGAAATACTACTTATAATATTAATATTTACATTATAATACTATCATATATTATAAATATTTTGGTATAATGCTCCCTATTTATGTCTCCCTATTTAAGGGTGATCATTATATCTGGTAATGTGCATTTTATATAGTTAAGATTGGAGGAAAGAAAGTAAGGAAATTGATAGTTGTAGATGGTGGGGGGGATTGCAAAGAATCAAAAGTAGCTGCCACACAATGACCTCAATTTTCTTGTTAAAATAGCAGTGCACTGACAGTGAAAGAGAGTGATTGTGTAGTCTGAGGAGGGTAATAAACTTCTGAAATAGTGACTGACCATAATCAGAGAGAAAGGATTAGTGAATGCTATTGAAGGCCTAACTCAGATTAGAAAACTTTAGTCTGCAGAATGGTCTGATTTGTTCCTGTAACCCTCATGTACCTGGATGTGCTTGAAAAGAGGGTTCACTCTCTCTTGGATTCCATGTTGCATTGGTGGACATGCTGAGAAATATAGAGGATAAGCTGCTGGTGTCCAAGCTAATTGCCAAACATGGAAAGATTAAAGTCACACAGAATTCTTTGAAAAAGAAATAGAAGGCAAAGTTCATTTGTAAACTTACATGACTCCTGACTTAACCTTATATTTTTATCATATATTTCCTTTTCCCTATGTCCCTCACTTATTGTATATTCACTTTCATTATCTTGTACAACATGTTTTAGATACAAGTCCAGGCAAAAGCAAATAAAAGGTAACTAAAAACACACATGGAGAAACAAAAGTGAATTTTACTTTAACAAGAAAGGCTGGAATTTAGTGTCTCCGTTGAGTCATTGAATTTGAGAATGAGATGTTGCAGGTGCTCAGGAAATTTTGTGGTTGATACAGACTGGACATTTATTAAGGTTATGGAGGTTAGGGTTTAACCAGAGGTACTCATGGGTTAATTTGCCCCAAGGAATCTTTGCATAATGCCAGAGGACATTTTTGATTTTTATAACTTGGGTGTGGGATCCTACCTGTCACCTGGTGCCTGGGATGATACTAAACATCCTATAAGGCACAAAATAGCTCCCACAATAAGCAGCTGGATCAAAGATCAAAATATCAGTAGTGCTGAGGTTGAGAAACTTGATAAGACCAATTCTTTGTAAGAACAATGGAAGAATGAGAATGGTATGAAAGTCACCATGATAAAGTGGGAGAAGAGGAACACCCAAAGTATAGGCATGTCAATGATGGGAGATTCAAAGACGCGTATTTGCAAGTGTAGTCTGTGAGAAGAAGCAAGAGTCACTATTTGTACTGGAACAACTTATCACCAGTTGCATGGGAAACTGGATTGCCATATAAAACTTGCAAATGATTCCTCTAAGGTTTAGCTTTTATAAAACAAATATACAAAGGGAGGAAGAAAGAAAATTTAAGGGAAAGCACATGGTTTTGCTACTTGCTTTTGAAAAGTCATATTCCAGTAAGAGTCACTAACTCCTTTCTTCAACATTTCTAGATGAATGCAATAATGCTCAATATTGGTTTGTAAGTAATCTATCTCTGGACTGTGACACTTTATGAAAAGTCTTTATTTCCCATAACCTTCCACCAGCCTTCTGTATCTCTCATTATTTCTTTTTAAAAGATTTATTTTTATTTATCTATGCATACAAGAACTGAAGTGTAGATCAAAAGTCCAGAGGGTTAAGAGGATTGACCAGAGAGCAGAGTAGGAGCAGAGCAGGCAGATCTATTGAAATAGGCTGCTGAGGGAAGGAGCTGGCGAGACTGGAGAGACCTTCTGTGCCATGAGGGTCAGTTCTCTGGCTGGGGATTAAACTCATGTCCCTCCCAGTGGCTCATGAGCCACCAGAGAAGCCCCCTCTACTGATTTTCTTAAACAGACAATACCATTTGCCTCTTTTTGACCAACCTAACAGACTCTCTCTTCTCTGTACAAGGCAATATGTAATAAACACTCTGCTTTGGCTTAATTAAGATAGAGTCTCTAAACAACCATAACCTTTACATTGTACTTGCTTTTACTACTCCCTCAATGGACAATAAATTCCCTTCAGATGATGTACTATTTATTACACCTGCTTTTTTGAGATGGAAGGAGTTGCAACATTTAATAGGTTTTGAGATCTCCTAATTCAAAGCTTACTGTTTGTTTAGATGGTTATATATTCTTTCTCCATTGACTTACTAAAAATAAAAATATATATTGATATATTAACCTTTCTATTCTTCCCAGTAAACTCAAGACTGATTGACTTCTACGCTAATGTTATGTGTATGAGGAGTTCATCTAGTGTAGATGATTGCCAAAAAAGGGCAGGATCATCTATAAATGCTGTGACTTCTCCAAACGCTTGTGTTTAGCAACTGATACTTCTTAGGGAAATTCCAATTAAGTTGCCATCAAAAGAAATCTGATGACTCATTTGCTGATAATCACAAGTAGATTGATTTACTTTAATTTACAATTCTCTACATATCTTCTAATAAATCAAATATACAAAGGAGGACGTAGGTCCTTTCAAAATTTGGCATACTATGTGAATGAAGTGGTATTTTAATAATTTCTTTTAATCTTCAATCCCAATACTGAATGCTTTCCTAAAATAATGATAAAACAACAACAAAAAAAACCATACAAAGCCTTATAGCACTATGTATCTTCTAGAAATCCTTAACTACATAAGTTTATAACTAATCAATTGAAGAAAAATTAATTTTCCTCCAGATACAGATGAGTATTTCCAGTTCTTACTCCTATAGGAAGTAAATGGATTAATACACACACATATATTTCTTTATTACAAAATGTTTGAAAGTATTTCATGTAGTTTTAGTGAATGTATTGTCATTAAAAAATTTTTTTCTGGGCCCTCCCTGGTGGTGCAGCCGGTTAAAGCACAGCACTAAGAAGCTAAAGCCACTTCAGCATGAGTTCCATCTCCAGCCCTGAAGGTGACCCACATGACTCAGCAGACTTCTCCTGACCCGGCCGCTGCTCCCCTCAGCAGTGTACTTCATCAGTCAGCCTGTTCTCCTCCCCACTCTGTCTCTGATGAATCTTCTCACTGCCCTGGTACCTCTGGCCTATACCCCAGTTTTATATCCATAAATAAATAAATCTTTAAAAAAAACTTTCTTGGGCTCTCCCTGGTGGTGCAATGGGTTAAAGCACCACATTATGAAGCTCTCTGAAGCCACTGCAGCACAAGTTCGATTCCCCTACCAAGGAGGTGACCCACATGACATGGCAGACCTCTTCTGACCCGTCCACTGCTCCCCTCAGCAGTGTATTTCAGTAGATCTTCCTGTTCTGCTCCCCACACTGTCTCTAGTGAATCTTCTCATCCACCACACCTCTGGCCTGTACCCCAGTTCTGTAAGCCTAAATAAATAAATCTTAAAAAATTCTTTCTGGTAAAATTAATGAAGAGACACACTAGTTACTTTACATACACTAACAACCTTTACCTGAACAAATGATGATTTAGAAAACTTATCAGCAGATGCTGTATTTCATCCCACTTGTGTTTTGTTGGTATTATGTGTGCAAAGTATTTACCTCTTCTGTATAAATTATGTAGTACTAGTCATTAAAGTCTATTTAAAAATTCCACTCCTCCTTATCCTCTATATTCTCTTTCCTGTGTTCTCCTTCTCCATAGCACTATCACCATCTAAGAACACGTATAAGTTTAGTTTTTATCAGCTCTATATTTGTACCTAGTAGATTATAATTTCTATTTAATCAATGATATTAGTATGCTTTAATCACTGATATAGTAGGTACTTGATAAATTTGTTAAACAGTTGTGGCTGTTGCATAAATTAATTTAACCACTGTCTGACCACACAGTTAAACAACAGGTAACTTCAGTGACTTTCCCAAAAAGAAGTTTACTGTATTCCATTACTTGACTTGCTTTAAATCCCTAAAATATCACCTTTTTAAAGTTTTTTTTTTTTTTTAAATAAGCCTGATGTGTACAATTCCATTTCAAACAGAGTCTGGACTCCCACACCATAGCAGATCTTTTTACTCATCCAGCTACTATTTACATATGGATCCCTAAGAGATTTACAACATCAATTCCTTTCAAATCAATTTCCCTTTATGCTTTAGTAGGTCATGGGGGAAATGATTTAATTCTCTGGTGAGCTTAATAAAGCAGCTGAATATACTAGAATTTTAAAAAAATAAAACAGGTAAGCAATGCTCACCTTTATTCTTTTATAGGTGTTTACATAACTTTTCTATAGTATAAAATCTGCAGTTGTAGTTAAAAAAAAAAAAAGACTTTTTAAGAATCTCATGTTACTTACTGGTGTTGTACTTAGTCTATACCAAAAGGTCAGTTAGGTGTGACTAGCTCAACACTCCCACTGTTAAAACTCTCAGTATTCTAGGTTAATAAAAGCCATAATATGAATATATGAATAATCACCAAACAACTCCCGCTACAATTCATAATTCATTACATGCCTTTTTAAATCTAAATTGTTTTTTTTTAATGTGTTACTTGCATTAATAGTAAAATTAATTTCTGAGTAACATATTGGTTGGGTAATTCCTGAGAACATGAAACATGTCTTACTTATTTTGAAACAAGCTAAGCACTTAGCCCACTCTTTTATATATGGCAAGCTCCAAAGACATTTTACATGGAAAAAATCTTTGGATGAGTAAGGAAAAAATGAAGACATTAAAGAAAGCTTGATAAAGCCAATCAAATACAATGTCCTTAATTAATACTTTTTCATTAAAAATTATAAATATTTGGTAGTCATATTGTTTAAAATATAAAGTCAGCAATCATTCACTTTCTCAAGATATTCCAGTAGCACAAACCACTTTAATCTACATTGTAACTGAAGAACACAAATGAGTATTTTACATTAGTTTGTTATAATGAGCTGTTTAAAATGGTAGGTTTATTTTTTGCTCTAAAATACTCAGAAAATAGGGCCTCTCTGGTGGCACAATGGGTTAAATTGCAACACTATCAATCTATCCACAGCCACTGTAGCAAGAGATTGATCCCTTGCCAGGGGGCTAACCCACATGGCACAGCAGACCTCTCCTTTCTTGCCCACTGCTCCCTTCAGTCCATCTGCCTGTTACTCCTCCCTGCACCTCTGGCCTCTAGCCCAATTTTTTTATGCATAAATACTCAGAAAATATCACCAACTACCCTTTCACTTATTCATTCATTAATTACTGTTTTATTGAGGGCATATTTTCCCAGAAAAGTATAACTTGTTAATTGCACCTAGGAAAGTCAGGGAATATACTGAAAGAATTGTAGAATTGCTGATGAGCTATCCTTCTAAACTTTGAGTGTGTTGCACCTGAAGATACACAAGAAGCTAAAATTTACTAAATACGTGTTTTCTTAACAAATCAGAAATAAAATCTTATAGGGATGCCAAATGCTTATTTTTATGTTAACGATGTTACCTTTTAAAAATAAGTTGAGCAAACTTTAGTAATCAACTATTCACCACTAAAATCATCTTTTAACCATTCTCAACTGAACTAAATAATAAATTTCAGTTTTAAGTAACTTCAAAATCTTGACAAGACCTAATTTTACATTAACAATAACAACTTGGAAAAGTTACAATTTTATAGCTCATATCTGTGAAAGAATAAAAACTGCTAACCTTGAGATCTCATGAACTGCAATATCTTCTCGAAGACTCTATGCCTCTGAAAACATCTTTTCAGTCTGTTGATATCTCTTTATTTTCTCCTTAAAAAACAAAAATTATAATACGTTACATAAGATTATATTTTCCAATAGTAAAACTGACAAGGTATAAATATATAAAATATGACACAATGACAAGTCAAAAGGAATCTTGGAATATAAATGATATATCTCTATCAGTAGAATGATTGTATTGTATATAATTTGTGCAGAAAGAGGGCCTCTCTGGTGGTGGGGGTGTTAAAAGTCTCAGTGCTATCAAGCTATCACCAGCCACTATGGCCTCAGTTCGGTCCCCAGCCAGGGGAGGTGACCCACATGGAGCAGCCTGTCTCACTGCTCACTGCTCCCCTCAGCAGTGTATTTCTGTACATCTGTTCTGCCTGTTCTGCTCCCTACTCTGTCTCTGGTGAATCAACCCCACCCCCCACCTCTGGCCTACACCACAATTCTTATATGCATACAGAAAATAATAAATTAAAAAAAATTAATTCTAAAATTAACTCAAACATTTATATATTGCAGTTTTACGATAGCTAGGTTTTAAGAAAATAATTCAAACATAACATTCTCTTAAAAATGCTTTATAAAATATCTTGTTTTTAAAATTACAGTGCCATAACTTAAAATGATTATGTGATAATGTAAGGAAGTGATACTGTTCTGGCTGTAATGACACCTGTATTTTCCCATTTAAAATGTACAAATTTGGTCCTTTTGGGGGAACAAAGGGTTAAAGCAGTGCTGCAAGTTATCCCAACCACTTCAGTGTGAGTTCCATCCAGGGCGGGAGGTGATCCATATGGCTCAGCAGTGTTTTTCAGTCAATTTGCCTGTTCTGCTCCCCACTCTGTCTCTGGTGAATCCTGTCACTGCCCCCACACCTCTGGCCTGTACCCAAGTTCTGTATGGATAAATAAATCTTAAAAAAAGGTTTAAAATAAAATGTACAAAATCACTTTTTCCAAGGAATTAACAAGGCTTACATAAAAAAAAAAATTAGGTAAATCATATGTCTCTACACAAATGTAAAAAATGTGTGTGCAAACATGTGAGACTCACACACCTTTGGAGAGCAATAAACCTAGAAATGGTACCTCAGAAAAATCAGGAGACTACTATTTTTTTCTCACAAGACCTCTGGGCATAAAGTTCAGGGGGAAGTGCCATTTTGCCTGGAATCTGAAGTCGTTGCAGTGACCCAGACCTGTGCCCATTACAATGTTCACAGTGCTACTTGAGTGAAAGTCTAGTCCTATGGGTGGTCTCAGCCTGAAAATGACATATGAGATTGATGGTGGAAAAACATATCCATTACAAGAACTATGAAAAATATTCAAGGGGGGATGATATTTCCAGAAGACTCAGAACATACCTAGTAATATAAATGCAACACCATTTAGCCTCATAAATCTTTTATTGTACTCATCTAAAAAAACCCAATTTCTAATTATTAGTTTTCATGAAAAATAAGATTGAAGTAAACCTATATCATCATTTGAAATGTACACCTAACATTTAGAGTTCACATCTGGTCTGTTTTAATATCAGCAGTTCAACTTGAGAAATTCCATGAGAACCAGTGTTGGGGGGAGGGGGCAAAGAACAGGCACTCCACCCTACTTTCCACCCCACTAATAAGTGCTCTAGCAGCTGCCTCAGGCAACAAAGGTGAGAGATGATTCTGCTATTGGTAGAGTCGGGGGAGGCTCAAAAATGCAAAGGCTTCCTCTTCAAGTTCCATAGAAAAGACCTTCTTGCAGAATGTGGCCCTAACAACAATACCCCATGTCAGGTCTAAACCAGCAGCTCTGCACAAGTCACACCCTGACAGTCATTTAGACTTCTGAGCCTCAGTGAGACCACAAGGCACCCACCATGCATATGAGGCAAGTATGCCTTGCTCACTCTTTATTATTTATTTATTTATCTATTCATTCATTCATTCATTTACACCATGTGGACCCACAGTTCTTTAGAGGACACTACAGTAGGGACCCCAGGAGACCAACTCCATCAAGAATACGACAAAACAATGCACACCTGAGGGACAGTCTGGAGCCATTCAGGGGCACCAAAGAAGGTCAAGGCGAGACCTGTGAGGTTTGGCTCCTGGTGGGGCACACCTACTCTCTGAGCCCCACCCCCAGTACCATGAAGACAACTGTGGGACACAGCTGGGAAGAGCAAGCTAGCTTTAGCTTTGGTCCCTCCATGCCACAAGGAAGGGGCCAGAGGCATCCCATGCCCTCAGACTTCCACACACCAACAGGTGAGGAGGAGAGACTAGGGTCTACAGGTAGAGCCAGAAAGAAGCCCCATTACCCATGAATGGAGGTCCCTCGTCTGGTATGCGTTAGACTGACACAGGAAAGCACACCACCACATTGATGAGCATCAGTTTCTTACTTTTATAAATTTCTGAATCTTGTAGGGTAGAGGGAACGATGGAGAACACCTCTCTTTGTTCCAGTTTCCTAGGCTTCCTGGTTGCCCATGAAGGTTACTGCAACTGTTCTACAAATTCTAGCTTCCATTCAGAGTCAAGAAACTCACCATGTTTGTCAACCTTTCTCTAGAGTCAGTGAAACAGGTAACTCTTGTTGGCATGTTCCAATCAATAGCCATCAATAGCCATGCTAGACTTCAGGGAGATGGTTGAAGGTCAGCTCTCCATGGTAGCCTTGACTCAGCTTTAAGATCAGATTCTGGTCGTGTTTTTTTTGTTTGTTTTTTTTTTTAACCTCTAGGTGTTATTGAATTGCTATACTCACTTACATAATTTTACAATTTGGGGAATTCATCTGCAAGCTTCGCTATGTGTGCATGTTTCACTCACCCTCCATTAAGTCTCCTTCCTTCTCTTATCCTTCCTTCTACTTACCCAATCTCCTTTAGAATCCTGAATATTTTTCACAGAATCTAAGATTTATTCTTGTTTTGCCAGTTTATTTTCATTGTTTACTTATAGAATGCAAATGAGATCACTTAATAGAATCACTTCAATATCATCTATTTTGTCCCCAAAGATACAATTTTGTCTTTCAAAATAGTTGGGTGGTATTTCATTTAATAAAAATTCCATATTTTTTTTTATTTAGTTGTCTGGGGAGAGGAACATACATTGGTTCTATGACATGGCTATTGCAAACTATGCTGCGTGGACTTAGAGTACACCAATCTCTTCATATTGGTGTCTTCATAGTCTTTGCATAATTAAGTAGTAGAGGTGTTGCTGATCATATTTTTTATTTGAGGAATAGTCATACTGTTTTCCATAGACACTGCAGCATATTGCATTTTCACTAGTAGTAAGTTTTCCCCTTTTTGCCACATCCTCAGCAACATTTGTTTTCAGTCTTTCTGATATAAGCCATTATCACAGGGTTGATATAATAGTTTGTTGTAGGTTTGATTTGCATTTCCCTTATAAAATGTGATCATGATAATTTTTCATGTGCCTGTAGACTGCATGGCTTCTCTAGAAAGGTGTTTATTTAGGTTTTTTGCACACATGTTTCATTGGGTTGCTTTTTTTTTAAATTTTTAAATTCAATCAGTTCTTCATATATTTTGGAAATGAATCCCCTGTCAAATGAATTCTCTTAAAAAAATCCACTTGCCTTTTTGTTTCTGTTATGATTTCTTTCACTGTACATGAACTTTTCTACTTAAGAGTCTCATTTATTTCTTTTTATTTTGTTTGCTTATTATTGGAGTTGTGTCTCCAAATAGTTTTTGTTATTTTAAATATATAACTCAGTGTCTTTTAAAAAACCTTTAAGTCAGAAGGAGAAAGACAAATAGTAGATAATTTAACTCATCTATGGAATATAAAGAAAAAAAAAAACAAAGGGACAGATAAACCCAAACCAAAGCCAAGCCTAGAAATTTGAGTGTAGAACTGAGACAACCACAGGGGTGGGAGGGGCTGTGGTGAAAAAGGCGCTGGGTGGGGGGCAGCAATTCAAAGGACTATGCTAGAGGATCGCTGGCACTTTGTTGGTGGATGTAACGCAACATCTCTCTAATTAAGAACACTTTAGGGGTCCTCCTTGTGACCTAGGGGTTGAGTATCAGTTCTTTTACCACGATGGTGTGAGTTCAATCCCCTGCCAAAGAGCCAACCCTCACATGGCACAGCACAACTCTCTGTCTTGCAAGCTACCCCCTTCAGCAGTATATTTCAGTCAGTCCACATATTCTGCTCCCCACTCTGTCTCTGGTGAATCCTCTCACTCTCCACTCCTGAACCTCTGGCCTGTACCCCAATTCTTCTACACAAAAATAAACTTGAAAACAAAAAAAAACCTGTTCTTCTTAGAATCATAGCATTTGGGACTCCTAAGCTCATCACTTCTGCAAATTTGGCAGCCAAAAAATAATATTTCATATCCAAAAGAAATATCAATCTATGAGCACAAATAAAGAACTTGAATTTTAGTTCAGTGCAATAGTTTGATTGTAGTTTTAATTGCATCTCATAAAACAATACTGCAGGGTGTCTCAGCACTATGAAGTTATTAGCAGCCACTGCAGCATGAGTTTGATCCCTGGCCAGAGAGTTGACCTACATGGTGTGGCAGACCTTACCTGTCTTGCTGCTGCTCCCCTCATTAGTGTATTTTAGTCAGTCAGCCTGCTCTGCTTCCCTGCTCTGTCTCCTATGAATTCTCTCACCCCACTCCTTGTACCTATGGCCTGCACCCCAGCTCTTGTATGCATATATATTTAAAAAAATTGCATAATGGGACCCTCCCTGCTGGTGCAGCCAGTTAAAGCCTAAGAAGCTAAAGTCGCTTCCGCATGAGTTCGATCCCTGCCTGTCCGGGAGGTGATCCACATGGCACAGCAGACCTCTCCTGACCTGCCCGCTGCTCCTCTCCTCAGTGTACTTTGTCAGTCAGACTGTTCTGCTTCCCACTCTGTCTCTGGTGAAACCTCTCACCGCTCCTGTGCCTCTGGCCTGTACCCCAGTTCTGTATGCACAAATAAATAAGTCTTTAAAAAAATTCATAATGAATATGCCTGCCAGCAAAAGTGTAATTCACTCTGAAACACAACATCCTGACAAAAGTTAAAAAAAAAAAAAAGTAGGAAAAAGAATCTAGCAGGAAAGACCAAAGTGCCACATTAGGTCCCACCATAATTTTTTTTAAGAATTAAGCCCTACATGATAGTCACATTGATTCTATCTAGAACAGCTCCTTAAATAACAATATACTCTAATTCTCCACCTTAACACACATACTAAAGTACAATTATCAAAAATATAGGCAGCATTTAACTCACCTGTTTTATCATGTGACTAAAATGAGTTTTCATCTTTCTTAACATGTGCTAAAACATAATAAAATAATACCACACTATCAAAAAAAATGTCCGAAATGATAGCACTTATTCCTTTCATTTCAGCAAGAATGTAGTGTGGAACAGTCATGCAGTTCTGAGTTTACCAGTAAAGATGTTCTACCTATGTGCTTCATCTTTAACTCTCAGAGTAAGGATGTCGCCACCCTTTTCATCTGTCATATGAAGTCTCCATCTCTCTGAGGTACCAGTTCCTAAAACTCAAATATTCCTTGCCTGCTCCATTATTTATTAGAGTTGACAACCATTTGAATTTTCCATAAGCATGCTATTAATCTGATTGTTTTCTTCTTTGCTAACCTGTCTGATACTATTATGCAGCCCAAGAAGAACCCAGAAGGAAAAGGCTGACTAAAATGTGATCTTTATATACTTGAAATATTATGCAGCCATTACAAAGAATAAAATAGAAGCATTACAAATAACTTAGAGAATTCCATAAGGTATTTTTTAATGAAAAAAAAAAAAGACAAGGAAAGGTATAATATATAACATTACCCATTTTTTTTTTTACAAAAGACTTTAATCAGAATGCTTACACATTTATGATTATATGATACTGAAAAAAACATGAAAAGATATAAACTAGACTGTTTATGTAGAAGGGCAAGAGATATGAATTAAGGATAGAAGGGAAGAGGAATAAAAAGTTAAGCAATAGAGAAAAAGGAGAGTGAGGAACAGGAGGAGGAAAGAGGGAGAGGGGAAAAAAGAACATTAATCAAATTCTGTATTATTCATGACTAACCAATAATATTCAAAGTAATAATTTTGAAGCTGAATATTTTTTGGATATAGGTCCCACAATTTTTTGAAATAGAACTGACTTTGAGGGCCCTCTCTGGTGACTCATGGGGTTAAAGCACAGCACTATGAAGCTCTCCACAGCTACTGCAGCATGAGTTCAATTACCCACCAGGGAAGTACCTACATGGGGCAGTAGACCTCTCCTGTCTCACTGACTATTACTCTCAGCAGTGTATTCAATATCTCTGTTCTGCTCCACTCTGTCTCTGGTGAATCCTCTCACCCCCTGCATCTCTGGCTTGTACCCCAGCTCTTGTATGCATAAATAGATAAATATTTAAAAAGAAAATAAGCCAACTTTGAAAATATGAAATTGATTGTAGGGCTCCTTGATATCATAGGGAAAAAATGGAGAATTGCTGCTAGAATGCTCAAATTCCTAGGAAATGTATAAATTGTTACAGATGGTTTAAGAACACAGTTAAATTGCAGACTATGTTAGTCTGTGTACTTTCCTGCTCAGTTGCAGAAAATAGAAATCAAGCCTAAAAAAAGAAAAGCAATATTCACTGACAGGAATAAAACAGGGAGATCTTTACAGCATTTGTTCGCTCAACTTTTAATGAGGCAGCCTACAACACCTATCTTAATTGTCAAGGTGGGCTTTTCCAAACCACACTGTTATTGCCCTGAAGGATAGGAATGCCCAAATGAAGTCTTGAATGCTTACTTGCTGACAACTTTCATTCTCTTAAAAAAACAGAGGGCACAACTTGTTAAAGTGAAACACTACGAAGCTAGCCACAGCCACTTCAGTGAGAGTTCAATCTCTGGCTAGGGAGCTGACTCACATGGTGCAGCAGACCTCTCCTGTCTTACCTGCTGCTCTCCGCAGCAGTGTACTTCAGTAGATCTGTCTGTCCTGGTCACCACTTTGTGTCTGGTGAATCATCTCACCCCCCACACATCTGGCCTGTACCCCAGTTCTGTATGCATAAATAAATAAATCTTTAAAAAAAAAACAGGGAACAAATCACGAACTTTTTGTTACACAAAAATATAACCTAACCTCTCAGCCTCAGTAAGATGGAGTTTCACAAACATTCCCCTGTGTAAAGTGCCCAGTGTCTGGTACACATTTAATAAGTGTTCACATACTTTCTCCACACTTCAGAAACACCGAATCTTGTGGAAAGCAGAAATAGGATATCCATTATTATGAAATTAATTTGTTTGCATATAAAACTATGCAGCACATGTGCCAATGTCAAATATAAAGTGTGGATAAAGGAAAGAGGTATCCATTACATATATTATGTGAGAGAAGTTCATATCCCATGATGCTGCAGACCTCTCCTGTCTCACCCCCTGCTCCCCTCAGCAGTGTATCTCAGTTAATCTGACTGTTCTGCTCCCCACTCTGTGAATCCTCTCACCCCCTGAACTTCTGGCCTGTACCCCAGTTCTTGTGTGCATAAATAAGAATTTTTTTTTAAAAAAGAATGCAATTTCTGAAGGAGGACAGAGGTTGGATCTAAGCACAAATGGGCACATAGTTGACATACTAAGTTAATCTTCATGACAATAGGTGACATTGCAGTATTTAGATTGTTGGAGCCAGGTATGGAAGCCAGGTACTACTTCTGACCTTCAAGAACACAGCACTGGGCTTTCCTGGTGGCAAAAGTGATTAAGTCTCAGCACTATGAAGCTATCAGCAGCTTTAGAGCAACAGTTCGATCCCTAGCCAGGGAGCTGACCCATATGGCTCTGAAGGAAGGGAGTGGGGAGGAAGAAAGAAAAGAAGAAAGGAGGAAGGAAGAATAGAATAGAAGGAAGGACACAGTACTAGGAGGATATGAATGTCTTTGTGTGTGCAGAATCTTCCATAAATCACTGGGAAAAACCTATAATCCTCAATGTGCAGTAGGAAAAAATGAGGCCCACCCATAGTGGAAATAGAGCCAAGTTATTGGGAGACAGGAGGAAAGAATTGAGGTTGTCATTTGAGTACGAGGTTCATTTTTGCCTAAACCCTCACCCTGTCTTTCTTCATTAGGTAAACTATCTTTTTTGTTTAAACTACTTTGTGTAGGACTTTTGTCACTTGCAATAAAGTCTTGAATAATAGAACCATGACCATTATCCGAATATTTCAAAGAACTGCTAAGAAAAAGACAGGTATTAAGTAAATGAAATAAAATTAAGGAATGTATGTAGCTATGGATTGCCAGTAAGAGACATTATGTGAATGTGTTTAAGTTCTCTTCCTCATCTTAAATGAGAAATTTCAATTTTAAAAAAAGGAAACTCAAAAGGTCATTTCATTCAGCCTTCTCAGAAGAGGGTTCAGTAGTGTTCTTTGATTCATGCCTGGTAATCAGACTACAAAAAGAATGCAGATCAGTACCAGATGGAGGCTATCGAAATAAATATTGGCCACAAAGAAACAAAAATATATTGAAAGTTAATCTTCACTTATAATATGTTGGATGCTAAACAGATCTCTTTGGTCCTCTTTCATCCTACCTTAACAATTTAGAGATTTTCTTTTTCTTATAAAGTAAGTGGATGAGTTATCCTTCAACCCACTTGAAAAAGTTAAAGGAGGCCCAATCAAATACTGTATTTATTTACAGTAAGAACCGATGTTCTTTTTTACCCATTTCAGACAATATCTGTATCATTTTTGCCAATTCTCCAAATTAACTGTAAAATAAGTGGGTTTTGATTTAAACAACAGAAATTTTTGAAATTCTTAAAGAAATTACCAGTTTTTGTTTTGATGATCTAGAACTGAGAGCTAGACTTTACTTGTCAAGAAACATTTTTATTTTAAGGCTGAATTTATAATCACAACCTCCCTGAAAATCTGTTTCCATTTAATGATGGATCCTCTCCAGGGCAAAGTGGCAGGGGCAGCAGACTTTTTTTTTCCCCCCATTCTGCACAATGTACCAGTTAAAGATAGGATATTCAGAAGGTGGGTATTCAAATACTGAAGTGGGATTTCTGGAGATAAGTAACATAATACTGTTGGGACTATGATTTCCATTATTAGGGATTTATATCAAAACAGCATAAGATATCAAAACAGCATGTTATGTGGTGTGGCAGACCTAAGATATCAAAGCAGCATGTTATGTGGTGTGGCAGACCTCTGCTGTCTCTCCTACTGCTCCACTCAGCAGTGTACTTTGTCGATCTGCCTGTTCTGCTCCCTACTCTGTCTCTGGTGAAGCCTCAACTGTCCCTACATCTCTGGCTTGTACCCCAGTTGTATATGAATAAATAAATAAGTCTTTAAAAAAAAAACACATTATGCTAAATTTATGAAAGTAATCTAGAAGATGCATAGATACGGGGTGGATACAGGAAAATGCAGAGATAACAAAAAATACCCATAATTTCACTATTTAGAGAAAACTTCTCTCAGGGTTTTCTATATTTCTATAGAAAAGGTGTTTTTCTTTGTACTTCTGGATCTTACAACATTCATAACTGATACCTTACTATTTTATAAATGGGATAGAACTCTATTTTTTGCAAGCTTCTTTATTAATATGAATGTTTTTATGACAATAGATACATTTTCCCAACTGTCTTTATTGGCCATATAGTAATGCATTATATAGTGTGTTTCATAGATTTAATGACTTGTATGGTAATATGGGTTCTGTACAATTTTCCCCATTAGAAAAATCCAGCAAAAATCCTTAAACAGAAATACATTTTCTAGACTTGGCCTTTTGAAAAAATAAATAAATGTTAAAAATATTGATTCAAAATATTACAATGTTCTAATCTTAGAATATTGAAATCTGAGTTACTAATAAATGTAAAGGTCAGTAAAATCTTGTAGGAATTTAAAGTGGTTTCATTTATACTGGCAATATTGAGTGCATAAATTGAACACTTCATGAAAATCTGACATGAAAACATTTTTTCTGTGGGCCTTTTTTAATCTGTTCAAAGTGACCCTCGTTGTATCCAACAATTTTAATACAATTCATAAGCTTATTTCAATCCATTGGTGTTGTATTTAAATGGTAGTAACCATTTGATCAATTAAGTTATGTCCTTTTTTAAAAAAAGGTTATGAATATGGCTATCAAAATATAAACTTATTTAGTACAAATAAAATAATTTGTGAGTATCAAATAAAATAATTTGTTTAAGCATTTAGTGCAACACTTATAAATAATAAAATGTTCATCAAATCTTGGTGTTCTGATTATTGTTAAATAATGCAAGAAAATACAGGATGCAGCCCTTGCCATAAAGGAACTTAAAATAATTATAATTAAAAATTTCAAATTAGGGGACTCCTGGTGGCACAGGGGTTAAAGTTTCTGCTTTCAAGCTACTGCCAGTCACTGTGGCATGAGTTAGTTAAGTTTACTAGTAGGTTTTTGTTGTTGTTTGCAGTCTCTCTAGTTTTATGCATATTTTTCAAAAATCCAGGAAAAATGTTTTATGTAGCCATGATCTTAACATAGAATATTAGTGTTAATGACCATTTTAGTTATCACTTTCATCGATTCTTTTGATAAGTAAAAATTTCTTAAAATGAGTGTGTGTTGGTTCTCCCTGGTGGCACAATGGACTAGGATGTAGCATTGCAAGTGAGCAACAGCCTCTTTGGTCTGAGTTCAATCTTTGCCCCAGGGGTGATCCACATGGCGTGGCAGACCTCTGCTGACCCACTTGCTGCTCCCCTCAGCAGTGTAATTTGTCGATGTGCCTGTTCTGCTCCCTGCTCTGTCTCTCACCACCCCTACAACTCTGGCTTGTACCCCAGTTCTATATACATAAATAAATAAATCTTAACCAAAAAGAAAAAAAAAAGGGTGTATATCTTGGGCCCTCCTGGTGTACAACAGGTTAAGCACTATGAAGCTTTACACAGTCACTGTTAACACCCAGTTCGATCCTCAGCCAGGGAGGTGACCCACATAGCCTGGCAGACCTTTCCTATCCCACCTGCTGCTCCCTTCCTATGATGAATCTTCTTATTCCCTGCACGTCTGGCCTATAACCTAGCTCTTGTATGCATAAATAAATAAAATATTTTAAAAAATGAGGGCCTGTCTCTGAAAAAAAAATATATAAATACATATACCCTTTCCCAATCAAAGTGACCATCATCATAGAAACAGCATGTAACAAAAGTTAAATACAGAATACCAAAAGGACAACGGACAATATTTGGGGGAAATTACAAGCTAGGATAGCAAAAGGACTATGGACAATATTTTGGGAGAAATTACAAGCTAGGATAAGGCTATACTGGAAAATCAACTGTTTAAACTAGCTTGCTAATATTTCTACAAACCAAGTTCCTCAAATGTGGTATCTAATATCCCAAACTCTGTCAATGGTAGATTTAAAATATGTACATCTTAAAAATGTAGAAATTGTATGCATTAGAGTAAATTTTAAAATGAAATATTTTGTGTACATTGTGAATATTTAAAAGTAAATTTATCAATATGCTAAAATGAAAATGTACAATATTTTCACTAACACTAGCATTTCATTAGACATAAAAACATACCCCATTGCAAGTAAGTATTTCAGGTCCCCACAATGTTACAATCAGTGGGACCCACTATTGCATTTCAAATAGAAATACTTAGTGATTTTAGCATTCTATTTTCCACCAGCATACATCAAGCTTTGGATATTGTTTGAATATTGTTTAGTTTGGGGGCTTCTTGTTGCTGTTGTTCTCAGCCATGCTAATTAAAACCAATGCACATATCCATTAAGGATGTAATAGCTCTTCGCATAAATCCATTTTCATAACATTTCATTCAAATTCTTAGGATTGCAAATTAAATAAATCAAATCTTTATAATTTCTTCCTTACAACTGTTAAGCAAGATAAAAGCAAATGAAACAAACCTACTGCCCATTTTCATTTTAACTCACTACAAATAATTTTCATGCCCCCAAATTAAATATCATATAAAGAAAATATCTTTCCAGTTTTTATGTGGTTCACCTTTGTTGAAAGCAAATATTCTTTGTTATATTTATGATTGTTCTTTCTTCATTGCACTTAAAATGATATTTTTAAGCGTAACCCAAATCTCAGTGGCATTCAGTAAAATGGAGACTTATTTAACTATTCTAACACATGAAGATCACTGTAGCTGAACATGTAAAACATATGGTACAAAGACTCTGTGGCCCTAAAACATTCCAGGTTTACTTTCAAATTCCTCAGACAAAAGAGAAGTAATGTTTTCAGAGTACAAACATGTGCTTTCCAGAGTGAAATGGTTAAACACTGCAGTCGATTCAGAAATAGCATCAACTGGCTCTTTTTCTTTTAGCAGGATCAGGTTTAATTCTTTTCCACATTCACAGGCACACAAATATACCTCCTTCGAGCTGTCAGAAAGCATCAGATTGCCTGATGTGCTTGAAATCTTTTAAGAAACACTAGGACATTTGCTTGAGGCACTATGATTTCATCATCACCATAAGAAACAAGCATAAAAAGCTAGTCATTGTAAGAACAAAGACAAAGCTTATGGTATTTTGAAGGTGGTCAATGGAATTATAATCACTACAGTCATTTGGGTCCATTTCTCAAACCACAGTCTTTATTTAGGTGATCACTTATGAATCAGTGTCCATGACTACTGCTTGGTGACCCCAAACTAAGGATGTGATTTTGATTAAGAGAGTTACAAATTTAAGAAATATTTCTCAACAAATGACAACCTCAGGTGAAAATATTTTTGTCACTAATCTGAAGAGGTATCTTTTATATTTAATGCAACCTTAATTCTTGTGCTCTTTGTGAACTATCTCTAGCTTCACAATTCTAGCTTTAGGTAAATATACATGTGAGAAACTGGAATATTTTCTATAATATATTTCAGCTCTCATGTCTTTTCTCTTAAATGATGCGAGAACAGTACTGTTAACATCATCAGTACTACCTTTATATTTGCTCTTCCTGGTAGCTAAGGAGTTAAAACCACACATAGTGTTATTTTTCTAGATTCACTATGCTATAGATACATACAATTTTATTTAAAAAATTTGTTTCAATTGTGCTTTTAAGTTTAGAGCCAAATTTAAAGTAAGCTTTTTCAGGGTTTAAAACAAACAAGGAAATATAAAAGCCAACTCTGTACTTAGCCAGCAAAATGGAATATAATTACTCCATTCAGTCAGAAGCTGTGACTAAGTGAGTCTAATCGAAATGCAAGGTAAGTGGCTTGGTGAAATCTTGAATTATTGAACAAGTAATGTTGGGTCCTGGAGTTCAAGGGATGGAAAGATATCATTATCCTTTTTTTAGAGAGTCCAGGATGCCATTCACCCATCTGGCAAAAGTGGAATGTACAAAGGTTTTATTTTTAAAGTAAATGAAATAACCCTGTGTGTGTTAGCTGCCATGAACGATGCATACTACACATTTCATCTCACCTACTTTTCATTGCAACATTTTCCCATTATCAGAAGTAGTATTATGTCACCAAGACAAACCAATTTCTTTCATGTAAATGTAAAACAACATGTTCGCTGTAAGATATTCCCATCAATGTCAGTGACATACAAGAAAATCTCAACAGTCTGCCTAGTCACTTACAAAAAGAGGAAATTATTCATTCACACTCAAATTGAATTCTCTGTCCACTACTTTTTAAGTTATTGAATTTATTCATAAACTCACCACTGGTAGTATATTATAGTCGGGAGAAATAACACTTAAACCAGAAACCAATTGGAAAAAAAACAACAGGAGATGAGATGCCAATTATTTTACCAAAAGAAGGACTCATCCTACTTGCAAGGAAAGCTATATCTACGATACATCCATGTCTTTCACTTGATGATTTGGGTCCCTCTACTTTTGATGATTTGGGTCCCTCTACTTAGTAGTCAGAGACATCATAGGCCATCAGAGACTAATGGAAAGCTAGCCTCTAAGGATCTACTTTGTTTTTGTTCTTAAAGATTTATTTATGAATACAAGAACTGGGGTATAGGCTAGAGGTGCAGGGGATGAGAGGATTCACCAGAGTCAGAGTGGCAGATGTACTGAAACACACCGATGAGGGGAACAGGGATAGACCAGGAGAGGTCTGCCTCACCATGTGGTTCACCTCCTTGGACAGGGATCGAACTCATGCTGCAGTGACTGCAGATAGCTTCACAGTGCTTTGCTTTAAGCCAATGAACCACCAGGGAGGGCCCTTTAAGGATCTACTTTGAAGTCCTTTGCCTCTAGCTCATATTTTTATTCTTGCCAAGTTACTCTCTATAGATATTGTTCTCCAAATCTACAAAGTAAGGCAGTTAGCCCAGCTCTGAAGTTCTTTGAATTCAAAATTAGTGTTGACTTTTTATTAGTGTTTTTGTCTTTCTCTGCTATATACACAATATGAGGTCCTCTGGGGTAAAACAGGTTTCTTCCTCATCTTTATAAAAATAATGTTTTGTATTCTATGTCAGGGTAAGAGGCTCTCACAGTAACAGAAAGTACCCTGCTGGTCACATCTTCAATCTGTCTTCCTTAACCTTCTTCCCCACTGTTTATCCCACATCACATCATGGTTCTGATTACACAGGTTGTTCAATGATGTATATCACCATTTCCTTACAGAGTAGAGTCAGCAAATGTTTCCACAAAAACTTTAAAAATTCACAAAGAAAAGTACAATAACAGCTGTATTGGTAAGAACAATCAAATTCTGGGCCTCCCTGGTGGCACAATGGATTAACTTGCAGCACTATGAAGCTATCACAAGCCACTGCTGCAAAATTTAATCCCCAATCAGGGAACTGACCCACATGGCACAGTAGATCTCTCCCGTTTCACCTACCACTCCCTTCAGCAGTGTATTTCTGTCAATTCACCTGTTCTGCTCCCACTGTTTCTGGTGTATTATCTCACTCCCTTCTCACACTTCAGGACTACACCCTAGCTCTTGTATACACAAATAAATAAATCTTTAAAAAAATTATCAAATTTTGCAGCTACTTTAAATAGCTGAAGACATTTCTCTGACCACAATGATGTTTCTGCCACCCCAGATCTCAGACTGGTGACAGGAAAGTTATGACCAGATTATCAAAATGGCTATCAATTGTTCATCTTATCAAAAAAAAAAAATCCACTCTTCACATAAATGTTTGCCCTTTCAAGAAACTATTCAGGTGCTCATCACAACTGTCCAAACTATAATTTCTCAAACCCTCAAAGCCACCAAACCATCACTTTCATCTGGAAAGCATCTGGAGCCACTATTTCAAGACATGACAATACTTAAATGAACACTATAAGCACTTGGTAAACTTGAAAGCTATAGAAATCAATAAATGTCTTGCATAGAAAAGTACAGCAATTGATTTTTACAGGAGAGAGTCAATTTGTAACTTCAGGAGAGGCATAGACACCCAGGAGGTTATAAGCATAACAGGTTTTTAAAAAAAAAGCGGAGGGCCCTCCCTGGTGGTGCAATGGTGAAGCCGCAGCACCATGAAGCTATCCGCAGCCACAGCAGCATGAGTTCAATCCCAGGCCAGGGAGCTGACCCACATGGTGCAGCAGACCTCTCCTGACCCACCCACTGCTCCCCTCAGCAGTGTATTTCAGTTGACCTACCTGTTCTGTTCCCCACTGTTTCTAGTGAATCCTCACACCTCTGGCCTATACTCCAATTCTTGTATGAATAAAAGAATAAATCTTCAAAAATAAAATCTCCAAGGTGGCGAAGATACTGTCCTATACTAGATGAGTTGGTATCTTAAAGAAAAGGTCTAGATTGATGATGCTTATCAGGAGTCATTCAAGAGAAAAAAGTGAAAAATCTAGGTGACTCCTGTAGTGCTGCTGGACTTGGATAGATCTCTTCAAGATTATATGAAAGGTACTTTTTAAAGACTTATTTTATTTATTTATGCATACAAGACCTGGGGTGTAAGCCAGAGAAGCAGGGATAGGGTGTGTATGACCATTCACCAGAGACAGAGTGGGAGGCAGAACAGGTAGATCCACTGAAATACACTGTTCAAGGGAGCTGCAGGTGAGACAGGAGAGGTCTGCTGTGCCATGAGGGCAGGGTAGCTCCCTGGCTTGGGATCAAATTTATGTTTCTGTGGCTGGCAATAGCTTAATAGTGCTGAGACATAACCTCTTGCACCACCAGGGTGGCTCCTAAAAGGTATTTAGTAGATTTTTCTTGACCCTCCTGAGTTTAAAGATATACTCTTGCTTTCCTACGAATAAGAACATAATGGATACAATATCTCCAGTTTTTAGGAATTGTCTTAAAAATTGCCAAGAAAGTAGATCTCAAGTGTTCACAACACAACTGAAAAAGATAACTGTTAGGTGACAGAAATGTTAACTATATTGATTATAGTAATCATTTCAAAATGCGTACATACTGCATAAATCTCATGTGTATCTTAAATATATTATGCTATCTATAATATGAATATTGACTTCCATAGCAGATACATGTTGCATATGTAATGTATATAATCATGAAGTGTACCTAAATATATACATCTATTATTTACAAGAAATACTGCAAAATAAATCAATACATTCATCCAATAAGTAACCTTAAGCATCATCTAATGCTTAATATCCTTCTGGGCATCACTGCTGACAGTCAGATGCACACCCTCCAGACAGCTAGTCACTTAGAGGGCAGGCTGAAAAGGTCATTGAAAAATCTCAAACAATATCTCCCCAAAATTCACTGACTAGCAATTACTTTTATATGTAAAAAGAGCAATTTTCAAAACAGCAATTGTTTTCTTCTTTCTCTCATATTAATTTTCCTCTTCCTAAATTTTTAGACTTTCTACAAGTTCATAAAAAGTTCTAATTTCATCAAAAAATAAATAATACAAAGCTAAGTGTTCTTATAAAATTATACTCATTTGTATTCTAAATATTTCTAACAACAATGGGGGGAAATTAATGATTATCCAACAAAATGCTGAATTTTTCAAGTGTGGGGTGAAAGGATTAAAGTAGAATAGCAAGGGTCACAGAATCATATCACATAGACCTTAGTGAATTTTTTAGGATTTGTTTCTATTTATTTATGTATACAAGAGCTGGGGTATAGACCAGAAGAGGGGAGATGGGAGGATTCACCAGAAAAAGTGGGGAGCAGAACAGTCTGATTGACTGAAATAAGGTGCTGAGAGGAGCAGTGGGAGGGACAGGAGAGGCTTGCTGTACCATGTGGGTCAGCTCCCTGGCTGGGGATCGAACTCAGGCTACAGTGGCTGCCAGTAGCTTGATAGTGCTGAGACTTAACCAGGGAGGCTCTATGGAGTGCACCACCAGGGAGGCTTTCTGGGGTGCAGTTTTAAAAGAAGTTTATAAATTCATCATTATATTAAGAGTAAGTGGAATTTAAGGGTTTTTACTGGTCATGTTTAATTTTGCTCTGCAAGACATTAACACTTCTAAAAAATTATTTTGAAATTCCTCTCCCCTTAATGACTGGGGTTAAATGGTCATGAGATGTTGAACATGAGTCATCCATTTCAAATTCTTCCTTTGTGCATCTGTTACATGGGATGTTGCTTGAAGTGGTTAGAATTTTAATTTAGAACATATTGTGTTGAGTTAAAAGATAACTGCTGATAAACTGTTAATATTAATTGTTTAGCAGAAGTGTACCATGTGTAAAACTACATTTGCTATAATGTATGAACCTGACTTTGAGTCTAAGGTTTCACAGTGTCCAAACACTATAAGTTCTCAAGGATATTATTTAAAAGCAATATTCTTTTAAAAACAAACACCATTTTCCCACCTAGAAAGTGAACACGTTATACTCAGCATGCAAATATTCCACAATTTATTGACCAATACTACAAGTTTAAATAAAATATCTTCATTGGTTAGATTGAAAAAAAAAAAAGGATTCTACTTCAGAAAACTGAAGGCACACATGAAACAATTGCAATTGCTATATGCTTACCTTCTAATGGACTCAGTCCTGCCTCTCATTCTCACTCTCACCCCACACAGGTGAATAGGGATATGCTCCTGGGACTAATTAAACAAAATGACACTATGCATTGCCAATAAACTTGATAGGAAGAAAAATTAGGGAACTGATATGTTGGTGGACAAAGATTAAGAACTCCAAGAATCAACCAGACAACACAATTTAAAGTACAACCTGAAATACAGCTACAGACACTTACCAGTGAAATGATTAGAAGTGGACGGATTGACACTATCAACACTGTCAGCACTGTCACAGCTAAAAACTTCATCATCTGATTCCTGCACAGAGCAGCAGGGAGAGGAGCTGTCAATTTCTTCAAACTTCCCCTTTAAAATTCCACTCATCTCTGCAGTGCTGTCACATGTACCTGTAACAGGAGTGGGAACAACAGAGCACTGAATATTTAACCAGTGACTGCATAGTTGAGGTCTCCAAATCATTTTAGGGGGGCTGTAACATTTACCACATTATCATGCCTTTGTAGAAATTCTTCATTTCATATTGTTTTAAAGCACTGAGAATAAGTCTGCCCTGATTCACTGTTATTTGTACCCACATTCTGAAAATACTATTTGATAAAAAAATCAAAATTAAGAATACAGAATAAGAGGACTAATAATAAGAAATATGGTTCAGTGTTTTGTAACATCAAAACAGGAGTCAAATACATTTATTTGATTTGTTCTAGTAAATTGTGTCCTGTCACTGACAGAGCCAGAGTTCAGAAAGAAATAGATCACTCACTTGCATGCTGTCATATCCAGAGCATACTGATGAGGGCATGTCTAGCTTGCTGGGGATTTCTTTTTTCTCAGGTACAAAGGCATCTACTTTCCAGGGGCTTTTTGTCCATCAAAAATCAAATTGGTTGCTAGGAATGGCTATACCTGCAGAATTTAGATGCCTTATCATGTTTCCAGTCAATTCAGCAGAGCTATAGGGAATACTTGAATCCTATGACAAGGAGTTGGGCTGAATAGATTTTTATACTGGGTAAAGCCACAGTCCTTAAATCTTTTACTGGATAAAATATTAATGTAACTCTCTTCCATCTCTGTGTCAACATGGTCAGTGAAAGCCAGAGGTCAGCCTGGTGTAATTTTAAAATTTGGTTAATATCAATTTAAGCCAACCATTCACCTCTAAGAATAACAGTCTGTTCATAACTATAGAATAACTGTTCCATTATCAGCAGTTGTAAACACAAATTCCTAAAATGCCAGGTAACCTCAACGTGACAGGAGGGTCAGATGTAATCCAACCACAAGTTCACCTTAGTCTACTCTCTCACCTACTGGTATTTGTAATAGAAGTCAAGAAATAGCTTTCCATTCTAGGAAAAGTGATGGCATGAACATGATAATAAAGAGTCAGTAAGTAGTGTGAACACTTGTGAACTCAAAATCAAAGAGTCAGTAAGTAGTGTGAACACTTGTGAACTAGAAACAGAAATGCCTGCTCAGACGTAAGGTAAGTCACTGCTCAGGTCCAGGGCAATTTGTTTCCATGCTTCCCCAGTCTAGGCTATCCTGTAATTCGAACAATGCCCTACTCATAGTCCAGAGGGTACTTTCCACCAGATGCCTTCATATTCTCCAATCTTCCCCTTATTAATTTTGCTTATAGGCCCTCCCTGGTGGCGCCATGGGTTAAAGCCCAGCACTACAAAGCTAGCCATAGCCATTTCCACAAGAGTTCAATCCCCGCCACGGACGGGACCTACATAGCGCAGCAAACCTCTCAGCCTCGCAAGTGGTTCCCCTCAGTAGTGTACTTTGGCAGTCTGCCTGTTCTGCTCCCATTCTGTCTCTGGTGAATCCTCTCATCGCCCCTGCACCTCTGGCCTGTACCCCAGTATGCATCAGTAAGTAAATCTTAAACAATTTTATTGGCCCTCCCTGGTGGCGCAGCCAGTTAGGATGCAGCACTCTGGCTTGTACCCCAGTTCTGTATGAATAAATATATTTTTTAATTTACTTATAAAATCAAGGATACATTTTCAATTACCTTGCAATTTAAAATCCAACTGGGAATGGCACAATAGTGCAGACAAAGAATGGTTCAGACAGTGATGTGTGACTTGGAAAGGTTAACAGAGGGAATCAAACATTCTCTTCCTCATTAGCCAACGACAAAACCTGAAATGCTTTTGTTCCGTACATCAGTTGGGGACACGAATTTAGTTGCTAGAAAACACCTGCTCAAAATATGCACCCAAGGAGAGGTGACATTTTAAGCTGCAAACCTCAGTATGGCAGTCCTAGCATACCTTCTGGGCAGTGAGGAACAAGTGTAACCAGTGTAATTTTGTTAAAAAAGGAACCTTAAGTCTGATCACCATCTTTGCATTGTTCACTAACCTCAGCTCTCTCTCAGTTCAGTTTGGTTAGCTTCCCTTCCTCAGGCATATTTGCTCCAGTCTGGCGGCTGACTAGCTTTCTCTGCGTCTGTATTTTCTGCTTCCTTATTTCCTCAGTTGGTACATGGCTTTGGTTTCTGACAGGCCTGTTGCTACCTCATTATATCCTAAAAGCCTTGAACCTGAACACCAGTTGACTTGTTCTTTCAGTATATCTCAGTTCAGCTTGTTCTGAAAAGAAATGCAACATCCTTATTCAGGCAATTATGCCATTCTATGGAAAAGAGGTTTGTTTGTCTACCCTTTATTTAGAGGCCATGTATTATTTATTCAGTGAACATCTATTGAGTTTCTACTCGCTAGCAACTACATTAGATGCTGGAGAAAAAGAAAATAACAACAGAGAAAAAAAATTTCCTTCACCTAATAGTGCTCACTCACTACTGAGTGTTGATCATGAAAAGGGTAATAAACAATAAAAAGATAAGAAAGTTAAATATATTTTATATTATATGGAGATAACTGCTAGGAGGAAAATAGCACTTAAATGGTATAATGATAACAAGTTTGGCCTATAGAGAACATTCTACTTTTATTTGCTAAGTGAGTCAATGTCACAGTGAGAAAATGACATGAAGACATGGAGGAGGTGATGGTAGGGGAACAATGAGGAGCAAACGGAGCCAGGGAATGCCGCCTTTCCAGACTACCGCGTCTATCTCCACACTGGTGCTATCGCAAGTGACCAGGACTACCAGTCCCAGCAAGCCATACACATGACTTTCTAACATCCCTCTAGTTCAAAGCTATTTAAAATGGCATCTCAGGGCCTCCCTGGTGGCACAAGAGTTAAAGCACAGCACTGTGAAGCTGTCGGCAGCCACTGCAGCACGAGTTCAATTCTTGCCCCGGAGCAGACCCAAATGGCACAACAGACCTCGCCTGTCCCACTTGCTGCTCCCTTCAGCAGTGTCTTTCAGTAGATCTGCATGTTCTGCTCCCCACTCTGTCTCTGGTGAAGTCTCTCACTGCCCCTGACCTCTGGTCTACACCCCAGCTCTTATATGCATAAATAAGTAAATATTTTTTTTAAAAAAATAAGATGGCATCTAAAGCCAGTGGGGAAGGAATTAATTCTGCTGGTCTTTTCCCCAATACAAGAGATACACATTACATTAAATTTCTCTGTTTCTCCCCTCCCCACCCCCCTGCCCTTATCAATCTGTCTGAAGCTTGCTTGGTTTCTTTCCATTCTGGAAGAAACCAGAGGAGAATGAGGTGACTTCCTGTGTCCTGACATCCTCCACAACTATATATGTATTTTAATATTCCTTTCCCTTCTCACAGCAAAAACATTTCTGACAGCACTGTGATTCAACCATGAGCTTGGGTTGATTACCAGAGGTTAATTGACAAAAATTAGAACAAGAATGGGAACAGATTGTTTAGGCTAGAGATGGCTGCATAATAGGGTAAATAAGGTAAAAGTAAATTGAATAATTTTGGAAATATAAAGGAAAAGTAGGATATGCAAAAGAGTAAGAAGAATTTCTCAAAGGAGAAATTAGAATTTTGGTGACTTATGAGATCTGGCCACTAATTTTATTGAAAAATTAAACACAGAAAAGTAATAAATAGGAAAAAACAGCATGTGCGTAGACTACAGAAAAAAATGCTAGATACAATTATTGTAAAATTTGGCACCTCTCTATTTGGAGTGAGAGGGAAATGGAAAGAACCAGTTTAATCTGAATATGTGATAATACCTGTGTTCCCCAACTGAAAACACGGGTGTTAATTTAAAAATTAAGATCCAAGAAGCTACAGCTACAAAGTTTAGGAGAAAAGAAATCAATCTGCACTATAACTACTACATTGCCTTCAGCCACAGGGAAGTGGTAATGCTACTGTTATTGGATTTAGATGAGGATAATCATTGACATTCCCTGGTGAGATTTTTAGAAATAAATTCAGAGTTCCAGGAATTGCTAGTAAAATGAAAAGAGTGAGGGCAGTTGCTTGAAAATCTGGTTTTTAATGTCCTAAATAGAAGTTATTGGTCAAATTACTTAATTTCCTAAGTCAATGTTTTCTCATTTGAAAAATGGAGTTGATGGACTTAGTGCTAGAATGCATACTACAGGTGTTTCTTTCCTAAGTTTTAGCTTTACACCCTCCATTGGTCCCAAACTATGTATTTCAAATATAGCTCTACAACTAAAATGAAACCAAAGCGATATGCTAAAATCTTGACTGAAGATATAATTTAGCTAGCTTGATATAAAAGGGAGCTTTAAACCAGGTGTGAATGACCAGTCTACTCCACTGCACTTTGAGGTATTACATGAATAACACAGAAAACTAGGGGGCATGATACAAAGTCTTCCAATTGAAGAGACCCTTATTTTGATGACCTGCCATGAACAGAGTCAAGATTACTCCCTAGTGGAGTAACCATGTTTTGCCAAAGGCTTAACCTCAAACTTCAAGGAGAATGCTGAAACTCTGGGCTTCCCTGGTGGTGCAAAGGGTTAAGTGTCAGCACTATCATGATATAGCCAGCCACTGAGCACGCTTCAATCTCCAACATAGTGCTCCCCTCAAGAGTGTATTTCAGTGCTTCTCCCTGTTCTTCTCCACTTTGTCTCTGGTGAATCCTCTCACCCCATCATCTCCCACTTCTCTGGCTTACACTCTAGCTCTTGTATGCATAAATAAATAAAAATAATTTTTTTTTTTTAAAGAATAAGAGCAAGCCAATGTTCTTACTGTATGTCAGGCACTATCTTAGTGAGGGCAAACATATGTATTAGGCAAGATCTAGTGTGGCAAGCAAAACTCCCTGCCCACTAGAGTATACACTTTTGTTGCAAAATCCTAAGATAACAATTTGTGATTATGTGTACATGATATGTCAAAAGTATTTTGCATTATGTAATTATGGTTCTAAATCAATGACTTGATAGATTACAGAGCTAGTTAGCATGCCTGACCTAGCCACATGAACCCTTTAAATCTAGAGTGAAAAGGATATGTTTGTGTGTACGTGTATGTGCACGTGCATCTAAAGTACTTAGCATTCTTTCTTGTGGTAAAGTATGCATAAATATTGTGTTTATTGGGGCCTTTCCGATGGCGCAGGGGTTGAATCTTGCTACCCCTGAAGCTGTCACAGCCACTGCAGCATGAGTTTGGTCGCCGGTCGAGAAGTTGACCCACATGGCACTGCAGACCTCTCCTGTCTCACCCGCTGCTCCCCTCAGCAGTGTACTTTGTCAGCCAGCCTGTTCTGCTCCCCACTCTGTCTCTGGTGAATCTCTCACTCTGCCCCCACACCTCCGCTACATCCCAGTTCTTGTATGCATAAAGATAAAATAAATAAATCTAAAATAATAAAATATTGTGTTTATTTATATTTGTTTCATTATAATGAAATGCCTTCATTATAGTTAAAAAGCCAGCATTTTTGCTTGTGGGTTTTGGACCTTCTATATTACCTTCACAGAAGACTCCTCCCTCTATCTAAATGTTCTCATAGATCTTAAGAGAATTTTTTTTTTTATTTCTTCAGCCTGCCCATTTGTTTTAAATATTTTTCTTACTTAAGTTAAATTGCTTTAAAAAAAACCATGGGCCCTCCCTGGTGGTGCAGCGGGTTAAAGCACAGCACTGAGAGGCTAAAAGCCACTTCCGCATGAGTTCAATTCCCGCCTGCCCTGGAGGTAACCACATGGCATGGCAGACCTCTCCTGACCCACCCACTGCTCCCCTCAGCAGTGTATTTTGTCGATCTGCCTGTTCTGCTCCCCACTCTATCTCTGGTGAAGCCTCTCGCCGCTCCTGAGCCTCTGGCCTGTACCCCAGTTCTGTATGCACAAATAAATAAATCTTAAAAAAAAAAATCATAACATTGCTGAGTCATAACTTGGTGCAAGAAACCAAATTCTAAGAATGTCATCTCATTTATATTTATAATTAGATATTATCCCACTTTATCTGTAAGCAACACAAAGCTTAAGGTATAAGTAAACTATATTTTGAACACAAGTTGTCTATGTGAAAGCACATATTTTGAAACATAAGTACACATGTTGCTTTTTAGATTTTAACCCCAGACATTAGGACATGGCCTTATTGATTTTTTTGTCAGTTTTACCTGATGGTGGTGATATTTATATTAAAAGACTTTTGCTAGTCACATATAATCTTTAAACCTTTACCTTGAGAGACATTAAATCCTAGTAAAATGGGGATATTAACTCTGAGCATGAATCTTTGGTATCTTTTCACTGATTCAGGACTGTCATTTGTCAGCCATTATGACATGGAACTGTTCACCAGAACACCATATAAATGGCAGAAAGTGGGTCCAGAACAATTTTAACTTGAATCAACTTTAACTGGAGAGTGGGGACTCAATGAAGAAGACTGCATAAATTGGTAAAATTTGTATTACCATATTTTCTTACACAAGTGTTATTTAACATTTATAATATATGTTAAATATAAATATAATTAAATGAATTTACCTTTAAACCATTAATTTAATACAATATCTCTTTCAAATATGGAATAGTAGCATAATGAAACAGCATAGTAGAAATAATCATGCAATTGAAATTACGTAGAGGATGAAATCCCCTGTTAAAGTGGAAGTCAAATGAAATTTATACAATAAAAAATCTGCAATACAAAATTTGTATGGCTTAGTCACAGGGTTGTTGTTATAATGGAAGAGCATTAACAAAGAAGCACAGGAAAAGAAGGGATTAGAATGTAGTTAAGTGTCATTGAGAGGGTACAAGAAAAGTTTAAAGCTCATTTTCTGGATCAGATTAGCCAATTCCTTATTAAATCAGCAAATATAATTTTGTGGCACATAATATATATCAGGCATATATTGTGACATTGATGGAAAGACCAAGGAAATTCTGGGACACAAAGAATTATAATTATAATCTCAAAGAATTGAGATAGGGGGGTAATGGATTATTAGGAAATCCAAGTAATGCTATATGACCATACCAAGAAGCCATGACCCAAAGTGCAAGACAGATTTGAGGTAAACCTGAGGTTGATGTTGTTCTTGTAGACCTTGTCCATAAGTTATGCAAAGATCTCTGACTAATAGAAGCTTCTCATGGAGAGTTCAAGCTCAATTCCCTTTTTATACACAGCCAATGGGACACCAGTGAACAACAGGGAAGGGCCCACTTAAAACCCTTTACTAATTTTTAAATATGAGTTTTATGAACTACAAGAAAAATTCCTAAAAAAGAACTTTTTTATGACTCTTAAAATCTTAGAATATTTCTGCCTCAATATGCTGATAGCATCACAACCAGTATTGATTTTATGTAGCTAACTTAACCTGGGGATAAAAAAGGAAATGAAAGTCATTATAAATAGATTCAGGAGTCCAGTGTAGGAAATCATATTTTTCATTCATTAAATATATTGTATATAGCTACAAGATGACAGCAACTATCAAAACTTAGTAGAAAACAAAATTCATTTTGACCATGACAGCAAATGCATGAAGTCATGGAGACTATTACAGTAAATCAAAGCAATTAGGTTCATGCAATACCAAGGGCAGAAATGGAGAATTTGTGCAACTCTAACATTCCCATGTTGTTATGCACTGGGAACCATCTGGCCATGTCATGCTTTTTCACCTTCTTCCAAAATCCACCTACACTCTGCTTTTCTTTCATCTAATATTTAATACACTATGAGTATACCCCACATTCAATACAAACACTGTGTCTGGCTGTGTTACTCTACACAAGGAACTGCTCAGTTTTCCAAGAAGATATCGTGAAAATCCCTCCCAAACTTTAGTTTTTTTCAAGTTAAATGAGCAATCCAGAAATGAATTATGGATATTCCCATGCTTTGAAGGTAACCAAAGACTCAAATTTCCACATATAATAAATGAGTCAGGTGTAATTTGTAAAGGGCTTTATAGTCAATATTATTTAAAGATCTAAAAATTTACTTAAGAACTACTTTATATGGCAGTTGGCCATTTGGTTTAAAATCATGTTCTTATGAGTCATGGGAAGTACAGAAATGTGTGTGCCACCCTATGTTGTTGTATTGTTAGATAATGTGTTAAACTCTTCATCTAATTATAGTGTGAAAACTCTTTAAAAATAAATATCATGGTTATAATTTCACTTTTAAGCTGTGAGCCTAAAATGAAAAAAAAATTATTAAAAATTTTGATCCCATATGAAATAGTTTCTAAATTGTGACTTTTAAAATTAGCTTTGGTATCTATCAAGGTCATCATAATATTGAAGTAAATGCTTAAGAAGTCATTTTGATTTTATTTTCTGAGTATATGCATTCAACAACTTTCAAGTCAAAGTATTTGGTCCATTATACTAACTGTGAAATAAACATCTAAGTAATCTGCTCAACTGATTTTGTGAAATCTTTGAAACATTCAGATGTAATCATTCCCTATTCCTTAATTTACAAAATGGGAATTCAAGAGTGATAACACTGCTTTGGAAAAAAGCACTCCCTTTCTATATCAGCCCTATATCAAGCTATCAGATTAAAAAAATATATAGTCAAAAATAACTTCTAATTGTTAATATTTTGACTTATGGTCTATTATTGTACAAATATCACAGCTATTTTTCATTAGTTGAACTGTCTGAAGTCAGTAGCATACTTTAAACATTGTGAAACCTGACCCAAGTTTTCTTACTTTGGTGTCACTTCTATTTCTTATAAATTTTAGTCTTCCATTTCTAGCAATGTGGAGTTACAGGTGAACCTAACATATGTCCATTGTAGATCATAGTTGTCACTCTATGTATTAAGGGAATCTATAAATAATTCACTTTCCTGAATACATTTTATGAGATTGAAGACTCATGCAAACTTACTTATGAATCTTGTAATTTACTTTTTGCAAATAAAGACATGTGAAGCAGTAAGTAGACACTACTAACTGTACTTAAAGATTATCTGTAGTTGAGAGGCTAGCTATGCAATATATTGGTTTCAGGCGCTTGAAATATACTCAACAATTTTTATTGTGCCTAAAATAAGGGTTTTTGCATAAGAGGCATAATCCACCTATTAGTGCATCTGATCTGTTGTTAACTTGCTCTTGACTATCATCTGTATATGCTGATAGTGCTTCCACTAAATGTTTTCTCACATTAATTGACAAAAACTAATTTACAGTCCATTATTCTAGATCTTTTTGAAAAATACATACTGACATACCAAGTTAATTTCATTTTAAATAATGCATTGGTCAGATATTAAATAGCTTAAAACATGGTCTAAGCATGTACTTTATTACATTGCTAACAGTAAATCTAATAAACTCAAATTAGTGTAATGAAAATTGTTATATATCAAAAACATTTAAATGGTTAAAAAAAAGAGTTAGAAACCTCACCTGCAGCACAATAAAATAGGAAGAATGTACAGTTTTTTGATGACTTCCCCTCTCAATATTAAGCTGAGAGAAAAAAAATGTTATAGGGAAAAATAATTTAAGAATTTGAATAGGGTAAAATATGAGGATTGTGGGTTATTTTTTACAAAATTCACATAAATTTTGTTCTTGGGATTTTTTTAACCCCCCCCCCCCCAATTTCAAATAAAACAAAAGTATTATATGTTGACTTACAACATTTCATGTTAAATTTCAAATACATTATGTTAGTGAGCTTCCAAAGGTAAGGAAATGACTGCATTAGTGATACATGGTCTGAACATTAAGTTTTAAAAATTCTTAATCTAACATGAACTTATTTGTCACATGTTAAATTTGCCCTCACAAACCATGGTCGAAAAACATATGTATGGCTCAAAAGCTTTTTTTGTTATTAAAATAACTGGTACACTTAAAAGGTTTTTAATTTATTCTCTTTTCAGCATCTTGCCAACCACTGCAAACAAAAGGAGAATAAAGAAAGTATTGTGCAAAGGATGAAGTTGTATATAGAATGGATATATTGAAAACCTACATTTGAATCTTTATATTTGAATCTTTAAAATATTTGCATCAAATGAGAAACAAATGGTCTCACTCTACCATCTCTCACAGAGCAGACTTACGTGGTTTTCATTTGTGTTGTTTCATTTTTCATTTGGACAGGAACCTCTTTAACTGTTTTCTTTCATGTTTTTTTTTTCTTTCTCTTTCCTGCACTCATGTGTGCACACGTGCATACACACACACACACACACACACACACACACACACACTTTTTTCTGTAGTCTCTGCAGTAAAAACTACCATAGTTATCTCTTGGAGCCGTCTCTTGCAGAAGACTGCCAGTGGATGACAGTGGATCAGGAAATGCTGATTGAGAAAGGGTTTATCTACTTTTCATCCAAAATATGTGAACCATTAAGGAAATTATAAAAAGCAGCAACAATATACTCTGGTTTTATTCAAAACCTTTCCCTTAGCGATTATTAAAAGGATGATATTTTTAGCCAAAGCAAGCAAAATGCATCTGCAGCAGCTGGTTTCCAAGGAAACAGAATAATTTAAAACCATGTGGAACTCTGCTCTCTAATTTTCATCAATTCCCCTTCATTCCTGGAGGTAGCTTTACTAGGAATTTATAATTTCCAAAAAATATAACTGCCTTGACTCATTTCTTCTGATACATTTTAAGAGGTGACTACCTGATCATATACCTATATTGACACACACACATCACCTTAAATTCCAATACAAAGGATGAATTAACTTAGCCATCACTTTTTTAAAAAAACCAACATAGAAGAATCTATCAATAATTCAAAACATGTCAAAATTTCAGTATCATATCATGATGTTTGAAATCCAGAAATATTTTTAAACAAACTATGTAAGAGTATCTGATTGGGTCAGTATGACTATGACACACTTTTAGAAACGTGTTATTATATTTTGTACATTGAGGAAATTTTAACTAGTTATCCTTTCATTTATATCTTTGCCCCAATATTCAGTAGCTTTTAATCCATTTTTTTTTAATTTGCAGTAATTTATGTTTTTGCCTTATATTCACAGGCAAAATCCATTTCTCTGACAAAAAATAAGATGAAAAAATCCCTAGCAATGAATATACGTATTCATTCCTATTAGTCTGTGATTCATTCAAAAGAAAATATATAAACAAATCATGATTGTAATCAACAAGTATTAATTGATTGCTGATGAGCCCATAAGTAATAATCTTTCCTAAAATTCCTATATTAATGAAAGTCCCCTATTTTAATTTATTAATTAAAATAACTTTATACTTAAATAACTTGGAGTAAAATTATTTTGTGTATGTTTTTTATTACATCATTTAGTTACCATATTTAAACTCCCCTATTTTACCTTTAGGGAAAATAAAAGAAAACATAAGGAGATATAAGCTTCTGGTAAAGTAAAATGGTAACTTTTGAGCTGTTGAAAAATTACTGCTCTAAGGATATTATCAAGACTATAAGTGCTGTGAGGGAATACTTGTCCAGATATATTTGATTAAAAAAATAAGATTACCAGTGAAACTTCTTTTCAGATAGAATTTTTACAATGTTTTTAATCCTTCACAACACAAACAGGTTACTAGGCACTTAAAATGTACCTATGCAAGTTGATAAAATACAAAAACACATTTACTTTATCAGTAAAGCTTACAACCTACAGAATAAAATGATACAACTGTTCAACCCCTGCAACACTACATTAAATAAAAGGAATCAAATGCACATAAATCATTTACATTACAAGCTGCAAAATATTATTTTCCAAACCTATTTTACAGTGTATATTCAGAGAAAGCTCCATTTTCTCAGTACCTGTGGAATTACCAAGATTTTCTCATTCTTCTTTTGATCTCATTACCTTAAACTTGAATCACAACATGAAAAGACACACACGATGACTCATTTTACCTATTAATTTTGTTCAGTAACACTGCTTAGAAAGTTATCCAGGATTAGACATGCCTCTGGTGTTTTCATCAGCTAAGAATTCTGCACAGATAAAGAACAGCTCATTTGCAAAGCTTCAAGTAAAGAAAGGGACACATTTTCGGAAATCCCTCAGAATAATTTTCATGTCCTACTATGGTCTCGATAGGAATTGAAAAGCATTGTCTTTTGAAGAAAAATATTTTTTGCTTTTTTGCTCTTACCTGTAAATATGGTTTCTGTACTTCAGCTCCGGCAGAACAGACTGAGGAGTTCACTCCTCCCTCGTCTATCCATCAGGCTGCAGCCAACCAATAACAAAAGCCAGATCCTGGCATTCTCTGGCTCATGCTCGCTGCTCTGCTTCCATCCCTTGTTCCCTCCCACCCCACTCTTTTAGAGGACAAATCCTTGCAGCTGGGAGAGAAGGAAGGGAATAGGAAAAATACGGAGAGGATAGGGATAAAGAGATAAAAGACTGACAGATGTTTCAACGGATAACCCCAATCTATAGAAATGTGTGCAGGTGAACTCAGCTGAGGTAAAATACCTTGTTTTTTACTTACGGAAATAGGGTTAATCAATGCTTCCCTCACCTGAAATCAAAATACACAAAGCAAAACACTCATATAAAGTCTAGGTAAATTGCCATTTGTTTTTACTCCCAGGATTTTTTTTCAATGGAGTAGTAAAAGAAAGTATCTCCTCGTTATATATTTTGATGTGTAGATAGGTTGAAACTGAGCAACAAGGTAACAAAATGCAGCCTCATTTCATGAAGAACTATAGTTAAACTGAATCTAGACCCTTTACACAGATGTATCATAATCTGCAATTCAGCCTTCTGGCACTGTTGCCATCTAATCAGCCTGAAAATATATATTTAATCCTTGAGAACTAAAATATTCAGCGATTCTAAAGTTATGTGGCTATTAGCATTGCCTCAGATTCCTCAGATGCCAGCATCAATGTGCCTATGTGAATAAGGTTAACGACTAAAAAGGATCAACCACTTGGTTGTCATGTTTCAAAACAATTAATTGATCCCCAACTTTATTTTAATAACCCTGGAAAAACCAGCTCAACTTTTGAACTCTGCTTCCATATTAAAGGACTCTCAAAGCTAATTTATCAGCCAGAAGGTTAGGTTAGGACTAATTAAAGAACTTGAATTACATATAAATTATTTACTTAATTTTAAAAATGCAATACAAGTCACAAAATTTACAAAGGTAAAAAAATCTATTAATTGAGGTTCCCCTGGTGGAGATGTTCTGAAAAGTTCCTTGAAATGCATAAACAATGGAAGTTATCTATACCTTAAACTATGTGCAGTCTACTTTTGCTATTCAATTCCTTAAATCCGTATTTTGTCTTTAGGAAAACAAGGGAGAAAAAAAAGATGGAAGTGGGCAACAAAGTATTCTTTATCTCCAAAACTAAACTGGCATGAGGGAAAGATCATTGGTTTTCCAGGAATAGCTATACAGAAAGGAGCTAGCGTGCCAGTCTTATTGGGGGAGGGGGAGGGGAGGACCAATAACTTGACCTGAAATTGACTTTCTGTAGAAGAGCACAGATTTTACTTGGTGTGTGAGATTTTCTGGAGTATCTTTGGGAGGCTTTGCTAAAGATAAGGAGAAAGTTAAATAGCCCCTATTCCTATGCTAAACCCTCTATGGTTGAAAAAAATATCAATATTTGGAAGTCTCTGTGACCCTACTGCTAGGAAAGATGGAGTAATCTATAAAGCAACATTTCTTCAAGTGGGGGCTGGGGCAGTCTGCATCAGAATTGCTGCAGCACAGCTTGCTAAAATGCACATCTGTGGGCCTCACTCCATACTTAAGGAATCAGCATTTGAGGAATGTTGTGACTCAGCACTTTTTAGCAAGCTCTCCCAGTGTATTTTATGCCAACTATGCTGTTGGTCAATAACTATACAAATATTCCTTGGATACAAACGCTAAGCAAATTTCTGATGAGATGGTAGTAGCAAAAGGAGGACAAAAAAGGGGTTGGAGGTAAAGTTAAACATTTAGTTTGGATGTTTTGACTTTTGTAACTTAGCAGAGTGAAATATTAAGTCTTCCATTGAAATCATGGGTAGCTCTAGGATGTTGGTATAGCTGCAAAATAGCCATCATTTAGGGCATGTTTAAGTAAGGACAGTGGATATATGTCATTAGTGTTACAGGCAGTGAGAGAGGGGTACCGCTGAACCCACAAACCTGCCCGCTCTAAATAAGTCCTGCCATCAACCGCATCAAGACAAACGTAAGGAACTTTAATACAATTAAGACAAACGAAAGGAACTTTAATACAATTAGTATGCAATACAGACAAGATGAAGAATAGTTTCTAAATCAAACACCCAAAGTTACCCATCCCCTTATGGACCCTTGCTTTGGACCAAAAGGGATTGGTCCAAAGCAAGGCCTGAAAGCCTGCCACAAGTCTAAAGCACCTTCTGGCCAGGACCCATAGAAAAGGGTCAGAAATGGCCAGACAAGTCTGGAAAGGAAAGAACAAAATCAAGATCAAGATAAACGTTGCCATA
>NW_004567103.1:49902904-49906345 GCF_000260355.1 Condylura cristata
TGGGGTACAGGCCAGAGGCTCAGGGGCGGGGAGAGGCTTCACCAGAGACAGAGAGGGGAGCAGAACAGACAGATCCACAAAGTACACTGCTGAGGGGAGCAGCGGGCAGGTCAGGAGAGGTCTGCCACACCATGTGGTCACCTCTAGGGCAGGCGGGAATGGAACTCATGCGGAAGTGGCTTTAGATTCTCAGCGCTGTGCTTTAACCCATTGCGCCACCAGGGAGGGCCTCAAGAAGCTCTTTTATCAGAATGAAAAATGAAGACTAGTAGACTCCATTTCATACCTACTGTATAAGAATCTCTGGAGTGGGACTTAGGAAGCACCATATTTCATATTTTTCCAGGTAACTTTCCTCATACACTAAAGTCTGAGAACTGTACACCAGAGAGAGGCACATTGAGAATAAAACTCTGGGGAATACAAGTATCCCCCATATCTGAAAGTGGAGTTTGCCTATGAAAACTTTTATGTGCTGAAATAGCTTAGAGAGAAGCAGCAATTATCAATTTATATGGGAAAAATTTTTTAACATTCCCAGACCTCAAAATAACCTACAAAATCATACCAAATACAACATGAAACCTAAATTAACATACAGTAAAAGCTGGAGTGATGGGGTAAGTATGCAGCCTGTTTAAATGGTTACTGCTTAGAGTGTGAGCCATCTCTATTCCATTGCAGCCATCCAACACTGACAATATTTCTGAATTTCCGCTGTAAAAATGAAAAATCCCTTTTGGATGTCTTCCAGTGAGTGAAAACAGGCACAAAAGTCAAAACTAAGTGGCACAATTCAAGAAGGGATAAGGGTAAAGTGGGGATGGGAGAATAGCAGCCCATGCATTTGAAGAATAGGATGTGGGGATGGAGAAAAGACCCTTGGGAGGAACGGTTAGCTGGGAGGAGAGCCAGAACAGTGTGGTGCAGCAAAATGCAAGAGTGGAGATTTCAGGCAGGTGCCCTGTCAGAGGACATGACAAGGTCTAGTTCAATCCCATCCAAAGTGCTGTCCACTGAATTCCGCTTAGGCATCCCCTGGAGCTTCCAACAATAGGGAATCTCAGACCCCATGCCAGTAAACTGAATCACATTTTCACAAGATCCTCAGGTGAATCATGTACACATTGAACAGTTTAAATCACCCTTATTATCCATTGTATTTAGCTTTTATCTCATTGGAACTGAAAGTGAGCCATTTTAGGAGTTGAAACAGGAAGCAGAATGAGTGGTTTTAAGAATGAATAGGACAAAGCAAAACAAAAGCAAACTCTGCCATTGTAAGAACAGAATGATGGTTATCAGAAAATAAGGGGAAAGGAGAGAGGGTGAACCAGGTCAAGGAGGCCCACTGAGTGGTGGAGGAAATGGGTGAGCTCATGATGCAGTAAATATGTTAAACGTCAATTACAGTGTGCACAGCTGAAATCTACAAAAAGTTATAAGCCAGTGTTACCTTAATAAGAATTTTTAAAAATCACACAGTGTGTAAAAAGTGAATTAATGGTATCAAAGGAAATGGAGACAAATTCTGTGCTGTATATACACCCAGCACAAGGACCTTCTAACACTTTGATCACCAAGCTGTTTTCTTCAGTTCTAAACAACTGAATGTAAGCAGAGACATAGTCTTCATGTTGCTGCAGGTCTCTACTTTGGCCACACCTCTGATAGTGTGATGAGCAAAGCAGAGGCTGATAGTGATGGGAAGAGGCCTTCCTTGGGAACAGTGACAATTGTGCCCTGGGTTACCATGGGAACTCAGTTTCATTTGCCAGAAACAAAGGTAACAGACCTTAAGAGAGCAGTCTGAGTGACTTTAAAAATCGTTCATTACAAAGAAATATTACAAAATTTCTAAAGGTTAAGTACCATTATAAAATAAGAATTCATAAAATGCTGGAAAGTGAAGATTAGCCAAAAGTATTACCCATCTTTAAGGAAGTCTCAGAACTAGAACAAGTTATAATATGAAGGGAGTTTGATATTTATGTATTAATGGGATGAAGTTTCCTCCCTTTGAGCTCTAGAGGTAAGGTGTTTGGATAACTCAAATGACCATGAAAGAAATAGCTGAAGCTTAACACAGACCAAATGATTAAATGAAAATTTTTCACTTAACTAATATGATTGTCAATAAAATTTATGTTTTGAATTACAAAATTTAGCCAAGTGAGAGGGATTAGAGCAATCTTGAAGAATGGTAGTTTAGAAGCATCCAAAATTTTTTCAGGAGAAAACTCAAGGACCCAAACTGTCAAAGAAAAGATCGTCAAGTATATCAAAGTAGGTAGAAGGTTCAGAGGCACTATATTTTTCCCCGCTTTTTGTAGACAGACAATCTTTTTACCCTAGTTTAAATGTTTATTTTTAAAAATAATATAATAATTTATTTTTACATCATTTTGTGCCTTTTTCCATCTCAGTTGTAATCCCCAGGGGCTTCCCATCACCAAATCACCCGTTGTGGTGCTATTTTTATGATTCTGGCTTCATAAATGTATCAAGGGATTAAAAAGAAAGTTTAGAAAAATCTTTTTTTATTCCAATCTTGTCTGATGAAGTCATTAAAATATTCCTAAACTGCCTTTGGAAATTGAAATTTGTAATTATCAAATCAAAATACTGATAATTAGCATTGTCTGAGTTCTAAGACTTCTTTCACACTAACAGATCCACAAGAATAAACAAGATCAATAACCACCTAAATGTCTGTGGGAATTCAAGTATAAAATTTGGTGTAGGCCCTCCCTGGAGGTGCAGTAAGTTAAAGCACAGCAATGCAAGCAAACCACAGCAGCTTCACTTTGAGTTTGAATCCCAGCACGGCCTGGAAAGTGACCACATGGCGCTGCAGACCTCTCCTGTCTTGTCTGCTGCTCTCCTCAACAGTGGACTTAGTCGATCTACCTGTTCTGCTCCACACTCTCTCTGGTGAATCCTCTCACGCCCTGCACCTCAGGCCCTACCCCAGTTCTGTATGTATACATAAATAAACCTTTTTAAAAAATTGGTGCAAATGGTCAGAGTATTCTGGCTGTTGCCATAATTGCTGGAGTGCCATCATCATAGATATCACTTTTGACTTCTGAAGTGCAATAAGACCACAGTAACTACTAGACAAAAACAGATGCTCAAAGTATTAATACTGCCACATAGGTATCAATGCAATTTAACAATCTCTTCATCATTTGTCTGTAGAAATTAACAATGCACTCCTGAAAAGTATGAAATCACAAATATTTATTGCATATTTTTATGTGAAAGATACTATCTTGGTACTAAAATACTGCAATAAACAAGACCAAGTCTCTGACTTCTGGAACTTCAATTTGAATAGAGGTCAAGTACATCATGCTATAGAACAGAAATTTTGAATTAGTGTCTAAGAACTTATCCTGAGCAGCAGAGGCGATTCCTACTGTTAGGATGCATTTCAGT